>NC_088642.1:34650249-35334624 GCF_036013475.1 Columba livia
AGCTAATGCTTTTTCACCAAAGGGAAAGATAATCATATAGGATGAATAAACAAACCTTGGGTTTTAATGAGGGTGAGCATATAATTTTTTCTAAATTCTGTGAATTGTTGACAATTGGCACGGGAATGCTGTTTTCTTTTTAATTTCTACTATTTCTTATGCTTTTAAAATCACTTAGTAAATTTAGGTATTTGTACGTAGAAAGTTCTTTCTTTACATTTTGCCCCAGAAACCTTGACCATATAAGTACAGCTTGAAGAAAGGAGAAGTGCCAACTGCTAGTCAAGATTCGTCAGCTCTGAGGGCTGAAACCTAAAAAAAAGCAATATTTAATTTAAATGAATATTGCCTTGTTAGAAGTATTTATAGAAATATTTATGAAGTACTATATTCTAGTGCTTTATACATTAGAAATGGTTCAAAGAGAGCATAGGATAGAAAGAATAAAAAGTAACCAATTCAAAAAGAGGTGGTATCCTCTTCTTAGTGCTGTCTAAAATAGGTTACAGATCTTGAAAAAGCTGCTTAAGGAGAGAAGCCAGAGAGTGGTAGTCAATGGTGCGGAGTCTAGTTGGAGGCCAGTATCCAGTGGAGTGCTGCAGGGGTTAGTACTGGGGCCAATATTATTCAATATATTCATTAACGATTTAGACAAGGGAATAGAGTGTACTATCAGCAAGTTTGCTGATGACACCAAGCTGGGAGGAGTGGCTGACACGCCAGAAGGCTGTGCTGCCATCCAGCGGGACCTGGACAGGCTGGAGAGTTGGGCGGGAATAACCTAATGAAATTTAACAAGGAAAGTGTAGAGTCCTGCATCTGGGCAGGAACAACCCCAGGTTCCAGTACTAGGTTGGGAAATTACATATTAGAGAGCAGTGTAGGGGAAAGGGACCTGGGGACCTGGTGGACAACAGGATGACCATGAGCCAGCACTGTGCCCTTGTGGCCAGGAAGGCCAATGGCATCCTGGGGTGTATTAGAAGGGGGGTGGCTAGTAGATCGAGGGAGGTCCTCCTTCCCCTCTACTCTGCACTGGTGAGACCACATCTGGAATATTGTGTCCACTTCTGGGCCCCTCAGTTCAAGAAGGACAGGGAACTGCTGGAGAGGGTCCAGCTTAGGGCAACAGAGATGATTAAGGGAGTGGAGCATCTCCCTATGAAGAAAGCTGAGGGAGCTGGGTCTCTTTAGTTTGGAGAAGAGGAGACTGAGGGGTGACCTTATTAATGTTTATAAATATATAAAGGGTGAGCACCATGAGGACGGAGCAGGCTCTTCTCGGTGGCAAACAATGATAGGACAAGGGGTATGGGATCAAGCTGGAACACAAGAGGTTCCACTTAAATTTGAGAAAAAAACTTCTTCTCAGTAAGGGTGCCAGAGCACTGGAACAGGCTGCCCAGGGGGGTTGTGGAGTCTCCTTCCCTGGAGACATTCAAAAACCTGCCTGGACATGTTCCTGTGCGACCTCACCTAGGCGTTCCTGCTCCAGCAGGGGGATTGGACTAGATGATCTTTTGAGGTCCCTTCCAATCCCAAACATACTGGGATACTGTGATACTGTGATTATCCATCGATAAGCAGATATCATCTGTCTCATGGAATAGGAGGATACTACCCATATCTGTGTTAAATAGAAATAAGGAATGAATTGAGACTGTACAGTCTTTCATCCACACAGTAGCAGTAGTAGTAATAAACAAGAAAAGCAATAGAGAAAGAGAAAATATATTGCTCTTCACTGCTCTCCATTGATAAACCAAAAAAGGAAAGATATTGTCTACTTAGAAGATTCTAAGGGAAAAAAAAATCAGGTGAGAGTCATGTTTTTCATCCTAATTTTGTCAGACACTACCTTGGCTTTCTGTTTGTGCTTATTTCTCACAGTAAAATTGTCACTGCGTAAGGAAACATTTCCTTTGATTTCTGTCACCCAGAGAATCTATGCATAAATTCATATTATATTTTCCTTCTTGAACCCTTTAAGATAGAATCTGTCCTTCACGGTTCAGCAAACAGTGTTTCACAGCTGTTTCCATAAATACTTCAGTAGTTGCTATGCTAGCAAGAATGATCCTTTCAAAGGAGATTTTTCAAAAATTCTGTACCACGGGCCTTCCTTACTCTGGTAGTATTGACTGATTTAGGAGTTTTCTGAATGAATCTACAATTTGGTAACACAGTGTTATTGGAAACTCTTCACCCTCTCAGTTCAGTTTACTAAAGAGCTTTGTGGATTTGAAATAATGGTGTGAATACAGAAGGCAACAGAGAGATGACAGAAAAGATACTGCATCAAGATAGCTGTGTTAAGTCAGTGGTGTGGATATGAACTTCAGGTAGAAGGGATTTTTTTTTGTTAAGGAAATCAAATAATTTAAAATGTTTTAAAATTAAATGAAACTTTTTCTGCCTCTATACAATTCATGAAGACTTATTTTACATTTGCAACAAAAGTAAATTTGAAGGAAATTGAAAAAAAAAGTCATTTGGGCAATGAAACAGTTTGAATTTTCCATTAATTATTTGAATTTTTCAAACAAATGTTCAATGAAAGCAACATGAATTCCTGAAGGTTTCTCACTGAATGAAATTCACCTAATTTTGATTTATCTCAATTTAGTGGGTGGAAATCAATAGGTACACTCAATCACTATGGGCACAGCACGCCTGTACTCCTTTGGTAACAACTAGTGACTCCTGATAGACTTTTAGAACTATTTTTCACATACTCAAGTATACTCATACTCTTAATATGACTTATAACATGGTAATTATACACTGTGACATTCTACTGTAACTACTTAAATGTCATAGTAACTAAAAGTCTTATACAAGGAACAGATTGTCACAGTAAAATCCAAGCACAGAACAAACTGACCAAGTGCACCATTAGCAAGTTTGCTGATGATGCCAAACCAGGAGGTGCTGTTGACTTTCTCAAGGGACAAGAAGCTTTGCAAAGGGATCTAGATAGATTGAAGTATTGGGCTGTGATTAGTGGGATGAAAACTAACAAGCCAAGGGCCAGATTCTGCACCTGGGATGGAGTACCCTCCACACAAGTATAAACTGGGAGACAAATGTCAGGAGAGCAGCTGTGCAGAAAGGGATCTGGGGGTGTCGGCTGACAGCAGCTTAATGTGAGTCGACACCGGAGTAGGCTTTCTAGAGAGGTGATCAGTGCCTCAAGCCTGGCAGAGTTTAAAGAGGTATTTGGATAAGGCTTTTAATGACATGCCTTAACTTTTGGTCAGCCCTGAAAGAGTAATGTCGTTGGACTAGATTACATCCATGCCAACTGAAATAGTCTATTCTGTTATGTTATATTCTAAAAAAATAATGAGTTAATGACATCAGGTCATTAGATCAAATGTTATAAACAGAACAATGTAAAGAATAAGGAAATCTGGAGCTATACATAGACAGTCTTGGCACATGAATGGCATTCAGAGCAACCTCAAGAAGCTGGAGAAATGTGACAATATTCTTCATTCACTGTGCTGTTTTTGTCAGAGATGTGTGTGGCAGACAAGGGTCAACAGTCCTGAGGTGAGCTAAGGGCAAATTTTATTGGACATTGCGGGGAAGACTTGCCTATCCAAGTAGAGAAACACCAAGCAGCCTGGTTTAACTTCAAGGCTGGTTTTGAGCATGAGGCTGGACTAGATGACCTCAAGGTTATACTATGATTAAGTAAGCCTCTCAACTCTCAGAAAATTTTTGCTTTTTTTCACTACAAAAAGTTTATGAGGATTTGCACAAAAAAAAAAAAAAAAAAAAAAAAAGAGGCTGCTACTCAAATTCTGGAACAATAGCTACTAATAGCTACTAAAGCTATGAGATGTAAACAGAAAAGGAAGTTGTATTTGAGGTGACTGCTACACATCCACAAAGATGTTGGAAAGATATGTCACCATTTTAATATGACTAGAAGAATGACTTGAAATGGAAGATCTATGAGTTTTCATATATATAAAAAAGACAGTACTTAATCTATCATTGCAGATGACATTATCTAGAGATAAGGGTTGAACAGTATAGATGAGAGTGCAAAGAGATACCTACAGAATCACTGTAGAAACTGGGTATATTTGATGAGAGGAAATGTTACAAGGAAAGGTTAATGGAGGAATTACAAAGTAGTTGTAGGGGAGCCAGGACTGGATTTTGGGAGAACTTGACCATGCAGATTTAAGGCAGCTAACCAGATGAGAATAAATTTCTGTGTCTGAGTGAATTCACATGGCACATACAAGAAATCTAAGTGATCAGGCCCAGTCAACATGGGTTTATGAAAGACAGGTCCTGTTTGACCCACCTAATCTCCTTCTGTGTCAAGGTGACCCACCTAGTAGAGGAGGGATAAATTGTGGATGTTGTGTGCTTAGACTTCAATAAAGCCTTTGAAATCATATCTCACAGCATTCTCCTGGAGAAGCTGACAGTTCATGGCATGGACAGGTGTTCTCTGTGACGGATAAAGAAGTGGCTGGATGGCTGGGCCCAAAGAGTTGTGGTTAAGAGAGCCAAACCTAGTTGGCAGCCGGTCATGAGCTGTGTTCCCCAGGGCTCAGTATTGGGGCCAGTTCTGTTTAATCTCCTTATCAATGATCTGGATGAGGGGATTGAGTGCACCCCTAGTAAGTTTGCAGATGACACCAAATTGGGTGGGAGTGTTGGTCTGCTGGAGGGTAGGATGACCATACAGAGAAACACGGACCAGCTGGATCGTTGGGCTGAGGCCAGTTGTATGAGCTTCCACAAGGCCAAGTGCTGAGTCCCATACTTGGGTCAAAACAACCCCAGACAACACTACAGGCTCAGGAAAGAGTGGCTGGAAAGCTGCCTGGCAAAAATGGAAGTGGGGGTGTTGACTGACAGCCAGCTGAACATGATCCAGCAGTGTGGCCAGGTGGTCAAAAAGGCCAACAGCATCCTGGCTTGTGTCAGGAATAGTGTGGCAAACAGGACAAAGGAAGTGTTAAGTTACGGTTGTAGTCAATGATCCTGAGGGTGTCTTCCAACTGAAATGATTCTATGATTCTATGATTCAACAATTGTATAAAACAAAGGAGCTGGATGTCACTAAACCAATTATTAGAGGAACTGGAGGGAGCCTAGAACAGTTTTAAGGTTACTTTAAAATAAGGAAAGAGAGAATACCTGAACAGAAATCGTAAACTGGGGTTGAAAAAGAAAAGAATATATACTGAAGTATCATGAATGCTATAAGCTTGGGGAAGAGGTCTGGAATGTACCTTGTTGGGAAAGGACCTAGAAGTGTTGGTTGGGCTGAATAAGAGCCCATGATGTTCCCAGGTGGCCAACAGCATCCTGGCTTGTATCAGAAACAGTGTGGCCAGCAGGACTAGGGAGTGATTGCCCCCCTGTACTCAGCAGTTGTGAGATCCCACCTCAAATCTGTCTTTAGTTTTGAGCCCCTCACTACAAGAAAGACATTGGGGTGCTAGATGATGAAGGGAGCGGTGCGGAGCTTCTCCCTTATGAGGAAAGGCTGAGGAAGCTCAGTCTCTTTAGCTTGGAGAAAAGGAGACTGAGGCGTGACCGCATTAATGTTTATAATTATGTAAAGGGTGAGTGTCAGGAGGATGGAGTCAGGCTCTTCTTGGTGACAACCAATGATAAGACAAGGGGCAATGAGTACAAACTAGAGCACAGGAGGTTCCACTTAAACATGAGAAGAAAATTCTTCTCAGTGAGGGTGACAGAACACTGGAACAGGCTGCCCAGAGAGGTTGTGGAGTCTCCTTCTCTGGAGATATTCAAGACCTGCCTGGACACATTCCTGTGTAGCCTCATCTAGGTGCTCCTGTTCCGGCAGGGGGATTGGACTAGATGATCTTTCGAGGTCCTTTCCAATCCCTAACATTCTGTGATTCCATGATTCTGTGATTGAGTTTAAAGAAGGGCAAAAAAGCTGATGAGGGGTCTGGAGCACAAGTCTTATGTGAAATAGCTAAAGGAACTGGGGTTGTTCAGCCTGGAGAGAAGGAGGCTGAGGGGAGACATTTTGCTGTTTACAGCTACCTGAAAAAAGGTTGTAACAAGGAGGATGGTGGTCTCTTCTCCCAAGTAGCAAGTGATAGGACATGAGGAAATGTCCCCAAGTTGCACCAGAGAAGGTTTTTAGATTGGATATTAGAAAAAAATTATTCATGGAAAGGGTTGTCAGACATTGGAACAGGCTGCCAGGCAAGCGATTGTGTCACCATCTCTGTAGATGTTTAAAATATGTGTAGACATGGTGCCTGGGGACATGGTATATTGGTGGACTTTGCAGTGTTAAATTAACAGTTGGACTCAATGATCTTGAGAGTCCTTTCCAACCGAAATGATTCTATGATTTCAAAAGTTGTAATTTTGGAAACTCAGATGATATTAAGTTATTGGAAATTTTCATGGAATTTTGTAATTTAGAGTCTATACTTTTCATATAGCACAGTGTCAATAGAGAAACAAAGGATGTAGGAAAACTTGGAAAAAATGTTGAATAATACTGGTGTGTCTTTCATATTGATTAATCTTGATGTGGTGGGTTAGTTATGAATCTGGCTGAGTGGCTTTGATTGATTTGTAGGAAGAACTGCCCAATCTTTGATTCCCAGCTCTAATACAACAGTAGGCCTTAAACATTAGATCTAACAAATCTTACATTTCAACGTCAGGAGGAATGAGATTTCCTTTATTTATCTCTGGGGAATTCAAGGAAAGACAGAAATCTATGAGCACACTTTAAATGGGTCCTGCCAACTTCTGTCCCTCAAGAAATTCAGTTGGCCCCTACTTCGTACCTTCAAAGACTTTCTAAACAACTATTCAGCTAATGATTAGAACACTTCTGATTAAGTAATTCTGTGGGAAAAAAAATAGTACTGATTAGTTGATATGATTATTTTTTATGTGCGCACATCTTTTTAGCATGTATAATGTGATATCAGTCAAAGTTTTCATTTCATTATCCTAGTGATGACTAAAATAATTCAATATTCTCACAGGTATAGCTTTCAAGTATATTTTTCTTTTCAATCTGTGAAAAAAATAACAGAAGCATATAGTTTCTTTGTTCTTCAGTCTACTTTAAATGACTTTATGGAATTGAATATATTGCATATAATGTAATAATGGAATCTTGTCAGTTAATACTTTCAAGTGGTGACATAGTTGTTCTGGTGAATTAGCTGTAAAGAAAAAATTATCCACTTACTGCAAACTAGGTTTCTGATTATCTACAAAAATTAATTAGATGGTCATACTGGAAATTATTTTCTTATGACCTAAAGATTGAATTTAGAGTTATTTTTCAGCTCAAAATGGAGTATAATTTGGCAATTTTAATGTTACAATTTTAATGAAACTAACAAAAATAGTATCTGGATTTTGATGACTGAGCAAATTATGCACAGCTCCACTCAGGTCCAGAGCGATGATTTTATTCCTGTCACAAGATCTTTCATCAGAAATATCACTTGCTTCAGATGATTGCAAGCTGTTATTTATACTTTAAAAAATGGGAGAGGAGAGGGAACATGACACAAGAAGACCTCTTGAAAAATCATACATGCATCTTAGATGAAGAGACGATGAGCCCACGTCATTTTGTCTGCGTAGACCCAAACTGTTCCTCATTATGAAAATTAACTATCATTTTATAGACAAATTTCTTCCATATTCCTCAAATGCTTGTTACTTTTTAATGATATATTTACACTTTCAATAATCTATACTTATCTTTGCATTATTTCAGATTATGGTCTTGTGAAATCCAAATTATATCATTCATCCTTCAAATTCTAGCTCATCTCAGGGGCTTTCCTAACCTGAAGAGCAGATTATGTTTATCTTTTATTTTCTCAGTATCTTCCAAAGAATATGGGCTTCTGTGTTATTTTTTCATTGTTTAGAAATAGATCACAAAATTCTTTGATACATTGATCATCTAGAATTATTCATTAATCTCCTCAGTGAAATAGCTATGGTCTGTAGATCATTGAAACTGCAAATATTGTAAGACTGTAAAATTGAAAATATAATTTGTATACAAGGCAGACAACTGTAACATAATTAACATCCCAGCAACTGCAAATTTCCAATGTTATATGCAATACTTTATAGTATTCATTCTTTATAATGTGTTGTTTATGTAAACCACCTACTGTGATACTGGAAGCATGACACCAAACTTTATAGAATTTATTGATATAACATAAAAATTTAATACATATATTTTCAGTCAAATATTAAATCCAGGAATATTTGGGAAATATTTGTTCATTTGATCCAAAGCTTAAGAACTCAAAATGTTGCAGGACCCAGTCCTTCAGCTTCTTTCTATACAACCCAAATACTTCCTTGACCTTAAATGAAAGCAGTTAGATTCTTAACCCAAATTAAATCTTGGATCTCTGTTGCAACGTTATCAAATTTTGCAATTCAATTCATGTTGGTAGTCTTAGAAGCATTTATTTTGGTACTTTTAATCTCTAAGTCCATTCGATGGTATTTTTTTAATGAACAATGGAATTAAATGTTCCAGAAAGCTAACGGTGAAATGTAGTATGGTATATAAAAGATGGAAGAAAGTTCCTAACTCAGGGATGACTGAAATGCACCTTGTAGAAAAGTACTGAAATTTTGCTTATTCATTTATTTCAAAGATGATTTATATGTCCTCAATTTCATTACTGAACTACATTCCCATTTAAAACTTGTTAATGTACAGAGTTCTATTCTGGCTGACTACTGTTCACCCTTTAGTAAGTGGGTCTCTTTTCCTAGTGTGGGTATGTTTTTTGTAATTACATTGTTAAAATAAATGTTTTGCACAATAAAAGTTTCCTGTTGTAAGTGATTAAGAGATGAAGTTTGTAATTGAATTTCAACGTGTATAATGAAGCGGGTTGTTAGAAAATATATATTAATACAGATGATGATTTCTTGTCTCAGTGAATATCAAGATTAATTGTCTCCTAAGAGAAATCCTGGCCTTAGGTTCACCCAAGCTAATATTTACCTTTGAGGTCAATAAATCTTAGTGTCATTCTCTGAAGGAGTCAATATCCTCTTGTTGTGAGCACAATGAAGACTTCAAAACATATACAGAAATTTGTATTAAAATGCATTGGTAAACACATGAAGAATCGTGAACAGGTGTTGTACACATTAGTTTTATTTAGAAGCCAATGTTTCTACCCTGTAACAAGCATTGATTTGATGTTATTTTGAGGAACTTTCACCTGCTTTTTGGTTACTATTCATTCAAAAACTCATTCCATCATTTTTCTATATGTAAATGTTTAAAGTTCAAATGATTTCACTGCAAATCATTTGAATCCATGCTGAACAATGGCTAGATGTTTAAAAATTAAATGTAAAACATGGTTATGACATAGTTACCTAAACAGGAAACAAGGATTATTTTTTCTTCCATGGCAGGATCAAATAATGCCACCTACAGATAGATATAACCAAGAGGCATAACTCTAACCCCAACAGGTCTTGTTCTTTCACAGGGTACCAAGGTCAGCATCCACCTCTCTTACATCCAGACACTCATATGTCTTCTGTCCTCCCTCTCTGATTTTTGTCAGTCCTTTCACAATGCAAAACCAGGATAAATCTGCTCCTTTTGTTTTGGGTGATTGATGGATACACACCATCAAAAGCAGACCACAAGGTGTTTACTTACTGTCAATGTTTGTCTCACACTTATTTTATTCACCATTGTAAGAAAATTCAAAGTTATTAGCTTCATTGAGTATTTATCTGTTGATATGTGCTTGGTGAGGAAGGATTGCTTTTTAAGTCTTTAAGCATCATGAATAGGATACTGCATGCTTAAAAACCGTATCTTTGATATTTAATGGTGACATTTAACATTTGAATGGACCATAACCAGGACTAAAATTTACTTCTGTTTGACTAACTGGTTTGATTTTGCCAGGAGTGTCACCAGATCAATAGAGAGCAATTAAAATTAATGAAGCTTTGAAAACCTTGAAAACCTCATCTAAAGAGAGAATGTTTAAACTTGGTGAGCTTTCAAGTCTAAAGAGACATTAATGAAATTCTCACCAAACTCCTTCTCACCCTACCAGACACAAGCATTTAAAACAGCTGAGTTCTTTTCACATCTTACTTTTTCTGTGCTGCAGACACAATGATCTTTTCCCCTGACAGGTTTCACTCTAGCATGAAACAAACAAATCCCCAAAATGAAAAATTGGCAGCTTTGAGGCTGGAGTTTCACCCTGACAGGTCAGCATGCTGGCCAAAGAGCAAGGAGTTTGGGAGCTCTGCTTCCATACCAGACTTGAAGGGGTGCAAGACAAGTGAGTGAGAGACTAGTGATGAGACTCTGGATGATACACCAGTCTTTGACTTCGGTAGAGAGTATTTAATTATCACTGGTCTACACAGATCTAGACTGAGCACATAATGCTATTAAGGTTAGATTGAATAATTAAACTATGTTTGCATAGGCAGCTTACTTCATTCTTGAGCTCCAGAAAGTGCTTTTGTGTGTCTTACTAAAGCTTTAAGCATGATAAAATTTCAGTTATGGAGTTTGAGAACTCAAACGAGATTCAAGGGATTCTTGGCATTCCTTATTATAGTATGGGAACAGAAAAACTAACAAGGATGAACAGGACTGTCTTTTAGTCCCAAAGTAAAGCAGTTATTCACAAAATCCAAAATTAATTAAATAAAGTATTTAAAAGAATCCTTCTCTTTCCTAACTGCTTGGTCTCACAAGCCAGGTTGCCAGCTTTGACCCTGACGGTCTTCCAGAGGTAGGTTTATTTTATTTTATTTATCTCTTGCTTCACATCCACTGGCAAATATTTTGTTCTTATTGGCTTATTCAGATATAAAAATGTAAAAACTGCCCCTCTTCAAAGTATTTTCTTCGTGAGATCGTAAGACCATTTCTTTTCAATGGCACCGAAGTCTTGTAACAGAGATGAAGGAAAAAGGAATCTTGCTGCCCACTTTAATTTCTGAAGGACTTGATGAAGGCATAGTATGTTCTGTACTTTGACAGTAATTTCTAAGAATGCAATACAAAAAAGGCAGTTTAGCTTATATACCAGTATATAAAATATATATGTGCCCTACATAAACTTCAAAAAGCATGCCACAACTAATTATTTAAAGTCCTTGGGAAAGCTGATGAATCATGATTGCCATAGAGATTTCTCTTCTACTCTTCAGCAATGGAAGCCCTTGTCTGGCCTTAAAAGTATAGCTCATTTTTTCTGGGTGAAATGAATGACTTGACATCAGAAAATCACCTACCATGTGGATGGATGTTTACATATAAATTGCATGGCAGTGAGTGAAAATTCACAGGCTGGCTTCTGAAAGCAAATTTGAGAGCCATGTGACATGTTCATAAAGAACATGTCATGCCAAGAGGAGTTTGGCATACTGACAATTATTTTCAGTCTACACATACTGTACACAGTAACCATATATGTAAAAAGGATGCATTGTGTTCTTCCCTGCTGACTGTGTCTAACTCTGAATTAATAAGATCCAGCATCATTTCAAATTTTTTTCTCAAAAAGAAAAGCTCAAGTTCAGGCTCTGAGATATGGGCTGTTTTGGAAGTGAAAAGTATAAATATTGAAATAGTTCTGATAAAAATTCTGTCTACGGTCCTGCACCTCAGGCTTTAATTGAGGAGAAAGCAGGCCTGAATTTCATCTGGCCATTATTGCTGCAGTATCCAGAAAATATTTCCCAGATTAATAATTCCTACATCATGCAATGCTTAAAAAAATCTGAATCTGATTTCTATTTTGGATGTTGTGACTCATACCCTAGTTAATCTAATTAATATGAAAGTTAAGGCAAAAAGCTAAAACAAACAGTCTCCCACCAACAAACATAATGGAACAAAGAGGCCTGGCACTGTCTTCTCTTTCTGCGTTTACAAAAGCATGCTCTTATGAGGAGCGGTTTAAGGAACTGGGGCTGTTTAGCCTAGAAAAGGAGGCTGAAGGGAGACCTTATTGCTGCCTACAACTACCTGAAAGGAGGTGGTAGCATGGAGATTGTTGGTCTCTTCTTCTAATTAGCAAGTTATAGGACAAGAGGAAATGACCTCAAGTTGTGCCAGGGAAGGTTTAGATTGGATATTAGAAAAAAAATTTTCACAGAAATGATTGTCAGGCATTGGAAAGGGCTGCCCAGGGAAGTGGTGGAGTCACTGTCCCTGGGGGTGTTTAAAAGGCATTTAGACAAGGTTCTTAGGAACATGATTCAGTGCTAGAATTAGGTTATGGTTGGACTCGATGATTCTAAGGATCTCTTCCAACTGCAATGATTCTATGATTCTATGACACTTTCACAGTGGTCTGAAAGAAGTGATGTCTGCCTAAAGCACTAGGTAAGGATGCTCTTTCCAGAGGAAGGTAGAGTGTCTTGATATTCCTCGTACTCCTTAGAATTTGCTTTCAGATCACCTTTTTGCATGGAATTTTTTGGGTCAGCTTTCTGAAACACAAGAGTTTCCCAGGATGCTGCTCAGAAAGCTTTTGTCACTAACACGAGACTCAGGACGATGTCTGTGGGTGAGACTCTGAGGTATAGCAACAGCTTACTTGTAAGGATCTATGGGTTTTATTTGTGCTGAATTCTAACCAAAAAGCAAATGGATACTGAAATTATATCACAGTTTGCAGATGTCTATGCCTTCTTATATTTTGAGGGTTTCATTCTAATCCATGATAGATTTGCTCAAAGTATTTAAGCATGTCCATGTTAGAACAGATCATTAAGATAATACCTGGTTAAAAATGGTGAATTTGCTGTTGATTATGAAGTCACTCTTCCTTGAGATGAAATTCACAGGAAGTTCATCCCAAAAGTCAAAAGAGTTTAGGGAACACCAAGCTCAGCTGAGTGACCTTGCATACATTCATTACTAAGAACTTTGCATTGCCTGAAGAAATTCAACATCTTTACATTCAAATCTTTTCCAGCTTTGGGAC
Organism: Columba livia; assembly: GCF_036013475.1. Lineage (NCBI taxonomy): Eukaryota > Metazoa > Chordata > Aves > Columbiformes > Columbidae > Columba > Columba livia. Next base: position 34,663,272 of record NC_088642.1, read on the forward strand.
AATGTTGTGGTGCTAAATTTGTACAAGGAAAATAGCTGGTCTGTGTTCTGAATTAATGTATTTGAAGGCACTGAAGTCTATAGCTCTGCGTTACATGGAAGTTTGTAACTCAAAATCACACTGAAATTGAAAGATAGCATGGAAATAATAAATGTCTTTCTAAATTTTCCATTAAAAAAAAATCAAAGGTTCTGAATACAATTTGCACCAGCTGATTAAAAGAATGAATCATAATAATGACTTTACGGAGAAGTTCTTAATTTATATCTCACTAATTGCGAACATATTAGTCTTTTAGGATGAAATTTCTGTTCTGGGGATTTTATAGAGCTTGATGATATGGATGATCATAGGGATAGAAAGTAAGTATTCACAAACCATGCTGGTATTTCCCGAATAGTTCTTTAAGATCAATATTGAATATTCAATATGTAATAATTTATTTTGGGTGTATAATAATAACAATAATAATAATAATGATGATTTAAATTATTCTGGTGTGTATTTAGTGTAAAGAACATAGGGGTTTCAGGACACCAGAAAAAAAAATATTGAAAGTAACTTGAAAATACCTCTATCAACATTTTGCTGAGCAAATGTAAAGGTGCTGCACCAGGCAAACTACGCAGCTGGTTTTTTCTGAGCGGCTCATGCATATGTATGGTTATATATGTAACTCAGCTGCCCAAGGCTTGATGCTTTGGGACAAGAGGTGTCTCCTCCTGTGTGACAGACTAAGGGTCAAGACCTGTAGTCCATATTCAGCAGAACTCCCACTGGACTCATGGGGTTTAATAACCTCAGAGGAAGCTTTGCCAGCAGTTGTGCAGCATGTATTATTGTGTCTCATGATAATATAGGCACGGGTTAGTTAGATTCAGTTCAATTTTGACCCTATTGCTTTTTTTTTTTTAATGAAACTCCAGATATTATAGTGTTCAATGAACTTCTTGCTCTGTCAGAATTTTCATTGTAAAGTATTTCTTCCTGGGTTTTTAAATGCCTGTTCTAAAATTGTTCCTTTGGACTGAAACCTGGTATTTCAGATTTTTGTTTTTCCTGGTCTAAAAGAAGGGAGTGCAATACAGAGAAAAACACTCTAAAGAAACTAAACCAAAAAGTATATTTTTATTATCATTGATTGAATTTGTTCTCAGCTCCTACAATTGCAGAATGAAAATAAAGGTATTTTTTGAAAGTCTATTATTTATCAATCTATAAGCTTAGTGATCAGATGTTCATCATATATGTTATTTTTATTTTCTGTTTTCTATGCTCTTCAAAAATAAGGAGATTATATGATTAAATTAATGTATCTAAAACAGGTCAAACATCACCAGTGCAGACAGGATATAGGACTAGATAGACTAGGTTGAACTATATTGGACTAGATTGAATTATTATTGTTTAATAAGGCTATCCTTATATTTATGTTCACCACAAGGAAGTGTGTGTGCATGTTTAAGTGATTGAAGCCACCATCTCAGAAGGTCATGAGCGCATGGAGATAGAAATAATTTAAAAATTCTGTCACATGTAATAATACCAATAATAAGGATTATAAAAAACCCCTACAATATCTTGATACGACATAAGATTTCTCCTAGTGACCATTTGTGAAGCAATATTAGATCAACACACATGACAATTAAAGAAAGGATATTTCCTTCTCTTGAAAGATTGCATGTCAGACATTATTTGAGAAAGACATGAAATTGATTATAGCAATTGAAATGCAGCCTAGGTATTTCTCCCCAACTCCATCTTCCTAATAGTAATAATAAAACAAATGTTAGCAGTTGTCAGTGAGTAAAGGCATCCATTCTTCAGTGACTGATCACTGACAAAAGCCTTGGAGTGCATACTTGTGCAAGGTCCACTCTTCATGTGTCTTTTCTAAAATGGTGTTTTATTTATCAGTTAGTAAATAATTCTTTTAATAAATCATTCTCATTCCACCTATATTTCAAGTCAGCATGTGTTTCTTTTCTTTCTTCAGAAGTTTAATGTTTGTCCTTGCATTAAAAATATTGTGGGGATTCATTGGAAAGCACTGTCAATATTCCATTGAGAAGGTGCATGGATGAACAGCAAAACAGTGTCAGAAGAGTGCAAACAGCAGGTAGTTTATAGATAAGGTTGAAACATTACCTGTGTCCTCCAGAACTGAGGCACAGCAGGATGCTCTCTCTGACGCTGCCTCAGAGCATCCTGTTGTGCCTAACTGCTGCATGGACATGTGGTGTCTGAATTCCTCATCTTTACAGTGTCATGTCTCACTCCTCTTTTAATACTGTCTTGTGGAAGACGAATACAGAACAGGGCAGTGCCAGGGAGCTGCTATAATCTGCCTTGTGCTCTGATCCTTAGAAAAACGAAAGCTTGAATACACAGAAAGTTAGGGGTGTTAGAGAGGAAGACATGAAAACAGGGAATGCATAATGTAATGATTCAAACATGAATGGGTTAAAATAACTGATATATGCAAGCTGCTATTTTTTTAAGTATCAAGACAGATGTAGCACAAATTTATGCTTTAAATCCTGATGTGAAAACAGTCAGAAAATGAACTGCAAAGCAGGATTGGATTTTAGGTTCAATTAAAACAGGGATAAGTGTGTCTGTATGCATTTTTCTCAATTACTTTTTCTTTTCTCTTTGGGCAATTTTAGCTGCAGTGCACTTAGGAAAAAAAGAGATAGAGTATTAAATTCAGGTAAATGTCATTCTCTACAGTAAATGTATGAAAAACAGTTCCTGAATACCAATATGGAAGGCAATTAATATGATTTTTCCTATTTGCAATCACTTTCTGCATTTATTGTCAACACATCAATTGTTTGGATTCTCTGCCAGAATGCAGGTTTTGAAAAAAATTTTCATTTCCTATTAACATTAAAATCATAAACAGCAAAAATGAAAGCTTAAAACTTCGAGTCCTGAAACAACCAAGTGAGAGAAAGTGCTAGCAAAGGAGAAGGAAGCATCTTGCATTTGGTGTGATAAAACTATTAAAAATGGAAGAAAATTGCAGTCCTATTACCTGGAGAGTTAATCTAATGGTTTTAGGAATGGGTATGTTATCTCCAATAACAGGTCTGCTAACTCTTTTATAACTGAAATATGCTTTGAAAACCACAGACTGACATAATGAATGGGGAGAAATGAGGTGGTTCATAGTCAAATAGTTTTCTCCATACTGGGGCAAACGAGGATCTCAGCAGCTGTGTGTGCTTATTTAGAGTTAAGGGTAATCATGATAGTAAATTGCTGAGGTCCATGTTTCTGTAAGTCATGCTCAGGGTATGCAAACAGAAGTCAATTCCCCCCTGCCTCCTCCCACCAATTTTCTTTCTTTAATGAAAGGTTGGCATTATCAGGATATTGTCATAGAAATACTGGGCCCCCCATTTCTGTCTGCTTAAGTGGGAAATCCAGAAATATTCTTTTCAAAAAATACTCTATAAAAAAATATAATCAGCATTGATATACCTTTCAGTTAAACTTAATATTTACTGGAAATTTTGAAGCAATTGGTCATTTAATATTGTAAAAGAATTTAAAATCAATAGCTGAAATATCAGTAGAAAATAAAGTCAGCCATTTGGAAGAGATATGGAAGTTGTCAAGTAAATGTCAATCTATGATACTGTAAACATTAAATCTGCCAAAAAAAAAGAATGCACTGATTACATCAAGTTTGACAGTTAGAAAGGGCTAACGAATATACTAATTGTAAACACTATTGTATTAGCATTTATTCAGGCAACATTGCTGCCTGAGCCGAACCTGATGCCTGTATGTATCCAGTCACATGTATACATATGTTCCAATATCACTGAAGAGCATATTGCACATAATCATCATTTCCCATTAAGATAAATGACCAGACAAGCTGAAAGAAAAAGTAAGTAACTTTGTTATAGAAAGTCCAATGATAGAGAAGTCGGGGTCATTTACTACATCCTTATCATATTATAGGATAATTTGCAAATTTATTTATCAACACATCATATACAGTGCAAAGAGAGGTATTTTTCCCGAGTCTTCACTCACACATAATAAACACTTTTTTAGCAAAACAAAGTCAGACAGAGGTTTTTTAGGTGCTTCTTAAAGGTCAGAAGGAGCTAGAGATGTCTTTTTCCCATAAACTGGTAACTATTAATAGTTTTTCTTCATCATACTTTTTACATTTGTACCACTCTTTATCTGGTCTCTAAAATAAAAACACTACAAGCATTCTGAGAACTTTCCATAGGATATTAGCCATATTTTCCACTAGAAATCTGAATATGAAGGTGTTGTTGTGCCAAGCTATTTTTCACTATCAGCTGATTTAGAAGCTGTGAACAAGTCTTTCTCCAGGCCGTTCTTATTTATTCTGTAGGCACCGGTATTGACCATATTACTACATTGCTCTAAACATTGTGAACTTTGGATTTCATGAAAAATCTGCAGGTGAGCCACTAAAAATAAATTAATAACTTAGGATAGAGATAGTTATTTTTCCCTGCAGCCTACATCTAGCTTAATTTCAGTTATGATATACAGCAGCCATATTCCAGTCCTCTGTTAAGAGAACTGTTTGGTAATCAACTGAACTTTTCCATATTTCTTTTTTGTGTGTGACTCAGTCATGGTAATATGATGCCCATTATTACTGTGTCATCACAGCATTCCATACCACTATAACACAGGTAATATCACTGCAGTAAAACAAATGTGTGATAGAATGGGGAAGGCATTTTTATGATCTGCTATTAAAATAGAAACTAATGTATCATCAGAGTTGTGGAGATATGTGAAAGCGTAGTATTTCTATGATGAGCAGTCTATAGCTCATGGATTGTTGTAATGCCAGCTTTGTTGAAGGGGGAAAAAAGGTGCACGGTTTTCTTATGGGATAACCTCAGGAAACTGTAGCACTGTCTGCTCTCTCTGATTTTTCAGGACATAGGACTGTTCTACCATGCACTCTTATGGAAATGGGACCCATGGTCTGTGACAAACTCTGTCTCTTCTGGGGACTTCTATGGGAAATTCATAAGACTTACTCATGTAAGTGAGGCAATGGGGTCAAACTCATCGAGTGTAAGCTTTATTTGCAGCTGGTAAGCACAGCCTCCACACGAATTGTGAGAACTAAAATATAACCCTTGGTTTAATGATCAAGGAGTACTTTGAGGTCTGAATTACTTAGGAAATACTGCATTTCAGTAATTTGGATTGCTTGATGGATATATCTACCCCCCTGCCACACAACCACTTTTGCTTATCTGATGATTTAAAAGAGAGGTCAAATGTTCGCTCTTTCCTTGGAAGGAAATGTGAATTGTTTATGCTTGGGAGGAAGAACTGGGAATAAGCTACACAATTCTCATTGCTCCATTTGATTCATCAAGGAGAAGTGTTTTTGACTGGGGTAGCAGAAACACCCTGATGAAGCATAGAAAAAAAATCAATTCTCTGGAGGGCAAATTCATGCAAAAGCAACATAAAAGGATGAATTGCTTGTGTGAGAGGAATCAATATTCACATGCAAATGAAGTCCCTGAAGTTTATGAAGCAGTCCCATGCTTAAATGACTCACTCTGGAATAATGACGTGAAGGTTCAGCTCTAGTTTATTCTGCCACAGGGAGTTTTGAAAGCTTTCTCTCCCCCTGCATTTTTTATGACTAAAGGGTTTGAGGAAAATATGGCAACTGGAAAAAGGGGGGCTTTGGGATCACTTATACATGAAAACACGTTTTGCCCCAGAACTAGGAGTCTTGTGAAATAAAACTCAGGTTACGTTAAACATTTTGTACTTGCACTTCCAAAAAACTCATTCATGTTCTTCTAAAATGTATTAGTCTTAAGTCAATAGAAGGGTGTAGATCAATAGGCAAGGGAAGCTATGAAAGCCTTTTCATGGACTTGAAAAAGGTTTCTCTGGAGCTTTGGACTCATGTTATTTCACAACAGCTGTGTACGACATAAGAAGAGGGCCTTTTGCTTTGGAAAATAAATAAATAAATAAGTAAATAAATAAATACAAGGAAGCCAGTAGAGGTAATGCATCACATTGAAAAATACGTGCTGTTTGTAAAGTCCTGGTTTCCGGTTCCTAGTTTTTGGTTTGGTTTAAGTCTATGAGGAAAGAGGGTGGAAACTTGTACTTTCAAAGGCAAAGGGGACTGGGTTATAATGATGTTTTTCATCTCTAGAGCAGTTAGCTGGGGGACAGAACAAAATATTTAGTCTGAAAATGAGTTTAAAAGGCTTCATCTAAAACATATACATTGTTGAGTGGACTTCTCTGCTTTTACCCATTAAAAAAGATCCTCCTTTCATACAGGTCTTTATGAATCTGCCTAATCATAAAAGGAGCACATTTCACAGAATCACAGAATCACAGAATCGACTGGGTTGGATAAGACCTCAGAGATCATCGAGTCCAACCCTTGGTCCAATTCTAGTCCGTTTACTAGATTATGGCACTAAGTGCCATGTCCAATCTCAATTTAAAAACCTCCAGGGATGGCGAGTCCACTACCTCCCTGGGCAGGCCATTCCAATGCCTGACCACTCTCTCTGTAAAGAATTTCTTTCTAATATCCAGCCTAAATTTCCCCTGGCAGAGTTTAAGCCCATGCCCCCTTGTCCTATTGCTAACTGCCTGGGAGAAGAGACCAATCCCCACCTGGCTATAACTTCCCTTCAGGTAGTTATAGAGAGTGATGAGGTCACCTCTAAGCCTCCTCTTCTCTAGACTAAACAACCCCAGCTCCCTCAGCCTCTCCCCATAGGTCTTATGTTCAAGTCCCTTCACCAGTCGTGTTGCTCTTCTCTGGACCCGCTCCAGCACTTCAATGTCTTTCCTGAACTGAGGGGCCCAGAACTGAACACAATACTCCAGGTGTGGCCTCACCAATGCAGAGTACAGGGTAAGGATCACTTCCCTTGTCCTGCTGACCATGCTATTTTTGATACAGGACAGGATACCGTTGGCCTTCTTGGCTACCTGGGCACACCGTTGGCTCATGTTGAGCTTCCTGTCAATTAGTACCCCCAGGTCCCTTTCTGTCTGACTGCTCTCCAGCCACTCTGCGCCCAGCCTGTAGCGCTGCAGGGGGTTGTTGTGACCAAAGTGCAGCACCTGGCACTTGGCCTTATTGAACTTCATCCCACTGGAATCAGCCCATTTTTCCAGTCTATCCAGATCCCTCTGCAGAGCCCTCCTGCAGGTCGACACTCTCTCCCAACTTGGTGTCATCAGCAACCTTCATAATTTTTAGCAGGTAAAACAGTAAGTGTTAGCTTTGAAGTAGCTAGTCAAACCATTAAAATTAATTTTTAAGCTCCAAATCCAGCACCACTGAAGGTAATGGACTTTGAAAATTGACCTCAGAGTAGAGAGACATAAGCTGAGGAACTTAAAAGACCCATTCTCTCAGCATTAAGAGTTCATGCCTGGTTTACAGTATTAAAAGCTGCAGGTGATCAAATCGGATAGTCTGACCTCCTGGAAATCTGTCCACATGGAAGTTGTCCATGTTGCACTATTAACATACGCCTTATGCACTAGGTTGTTTCCTCTAGCACTCAAGACATTGATACTATTAGAACAGAAGGCATGCTTTCCTTATGCATTCAGATTTGGTATGAGGAGTGTAGGATACAGACATGGAATCGAGAGTGAACAGCTCTGATAGAAAAAGCTCAGCCTCTGCTGTCATCTAATGCTTGCAAGTGGACTTAGGCTTGATGCTAAGAGCCGAACTAAATGATTCAGCATGTTACTGAGTACGGTTTGTTGCTGATGAAGCAATCATTAAAGTGAAACTTACTAATAGTAAGCAGTGAGTCTCCACAACCTAAAGTTTACATTATTCTACCAAGTCTCTCCATGTAAAATTTCAATAATAATTCTGCAATTCATGCCCCTCCACTTGGAATACTGGGCAGATATACTGGGTATTTTTATATGCATTATACAAGTTGTATCTCCTTTTTTTTTATTTCCACATGGAGCTGATATATACAATATTGAAAGCTGTTCATGTTCTCAATATATTCAGAATTTTAATAAGTAAAATCATAGAATTGTAGAATCATTTTGATTGGAAGAGACCCTCAGATAAATTCCAGATGATGCTGTAAAACTACACAGGTATTTCCAAAAAAGGGATGGGGCTTCCCAGTTTCTTTCTGGGTAAATTAAGCAAATTTTTCTCAATACTTGCCAGAAGCAACATTTGCCAAAAGAAATAGCATCTTGCTTTGCTTTCTTTAGTTTCAGTGGAGCCAGGTTTGCAGTTCCTCAGTTTCTTCCTGGATGAATCTGTTCCCACAACAAATGCAGCAAAGCTTTTATGAAAAGCTGGAGCCTGCTACTCTGAGTTGTCAGCTCAGCCTTGATAAACTACAGAGTAAGATGGATGAATGATCCTTTATTTGCACATAATTTTAAATACTTGCGTACCGCTTCATCTGTCTGAATGCATTTCACACCACTAAGTGAGCATTCTTCACTTGTTTCCACTAATCATTAATGGATACACTTTCAAAATTATCAAAAAGCTAGAGGATGTGACTAAACAATATGACAGGTAAACTATTTTGGTCTTGAGGATATGTTTGAGTCTGCCTATTGAAATATAGAATAACCAATCACCTAGAGTAACTGGCAGACAAATATACCTACAGAAAGTTGGGACATTGGAGGGCCTAGGTTACTCTGAAGAAATGCTTGCTGACTGAGTGATATGTGCTGTTTTTTTTCCAAGTGGGAACATCCCATCCCCTAAATCCATGTCTTATCTAGCCTGATTCAGGTTCAGAGTATGGATTTTGCATTAAAAGGTGTACTATGTAGATCTTCTTAGACTTTACCATATTACTTTTAGTCTTCTGGAACAGCACTTCTGAGAATCCTATTACAGAAGTGAAATTGCAAACTAACTGGGTGAAGAAATACAAGAATATCCACATATTATAGTTCTTGTTTCAGGACTTCAGGTAAAATTTTAATTAAGTTCATGCTCCAGCACTATTTTTTTTATTTAAGTTAGGCAATCACTGAGTAAAAAACTCCACAAACCTCCTCAGGAGCAGATGCTGGTTAAGTTACACTCTTTTTCAGAGAACATTTCAAAGTTTGGTTTCACAGACATTTCTTCCTTTCTGGCTGAATTAACTTTACATTCCTTGCTACAAAACTTAGACAAGGCTGACTCTACCCTCCTTCCCACCTGGTCTAGAAGTGCTGGGTAAGGGATTCCTTCAGAGAGATGTGGGTTTGAACTCCATCAGCCTCAGATTAAAACTAATGCCTGAATACATGCCCTGGCACTGTTGTTAATAACTGAAAGGTGAGTACCATATCTCCTTTAGCAATCATTATTTAAAGGAAGTACATTATACATTCCAAGTGAAAAAATCATGGAAGCTCTGAATCTTGAACAGAGGGAGAAGTTACTTGCAATCTTTTGATGAGTACATGGAGCTTGTAAAATTGGTGAAATCATAGACACACCTTTATGTTTAGTTTTCAATATTAGTTCAGCTGTTGCATTTTCTCATTCAGCAAGTAGGAAAACCAGCCTGAGGTTGCTGCCTCATTCTGTGAATGCTAGAGCAAGTTAATAGAAGTCACATCACTGACTCAGTCCATTCTGGGGGTCAGAAACTGCATACACCTTTTCCTCTGTTCTCAGACATGCTACCTTTAAAACCCTGAGGCACTTCTAAAATTGGCACCTTTATGCAAAACTTTTCTGAAGATGCAGGTGCTTTCACATGTGTAAATGCACTTCATATGAAAACAAGTCTTGAGAAGTCTAAAGATTAGCAAAACTCCTTTTCTAGTGGAGCTTGATTTTTATTTTTCTTTCTCTTAATTTTAGTGAACGGAGAGGAGAGGAGAGGAGAGGAGAGGAGAGGAGAGGAGAGGAGAGGAGAGGAGAGGAGAGGAGAGGAGAGGAGAGGAGAGGAGAGGAGAGGAGAGGAGAGGAGAGGAGAGGAGAGGAGAGGAGAGGAGAGGAGAGGAGAGGAGAGGAGAGGAGAGGAGAGGAGAGGAGAGGAGAGGAGAGGAGAGGAGAGGAGAGGAGAGGAGAAAGGAAGAAAGAAACAGAGAGAAAGAGAGAGAGAGAGCGAAAGAGAGAAAGAGAGAGAGAGAGAAAGTAAGGGAGGGAGGGAGGGAGGGAGGGAGGGAGGGAGGAAGGAAGGAAGGAAGGAAGGAAGGAAGGAAGGAAGGAAGGAAGGAAGGAAGGAAGGAAGGAAGGAAGGAAGGAAGGAAGGAAGGAAGGAAGGAAGGAAGGAAGGAAGGGAGGGAGGGAGGGAGGAAGGAAGGAAGGAAGGAAGGAAGGAAGGAAGGAAGGAAGGAAGGAAGGAAGGAAGGAAGGAAGGAAGGAAGGAAGGAAGGAAGGAAGGAAAAGAAAGAGCCAGATCTTACGCTAGGAACGATCATGTCCTGATAACATGTGACTAAAAGAAATGCATGCCGAATAGGGATACAGATTTTCCTGAAATACTAAAAGGAGGTAGTTTCCTCAGTTTTCTCCATGCTTTCCTCTTGCCCTCAGAGGCGGTATTATTAATGGGACCCCTTCACCCATGTAGTGTCTGTTGGACAGTGTATAGCACAATGACTTTTGACTAGGATCCAGACCTTATTTTTCATTAGTTTTTCTAAATTTTTTTTCTCTTAGCTTTCGTAGTGTTTTCTGAACACAACATGAAAGCAAAACTCTTCAAAAGAAGGGTTTGAACCCCAAAGAAGAAACAAAATTTAAAATTTATTTAGAAAACATTACTTGAATCAGATGTATACAGGCAATTATTTTGTAATTAAGAGACATTACTCTTGTGTTTATAGAAAGAAGCAGGTTCTTTCTCTAGTTGTTTGCTGAGTTACCTTGGTTAACCAAAGCTGGTGGTCTCTTGAATTCCATCAAATCTGAGGTTTGCTTCAGTAAGCAATGTATAATACAGCAAATACTCAGCATACGTTCTATAGCACTGCTGTGACTTATATTAAAATTCTAATACTCCAAATAATCCTTTAGATTCCACATCTTCTGTGGATCTTACTTATAAAAATGAAATGTTCTGATAACACTGAGTGACAATATTTTTTGCTTTCATCAAAATCAGAGTGTTTCTAAAATGCATCAGGGATAAACCCTATAGTCTGGACATCTTTCTGGGTGTTTTAATAAATTCTATGGCATGGAAAAAGACATTGGCACAGGTGTCTGGCAAATCATTATTCTGGCTGTCAAAGATGAGTCTAGTTCAAATTAGATTACATTTTGTTTTAGCTCTGTCTTGTGATACTCATAAAGTCAATATTGGCACAGCATAATGACTTGAAAACTAGTGTGAGTTTATGTGTAGTTAAAGAATCATTAAAATATTCTCAATTAAAGTGAATGACTCCTGCTCCCCTGTGAATTTCAGTGGGATTTTGTGAACTTACTGAATAAATCTACTATACACTCAAACAAAATGAAGTTGTATTACTAAGAGAGTTCAATATGAAAAACAGATACCTACAGAAAAATGAAATGTCCATGTTACAATTAAAAGCAGAAAATATGATGCCTGACAGTAACTGAATATAAGTAGATAACCCTATAGATTTTCTTGTTTGTTGCTTTCTTTTTGTATTTGGTTTTGGTTTTTTCTTCACATACAATAACACAAAGCCATAAAACTTTAACCTGATTTTCTCTCTCTTGCTAATCTACTAATTCCATTAGAAAACAGAGCTTTAGCCTCTAATGAGTACAAATAACACACCCCATAATTTCCTAGATGTGCCTCTTCTTGAGTGATTTTTGCTGAGACTAGCATCTAGAAGCCATCTACAATCCTCCAGTAGCCGCAGAAATTCCAATTTCTACTCTGGAAGTTTTTACATAATGAGAAGACTCAGCATTGCACCTAGCCCTCTGTCATGCGGTATTGCCAAGTTAGGAAACCACCTCATTCTTTTAATCTCATCTAGTTAAACACACTCAGTTTTCCTGCATTTACTTGTGGTTCCAAGTTTGTTTCTTCTCTTTAATCATAAACACTATCAGGCAGTGGAGAAAGCCATCAGAACTGAAAGATATGTTTAGAATTAAACATAACCCTTTTTTAAAAAAATGAAGGATGAAAATCAGTGGAATAAAAGCTCCTATTAGAGAATCAGTAATTATGCATTAGAGTGTACTTGTTGTCTACATTCATTTTTCACTCATGAATGACCATATCATAGTAAAGGAATTGATGTAATTTATATCACTGATTTGTTGTTGTGATGTGTGAATAAAATAACACTTTAATATTCTTTTTAAGTTTCAAAAGCTATGTTTTTATGAGCTATATCAGTTATACAAATGACCAGGGGAAAGTATTCTGTACACTCAGTATTTACTTGGAACCACACATTCTTCTACTGAAATCGCCTCAACTTATCTCCCTCATTTGTTATGATTGTTTTGATTCTTTTCTTATTCTTGACAGAATATTTCTAAAACTTGGCCAGGCAGATCTTTAGAAAAGACAGCAGAATTTCCAAGAGTTAACTGTGTGAACTTGGTCAATCCCTGGGCCAAACAGATTCATTTGATTTATCTTTTTTGGTGATCTTTTGACTTACAGTCATCTGTATTCTGTTCATGCTTTATTTCGTTTTCTTTTACCAGAGAGCACTTTGGAATGTTTGTCATGAAAAGAGCTACATAAATATTAATGTATTGATGGTGTTATGGCTTTTCAAGACTATTTTTCATTTCACAGGTTTTAAGAGCTACAAAATTTACTGACTATACAGAAAATATAGTATAATGGACTTTCTGAAATGCTCTGAATGAGATAAAATATATGAATTATTAATCCCATGAAAGTCAGTGCTGTCTTGCTTATAGACAAAGTTTTCTGTGCCAAGCCAAAATCTTTTTACTTTTTTTCTTACTGAGTAAAGCTTGTGATGAACACACTTTAAGCCTCTGGTTTGTAAGTAAGCATATGTTCCTAATTGGATCCTAAAAATAGTGATATGAATTCATTTCATGTGCACAGTGTTGTCATCAGGATCGACTTTGAACCTCCAAAAAATACAGAGAACATGGAGGGAGACATTCCTTTGGGATTGTAATTCCTACAGGCAGTGCTAGTAGGCACCATCACAGAAGGGCAGCTTCAGACTCTGAATGGAACAAGGAGAGCATCCTTGGGGATCTCTTGCCTCGGTTTATCCCCCATCCTGTTTTTCCTAAGACCTGCTATTCCCTGGTTTTTGTTTGTTTGTTTGTGATTGTGTTTGTTTTGGTTTGGGGTTTTTTTGTTTGTTTGTTTTTTGTTTTCCAGTGGATATTTTGTCATCTGGACTCAAGAGCTAAGTTGCGGCTCATTTATCACACCATGGGAGGGAACCCATCAGAATCAGTAAATTTGCAGCAGAGCATCTAATTCAGACTAATGAAAACAAATGGACATGAAGGTAAAGGATACTCTCAAATCTTAACTCATCCAGCTGTTTTCAAAATCATGAATGTTTAAGCCCCCTGAATCTTAGATAGCCTTTGTAAGGTAGCAGCCAGATTCAGCTGAACAAAATGTAGAATGCGTCAAGCCTGGACTATTGCCCTTATGTTTGATTTGCATCAGTTATCAAGTTTGTATGAACTGAAATAAGTTTTGCTATTAAACCAAGATTCTAAATATTAATGTTTCATGCTGAAGAAAGTCCTAGAAGGTATTGAATCAATGTGGAGGTTTTTTTCCACCACTGGTTCAACTGCAGCCAATTATATCCACTTTCTCATAGCTCAGTGTCTCTTGTTTCTTCACCCCTACTTACTGTCCTATTCCATCATGGAACATTTTTCAGGAAGCCCTGGTTTCCCTTCACTGTGTTTGTGTGACTAAGGCAGAAAATACTCAGCATGCTCATGCATGTTTCTGAAGCTACAGACCCATACATAATATTCTTCCCTAAACCACCTTCACTCAAAACCATCAGTAATTCTTACTGGAAACCAACACTAACCCTCAAACTGGGTAAAACTTGAGTAGTCAAGTATTAAGAAGGCTGTATCTGAAAAGGGTCTGCAGCTGTAGAACCTGTAGTATACCATCCATCATCACAGCTTGAATTTGTTGACCTTCGGAGCATAGGGCAAGATTCATCTACTAAGTCAAGTGATTGCCAAAGTCATACTGGGATGTGTGTGATTGCAAGTACCTATTTATACTTTAATATCTAACCATTCTCTCAGAATTTGTTAGATAAGTGCATTTTAGAAATCAGTCAATAAATAAATATCTCAGACTCACTTCAAAGGCAGAATGTATACCTCCCTCTGAGTCATAGTTATTGACAATATTGCATATAACCTAAGACAAATGGCAAGAACTAGTACAGCATGGTGGGAAGTCCATGAAGCAGAATTGTACAGTTACTTCTTTACTTTTCTCGTTTTTTAAAAACTGGAAAATACTGCAAGACAATAAACCTGGATGACTCTGTAATTATTTTGTATATTTAAGATACATAGCATCCTTACTTTTAAGCTGGAACAGGATGATGTAGTTGGCTGTGACAATGAACTGTGTGTTTGGTTTTTTTCTACCGTTTTGCTGTTTTTCATGTTATCATGCCCAAAGCTGGAAGCCAGTTGCAGTCTGCTTTTCAAAGATCCCTTTTATCGTAACAGGATTTTTATTCCTTCTAGCAGAAAAACTGGGCATCTCTTTAAGTTGTTGAACTATTGTGTTCCATGCTTTTTATCTGAAGGCTCCCTACGGGAAGGGGGGAAACCAAACAAAAAACACCAACTATTCGGCTTTAAATTATAGATGTTTTGACCATATTTAGAACATGTGCAAGAGATAACAGGTGATGGTTGGCACTATACTTGTTTTCTAATACACTTCAAAAAGTTCGGTGGTTTATTTTATTTTTTTGTTGGGTTTCTTGTTGAGGACTTACTAGAGGCTGAATGGAATATGCAATTTGTGATGAGAAATAAACAATAGATACCTGGCTACTGAGAAGTGTATTTTATTTTTTTTTTCATGGAAGGTGTAAGAAGCATTGCCTTTCAATCTGGCTTGTTCCTTCCAGAGCAGACAGACAAGAAATATAAAAAAGACATCAGTACTTTTCCTTAAAATAGGTGTATTTTTAGCAGTCTCACACAAGCCACAAACACCTAGACCAGAATCTGATGTGCCCCACAGATTACTTTAGTATCTATCCTCGAGGTTAGAGGGGAGAAACAAGTAACGGACTTGCAAGTAATTGCATTATGGATCTGTGCAATGGTACTGAAACACATTCCCTGAAATACCTGTTTAAAAACAATGATCACAGAATCACAGAGCAGTTTGTGTTGGAAGGGACCTTCAAAGCTCATCTAATCTTCAACCAGATCAGGTTGCTCAGAGCCCCACCCAGCCTGGCCCTGAATGTCTCCAGGGATGGGGCATCTACCACCACTCTGGGCAACCTGGGCCAGTGTTTCACCACCCTCACTGTAAAAATTTCATCCTTGTGTCTAGCCAAAATCTCCTCTCTTTCAATTTAATAACATGACCTTTTACTGTGAAGTTGTTTTCAGGGAGTATATCTTGGTTTCTTCTCTGTTTCTTATGTCAGCATTCAGAAAATGCATAAAATCTGCTGAATCTGATCAAGACAGGACTTTGCTGAGTAAAGATGATGGCCTTTATATATCTCATTTTTCTGCCAAATTTTTATGAACTTTCTAATTGATATTATTAGCAGACTTTCTATTGAAGTTATTTGTTAAGTTATGATGACATTTTTATCCCTTCCCATTGAACTGTTCCTAGGAACACACTTCAGGTTATTATATTAGTATTTCAGTGACTTTCTTACGACATGTATTAATTTCCTCTCATTGTCCTAAGACTTAGTAAGCTCCAGTACACTCACTCTGTGACATGGCAGGAGAGTCCATACAGCTCTTTTTCTCAAAACCAGAATCAACTTTCTCCTTCTTATGTTTTGGAAGAGAAGCAAGCATAATTCAGTGTATTAGAAATGGAAATATTTTGCCATCAACTGATGCAGTGTATGCAGAGGTAATGAATATGTGTCACCAATCTGATAACACTTTAAGAAAAGATAAAAAGAGAGGTGATTTTTAACAACAGTGATATTTGAAGCACTGTGCAAGGCCCTGGTTAGACATAGGATATAAAACTTCACAAAATACAGTAGAAAGAAAGGTGAATTCAACCTCGTCTGTGTGCAAGTGCAGACACATCATATGAATAGAGACTGTCCTATGAATTGAGATAAAACGAGTATGGTTTGTTTCAGACTAGTAAAACACAGCCTGAATAAATATAAATATTGGCCCATCAGAGAGACACGTGAACAAAAAAAAAAAAAAAAAAAGCCAAAGCATGCAGCTGCAATAAGATCTAATGAGTTTAAGCTGATTATTAACATATTTTGACTGAGAACTTTGAGGCTTTGAACCATCATTGCAATAAAGTCTAAAAAGCTTTGAAACAGGCATAATTGCAGGGAGAAAATGGGAAGCCAATGTTAGTTCATCAGGGGAACTGCGTGGTGGTACATCTGCATGGTGCAAGAGGCACGTCTCCACCACCTGAGACATCTTCTCAGGTCTTCTGTTCCCCCATCACGCATGTGCAGATCCAGTAGTCTAATTGCAGAGGAAAGGGAAGTTGGCAGTTATTACTGGAGATACGATGAGAAAGGAAAGAGATGTGGAGGAGATCATTCCTGTATGTGTATTAATTTAATTACACCGAAGAATTTAAGAGTCATTTTGTACAGTAGGGCATTAGATTAAATGAATAATAATATAGTAAGATCCATAGCTAGAGGGAGGAAGAGTATCTTTGATAAGGACCAAGTCTTATACTGACAAAAAAGGAAAAATTAAAGAACCGCCATTTTACTGAACAAAGTGCTGTCTTTCCATTCTCAAAATTAGAGATGATACATAAGTTTTGAAGTGATTGACCCATTTATCATAGTGACCACACTTTCCACAAATAACCTCAATAAAAGTGCAGGGGGATGACGCCCAAGCCCCCAGCTGCAGCACTTGTCTCAGCCAATGGCATACCCCACTCCTGCCTGAAGTTGTGAAACTGAGGGGCTACACTGGGGCATCCCATGGAAGTGTCGAGCAGAGCTGCCATCCCAGTCCCTCCCAGCAGGGGTTTTAGGTGGGGAAGGGCTATGTGACCCCTGTGACAGAGGGACAGGTGAGTAGAAAACATCTTTTCAGCCTTGAAGGTGACCATGGGTTGTTTGGTGTGTGAGGGCAAATGGGAAGAGATGGTATTGAGGTGAAAAACTCATAGCTGGGCTATGGAGAGTCACAGGTTTCAGAGTGACTGGTTTTATACATTCCAAAGCATAGGCCCAGTGGTGAAAACTGGATGTGGATCTTAGCTTAGTTTTTGATTATGCAATGTAGAAGTTTTTTTGTATGCTCAGATCTGACATTGCAAAAAAAATGACTGCAGAAGGTTGAAGTATTGGCATCTTTCAAAGTTGTGGGTGAATAAATGCAATTACATTTCTGTAATTGAAAAGAGAGGCATTATATGTATTAAAGTTCGAGTGGCTTGAATAGCTTAGAACCTCTGGCTACAGCTTTAGGAAGTTTTCAAACAGATTTCAAAGTATACGTGCAGGATGTTTAATGTTTGCAGAATACTTATGAGAAACGTATGCTTTCTCTGCTGCCCGTTTAATACTGACTTCTAATTCAAGATGGCCTGATCCCAGATTTCCTTGTTTGATCAGAACTCTGATGCCCTTATTACAAGCTTTTTTCTGAATAAGGTTGAATTTACTCAAGGACTATATTTTTAGCTCTGGTAAAAGCAAAAGAATGGAGAGCTAAACTGTAAAGTTGAATGCTATTGTTCAGGAAATTGAAAATCTAGCATGAAATAGAGATTTTTCTCCAAATAGTTTTTCCTGCAATGTCCAACTTGGAAGAGTTGTAAGCAACCGCATTTGGACTTCTGTATAATTTTACTGTGCTCAGTTAGTACTTCTGTATAGTTTGACAGAGACATCACTCTAGACAGTACACTCCAAGGTCTTTCAAAAACTACCATTGATGAATGTTCTTTCATATTTTCGTGTGATGTCAGTGTTCAGTGGTTTACAAATATTTTGCAGTAATTCACATTGGACAAAATCCTAGGAAGTGATAGGTACAGTATCTACAGAGAATAAATATTTATTTGAAAGACTGTTTCTCTAAGCTGTGTTTGACAGTCATTTTCTGCCAAACCACAACTGAGAAAACTGATGAAGGCTGGTTTCTCACTAGATTCAGATTCTTGCTTTCCATGTAACACGGTGCTGCTGACTCCTTGCCCATCCTGGACTTCTTGTCACATCTCTATTTATCTCCATTCCAGTAGCATTAATTGTCTTTATGAGAAACGCTGTTGATGAAGGAAGACCTAAAAAGATTGCATGTAATGTTAAAATGAGTTTTAATTGCCAGTCTTTTCTTGATCTCTCAATATGTCCAATATACTTTCAATAAATGGTATGAAATCTTCACATCCTTATCTTCACAAATTCTGAACTGTAGACACAACAATTTCAACCTCATTTGGACTGCTGGAGGGCAGAATTTGGTTGTGGCAAATGAGACTTCGGTGGGGTAAAAATGAATAGCAGGAGGAAAAAATAAAGTTGAGCAATAAGCAAAAAGTTGGGAGGAATGTAAGACTGAATAACTGAGAGGCTCAAGAAGAGGAATGGGATACCGAAGTGAGGACCAAGAAAAAGAAAAGGGGGTGAAGGAGAAAATTCATAGGCAGAACCAGAGATGGGAGACTGTACTGGTGACAAAAGAGTGAAAGCCCATCAGTTGTACATAGAGGTGGATTTGACTTATTTTTTCTGCCTTGTCCTTGATCATTTACCATGACAATTGCTTTGTAGAAAGAAACAGGAAAATACTGGGACCTCTTATCATTTACCTACCTGAATTCTGCTAAACCTCCATTATTGGCCCCTATTGGAAAGGGAATACAAAAATTTCGTCCAGTGCCTTAACGCTGAAAGGCTTGGGTTTTTTTTTTTTTTAACTTTGAGCTAATCCAGGGAGGGATAACTGTTGCGAGATCAAAGCTTTGACTGAAATGTAAGATCATTCTACAAACACCTTGCCCAGAATTCTTTCAGGCACCTGTGAACAGCCTACGTTACACTTCCCAATACTTTTGTATATCATTTAAAACCATTATTTTTTTTTTCTTTTTTTCCAGCACATTAGTTAGTTAACCTGATCTTACAGGAGAGGCTTATGATTACTATAAGCTCTAACCTGAAGTTCTCATCAGCCACTGCTTAAAAGGATGCCTACAGCTTGAGGTTTTTTGTTGCATTAGAAAAAGTACTTCAGAATTTCAAGCTAACACCCTACTTTTGATGTCAGCTGCTCTTCTCTGTGCATAAGAGGGAGCGGGTCTGAGGGTCTGACCAAGAGTGTAAGAAAATATTCCAGCAGCAAATTTTGGGAATACTTGAGTCTACAGTGATGAGAGCTGGATAATCATTGAGTTCCTAGTAGAGATGGGTTTAAGATTATATTTTCTCAAATATCTGGTTTTGCTCACCATAAGACTTAGTCTTTGTGAAGTGGAATGAACAGTGCTTGCCAGTACTTTTGATCTCATTGACACTACATATATTGGCCTTGTTCTTGACCACAGAAAAAGTTTTTCACCTCAGTTTCTGTATATTATTACACCAATAGTGAAAGGTTGGACAATTTTTTTTTCAGGGAAATCTTCGTTTTATAAAGGTTCATACAGCACTCAAGTGTCATTAAAATCTGAGTATGGTGGAGAGTTATGGGGACAGAGCATGATGAGGATTCTGAATTTTGGAGATACTCATCAAAAACTCTAAGAAATCACGTGATGTTATCTGAGCTCCAGTCTACTTGAAAGTACAAATTTGTGTGGCAGTCTCATATGTGAATAGTAAAAGATAATTTGCTTTTTGGGCAGAGACTTTTGTACTGCACTTCCTGAAACAACAGCACAAAAATATAACCGTAGTATCTACTCTTGGTTGAGCTGGATCATGTAAAGCATTCCTGATGCGGCACAAAGACTTTTAGGATTGAGGCCAAGATAATTACATGGTGTAATTTCGCCTTTCAAGAGCTGCTCTCCGCTCTAACAAAAATGTCAATAAAGTTTGTTTTCTTTCAAAATAGACTTTATCTTATAGCAGCAGACATACAGAGTTCAGTGTTGGTAGCTGTGACACAGTGGGCCCTGCAGACCTCAGCAGCCTTTGATTCTTCGAAAATCACTATGTGCCAGATGCTTTTGAAAGAAGTGACTGTGCTGCTCAGCAATCTGAAGCTTGTGCCAAAAGTAGAGGTAAGACTATCAACCAGTGACATAGCCTTCACTCATGTTCTGTTCTTATTCAACTGCTGGCTTCCATTTAAGATGTTCCATTCTATTAAATTCCTCACGGAACTCTAAAGCAGTATTGAAATATCAAGTGTTTTTCTGCACTCGTGAATTACTATGGAGCATAGTATAGGATTTTTACACATTGTTATGTGTTCAACTTTTTATTAAACGCTTTGAAAAAGCAATTCTTCTAAACTGTTATAACTATTCTGACCTAATCTTTATGGTTCTTGAGTATGTCTTTAGGAATCCTCTTTATAGAAAAATCTCAAAGTGAAGGCCAGTTGAACTACATTAGATATTTTACTTTTAGCAATGTGATTGGAATGATAAACATTTTAATAAGAAAGGCACAGACAACTAGACTGTAGCTTTTCTAAGACACATAAATTCTAACTTCGTCCTTTCCAAAACAATCTTAGCCATGATTTGCCACTATTTCTATTTCCTTCTAAGTGTGTATTTCTTTATCTATAAACATGTTTGTTTATGCACACACATACACACATCCATTCTCTGATATGGAAAGCCTTGTATTAAAAGGTGACCTTAATTTGCCTTCCTCCAATTAGATTACATTTTCTAATACATATTAATGAATCATACATCTATAGCGCTGTATTTTTAGCAGATGTAAACTGTAATGACCATATTGAATTGCTTTGTATATCTACACAAGCTGAGGATGCAAACCATTGTAGTTAGTTGTGTATCCCATAGACAGTTATGTATGATGTACAATACAAGGGCGAGCTAGAGATCTAATGGTACCATGTGTATTAAACCAGTCACTGGGTTAAACAAAAAAAGGGGGGGAGGGGGGACGGAAATAATATAGATAAAATGTGTGTTTGCTGGAAATGAAGAAATTAATGTGATGAATTTTATGCAGGGCACTACTAGGGCGTTCTATAAATTGTACTCCAAGGTTTTGAAATACAGAAAATGTATAAAGTGGATGATAATTGCTAAACAACTGCAAACTTTCCTAATGCGTCTTCCAATAAATCTGCATAACAGTGCAGTAGGGAAATAGATTATTCTGCATGAATTTAATGAATTTCACAAGTTGATGTGTTCAGGCATGCTATAATACAAAGGTATCCCAGGTTGTCTAACAGGGTGGAAGAGGGAATGTCATATTCTTTCAAATAAAATAATACATTTCTATTGTTCTGTTACTTAGCTCAGCACCACCTAGTAAGCATACACAGTACTCCCAGAACACCTTTTTCTTACTGTATTCCTTTTTTTCTCTTCTGTTTGAGCTTCTTTAAGTAAAATTTCTTCAGCTTAATTTTGTGCCTTTCTACCTAAAATTCAATAATTACATAACCAACAACACACTGTGAAAGAGTGTACTTTTTTGCAAATATAGAAATCTAGGGATTTTTTTTAACATTGTCTTCACCTTGGCTTTTTAAAAATTTTCTACTTAAATAGTTCAAGTTCCCAAAGCATGAATGAAAATGAAGGGGATGTGCGGTCCTGGCATTTGGTCAGAAAGTTGTATTGCTTAAATGATGGGGATTTTATGCTGTTCAGGACCACTGAATTGCTTCAGATTCTATGATATTTACTTTTCTGTGGTCTCCAGTCCTACAATGCTGACATACCCATACCAGTCTTTGCAAATACCCAGAGCTTTGGAAGGTTTATAACCCTAGTTGTGAAGATCAGGGCCAAAAAAACTAGGGTGATGGGAATCCAAAATTAAATTGGGTCCTGATTTTATAATTGTAAACATATGCATACATATTGTTTGCCTGTGGCAGTCCAGTTTACAGTAAATAACTGCAGGTCTTTTCTGCTTGGTGTCCCTGCTATCCCCTGCAGTGTGTTCTTCTCTGAAAAGTAGTAGTTCTGTGAAAGAATAGAGAGAACACAGAAGACAGTGAAAGCATTTCTCTGAAAACTAGACATGATGAAATACAAAATCAAAGAAAGTGAAAGGATATTATGGAATGAAGATACAGGTTCCAACACAAAACATAAATTATCATGCACATGTTTAAAGTGTTTTCCTATATATACTAGTTAAGTTTTTACATAATGTTCATGAAAGAGAAGACAGAAACAGTATATAAATTTTTTGGTAACCGGACAGATTTTTTCCTTTCTCTGAAGCAAGCAAACATGGGTTCTAAAAAATTAAAGGCTGGAAGTGAATAGCAGAGTTGGAGCTAATACGCAGTAGTTAAGAAAGAAAAAGTCTGGGGAGGGACCATTTAAACAGAGAGAGTTGTTCTTAGAGGTACACCAAATAGTCTGAAAAAGAAAAGCATAGTTAATTGACCAACATCCAAGACACTCAGAGAAATCTAAATTATACTTGCAATTACAGAGTTGGTAAGAGGCAGAACCTGCTTACCTTGTCACCCTACTAAAGCATCGTTAGATGAGCAGTTCAGAATTTTGTTACTTTGAGGTATAACCCAATACACAGAGTTATCCACGTGTCCCTTCTGAAGCAGCTTAAGCTTCTTGAAGTGCTGGAGCAGGTCCAGAGAAGAGCAACAAGACTGGTGAAGGGACTTGAACACAAGACCTATGGGGAGAGGCTGAGGGAGCTGGGGTTGTTTAGTCTGGAGAAGAGAAAGCTTAGAGGTGACCTCATCACTCTCTATAACTACCTGAAGGG
The DNA here is from genome assembly GCF_036013475.1 of Columba livia. NCBI lineage: Eukaryota > Metazoa > Chordata > Aves > Columbiformes > Columbidae > Columba > Columba livia. The sequence goes on from NC_088642.1 coordinate 34,686,369, forward strand.
AAGTTATAGCCAGGTGAGGATTGGTCTCTTCTCCCAGGCAGTTAGCAATAGGACGCGGGGCCATGGGCTTAAACTCCGACAGGGGAAATTTAGGCTGGATATTAGAAAGAAATTCTTTACAGAGAGAGTGGTCAGGCATTGGAATGGCCTGCCCAGGGAGATGGTGGACTCACCGTCCCTGGAGGTTTTTAAACTGAGATTGGACCTAGTAAATGGACTGGAGTTGGACCAAGGGTTGGACTTGATGATCTCTGAGGTCTTTTCCAACCCAGTCGATTCTGTGCCTCTTGGTAGCAGGGCTGTCTAAACCTGATTTCAATACAATGAAAAATGATGTAACCAGCAGCGTAACACTGACCCTCTGGTAACTTTCACTGTGGCTAAAAAGCAAGGCTGTGAAAAGTAAGCTGGAAAAAAAGCTTCTGTCACTGTTGTGGAGACTTTCCATAGCTGAGAATTTGTCACATTTTTCATGTCATCAACATTGATGGTATGACTATACTCTAAAGCTGTTTACAACTAAAGGCACATGAAGTTTCTTATTTAAAGTTCCGTACAGTCTTCAAAGATAATTTGCTAATTGGATATTGCTTAGTTTTGGCCAACTGTGCTAATAATTCTTTTGAATTAATTACTTTTGCTCAAAAGAGCTCCATTTTGGACAAGGCTCACACAGTTTTGCAAGGCTTAGATTTTGGACCCAGCATCAAGTCAGAGCGTTGGTCTGAAATGCTTCTCTTGCCCCCCTTATTGTGCATGCTCACTGAGAAAGAGAATTAAGAATAAGAACCATTTCAGATTTTCACATCATCTGAATCTGCTCACTTGGAACCCCTTCATGAATTTTGTATTCCATTGCAGGATGTGCTGCCTGCAGCGTCTGGGATAGAAGCAAGAGAGTTATTACTCATTGCTAAGGAGTTTAACTAAAATTTGTAGCATAAAATCATTATAGAGGTGCCTAAAAAGAAGATAGGGCAGATATTTGTCTTATAGGCAAAAGACTTCAAACAAAATCTCCTCCATTTATTATCTTCTTAAAATTGTTGTCATAATGCAATTATGCAAATGAGGAGCTGAAATCACATTGAGTATTTGTTCCATTTTTGATGCATGTACTTACTGGATCAGAGCAGCATTTTAGAATAAAGATAAAATAATAATTAAAAAAAAAAAGAGCAGCCATACGTCTGAATTCAGGAATGTGAAAGACCATGAGAAATTTCTGTTGGAATCGTTCCCACTGCAGTGAATAAATAAAAGATAGAGAACTTTTGGGGTGTGTTTCCCCTCCTCTTTTTTTCTTAGGATGATGACTATTGGGAATGAAGCATTGCTGAGAGTCAGCAGCACCTCTTCTTTCTCCATTTCTGTCTTGTTTCCCCTTTCAGACCTATCAGCTTTCTCTCTCTTCCCTCACTCTTTCACAAAAGATTTCCAGCAGAGAGCAGCTGGTGCCTCGTTTTGGCTGCTTTCCCCAGGCTCTGGAGGCTTTCACTAGGAATCAATGGCTGCTTATTTTCCCCAGTACAGTTTTTTTAATGTGTGGACTGACATGGCCTCAACCATACTGACCCATTCTGCTGAGCTATTTCCATTCAGACGTGCCTCTTTACAAACAGCGGAAATTAGTGGAGGGCCAGTGTCAAACTGCTTGTCACATCTTGTTTTCAATCTGTTGAAATCAGGTTTATAGTGTCCTATTCAGAAACTTAGACTGCTTTTGAATGCACACAATGCATTTCAGGCGTTCCATCAGGCGATAAATGCAGAACTTCACATTGCTATTAAAAAATAATCAAAATGATTAGTCTTTTGAATTTTTTGAAGTAACTTATTTGCTTGGAATTTGTTGACTTAATTGCACCACGTCACTTGCTCATAGGTATTCATCTCCGTAAGATGTAAAATTATTCCTAGTTGATCTGTCAGTGTAGCAGTTGTATCATGTGAATAAGTTCTCTTATTGATTTAACAGTAATGAATGAAAGAGTAAGTGAATAAATGAATAATCAGAGGATTGCTGGAACGGATGCAGTAAGCTTGAGCTACTGGTATTCTCTTCAGTTTCTACAAACTTCTGTAAAATATAGCTTTGTTTTATATCTCCACCTAATGAGCAGCCATGCTAGAATCTCAATGAGGCAGAATACAGCTGGAGTTAAACTACCTGTTACATGTTACTTCAAAAGGAGCAAGACACTTTTCTACAGTGTTTAAACATTAAAGCTTCATATGTTTTTAATGACATTTCTCATGACTATTATTATGCAATTTAGTAATATATTATTGGTGTACTACTAAGTTATCTAAGCATGAAAGAAAACCTTGTCACATGCTAAGCAACCTTTAAACAGAAAATAATTTTAGCTCAACCCATTCGAAAGTCTTCACACCTGCCAAGGACTTTATCTTTGATGAGTGCAAACGCTTTGGGTGTCTGATGGCATTTGGTTGCCAAATAATAAAGCTATTGAAATAACATATGCAGATGCACAGTATTTGATTTTCCACTCATTTTAATAATATGCAGAGGTATAGACCTCTGGATACAAACATTACTTGCCACATGCTCTAAAGCAGCTGCTGTCATGTACTTGTGAGAACTTTCAAAGGGTTACTCTAGGAATACTTATTTGAATCTCAATATGTGTTTATTCAAATGAACAGTCAGCCACAACATTCCCTTTTCTTTGAAAAGAGAAAAAAAAATCACATGGGTGTGACAGAGTCCCACAGAACTTCACTGCAGTAGTGGAAGGAAAGTTAGAAAAAATCCAAATATTCTGTAGAGCACAACACTCAAAACTGATGAAAATTATTCGGCAAATACTGGAATATGCAGAATAGTTTTCAGCTTTCATTAACTGTCGAGCTGTTAGGCCTGACTGCAAGGAATGATGCTGCCTCTGTGTCAATGCCAATAAGGGGCTTGTCTGCTAAGTGGACTCTGGCAGTTAACACCAGGAGCTGTGTGTGGCTTGGAAGCAGATCTTGGAGTTCTTTGGCTGTGGAGACATCAGCAAGGATAGAAATTTCCTGTAAACTAAATTTTTACTCCCCGTACTTGAGCCTATTTTCTTTGTTTTGAGTGGGAAGACGCTGCAGGAGTTGCACGATTTCATAATCTTTTATCCTCCTTTCCCAAAAGCAACTTCTTTTGTAGGTCTAAAAGTTCTAGAGAAAAGGTTGGTGGGGAAAGATGCATTCTTCAGTCTTACTGACTGCAGTATAACCAGTAAGTACAACTTTGACTATCTGGTGGGTTAACTATAAGCTAGAAAATAAAAATAAATACCACAGAGATTAGAAGTGGTGGTACATAATTGCTTAAGTATCTTCTGAGGTCAGTTGTTATCTATCTCTTAAGTGTCTTGCAACAGTGCTATGGCCAAGTTCCATTAATCGTTGATCTGACTTTTGTTTAGTAAAGCTTTTCTCATGCTTCCCATGTATGATATTTTGAATGGTGGCCTGAATCCATCAAGATCTAATGAGCTAGACACTAAGTTAAGTAGTAACACATCACATCTTTCAAATGCAAGGATATTGAGTCCAGAGCTTAGTATGACCTTTCCATTTAAAGTAGTTTTCCTAAAATAATTTTCACTGAGGTTCAAAAAGCTTATTTTAACCTTTGCATCTCAAAAAGTGTGTTTTCTTTCTGAACTCTCACTGTTTATAGTGTCAAGAAAGATACAATTCATTCACTGCAGGGCTGCAGAAATGTGTGTGGGCAAGCTTTTAGTGTATTATTTCTTACCTGGCTTGGGGAACAGAATGTAAGATCCTGAGCTCATAGATTGGTATTAGAAGTTGGAATTTTACACATGAAAAATGGCTTTTAAAACTGTTTTAAAAGAAAATGCTTCTCTTTTTGAGAGTTTATGTACTTTTATTTCTTTGTAAAACCATAATTTCAGTTTTGTCAAAGTTTGAGAGCATCTGGATTTTTGTTCTAAAAAAACACGGAGCAGAAAATTGTCTTGTTTTTTGACTTTTAAAAAATCTATTTTGAATATTTTTTATTTATCATGAAAATGGAGGTACAGACCGAATAGCCAAGGATAAGGCAGGAAATATTGTGACTGAGAGGTAAGAAGAGGAGAGGGATAAAAAAAAATTAATATTCACACAGCTTAAAAACAGGACAGAGATGCCAACTACATCATACCATATTTTCATTTTGGCAGAGAATTTATAGAGAAAAATCCTGGAAGAAATAGACACAGCTTTCTAATACTGCGGGGGATAGCTTTTCTTCTCTTTCTGGGTTAAGAAGGTGAAATTTGATCACAGACTTATGGAAGAAACTATTGAAAGAACAAGTCTACTGAAGTTATTTGTCATTTTTTAAAAGAGAAAATAAAAAAATAGCTTGAATAAGACAAATTTAATGTTTTCATAGTTTTCAGTAGTTCATATGATTAAAATGGTTTTGGAGCTGTAATTATTATTTTTCTACACTGTTTTTTTTGCTAACTGTTTAAAAATACCTTATTTTCTGTGCTCTCTATATATCACACAATACAATTTTGAAATAAATGTATGAAATCTCATTTAAAATACAGGAAATGCAAGCTGCTTCTATCATTATGGCTATTCCAAACAACCCATTCATTTTAATTCCAATTTCAAATTATTCCAGTGTTGCCTAAACTGAATTTTCACTGCCAAAATTTATAAGTATTTCTGAGGTTTAAAAGGTGCGTTCTCTCATTAGGCGTATTTATACCCTTCTTAGGTTAAATGGCCAACCAGGACTTGCTCAGTCTTAAGCCAGTTAAATGAACTGCCAGCATGCAGAGTGTCAAACACAGTGAAAGGAATGACATGTCTCTTCTTACAGCCAATATAGTCAGTTCTGTAACATCTTACACGTGGTGAAGGACAATAGCCACCCTTAATGACTGGGAGCCATGGAATGAAATGTTGAGTATTCCTTTTTAATGAGCTCTACCATTCCCAGCTGGTGTGTACATAAGTAGTAAAACGACTGAAATAATATTTCTCATATGCTTATGAGCACAGATCCCAGGCTTGGAGTATTTCAATAACCAAGAGGTATTAAGAATAACTATTAGGCACATAGAGCAGAGAATGGTTTGGATGACTGCACAGGAGCAGAAGAAGAACCAGTGTAGGGGCCAAATCCATTATTATGGACTGTAAAGGAAATGTGAGCAGGTTTGATGTTGGAATGTGGAACAATAACTTGTTCCTGGACAACACTGCTGTCTAGTGTTTTTATGTAACATACTTGTTTTGCCTTTTTTAACACAAAATGGGTAATGAAATTATTTTACTATATTCAGAAACAATTCAACAATCCCATAGGGCTCTGGTACCCCTACTCATACCCCAAACAATAAATCAAGAATGCCCTTCAAACCCAAAGTAAATTGAGTGATGAGAAGTGTATCCAACCAGAGTAACTGGCCTTGAAGATCACAATTTAAAAGAGAAGGGTGAATGCCCTTGGGTAAAAGCAGCAAAGTACTCTTCCTCTCTGTAGAAAACGATCAGGAACAATATATGATTTCCAGAATACTGGGAGGAAAAAAAAAAAAAAAGTCTTATTTCCTACCATTGTTTTCAACAACTAGGTTATGTGAAAGATACAGAAAGTATAGTATTATATTTATGATCTTTTAGTAATGAAGGACATTAAATTACTGATGTGCACAGAAGCACTAATTTCACCTCTTCCTAACAGTCTCTTAAATCTGAACTTGGAGTAAGTTATGTAGCAGGAGGGATATGCCTCAAGCAAAGTATTACAGCTATTTTAAGGCAGAAACTTCTTATAGCCATGTGTACGTTAATAACAGCAACTGCCACTTCTACAACACTTTGCTTTCCAGAAGCACAGGACTTTCAGAATATCTGGACTAGGATTTTGTAGAATTTGTGTATATGCTGCATTCTTATGCATATGCATCATAGCTTTACGATTAAAAGTCCCTTCTTGATGTCGTAATTCTGTATTGACACTGTAACGGGATAGCATATATGCTGCAGATCTACATGCTAGAAGGTCTGGGTTTATTACAGGGAATATATGCATAACATATCTCATGAATTCAATTTAGCATGCTTTCTTTTATGATAGTAAAAACACTTTTCCAGGAACAGAAAACATGTTTTCTATCTCATGGTCCACAGTTTTAGGAGGCATTCTCCTATAATTCCTGTAATCTTATATTCCAAGCGTAGAAGTGCATAGTGTTAGAAATAAGAATTTAAGAGGCAATAATAAGATATGTGAGCCTGCCTTTGAGGCTTCTCCAATGTCTGCAAACCATCCTAGGTTTTTCATAACCCACATTCTGTCCGTCACCTGAGAAAGCATCATTATTGAAGTGAATATCTAAGTCATCAAGAGTCAAATATTGCCTGAATGGATGTGAACAGAAGTTTGCTTACATTAGGGCCAATAGACATACGGAGTTTGCAAAAGTTGCATTATACAATATAAAGATTTAGTTTGCCCCACTGTCTTACTATAAGAAATCTGATGATTTGTCCTTATCCTCAGTTTCTGTACAGGTTCTGAAGGCTAAAGATATGTTTCTTGCTTCAACTACATGTTCTGAAGTCTTTTAAAACCTCCTGATTGTTTTCAGGCTGCTCACTTTGTTTTAGGGCAAGTACACCTAATCCATCATGATGGTTCTTAACAAGACTAGTGTCAAATACTCAATGAGCACTTGTGACAGATTCTGGTAAAGTTTGCAGAACTCATCAAGAGTCTGAGTCTGATTTAGTGTTTTTACATACAATAAAAATAATCTGCCCTTTTCCTATCTTGTCACATGTATGAAGGTTTGAATGAGCAGCAGCATAGGGGGATTTAACTACATCTAACCTCTTTTCTTTTAGTATTTGTGAAGAGAGATCGCATTTCAAGGGAGAATATATTTCCTGAAAAAAAGTCTGTGTGTATATACATTGTTGAGAATGGCCTTGAAGTGTCTAAACTTAGCTAATATTTGTTTCATTCAAAACGGAAGCTTCCAATGATGTGCTATTCAAAATTTTTAACAGTAAATGGAATTTTTACACAACTCTTTGAAGCTGTTGAGTAATATATTATGAAGTTAATGCCCAACTATTTAGCAACTGACTCTAGATATACCCCTACAGTGCATAGCAGTATGGTTACTGAGATTTATGGGAGCCCTTAAAACAGAACAGAAGTCCATCTGACTAACAAAAGTGATAAATAAGCAGAGTTCAGCTGGTTTCCATTGGTGCTTCTGTAAACATTGCACATGAGAGGACATTTTTAAGACTCCTGCAATAGCTGCACCATTGGGTTTGTATTAATTTTGAGTTGAGAAATCTTTCACTGGTGAAGATCATCTGTAATTTTACTCTTTCTGATAGTTCAGACTTTTACACTTTTTTCTGGAATAAATAACAAAATACAGGCTCCTAGAGTAATGTATGGTATAATAGCTAATATGCAAATACTTAATTATTACTATTGAGATGAAGAATTAAAACAATTTGGGCATGCCCTTTCTAGTCAGTGGTGATTTCCTATTTGAAGACAAAGCCTACAGTAACACAAGCTTGGGCACGTAGCTGTTGTGCTATAGCAATTATCTGAAAGGTAAGCTGATTAATTGTGTATGAAAGAGTCTGATTTTAGTACTGAGGTCTACTCATCTGACTGTCCCATGATTGAAGGCTAGCTCTTGATTCAGTGCCACTTAAAGCATGAATCAACAGTAAGCTATACAATTGGTGAGCAAAGCTTTATGGACTTTCAGCCTATTAAGGATGAGATTTTTACACCATATTGTGTTCTGTATTGTACCTGCATGTGTACAAGCATGAGTGCGTAGTATCCAACACTGTCCTCACACTCCAAAGATATACATTGGTAAAATATTAATTCCTTCACTTCCGTTTGTGGTTTTTGGAGTTTGTTGTGGTTTCTTGTTTTGAGTTTTTTTCCCCATTCTGGTCTGACAGTCTCATCACATTGTGTGCTGCCATCTGTTTGTCCTGTGCTTTTTTGTCCTAACTCCTTTTTTTCAGTAATTGCACATGCTTCTAGCACAACCACAGTCCATATAATTGGTCCTACAAATACACTGTTATTTACCTTTCAGATCTTAAATAAATAATGAGCAACCCATATATGTCAAAGAATTTCAGATCACCATTATGGAAAAATCATCAGCCTAACAGAGACAGAGAACCTCTGAAAAAGTCCTTGCCTGCTCGTGAAACGCTTATCACACAAGTCAAGCTTAATGTGTCATAGTCAGCAATCCACAGTGAGAGTCTTGGGGTTGGATTAGTGCTTGTTTGCACTCATCACAGCACTATGCAAGCTGAATAAACCCTGTTATTTCGAATACAACCCTTATTTCACAAACTATATATTTCAGTATGCTGTATTAGGTGTGTGTTGCCGAGTGCTCTGTTAAGCTGCAAAAACAATTTCAGTGAGTTATATTGTTTGGCCAACACAATTTATTGACCCATCTTTTCAGGTGCTGCTTACACTTTGAAAAAAGCTGGATAGTGCAGTTACATTGCTATCTGTGGCAGCAATAAGAAAATGTGAGGGTGATGGTCATGATTCTTAGTGACATCTTATATCCTGGTATCTAATAACAGCTGACAAAGAGACACCTGCATGTGTTGCTTGAATCCTTTAAAGGTTACAGACTCAAAGCTAGCAAAAACAAAAGACCACCATGCAAAGTGATTTTGATGTGCAAACTTGTTTACGTTAAGTATTGAAGAACCTATAGTAAGACCTACATCTAAAAATGATACCAGTAGCAACACCACCAGGATTTCTATTCCTGATGGGTCTAGTCACATCAAAGCTCTGGCCAAGATGAGATATAAAATAGCATCATGTAGTTTTCTTTAGTTGAATTCCTTTGGGTTCTATTGCCACAGTGTTTATCAAAACAGCACATTTCAGCAGCTCCTCTGAGGATTACAGCATTCCATTTTGGTTCACAAAGTTAGTGTGATATTGTTGGATCAGACCTGGGGCAGGGGAGAGGGAGACAACAACCAAGCAAAACCCATCAGCAAGCCAAAAGAGAAGAACAATGTCTTTCACATTTTGCAGGCCATGAGTATTCCTCTGAAAGTACTTCCTCATGACTTTACTTAATAACTTCCATGGAGTGGACAATAGCAGAAAGTTAGCGCTTGCACTTGTGTATTGTATCAAAGCAAGTTATTTCAGATACAGCTATTTGTCTGAACAGTAATTTGAACGCTGGGACAAAAATCCAGATGCCATTTATTCCGTCTCTTCTCTATTAACCTAGCTGTGCTACTCTTTTTTTTTTTTTGAGTTCTCAATAGTTTCGTGAGGTAGCAATTCTTGCATATGGACTTAAATATTACGTTTATTTCCCATCTTGTGTGTTAAAAACCAACTTCTGGACTGCAGTGTCATATCCGTGAGAACATCAGCTCTGCCTTGAGATTTTGCCTAACAAGTTCCCCTTTAATTTACAAGTACTATGAATGCAACACAGGAACTTTTGTTAGCAAGCTGCAAGTAGGAAAGAAAGGTATCCATTACACTAGTCTCTGGCTTTGGTACTTTGAACTATAACATAGAAATAGGAAGGAGGGCTTTTTTTTCTTTTTCTTTTTTTTTTCCCCTAAGCAGTTTATCTTTCCAATATAAAACAATTTCATGTTAGCTAGAAAGATAGGAAAATAAAGTTTTAAAAATATTTTAATGAGACACTCTAAGGATCATATCATCTCCCTTAACTTTAGATGTCCATATTTGAGCTATTTGTTTAGATTTCTTTGACAGCAAATGTAGATAAATAGACCTTTCTAAAATATGATTCATGCTATCTATTTCAGACATCTACCTTAGGATGAGATAAATTGCATTCTAGAAATACCATTTTTTCTCCATTGACTGCAAATGGTATCTAGATTATTAACCTAGAGGTAGGTGTCTGTAACATCTTGACTTCTAACGCAGAAAAAAGTCACACATCTGAAGTTAGAGAAGATTAATTCCACCCCATATTTCAGTTCTAGAAATACCCTTGCCATGTCAGTTTAAGTAAAACACAACTGTTAGGTGCAATGCATCTCTTTTAAGACAAACATAGCACCACTGATGCCTTTTTGTCCCCCCTTTGTTTATGTAACTGTCAACCACAGGTAACAAGTTTGCACTATGGGTTATGCTTGTAATTCACATATACGTCTATATCTGTGCCAAGATTAAAAATTAATTTATGGTTGTATCAGACACTTTAACATAGAGCACTGTTAGACTGAGGTTTAGATCCCAAATATCAACACACGTGACAAGGTGACTTCTGCCTTTTTATTACATCCAAACTTAATAATAATATCAAAAGTGAAGACAATGCCACTGAAGATATAAATTAAAATCTCTTTTAAGTATAAAGTACATCATGGATTTAAAGGGTTAGCATCAGATGCATAGATTTGAAACCTAGTACGAGAATTTCAGAAGATTCAGGACTGGAGATCTGCCCTTGATCATGCTGCTTACTGGCATGAACAGATTGGAATTGCATCAGACACTGTGTATGCCAAGTTGATTGTGAGGGCCTGAGAAGGAAGCACAGAAAGCCTTACCATTGTGTGTACTGTTTTGGAATGATCAGATGTCTCTTCATAGTGAAAATACTGCATGTTTGGAAGAAGTGACAACTTAACAGGCTACATCTGGAAAACAACTTAAGGTCATAACAATAAAATACCAAATTGAGACAGATCACAGTCAATTAGTCACTGAGAAAAAATCCCTCTAAGAGCAACGTTTTAAGCTAGAATTCTTGAAAATTTAAAAAGCTTGCCTTGATATACAATAGATTATTGCTAACTGTAGTCTTTTCACATACTGTAGATTATTTCAGTAAAATGAGAGACAATAGTTTTGTGTTCCATAAGCTGAAAATGAAAACCAGATACACATATTCAAGCCATTTGCTGAATTATTTTTTTCAGGAGAGAGGCTGAGTATATGAATTCTAGAAGTGAATATGCCACTGAAATAAGTACACTGATGTAGTCTTCTGTTTACAATGCAGCTGACAGGAGCCTTCGTTACTTATTTTTCCTAAGCATGAAAAGGTGCATTGTGGTCAAAGGCCACTTCACTTAGACTAAACAAAATGGTAAATTTATAGTCAAGATCCTTTTTGCAGGGAACAGGATGACCCTAGAAAAGGCTGAGTGAGGAAGGGTTGCCTTGCTACTGGAGTGCCTTGAAAGATGACTGCTCAGATGGCAAGTGCTCAGAGCCTGAAGGGAGTATGGTGAGCACACAAACAAGTCTTTTAGAAAAGGCAGTGTACTTCCACTTCTGTGCCTTCAGAGATAGCCATGTAGCACCACTGCAACAGGGAGACAGGAGTATGACTCCATTCAGTGCTCCTTGCTACTCAAAGTGTTTTTCTTCCCTGGAGTTCTTAATCTCTCCTTTGCAATTGCTACTGTAAGTTAAGTCTATTCTGTCAATGCTCCAGAGAAATAAACATGGTTTTTCATGTGCCAGTGGAATTTTTGCTTCCACTGAAGAAGTGCAGTGGCTGGGAGTCCTTTCCAGGTTGGAAACTTGCCACAAAAAAGATTTTTATAAATGCCTCTATCGGGAAAGAATGAAGGAATTTTGTTCTGTGACACACAGCATCTTGAATGAAATATAAAATGACAGTTACCTGTGCTGCAGAGCACTGGAAGCTGAGGCAAATGGGAAACAAATCAGCAAGCAGTTGAAGGACAGACTCTGAAGGACAGACTGTCCTTCTTCCTACGTAAGTATCTGTCCTAAAATTATTTGTTATGAATAATTCAATATAATTAGCATAATAGTTAGATACCATTCTTAAAAATATTAGTGAACAGAATTTCTTTGGCTTGTCTTTTAATAAAAGAAACATCTGTGAACTTGTTTCTTAGACATATTTTAATAGTGTCAAACTGCATTAGCAAAATTGTTACTTAGAAGTCTCATGCTTCTAATTGTGTAGATGTATTTGCAGTAACTGTACAGAGAAATGCAACTGGGCTGTTATGTATTCATAACATTGAGCCTAAGTAAAATGCACTTTCTTCATTAAAGCCCCAGTTATCAGACGTTCAAGTATCCAGAGAGTGATACAGAGCTAACGGGGATGTTTTGTGGTTTTTACTTTAGGATGCACACAATGCATCCAAAGCAAGCACAAGACCCAAAGGAAGAGTCTGGATCTATAGAAGAGAATGAAGAGGTAGAAATGCTAGGGCTCAACTACGGAGATGTTGGGAATTATTAAGATAACCTAGAGACCTCCTACCTTATCAAGAAACTTATGTGCCACATGTCATGGTGACACTACATGAACTTTTTCTGTGTGCTGTGGCCATAGATCCTCGGAGTGCTAGGACAGCGTGAAATCAAAGCATGCACAGAGGTACAGCATAGGGATAGGGTCCCTCTGTTGTCCTGAGTAGGCGTCCTGGCATCAGAGAGCATCTGATCTGTCCCAGTAGTATGAGATTTGTCTCTTGCCTTAGCTGATGTGAGTGTTCCTCATGTTGGTATGTGTTTTGTTAGGGTCAATGTCAGACTGTATCATCACAGTAAGCTGAACTGGTGTTTGCAGAACAGGCTAGATAGAGACAGACAGTTCTTGCTACCTAGATTTGTTGTTTAAGACTGCTGGTATGTTCAGATAAGCACTGAAGCATTGAGACTCTCAAGTAATATTTCACATTTTTCTTTTCTACTCTAAGGCAAAGAATCATTGTTTAGAAAGAAAAGCTGAGGGTTTGAACTCCAGAACTTGAGGCAAGCAATCAATTTTTCCATGTATTGGGAACACATAAGAAGTGACTAAATTCATAAAACAAAAAGTAGAAATGTCCTTTTTCTGGTCCAGCAATACAAGTGTATCCATTTTGTGATACTACGTGATTATGATGATTATGACATACCTTGGGTTTTGATTCAGATGTCTCACCAATTTAGATATTATTTCCAGTAGATCAGAATTTAACATGATGGCTTTTGTACTCTGTTCCCTCTTTCAACCTGTGGCAACAAAGTGGAATAGTATCAATAAAGAGATGAAGGCAGTTTCACTTGAGAATACTTTGGTAGTTAGCTTGCTGTCTTTGGGAATGTAAAACATAGTTTCCTCTTCCTGATCTATGCCAATGCCTGGTCTAAGAAGTCTCAAGTGGTTAAGAATTTGAGATGATCTAAGACTGCTATAATATAAATTTTCATAAGAAGATTGATGCCATCTCTGAGATTTGGTAGGAAAATGGAGATGCTGTTGACATCCCATGGTTTTTCAGATACTTGCACTGGCTGCATTGCTCTGGACAATTTGCTACAGGACCAAGAAGCAGATAGGTCATTTCGCTTGATGTTGCACATCTAGCCTCAGGCAGGCCTGAAGGCTCAATCTATAAGCAGGGGAAGTTACCCATGGAATGGAAATCAGTTTTGACTGTTGTGATTCTGCTACTTCTAGACTTTAATACATTTCTTTCATTTCCTGAAGCTTGTTCAGATATCATATAAACACAGAAAATATACGTTTATGGACCGTAGTCAACTCCAGTGTATGATTGATAGCAGACATCAACCTTCAAATGCCTCAATTGACACTGAAAATGGCTGTCTCCCTCCACTGTCAGCAGAAGGAGCTTGCCAGAGTAATTTTTAGAGAGCTGATTTATGTAACACAAATCCTAGACTCATTGTTTCCTAAAAACTGGACTGAGGGGCCTAAAACTATAAATGGTGCTTGTGTCCTGAGTGAGCTACCTGAAACCACAGAAGTTGTTCATGAAAGAGAGGTTTGCAATAGAAAACAGACTTAATTAAAACTAGAGACTTTACCCAACTACCATTCTACTGAAGCATTAGAGTACATGGTTTTTATAAAAGTTCACACATTTGCATGGAGATGCCATCATGCTTAAAATTGTTTTTTAAATTGTAATAATTTTACTAAGCTCTTAGCTGAATTATTATGTCAGTGGGTTTTGTGGATTAAAATGAACATCTATCTATTGAAAATCTAGAAAAAAAGCTATAGTTTTTTAATGTTTATATTTAATACATTTGCAATTTCTTCTTGTAATTTCTGGTAGTGACGTTTCACTGATGTCTCTAACAGTCATTGGTAATTTCCTCTGAAGGCAGAGTAAGAAAGAACTAAGTTGTCATAGTCAAGAGACTATTCAAAGGTTTGCACAAGGGAAGATAAAACATTTATATTGGTGGTTTTTTGGTTTTGTTTCTTTTTTGTTTTTTGTTTGTTTGTTTGTTTTGTTTGTTTTTGTTTTTGTTTTATATATATATATATATTTGTTCTGTTTGCTTGCATCCTCAATTGGATTTATCCTGAAACTGAATCCTGAAATCTTTGGGGGAGAGAGCTTACAAAATAAGCAGTGACTTAGCACTGTGATGTTACTGATCAACCAGTCGTTGGATTTTGCAGAAGATTAACATACCATAAACTCATTAATACTTTGAGTAGACAACAGGCTTCACTTGTTTTTTTTCTTGCCCAGTTAAGAACCTCTTATTATTGCAGTAGTAAAGCATCCAAACCTGGCTAAACTCAGCTTTGCATTCAACCCACAGTTTGACTGCTTTATTTTTATTGTTTCCAGAGACAGATTTTTCTATATTTGTAAAACCTTCTAACAATGGCAAGAAATCTGGTCCCACTACATAAAACAGCACTGTTTTAAAAACAGTGCTTCTGTTATTTTCTAGCTTTCCAACAGCATTACACCAGAGGCCCTAGAGCATGCACTCAGAATAATGTTTCCTGATTTTTGTTCTCTCTCAGTTTATGGGATATCTGAAATTAATTAACTGACAAATGTGCCATGCTATCAAAAATTTTTACAGGATCCCTCTTATGCATTTAAGGGTTGTAATAATTCTGTTTCAGTGTGTTTGAGCATCAGAAACTTATTATACAAAGGGCAATTTCATTTTTACTGGTACAGTAGCTTGTGCCTGAAGACCACCCTTAGAGAGGCCCCAAGTGGCTTTACACTCCAGTGGGCTCATTGTAAAAGTAACATAATAGGATGAAGCATGGGGCCAGGGGTGGAGGGGGGAGGAAGTGGTACGTAACTCTAGCAGTGAATTTCACAGTAATGAACAATTCAAACAGCCTGATACAAAATCAAAATGCATCCTGACTTTTCCTGAAATTTAAAATAAGTAAAGAAAGAGAGAAAGAATGCAGGGAAAACTAAGGAAGAAAACAAAATATTTTAACCGAAACATAATTACTTTTTATTTCTGTACATCACAATACCAGATTTTCACTGGCATGCTCTTTCCTGTAGATTTTAAGCCTCAGTGGGTGGCTAGGTTTCTTGAAAAAAGAAAAAAAAGCACACACACAGAAGAATGGTATCCATGTGCCAACTCAGTTGTACTACAGTAGTTAGGGAGATACGAATCTGTCCTCATTTTCCAACGTCCCTCCCATACACTCTCCATCTTACCCTCTCTGCTTTTGATCGTCCTTCAAATACAGCAGGCACAATATGGTCCACAGCTTTATGGTACTCCCACACTGACCTATGCATTCATCTGTTCCGCACCATTTTTACCTTCATGTGTATGCTTATTTTGCTCCTTAGAACCCAGTACTCAAAATGTTTTGCTTTGTTTTGTTTTTTTCTTTAAGATTGGGAGGATTCCTCTGAATCTTTAGATAAGACAGTTGTAAATACTCTCGCTTTTTATACCTTGCGTAACAATAACATGGAAAGAAATGTGAGCTTTGGATGAGGTAGCCATTGTGAGACTCATTGTCAGCTGCATTAGCTTCTGTTCTCATGAGTCTGACAGTCTTTGGACTTTTGGATTTATTAGCCTTTTCATTTTCTTAGGTATATGTTTTTTGGGTGAAATTAAGATTTTCTATTCCAGCAGGATATAGTTGCTGCTCTGATTTACTACTTGAATTATATTTTTGACTTCTCATCTAACTGGTGAAAGAACTTCTCACTCTTCTCCTGTCTCAAGCTCTTATTACATAAAATAAGTTTACTTCAGAAGTCACCGGTCCTATATGATGTTTCTGAATCATTCCTTATGTTCCACATAGGCATTGTCATGAGACTATGAACCCTCTTACATAGTTCAAATTACCACTTATTTAGTTGTCAATGAACTTCACCTTTTTTTTGTATTTGGCATCATGCTGTTTGAGGGATAGGTTTTGATTTGGAGGGGGTCATTGGAATAATTTTGGCTGTACTTCAGGCTATTTTTTCTCTTTCACATCTGAAATTTAGTCACAATCTGCTACTGAACTACATTAACAAAATTGTGGGTTCACTGTGGACAGGTATAAGGTTAGTACTTGAAATACAGATCAAAGAATGAGCAAAGTTGAAATAATTTTTCCAGATGCATGGGAAAGGTCAGCTGGATTACTAGTTGAAAGACGTCTGTTTATAACTTTTGAATTTGGTTGTAATGTGTAGTAGCACAGCTGTGATCCCATCCATTAGAGGACAGATAGCATATAGCCATATTTTCTTTATGACATTATAACACATTACTTATATGACCAGAGGTAAAGTGCTATTGGTTGCCCTTACTTCAGGAAAAAGGGAGAGATCAGAAAAACGCCATTGTTCTGAGTTCTCAGGCAAATAACTAATGATTTCTATCACACAGGAGATATTGTCATGTATGTGATATCTTCCCCTCACTTTTAATAATACTTAAAAAAAAATCAATATTAATTCTAAACCCCAAAATAAGTAATGTGAGGGAGGGCAAATAGCTTCATTTTTTGAGTGGAAAAGTTGCACTGAAAAAGGTTTAGAAAAGAATCCATGAAGAATCAATTATTTTGAAGATACGAATAAGTAATGGCTTAATTCCGTTATTTAGTAGCATCTTTAAGTTTTAGTGGAACCTAGCTTAAAAATCTAAATATCAGGCTTCTCAAGAGTATCTGTAGAAGAATAGCTGTGGAAGACCACAATAAACTGCAGTAGCAAGTAATTGTTTTCTACTTTTTCCCAAAATATTCAATTTTTTTTTGTCTGTAATAAAACAGTTCTACATCAAAGATCTAGTAGGTATTAGAGAAAACTCCAAAAAGTCTCATTTTTCCACAGAGGACAGACAGGGGTTAGAATGCAAGAAGAAATAACTATATATATCCCAGTCTTGCACAAACATCTTCAATTCAAAAGAAACAATATGTCATCACAAGCAAAACACAACACCATATGGTGTGTTATTAACGCAGCATCCTGTCTTTGAAATCTAACAGGGTAGAGTATTATGTGGGGTAGAAGAGGCTTGCATGTAATTCAGTTTTTGTTCTGCTAAGAAAACACTTTTGCACATCATAGGAAGGAGCTGTTTTCATAATGGAAAGTTTGTGCAAATCTGCCAAGATTCAGGAAGGTCATGCTACACATGTGGACTGTTCTCATGGCTGTCAGCTTTCCAGTTTATATCTTCTCCTAATGAAATTGTCATTCTGCGCCTTTTCTTGTATGTGATGGAAATCAAGGGTGTTTCCTCAATATCATACCTCTAAACTCCTTATGAATGCTATGACTGCTTCTTTTGGAGTTCTTTGGTGAAGGTCAATAAGAACTCAAAGTGATTTGAGATCCAAATATTATTAACGAGGTTTTTTCTCCCTTGCAAATATAGATTTGCTTTGACATTGAGTTGCTCTACATACAGTTGTATTCTTTCTTGTGTTCTTTATTTCATGGACAATTAAGCCAGTGGTCAAAGTGCTCAAACATGTTTCCCAGCTTGAGAAGCAGACAGGGTAAGTAGGAACATATATGGTTGCTTGGGGTAGCAGAATTCAAATACAGCTATACTGAAAATGACAGATTTTGTCGGTCTCCTCTGGCAGCTCCCGCTGCAGTAGTTTAAAACATTCCCTTTCCAGGGCAATCTCCCTTGGCTGCTTTGACTACACATGACAGACTCATGAAGAAGGGCACAGGGATGGCTGAAGCTGGTGATACATAAAGACTCAATGAATTATGTTTATCAGAGTCTATAGAGTTGTTTCTTAAGAAGGCAGCAGCTTTCTGTCCATCTTTGGCAGTGAAACTTGAGTATGACATTTACTCTGTCTCAGTTCATTGCATTCCTATATCTTCTCTAGTAAGGAAAGGTATTATTTTACTCCTCACCTCCAAGAGTGGAAACCATTGGCCTAGCTTCTACTAAACATCATTTCCACAGACACTAAGGTACTTGAGTTATCTCTGTGAAACTTTTTTTTCTTTTTTTAAATTAAGCTACAGCAAGATTTAGGCAATTTAAGCATTACACAAACTTTTCCTTGATAATTGACTATAATTTTCATCCTCTCTTACTGGGTATGGATGTTGTCAATTTTTTATTGCATTTTTTGCCTTTTTTTTTCTAAAATTGCAGCCTATATTCACAATATTTTATCTACATCAAGTGTCATTAATATCAATACAAATGCTTGTATGTGTTACTCAACATGAAACAATCAGAATCTGACCTGTCAGTTAAAATTTCCATGGTGACAGGGACCTGTAATTTTTTTCATCTTCTCTGTGGTATTATAGAAAGTATGAATATCCGCTGTCTCTGACATCACAGAAGGGGCATAGACATTTCATAGTCACTATTTCAACCAGTTTACATTTGAAGACCTGTTTTTAGTTTCCCTAATTTAGTCTTGAATGATTGTTTTGGCTTGAAAATCACCCAGTGAATTTCAAATGCAAATTGCTATATGACAATTAGCCTAGAAACAGAGGTTGTCTCCATTTGCATGGTAATGAAGAGTTGTCTTCCAAGACATGTCAAAACAATCAGAAGAGACTAATGAGATTTTATGTGAACCAACTGCTGGACATTCTCTTTTATTTTAAAATAATCTTGATGGCAGTGGATTATTATTCAATTTGAAACAATATTATTGAAAGCCTGACAGCAGAAACCTATTTCAGAAAATGATCTGAAGTCAACATGAGAAGCATCAGTGAAATAGTCTGTGTGAGTAAATATTAAATGATATTTTTCTGACACGACACTGGACAATGAGTTACTTAACTGAGACCGAGATAAATAGGACATGCATTGCCCTGATAGGACACAGCAGTGCAAAATCTCATCTTCTTTGTATTCGAAGACTCCAAGTTTTCCAGAAATACAGGCAAAAATGACATCATGATCTTTTCCGTAGACCCCTCACAAGAAGTAGTGACGAGTTAGCTCTGGTTTCCCAAAGTATTTGAAGTAGACTATCCAAAGGGAGAAGCAAAAGAGGCAAAGCTTTTACCAGCTTGTGAAATGTCTTTAGTCTAATTGAACTATAGACCAAATATTGAGATTGCATCAGTGGTGCCCCAGTATCCTTAGAGGAGAGATAAGTTTTTGTCCTCAGGGTAATGATATTTTGCATACCAGACCTTGCTCTGCTCCTGTAACTCTATGTTTTTACAGTATTAACATAGAACCATCATTTTCTTGGGATGGTCCTTTTTTTTGGCATTCTGTGTCGTCTGATTTCATTTATATTTCAGGTAATTAGAAGTGCCTGTTAACTGTGAGTAGATTCTTCAGAGAAAGAAAATATGATGTCTGACTTAAGGGGAAGTGAACGAAAGGAAGGGAGTCACAAGTAGTCAAAAGTGAAACGTTTACAGCTGCTTTCCCATGGCAGTAAGATGATATCCTTGGGCACAAGTGCTAGTTAGCACAAGACCGTAAGAATTAGTAAAATATTGTCCAGTTGAAAATGACAAATACCACTGATGTGATTGATATATACTTGTTTTTCTTAGCCAGTGATGGATGTTTGCTTCACTTTCAGAACATCTGCAATGAAGTGGCAGGGGTTGGGCTGTTTTAGTGTTTTTTCCATGCTGCTGTTCTAGTTGCTCTCAGTAACAAGCTGTTGTCTAATAAATTCATCTGAGTTTTGAATGAAATATTAGTGTAATTCAAGATTCAATTGCTTTGTGTGTGTGTGTGTGAACTTTACAATTTGTGTTGTGTGGCTTATTATAAAGCTTTGCAGGGATCCTCATTTCTGGTATCTGAAATGTCCACAGGTTTGTTTTGGCTTGGGCTATTCTTTTTATCGATTAAGTGACGTTATACCATTAAATTATTTCACCATTTATCCAATTCAAACCACAGTATCACATTATCTTATGAAGTCAGAATCAACTTACTGCATCACAAAGGGCTACCCAGGAGGACAGCTTAAGACACAGCAGAAGACACACATAAAATGAATCCTTTACGATAAATGTTTGCAATGCCTCTATAGTAACCTGTGTTATTCCTATATATCAAAAGGCATGACAAAATAACTGATTTTTTTTTTTTTTTTAAGTACAGAACTGCTATATCTTGGCAAGAGTTATCCTTGCTCTTACTCCATTGTTTTGTACATTTTCTTAGCTGTATTTATATGGACCTGATTTGGTTGCATTTAAAACTCTACATATAACTGTAGGAAGTGATGCCCCTGACAGTTATTCCTGTGTGTATGCAGTATCTTTTAAAAAGAGATGAATATGTCTTGAGCAGTTTTACAGCCAAAGGAGGATCATGGGTTTTAAAGCATGGAACACATGTAATGTAGGACACATCAACTGAATAAACTGTGTAGGACATGGAGAAGTCCATAGGCTTGAAGTTTTGGGCTTTTTTGTTTTTATCAAAAATTGTAGATTTTATAGCACATCAAAGTGTGAAATTGGTGATGGTTTGGAAGGTGAGGTAAAGTTAAAAAAAAAAAAAGATTCAGTCATTCATTAAATGTATAACTAAAGTAGTTTTGAGGATTCCATAATTACTTTAATTATTAATGAAGTGGATATGTAAGCATATGCTTTTCTGAAGCACTGGTTTGTCAGTGATTTGTGACAACTAGTGATAGTTGATAGGGAGTAGATGATCCAATTTTTCTGTCTTGTCTGACTACTTGTGTCATAAAAACCCTAGATCTTCTGACTAGATTACATAAGGAGCAAAGATTAACTTTGCAAAACTGTCAGAAAATCCTTGTGGTATAGGTACTTATATAGGACCAGAAACCTTTAGAGAGTCCCCCAATGCTTCTTTTGTGATTAGATTCAAATATGACCTGAAGTGCCCCACTGCTCAGCTTTGTAAGTTCTTGTCTTGTTCGTTACTTGGTCACTCACTGAAAGCCACATCCCTGTATCAAGCAGCTTTGTGTTTTGTACCACCCATAAGGACACTTTTACAGCTAAGAAACAGGTCAACAGAAACCAGCATACAGGGTAGAGAAGAATATGAACTTAGCTGACTGAGAAAAAAACACAGAGAAGGTTACGAGAAAGTCTTGTGTTTCTGGATTTTCTGTTATTCTGGGGACATTCCCATTTGAGGGATTTAACTTCCTCACATAGGTGTGCAGTGATAACATGTTTTATAAAGAGAGAAATCTATCCAAGCAGTCCTTCAAAAGCTGAAAATACATCAGGTGGCCTCAGCTGTTTCCCCTACAAGGCAGTCACTGGGAAGTGGTGGAGCATCCCTTCCCTCTGATAACTCCTACTCACTCTGTAAGACACTCTATGTTACTTCTAAGCTCACCATACATGAGTGGTTCTCCCAGGACAGATGGTTTTTGTGCAGTATGTATTTTCTGGTGGTATTTGGCCTTCTTAGAGAACCTTGTTCTGTGTCACCAGTACACAACTTTGACATCCAAGCCTGAATGTTCTTCACTGAGATGGGTTCCCCTAAGTCAATAGTAACTTTTTTAATCAACTGTCAGAGCTTTCAGGTGAAAAATTCGTGGTATAATTCCCCTCATCTTGCCATTGAGAGTATGTTTATCAGTAGTTATGCTATTTGATCCAGCATTGAACTGCAAAAAAGTTAATGAAAGTTTCAAATATGTTTCCTATTTTAATTGCCATGTGATTGAATCAGGGAAAGCGGGGAAGATCAAGATATATGGCTTCTTGTTTGTACTAAAAGTACCTGTATAATAATCATGAGAACCATCTCTTTAGTTTATGCTCATTTTTAAACTCCTTGGTTAAATTTCTTACTTCTTCTTTTGCAGCTTGAGCATTTATTTCTCAAGGAATTTCAAGCACATGGACTTCACTATAATGGAAACATTTGGAAAGTTAAATCATATGATTAAATAGTCTTACTGAGAACTCCTTCAAAGGTTCATGAAAATCTCCAAAGATACTGGGTGACTTCTATGGACTTCAGAGTTTATATTAACTGAAATTAATTATGACATGTCTAGTTGATTTGTGAAAGTGATAATTAACACAGGCCTAGTTAATTAAATTGATACTATCATGCAATTAGAATAACATGATATGCAAATATTCTCAGTAACAGTTTCATGCATAATCTTCAGACTTTGAATTATTTGATGAAACTATCCTTGTCAGTTGAATACAAAATAAACTGAAGAACGTGGTGATTTTATTTTCCAGTGCTGATGTGCAGGAAAACACATATTGATGTGGCATGTTGTTTTACAAATTCTTACTCTGCAAACTGCTCTCTACATTCAAGAACTTTCAATGTACTTTCCAGTAGTTTAGTAAAAATGTAACATCATGACAGTCACCAATAAGAGAGCAGAAGGGAGTGGTAAATTATCCCCAATGTAAGAGTATTAAAGGTTCATAAAATTTTATGAAGGTACCACATTTTTTAAATTCCATATTATAAACTAGTAAATTTCAGCAAAACTTTTGAATACCTTTAAAATATTTTGTTTAAGGAAGAAGGGACTCACACATGGACCTCTTGTCTAGATTCTAATAGATATGTTCTTGTGGTTGTGTGAAAGTAAAGCCACTAAATTGAAAATGGCCTAGGTTATACTCAGCAGGTGACTGTTTTCTATCACTGTACTAAACAGAAATTAAGCATATTAAAGAACCTTCAATAAAAACCTTCGTCATAGTAAACAGAGTTGGGTCTTCTGAATAATCTTGTTACGTAAAGTAATTTAAGAGTTCCATAAAATAAAATAGATTATTAAAACTCCTGAGGTAGGTAATCCATTCCCTCAGCTGGGTACATGAGAATTTTAATTTCTTACTGGAGTACTGTAAGTTCAAGAACTGCATAACAAAATTTACATTTTAAGATCATGTGCTGCTGTCATATCAAGAAGTATGGTGATTTTATGCAATAGAATTTAATGAATATTATAAAGGAAATCACTTCAAGGACAGTCACCTTCAAAAATAGCAGCATTTGTGGATTGTGGTCAGATCTGCAGTCAGTACACACAATAGGCATAAAAGCATTATTAAAGAATAACTCACCAGGAAAGAAAATAATTTATACTTCTAATCATCTTACAAAGGCCAATATATTTACTATTATATTCTTCCGTGTAATGTTCTCTTCGGATCATATTATTGTTTTTTAAAAGTACAAGTAGCATCTGTTTTATGTAGTGTAATAAGGATATTTTTATAGGTTTCAGCAGCTTGTTTATTATACTTGCCATGATTTAATTTAATGTTGTGATTCCTCTTTCTTCCTATACTCTGTGATGTCACTTTGCATGCTGCACATTTCCTTTGCATTTGCATAACACCATTAGGAATCAGAGACAAGTCTTTTCAGTTTCAAAGTACAATTTGAGCAGTTCCACAGGAAAAGGGGCTTTTTGCTGGCTGCAGTGTAAATATTATGTCAAGCCTGAAACTGATTTGTCAGTGGGGTCATCAGTGGTGTAAGGTGGTTTTAATGCTGTTCTGGAATTTAGGTACTGTTTTCCAAGGGTAATTAAGTAAAACCTATAATTTCAACAAGCCACTTAAAGACTGAATTAGATATCACTTGCGTTGTAATAGACAAGCTAACCTGGCCATTATTATTGGCTGCTCATGACATGAAAAGCAAAGAGGAAAAGTGTACTCCCACTTATTCATTAATTTATGGAATTTAAAAAGCTTTTCCCCCTCATATTTCCCTTCAATCTGTGGAAAACATGATCATGCACAATTTTCCTTAGAAAAGTCAGCCTGCATTGCAGTGAGTTTATTAGACTATATTCATATTATGCTTGTTTGCAGTTGAAAGTTATCCTACATTTTGACACTATCTCAACTGCATCTGAGAGCATTGTTGGTTTAACACAATCACATTAGTAAAGAGATGGACTTTCAACCTTCCATTTTTTTTTCATATTAATTTTATGTATCTTAGCAGAAGGACTCAAAATTTGAGTAACTGCCTTGATTTTCTTGCCTTTTTTATTTCACTTCCTCCCAGCTGGCTAAATTAACATAACAATAGTGACCATAATAGACTTGATTACTTCGGTGCTAGCAAATAAGGTTGCCATGTCACATTTCATCCTGGGGGACTACAGTACTGCTTTCGACCAGAATCTGAGCTAACACTGCTAAGGACAAGCGTCTTGCTCTCAAGGGTAACTTCTTGTTTGATAGGTGGTGAACAGAGACAGCCTTCTTATGTTGTCTAATTCTCTCATTGTTTCATAAGGTCATCTATTTTTACCTGTTTCTCATACAGAAGATAATGAAGTTCATAGCAAGATTAACAAAAGCTTGTAGTAGAGTCTTGCATATACGTGATGTGTAAGAGGGATTTTGACAAAGATGATGACCAGTGAAAACTCCAAGTGGGGAGATCTGTGTACTTAGACTGCAAATGACATGAATCCAGCTGTACTTGAATTTAAGCTGTTTTGTTTTGTTTTAATCACTTCCTGTTCCTTTCAAACAGAGCACTTTTAACTAAAGAATTGAAGAGCTGAACAGTTGCACTCAGGGTATGTGCATGTCAGTAGTTGCAGCCAGATGTATCTCTGTTCTCCTTCCAGCTCTATGCATCATAGGGTCCCATATGGCATATGAAATGTTCTTCCTCATATGTAACCTCAGATACAAACATAATTGTCACCCTTTCAAAAGTTGGTCAAGACATAAGGGCACACATACAACTTATAACATGGATCAGTATTATTTATTTTAAAGATTGTGAATGCCAGGAAGTTGTGGTTACCTTTGAAGATTCTAATATGCTTTGAGAGGGAAAAAATTAATAGAGACTGGATTGAGCTGGGAAGTGATGGTAAGCATGAAGCTATTTGTGAATGTGCAATGTAGTGTCTGAGGTTTTGCATGATCCAGTATGTGCTATATAAATAGCTACCTTGCATCTTCTGTGGTGGGTCAGTGGCAAATAAACTACAGCCTACTCATTAGCAATAAATCATTGCAATATGCTGGTGGCATAATTTCTCAGGTTCACAGTAGAGGCTGACTTGGATTGTGACCCATGAATATGCTTCTAGGGGGATATGTCAGCAGCTTATAAGTCCCATGTTACTGCCTTTTGAAGTCAGAAAGAGCATTAAATAAGGGTGACTGCAGAGAGCATCTGCTTATCTCTTGTAAGAGACAGAAGGAGCTTATATTCAGAACCACTAAACTGAATTAAAACATTGGGAGGTTGGTATCATTTTAAATATGGGGGGATTTTGTGATATATGACTCAGAAAAAAACAGTGACTGGACAGGGTACTGGGTTCTTACTGGGGCAGCTCACATACAAGTTATGGGTGGAAAAAACAGGTGAGTATATTGCTGTTTGACAACAGAAACAAAGACCTTTCTAGATATTTAGTTTAAAACTTGTGTAAAGAAAATAACTTTCTACTTCTAATACAACTTATAAAAATAATTGGGTTCATCTTGAAGGTTTTCCTTGAAAACAGTATCAGAAAAACAAACTATGAAACTTTTCCTTGTTTATTTTTAATATATCTTTAGGAAACGTCTGAATATCTACAGAAAGTAATTACTTCAAAAATGTTCAGTTTTGAAGGAAAATGTTTTTGGCAAATGCTTTTGACATAGTTGCAGTTAGAACCTCAAAGTTAAGATACAAGCAGAGACCTTAAGTACTTAAGTGGCCTAGGCTTATTCAGGTGGGTAAAAAACTTCAGCATCCTTTGTTCCGCTTTAGGCTTAGACTTCATGATCTTTGGAGAGAAGAGGGCAGCAGTGAGTCATCTGAATCCCATATTTTCAAGTATGTTAAATTTCTTCAGCTCCTTTAAAAAACCTTCATGATTTACAGTTATTCAACATTTACAGGGGATCACATTATTAAGTAGGACTCATATTTTCAGTGTCGAAGAACACTGTGAACAGCAGGAAGGCCACTCAAACTTGGTATATTTGAAAACTCTGTGAATGCACTTGACCAGAATATAGATTATTTTGTTACTGAAAACTGAGAAATTGTTTTGGAGCCATTTTGGGGCTGATACAACCCTTACTGAAGGCAACACATCTAACACATGAGCGTCACACTGATACGTAGGAGCTGGGGCTCCTTTCCCATTTCTTTTACTCACTTCTGTGGCAGTCTGGAACTGTTGGTTATTCTCTTTTCTGTGTTAAAAAAAACAGAGTTAGAGGCCAATGGCATTTTGATGGTTTTGACATTTATAGTGAGGATAACAGGAGAAACAAAATTCATATTAGAATTTTTTTTCTTCATTAGATTATTTCTTGTTTTGATTTGAAAAATGGATTAGAGTCTCCTTGATTCTTTTACTTCAGAACAAAACTTTTGATTAGAGACTGCTCATTTTTAGGTTGTAAAACAAGTTTGGCTACAGCACCATACACCTTAAAGACTACAATAAAGCATATACATATTGCAAAGTTTGCTCAAGATATAGCATTTTACGTCTATGTCAGTAGGCAATGGAAACAGCAGTAAGTATGGATGTGAATGGTATGGAGGACCCTCCAACATCCCAGTATCCTCTTGGAGATCACGATTTCAGACAAGTTCAGATAGGGCTCCATGGACTGCACAGTGATTAGGGTGCATCTTTAGGTTTAGTTCCTCTAAAAAGAGTCCAGTTTTTACACTCCAAGACCACTCTGTGATGGGAGGTGAAGTGTTGTAAGCAGGGAGGATTTGCATGTTTGCTTCAATAGCTCTCTTCTGATTCAAAATCTATAACTAACGCAGAGGCATCTTAATTCCCTTATTAAAGCTGCAAGTGACAAGGCAGTATGGCGAGGATTTGACTCCTGGATAGCACTCTTATATGTAATTCTTATCTTTAAGTTGTATTTATTTTCAGATATCAATGTTTCTGCTTAACAATGGCATTTTGCATAATACTTTTTATTTACATATTTAATGAATCATTTATAATGTGGCCTTCACTCTGACATTTGGGTTTATCACAAAAAAATCAAGAATTAATATTTAATTGTCCATACGGGTCAGTAGAACTAATTCTTTCCCCTGTTAGCTAGAGGAAAGTACTTAGGAAAATATAGACAATGAAGCATGACAGAAAAAGGAAGCCTGCTGCATCTTCTGAGCACATTTGGTTGTGCAAGGACGTGTGTTCAAATTAATTTTTTTTCTGTCATTATTTTTTTACATATTGCCTGAATATATATTAACTGCATGCTAAAAGAAACACTTTGGATAAATGGAAGAAAATCTTAGAAGAGAGCAGTTTCAAATGCACTTACTTCTGCTGAGAAATTATCCTTTTACAAGTAGTTCTACTGACAAAATATAGACTGTGTGCCAAACTACTTGTGGAACAAGGTGCCTTTCATTGAAGGGGTGGGCTGGCTGGCTGTTTTCCTGTCTTCTTTCCATGTTTGATTATTTACCTCCAATCTGTGTTTCATAAATACTGACCCAGGGAGCACAAACAGATGCTCTTACATTTCTAATCCATGAACTGCTAAGGAAAACATCCAAAAAAGTATCAGAGCCAGAAAAGAGTAGAGTTGTTACTGTGTGTTGTATCAACATCCCACATTTTAAAATCATCTCACTTCCCCTGATGGTGCTGAGATCCTTTACATTAAAGTTAGTTATCTCTCACTGTTTTGTAAGCTTTCCTTTCCCTTTTGAAATGGGGACAAGGAGGAATGAATTTGAAATTAAACTTCATTTGTAAATCTGCCTTAGTTCATATGTTCAAATGAGATAATTCATTTTAGCATAAATGCATGGGTGGTTTTGAACCTCGTGTATGAAATACCCTTGATATGGAAAACATTTCAGCTTCTGCAGCCATTTGGTACAATGAAGGTTAGCACATACGGTATGTGAAATCTGAATCCCTCTCAGGGAAATCCTTATTTGAATTGTAGATGAGAAATTTCTAAAAGTATAATTAGCTTTGCTTGATACCTTTTTCTCCTCATTCTGTGAAGAAATATCACCCACAAACAAGGAAAGAAAAGAGGACGCTTTCTCTTGCCTGTTAAGCAGCTGGGAAGCATTGCACTGTCGTGTTCTCTAATTCATACCTCACCTCTTATTCAGCAAATCCCTAGTGAGTTCTGAGTTTGCAGCGTCTTAACAAACTGAGCAATAAAAAGAAGAAATAATATAATAATACCTTCCCAAGACTAGCTGATGGTATTGTTGCAGGACAGCATTCTAGCAAAGTAAATGGATTTCTGAAGGTGTACTAGTTTTCTCTGGTTTTAAAGGCAAGCAGAATGCATATTTTCATTCTTGAATGGGTTACTAATGGTCCTCTAATGTTAGTCATTCATGATTCTTGTTTGCCTTGAAATGGCATGGCTGATGGCCAGCACTCAGCTGTCATTTCCAGTGCATTGTCTGCCCCTGTGTTAGCAGAGTAAAGTGATTATTTTTGTTTATTTGCTTGTTTCTTTATTTTCCTAATTCTAAAAACATTTTCTAATCTGAGAGATAAAGAGCTCTTTCCAACCTTATCGACTTCTAGACCTCACATTCTTGTCTATAAAAATGAAGAGCATCATTTCACCTACCCTCGTACTCACCAAATGTCTGAGAAAGGACAGGAGACTTCCTCACGTTCTTAAGAATTGCCCATTAAAGAAAGTAGAGGAGAACGTACGTCTCAAAATGAAGGTTCATATCCAGAATTCCCTAGAATTTGGAAACACGTTCAGAACTGAAAATTTTTAAGCATACTTCCTTCTTAAAGGAAAAATTAAAAGAATTGAGGCTTCTATTTCACCTCAACCAGAAAAGAAAGAAGTGATGCATCTTGGCAAAGAGAAGTGGAAGATTAATTATGTGGCTGTTAAGTGGATATTTTACCCAGCAATGGAGTGAGCACTCCGGAGATGACAGTGATTTGAGCTACCTGGAAGAAACATATGCATCAAGCATTGTTGCCAGCACTTTCTTTAAAGGGAAGCTTAAGTAATAATTTTTTTTTTTTAATTATTTTTTCTTTTGAATAGTAAAGCAACATTCAAATCAGATTTTGAAGGTATGAAAACAGCTAGAAATTCAGTGGTTTCTTTGCTTTTGATATTTTTTATTTCCCCCTTTGACCTCCCTCCTCGCCATGAATGACGAGATTCTCACTTCTTAAAGTGATCTCAGGGACTCAGGACTTGAAATAAAATCTCCAGGACTTTGAGGGTGATCGAGACTATGCAAACGTGGAAGGAATTTGAGGTAGTGTTGCAGAATCCTGAAATTAGGAGGAAATGCCTGAATTGTGCGGGATTCACAAAAGCTAAATTTTGTAATAAATCTTAGGTTTGGGATATTTAATGAGAGGGAAAAAAAAATACATGGAAAATTTAGAAAACTTCTAAATGGTCACCTGGACCAGAATGAAATAAAATGCAGAATTCACGCAAGACAGAAATGTGAGTTCTTACTGTTGATGGAGAGGATTCACTTTTAAGTTCAAAACATGTTGTTTTAATTTTAATCCTTAGAAGAACATTAACATTAAGGGTTTTTTTTAATTTTAAGTCATAAAAGTTTTATTTGATTTCCACCTAACCCTCTTTTTCAAGTACTGATGTCAAAAGCAATATATGTCAGCCTTAAACAGGCTTAACATTCACTCGCTGTCAGCTGTGAAAAGCTGGGACCAATAAGCACGATCTCACCTACCAGATGAAAGGAAAAGAAATAGAAACCTATCACCTCGTATTCCCTTTGCAGACATTTTTTAGGTATTTATTTTTATTCGACAGATATTCTACCTTTATTCTACAATGTATGTTACTCCTTAACTGCTAAAAGAAGAAAAGGTATTAAAATTTAAAGAAAAAAAAAAAGAGAAAAATCTTTATGATCCAGTCTACTTTTTCACTGATATTGTTTGTCTGTCAGGAACTATACTCTGAAGTAAAAGCTCAGGACTATTTGTATATGCCACAAGTTCAAGACAATTTTGAACATTCAGGCTTTTGCTCATGACCTGCAACTTTATTTTCATCCACTTAACTTCACAGGTTGGATACCTTTGAAGTGACCCTTGAACCTGTGTTTAAACTATAAACGTGAAGTGCTGTAAATCTCCATTCAGATCTAAAGCAATCTTAAAGACAGCAGCTGGCAAGGACATTAATTCCCATGGCTTGCCAAATAAGTAGGGCAGTGGTGGCTGTGAGGGGTGGGATTGCTGCTGCAGTGACAAGCGGCATGTCGGCTCTCATCTCGTTGCTGATCGGTTTAGTTGGCTGAGCTCATTCTTCTTTTTCTGTATCTTTCAGTATTTATTTGACAGACTCCTTCAAGGTGTGTTTTCGCAAAAAGACAAGTAAAAAACTGTATCACTTCCTAGGTATGAGCAAATAGTCTATTCTGTACTAACATGTAAAAGCTATATGTGATTGGTGTTGATACATTATTGTGAAAAGTCAAAATGAAGGTGGGAACTCTAACTTTCCCCTTTCATGAGACTACTCAAATTGTTTTTTACTCTTTCTCTTCTCTCTTTTTCCCCTACTGCCATTGTCCTCTTCCCAGCCTATGTGACTTTTTCAGAATACATTATAGCTTTTGATGCAAAAGTCTTTCAGAAAATCAGTTAAACTCACATCTTTAAGTTCCTTCGGCATTTTGAAAAGCTCTCTGAAGACAAAAAGTTGTATTTATAAGCCAGTGAGCTTTTCTCCTAAGGCTGCTATTTTGAATTTGGGCTTTTTTTGGTTCATTGGTTGGTTGGGTTGGGTTGGTTTGGTTTGGTTGTGATTTTTTGGTTTTGATTGGGTTTTTTTGTGTGTGTGTGCTATTTTTTGTTTGTTTGTTTGTTTGTTTTTTCCTGACGTTGTTGGTTTTTTGTTTGTTTTGTTTTGTTTTACTTTTTCCCTATTCCCTTCTTTTATACCTTTTCTCCTTCCATACGCTCTGACAAGATGCCTTAGTCCAACCTTAACTATACCTCCCATGTATCAAAGTGATAAAATATGTTTGAGGGGTTTTGCTTGATTGGTTTCTGGTGTTAACCTTATCATTCTGAAATCAACTTTCCTGTGAAAATCTAAGAGACCATGAGGAAACACAGGATTTGTGCCAGGCAAACATGCTGTGGCTCAAAGGCAGAAATAAGGAGGTGGAGGGCTTTTTCAGGAAGGCTGCGGGCTGACAGCTGAAAGCCAGAATATGCATGTGGAGAGATTGCATTTTTCTCCACTGAAGCACTGAGCTGAAGCAGCAGTTGGTACAAACCAGCACTAGTTGTGCTTGCTGTAGGGTGTTTTCATTCAATCCCTACCAGCCAGCCTTATTGAATTCCCTTAAACTCTCCAGAGGTAGTAATGTAGTGAGGTACTTACCCATTCAAGAAGGTCTAGTTATAAGCTATGCCATTGTGGTTTTGTTGCACATTCAGTATAATCTATTTTAAACATATTGAGCAATCAATTTAAACTTGTTATTGTCACTGGCGTTTGGAAATTTAATAAGCAATTACCAGAGTCCATTCCTTTGTTTTTAATTTTTACTAAGATGTTGTTCAATTTCAGACCTTAAAGTAATCACGCTCTCCAGAATATTGAGTTGAACGAGTCCATAAGTCAGACCAGCTCTTAACTGTATTTTTCTTCACTGATTTATGGGGCTGAGTGATACAGTATCTCCTTGTGGAACCAGCAAAAAGGAAATGCAAATCAGAAGTTAGACCATAAATATAAGGTACTGCAATGCTTATCAAATAAATGGGCAGCAGACCATATTACTCTCTTCCCTATTTTTTATTGTATTGCTCTACCTTTTGTCAGTACCTATGGGGAAAAAAAGCATGTTCTTCTACAATGTCTAAGTTCATAAAATGCAGTTCTCCTTACAGTTCTATATGTCCCTTGTTGATCTTACAAGAGAATACCCAGTGAATCTAGGACTGCATAACTGAATTTCCTTTTCCTACTTTTTTAACAAAGCACTTGCTTTCTCCAGTGTTTTTCTAAATTAGTTCTGACTGAAGAAAAAAATGTTACATAATTCATTTTGTGTTGCTATTATTCATCAAGACCAGCAAAATTTTCCACAATGTAGATTAATTCACTTTTAAATGACTACAATGTTACTCAGGTACATTTAGGCTAATATTTTAAAGAAGGGAAAACATTCTCATTCTTGTTGTGCTTATTTTTATATTGTTGTAAAAGGCAGTGATTCTCATGGGATTTTCCAGGAACAGTTTCATCATCTTGCATATTCCTAATTTTATTCTAAGAAAATCCTTTTTTAATACAGTCATATTTTGTCTAATTCTTGCATTTCTCCTTGGAGAAAATGCCATCTATTCTCAGCTATAACAAAAGATCCTGGACAAAAGTTGTGTAGCTATCACCAAAGGTTTGGGGTTTTCTTTTTGTTTGTTTGGTTGGTTGGGTTTGGTTTTGTATTGTTTGGTGGTTTTTTGTTGGTTGTTTGGTTTGTTTGTTTGTTGTTGTCGTTTGGTTGGTTGGTTTTGGTCTTAGTTTTCTTGGCACAGATAGGACCACTTCAAATCAGAATAATACAGGCCAAAATCCTGCTTTTGGAAGTACTTTAAAACTAGGTTACATTCTGCTTGACTTCCTTCACCTAGACTGTTTTTTCCTAAAAAGACTTCCTGTTAGAAAAAGTGGTAATTCTACTGCAACCTGAAACAACGTGCAATACTACGACAAAATTATTATGCAGAACAGTAGTAGAAATGTCAGGAATTTGCCATGGCTAGAATAGTAGTTATGTCATCTTTATTGCATATTTATTTCTTCTCTGTTCCCACTGCCCTGGAAACAAAACCAGCCTGAAAAAGTAAATGAGTAAGCCAGAGAAGTTATCACAGGAGTATGCATTCCTAATATAAGCACGTCTCTATTTATGAGTGGAAAATAAATGAGAGTTCAATCTGTTATCTATACTTATTTTCAGGCAATTTCATTTTGTTTACAGAAATGCACTTGTCTACAGTCCAGGGTCAGGTTACCCTGGATTAGATGAGATGGTCTTGTTCTCAGTGAAATGGCCAATACTCACTTGAAAAATTAACTTACAGTCCAGAAATGCTGATACTGACACACACTTCAGAGCACTGATCCTTGTTACAATAGGCAGAATTCTCACCTACTAACACACTGCCTTGCTTTGCATATATGCGGAAACTGGGAGAAGCACCTGCTTATTTCAAATATTTAACTGTCAAATTCTGTGTTTTCTAACAGCAGAAATGTGGTGAAAATTAGTCTTAATAATATAGGCTATTAAATCTCAAAGCCTTCTAAAAATTTGGCTCATTGTGTAAATGCTTAAAAACAAACAAACAAAAATTACATTTTTGTAATAGGTTAAATGTAATCAATTTAAAAAGTAGAAAGAAAATTGTGTTAACAGAAGAGGAAATATCTCAAATGTCAAAAAATTTCAAAGTAGACTTAGAAGTAACTACAACACTACTTATATTTTTATTGCATCTTTTGCAAGTCATGTCTGAAAATCTTTCTGAATGACAGCTTTTGTTTGCATCATTTGGCTTCATATTTTGCTCATTTGCATTTTGTCTTTAAAGAAGGAGTAGAAGAAAATGTAATTGAGAAACATGAGAAACATGTCTTCACATTTTCCATTACCTATTTTATGTGGGGGGGGTGTTCTGTTGTGTGGGCAGATTTAGAAGGTGTGAGACAGCATTTATAGAAAACCCTAGGGAAAGAAAAACTTCTGATGTGCAAATATTACACTTCCTTGAAGGACTAACCTGTCATTTTTGTTTATTAATTTTTCTTTAATTTCTGATTTGTAATTTCTAAGAAATTAAATACAGTGCAGCTTTGTTGACATCATTTCCATGTAGGCTACTGCTTCAGTTACTGACTCATACGTTACACAGCTGAGTGTTAGCAATAAGATGAATGGGTTTGATTACCCTATGATTAATAAAAGGTTGAATTTTCTATGTCCTAAAAAAATTAAGACAACTATGAAGCATCATTTATGATATAGAAAGGATGTAGAAAACATTTACCCAGTGCTCACATATGCATGCATCTCTTTGCCTATGCACACACATGCATTCTCTAATAAATAATAATTTTTAAAAATCCCAACTTTCGTGGTCTTGACAAGATTGGTTCAATTCTAGCTTCCTTCTATGAAAGAGAGAACCTGCCTAGATTACAGACGATGTGGCTCAATCTAGTTCTGTACTGTCTTCCTGCTAAAATGTGATTCTACAAATGTCTCCTTCAGATGTAGTTCAGGGACCAAGCTTGAGTACTTTTAATTAATTCCAAAGATCTGACTTAAAATCAAAATCAATAATATTTCCTATCAAGTTTCACTTAATTTTAAAAAGATCACATGAATACATTTTAAATTAGTTTCCCCAGTTCCATATTAAGTAATTTATACCCACTATCTAACTGTTGGAAGCAAATTGATCTCTTGGAAATATTTGTTACCAAGCAGCCTAAGTTTTGGAAGTAGAACACATTTACTCCTTAACATTCACACCTGAAATAATAGGTTATTGAAAATAAAGATTGTTATTGATGCTCATTTTCCATGTTGCAGTCTTGGATTCAGCACTGACTTACCAGGTAGTCTTTGTTTATTCTCAGCATTTGCTTTGCATGATGATGTCACTAACTATCACCTCTTTTAGATGCAGTTAGTAAACATGACATTTTGGAAAGATACAAACCATTATTTTGGAAAACATTGTGAGAATTTGTTCATTGGTGGGAGGAGGACATAAAAAGAAAGAAGTGTATTTTCCTTTTCTCTGCACTGAAATGTGACTAAAAGACAAAAATATAAAATAAACATTTCAATTAGAAATAGATTGTTCCCTGTAAATATCAAAATATGAAAATAATCCCCCATCACATCTTTGCTTACTATGTGTTTTTTCATGTCTCTTATTTCACCTAATTCCCATATTCTACTTGCCGTTGTATGAGTCCACCTTAATGTTTCCCATTGTTCATTCAGTTATTTCTTCAGCCATCATGATCCATTTATACTTTGTTCTCCAAACTCTTGTTTTTATATTTTGTATCTAAAACAACACACTGTTCCTCCCTACCATGTTCTCCCACTTACTAGCCATCTTTCTATTTGTTTTTTCTTCTTCTTTGTGATTTCTCTTTCTTTTAAATATCAGTCTTTCACACCTTGGCATTGAATAGAGTATATAACAAAAGTTTTTCCTGATGTTTTTTGTTCTAATGACAAAGTTTTCTCATTTCTCTCCTTCTGTCTATATTTCTTCCCTCACTTGGCTGAGCTCAGGGCACTGTGTTGCTCAGCCAGCTGATCAGTGACTTGCAGGAAGACAACATAAAGGGTGAGTGGCACGAGGATGGACCCAGGCTCTTCTCGGTGACAACCAATGATAGGACAAGGGGTAATAGATTCAAACTGGAACACAAAAGATTCCACTTAAATTTTAGAAGAAACTTCTTCTCAGTGAGGGTGACAGAGCACTGGAACAGGCTGCCCAGGGAGGTTGTGGAGTCTCCTACTCTGGAGGCATTCAAGACCTGCCTGCACGCCTTCCTGTGTAACCTCATCTAGGTGTTCCTGCTCTGGCAGGGGGATTGGACTAGATGATCTTTTGAGGTCTCTTCCGATCCCTACCATTCTGTGATTCTGCGATTCTGTGAAGATGCTAGATAATTCCTCACCAAACATAAAAAACATTTTCTTCTTGTTGTTAACTTGTTTTTTCTCCTCCACCTGCCTCTTCAGCAGTTTGCAGTCACAGGATGAATGTCCTCCCAGCAGCTGCAGTGTGCCCATCTTTGTCATTCTCATCCGTCTGTCCCTTTTTGACGTTTGTGCTGATAGCATACCTTTTCTCCTTTGCCTGAACTTCATATCTCCTCTAGTTTTGTTCATGCTGTCAACTTGTATTTAAATCTTTTGAAACAGACATTTTCTGAAGGGTTGTAAGCATTTAGGCTTTTTAAATTTTTTTTTTATATTTTTCCACAGAGCAGTAGAGAAACATAATTCTTCATTTTTCCTAAGGCTCACAAAGTATATAGGTTTAGTATCTACTCTCATAGCATAGCTGTCATTCTATCACTAAGAGCAGTGCAAACAGGTCTCTCCAAAAAAAGGTCTTCTGCACGCAGGCTCTTCTAAAAAGAAATAACACTTCTTTTTCACTGTCCCTGGACCTGAGAACCCTATTGTTTTCTATGCTACAGGATTATCTGATAATAACAGAATCTAGAGGGATAGGAAGTGATTGATTGTACTACCTTAATGAAATAACGTATTACATAATAATTGTAAAGAGAAAGTCAGCGCTACTTCAAAATAACAACAAGGACAACATCAGGACATGCACAAAAACCATCAGCTAATTCAAGTTATGGAAATATGGTAACCTCCATTAACATCGTTGTTGATTGTGTGGGTCACAGCTGAGAGACCCCTGCTACTTCTCATTCAAAGAAATTGGAAGTCTGCAGGAAAATTTATTGCTATCTAGTGAGTATGACTGTGCACAACATATGTTCTTCTTCCTCTATTGCATTTGAGAAAGGGTGCTTTTATTTTAGTTTCTTTCATAAGAAAAACATTAAGTCCTGTGTCTAGATAAAGGCAGGCCACCTTGTTGATACTCAAGAAAAATATTTATTATCCTTTTTTAAGGCTATAGACTGAATGAAATGAGTGATTATCGCAGTATAGACTGGATTTCTTCTCAGTCATACATTACAAAACCTTTGGTTTAACCTCACTCCATCCAGTTCTTGAAAACTACACAGAAAGAGAACCTATTCTACTTGTTTACCTGTTTGTGTATGTATGCACACAGGGATATTGGTAAATAATGAGTCTCCAGAACTCTACCACAACAGGAACACTATCTATAACAAACCATTTCAAATATGCTTCAGTACGTAACACTGGCATAGATATTAAATTTTCACTTTTTTTGGCATGATGCAGATAATCTCTTAAGTGATAAATATTAATACATCTTATGTATTTTAACTTCCTATAATGATATAAAAGGGAAAAAAGAAAAGCATTTGTTGATTCTGATCTTAGTTGTCTTTTTCTCAGTTATTTTTCTGTTGTACCGTTTTTACATTATTGTTCTTTGACTGGTTGGCAGAGTGTTTGTGTTTTTTGGCTTTTTTTGTAAAAGAAAAATTGGAAGGTATATATCCTAAGCTCATGTATTTTGTGGAAGAAATGCTACCTGATATAATATGGTTTTAATAAATGAGTATGAAGGTTGTGTATATTTGTACTGTATTGTATTATCTATTTAATCAAAAACTTATTCATCTGACAAAAGCTCCCTAAAGTGAATAGATGTTCAGTTTTAGTTGTGTTACATAGGTTTGGATAAGTTACTTCTGTCAGT
Organism: Columba livia; assembly: GCF_036013475.1. NCBI lineage: Eukaryota > Metazoa > Chordata > Aves > Columbiformes > Columbidae > Columba > Columba livia. Next base: position 34,724,039 of record NC_088642.1, read on the forward strand.
AGTGGCTTATTATTTCAAATAATTGTGGATTCAAAATCTGTCTGAGAAAACTGAAATAAGGGGAAGGGAATTTGCTGTTTTCTCTACACTCTTTTGAAAATATTTTCCTCTTTCTTTTAAGTTCTTACTATTTTTAAACCTGCTACTTCTAACTTCTATTTGGGTTGGTCACACTGTGACAAAAGGCTTTCATTCCACACTTTGGATTGTTGAAACAGTGCCAGTAAAAAGTATAGATGCGAACCAAAGCAATATCTGGTGTTACAGGAAACCTAATTAAGCAATTACAGAAAGGAAAAATTTGGCTCAACATTTAGATAAGGCTTAACAGCTAAGTATCATAAAGACTGAGATAACAGTTTCTCCGTATAGGTATATCTGCTCACAGTGATAATTAACCTTACAAATGTGGGAGTGTCATGCATATGATACAAAAAATTATTTTTGTTGGGTTTTATTTGAAGAAACACTAAAATACTCCAGCCACTGTTTGTATATTTTATCATTGCAACAGAAATTAATTAATAATTATGTCAGTACTGAGTTTGTATGCACTGTGAACCATTAAGTGCAATGCTTTTGGAATGTCCTGTCTTGGCTACTCACTTTTGTGAGTGCAGAAGACTCTTGACTAATGTGTGCTTTTATCATTAAAACATTGGTCTGGTTAAATTTCAACATATTAAACTAAAACAGCTGTGGCTTAAGTCTTATCTAAAGGAGAAAGTGAAATTTTACCTTCATTAAATGTGGCTGAGCATTTAGACTCTACTGGTCTTTTAAGAGCCTTACAAAGTTAACAAAATGTCAGATATTTCAGAGTTTTAAACAGGTAAACTACCTTCAAAGTCCAACACAGCTTATGCAAAATTCCTTCAGTAGGCTAGTATGCTGTTTATTCCCACCTACAATAACTACAGATATATTAAATTACGTTAGCATAACATAACTGACATGATTTTCATGTGTTCATCTCTTTCTGTCAGCCCATACTGGAGTAGAGATCTCAAAGATAACACATATCAAGTTTCATATCAAATATCAGGCCATGCACAGTGAAGGCTATAGTGCAAATATTCCCAAGCACTCAGTTTTACCTGACATTGAAGAATTTGCACCACTAGCAATGTGGATCCTCTGGTGTGTAATAGTAGGTGAGTTTGTAAAATCAGTTTCCACTGCCAAGTGTTTATCCAATGCATCATGATAGGGAATTGGAATGGGAATCCAGTGGGAAATGAGATATTTCCAGGGAACCGCAATTCCAGATCAACCTGAGCAGCATCTCACATGGGGAAGCACAGACAAACACAACTTACTCCAGACCACTGTAAATAAAATGTTTCTATATTGAGGGTGGTGAAACACTGGCCCAGGTTGCCCAGAGAGGTGGTAGATGCTCCATCCCTGGAGACATTCTAGGCCAGGCTGGACAGGACTCTGAGCATCTAGTTGAAGATGTCTCTGCTCATTGCAGGGGGTTAGATTAGATGACCTGTGAAAATCCCTTTCAACCTAAACTGTTCTAAGATTCTATGATCAAAACATTAATATTCCACTGAAGTTTTTCAAAGCAGAAGTTGGTCTATTTTTCTTATCTTTCTTTTGGAAAAATTGTTGGGAAGTGCTAAAAGTAGGTGTTACATGGAATTCAGTGGCCAGTTGTGTTTGCCAGGTAACTGGTGGGATGCTCAGCCTGCCTGACTGTTTCCCAATTGTTGTGTGTTCGGTGTATGGCTTCTCTGGCAAGACTGTGAGCCCGTAATAGATATCTATTCTTGATAGATTAATGTGATAGGTGACAAGGCCCAGACATTGTGAGCAACCACAATGTGATGGGTTCTGCAGAGCTGTTGAAAATAAGTTAGCAGAACACATGAACAAATTAGGAGTTTACATCTCTTGTAATAGCTGGGTAATGCAACAGAAGTGTTGTTGGATAGTGATGCTGAAAGAGCAGTTATCAGACTGGTATCCACATCAGTACTAACCTCTTCCTCAGATCTTCTCAGTAACACAGATACTTGTGTCTATTGTTTATATTTCCTTTCACAGGTGAGGACTTTGTTATTTCTTGAATGCAGCTTTTTGACATGTTAACAGTAAAATACCTTGCCAAGAGTCACTAATGTAAGTAGTCGTCCTCAACTATTTGAAGAAGATTGATGGTGAAACCCAATGATCAACATTCAGAGTAAATTCTGAATGCCATCCATAATGCAGACTGCTTAATAAAATTCAGTTAGTATATCTTTTGAGCCAGGGATTGTATCAAGGAGTCAAATTGCTCACAAGGCTCTCCTTTAGTCTATTCGGTCCTGAGCTCATGTGTGACTTCCCAACAGCTAAGGCGCTCGTACTGATATAGAGCCCTTTATTTCTCATTATTTTACATGAATAACTCAAATTTAAGAATAAAACAATTATAAACCACTAAATTTCATAACAAGGACTGAAACAATGCATTTACTCAGAGTAGCTAAGCATAATCTTTATAGAAAACATAACATAAAGCAGTGTCATTCCTACTGTAATTGAAAGCTTTAGACTGGAATATGATGGAGACCATACATTTTTAATAACAACTCTATTTTTAAATAATGTTAAAAAGGAGGTTGTGCTCATAACTATTTCCATGCAAAGAATATGAAAAGTCTGTACTATAAGGTAGTATGTATTCTCTCCGGTTTTCCTGACAACTCCATAGGTGGGATTAGGTCTCGTGGGTTTGTGTGATTTTTTTTGTTCATCACCTTTGGTTATACTTCTGGAAAACAGAATATAAATCAAGGATACTCTTAAGACTGGCATGCCATTAACAACTACTGCCAAGATATCACTTTAGAATCCCAGAAATACCCCTTAGCTTGGACCAAATGTGCTTTAAGATGCTTTTAGTACACAGATTTGTGCCATCTTATGATCTTATGAACTTGCAGTTCTCATCCTGCTATTCTGAGGTTTGAATTGTAACTTGAAATTCCATTCAAGTTATCCAATTCTGAAGAAAACTGCTACATTCTGTTCTTCACTCTCTTTACAAACTTCAGTTTCACATAGATTTTAACATCCTGTTTTACTCCGAGAAGTAGCTGTTTCAAAATAACTTTGTTAGCAGATTTTCTTATCCACATTCTAATTCACACTGCTTTACTTAAGTGACAAAAAAAAAGCTTTTTCTCCCCTTAAGGGGTCCCCTCACCCTGAGAAAGTTGTCTAACTTTTATTTTGGTCTTAGTTATCATAATCAAAATTGGTAGCACCTAACTGTGGAACAAGAATAGATCTGCTCTGTGACACTTCCTACCTCACTTTCATCCTGTTGTCCGAATATCAGGAGCTCATGAAAAAGGGGAGAGGTACCTAGGAGCATGAAGAACCTGGCAAAAGCCCTGGTGAGCTGGGGACAAGCGGCAATATTCATTGTGCACACAGAGGCTGCCCCACGCATACATGAACCTAGTTAGTAGCTGCTGTCTGTGTGTATCTGTATGCATGTAGAGGTCTTGTTATTTTTCCCTAAAAGTTGTCAATATTTACCATGTATGGTAAACTAACTTCAGTCTTATTACAATATAAGTGAAGGAATGACTATGGCATTGCCATAGTTCCTCGGATCAGCTGACTGAAGCCAGCTCGGCCAGAGCCGGGAGAGAAATCTCGAAGCTACAGAGGTAAGAGAGGGTAAAGAGAGGGGTGTCTGGTCGCGTTTTCGATTCCGCTACCCGGGAGTCCCCGGCAGCCCTTGCGGAACCGGCTGACGTGGCTCGGCCGTTACCACGGTGACGGGGGTCACACCCCTCCCCCTTGCTTTGAAAAAGCCTCCGGGAGCCCACCAGGCGCTGGAAGGTGAACGTGCTTGTGAGGCAGGTGAGCACCACCCACACGGTGCTGCAGCAGCGACTGGGGCTGCTCGTGCAGTAGGGCTCAGAGGTTCTGTCACTCCTCGCTGTTAGACCTCTCACTTGTTGCTGGTGACACAGACTGGGGTGTGGCAGGGCAAGCAGACTGGACACAACTAGCTCTTGTAGGTGAGTTTGTGCAGAGTTTCATTTTGTTTTCTTGTCCCAAATTTAACTAAGGGTAGCAATGGTTTCTAGAAAAAGGAAAGCTGTTGCTGCCGTTAATACAAAGAGTGTGTCTACACAGACACTACCTGCCAAGAAGGATGCAGCCACCCAGGCTTCTGGCTGCGCAGAGTGTCTGTGCCTGGCATTAGTATCAGAGAATGGTATGGGAGGCACCTGTGTACGATGTGACCAGGTCAATGACTTACTGTGCCTAGTGGCAGAGCTTAAGGAAAAGGTGGAGAGACTAAGAAGCATTAGGGAGAGTGAAGAAGAAATTGACTGGTGGGGTCAGGCTCTTTTGACTCCTAAGGGTGTGCAACAGGAGATGGCAAAGCCTTGTCCCTCCCGCCATAAGGCGGATACAGCAGATCTAATTGATGGGGGGGAATGGAAACAGGTCCCTGATCGGAGAGGTAAAAGAACTCTCTCTCGAACCCCATCACAGACCTTGGTGCCCTTAACAAATAGATATGAGGCCCTGGACCCTGAAAATTAGGCAGAGGACAGCCAAGAAGATCCACCTGGAGAGCCCTCTGGATGGACCTCATCAACAAAAAGAATCACAACTGCAGCTGTAAGAGGAAAAAAAAAAGAGGAGTGGTAGTAGTCGGCGACTCCCTTCTGAGGGGAACAGAGGACCCTATATGTCACCCAGACCCATCCCACAGGGAGGTCTGCTGCGTTCCTGGGGCCAGGGTGAGGGACATTAATAGAAGACTTCTGGAGCTAATTCAGCCCTCAGACTACTATCCCCTGTTAGTAGTCCAAGCTGGCAGCGAGGACATCAACAGAAGAAGTACCAAGATAATTAAAAAAGACTTTAAAGCACTCGGTCGGTCAGTTCATGGGACGGGAGCACAAGTGATATTTGCCTCAGTTCCTGTGCTATCTGGGATGGATGAGGAGCTAAATAAAGAGAGGAGCAGAAAAGCCCATCTCATCAACAGGTGGCTTAAGGATTGGTGTCACCGTCAAAATTTTGGGTTTTTTGACTATGGGGCAAACTCCATGGTACCTAGTCTCCTCAAATCAGATGGGCTTCATCCTTCTAGGGAGAGCAGGAGGACTATAGCCCATAAGTTGGCAGGGCTGATCAGGAGGGCTTTAAACTAGGTTTGAAGGGGGAAGGGATTGAAACTGGGCTCTCCAAAGATCAGCCTAAGGATGGAAAGCCCGAATTAAGAGGGAAATCAGCAGCCCACTTGAAGTGCATATACACTAATGCATGCAGAATGGGCAAGGAAAAAGAGGAGCTGGAAGCCATCATGCAGCAGGAAAGCTATGACATAGTTGCCATCACAGAAACATGGTGGGATGACTCATATGACTGGAGTGCTGCTATGTGTGGCTACAAGCTCTTCAGAAAAGATAGGCAGGGTAGGAGAGGTGGAGGGGTGGCTTTATATGTTAGAGAGTCACTCGACTCTGTTAAACTTGAGGTCAGCAGTGACAAGGTTGAGAGCCTGTGGACCAGAATCAGGGGGAAGTCCAACAAGGCTGACATCCTCGTGGGTGTCTGTTATAGACCACCCAACCAGGACGATGAAGGAGATGAATTATTCTACAAGCAGCTGGCAGATGTCTCAAACTCGACGGCCCTTGTTCTTGTGGGTGACTTTAACCTGCCGGATATCTGCTGGGAGCTCAATACTGCACAGAAGAGGCAGTCTAGGAAGTTCCTAGAGTGTATAGAGGACAATTTCCTACATCAGCTGGTAAATGAGCCTACCAGGGGCAAGACCCCGCTAGACCTACTGTTTACAAACAGAGAAGGGCTGGTGGGAGATGTAGTGGTTGGAGGCCACCTGGGGCGTAGCGACCATGAAATAATAGAATTTTCAATACTCAGAGATGCAGGGAGAACCATTAACAAAACCTCTACGCTGGACTTCTGGAGGGCAGATTTTTGCCTATTCAGAAATCTAGTTTAGAGCATACCCTAGGAAACAATGCTTAAAAACAAGGGGGCCCAGGAGGGTTGGACATGCTTCAAGCAGGTGGTTTTGAGTGCACAGGAACAGGCTGTACCAGTGTGCCGAAAGGCTAGCCGGCGGGGAAGACAACCGGCTTGGCTAAACAGGGAGATTCTGAAGGAAATCAGAAATAAAAAGAGACTTTACCGACTGTGGAAAAAAGGGCTGGCTACTTATGAAGAATTTATGGAAATAGCTAGATCATGCAGAAAAAAAATCAGGGAAACAAAAGTGCAATTTGAAGTTAATTTGGCCAGTTCTGTCAGGCATAATAAAAAGTCCTTCTTCAAATATGTTAATAACAAAAGGAGGGGCAAGGAAAACCTCCATTCTCTGTTGGACTTTGAGGGAAATATAGTTACCAAAGATGAGGAGAAAGCTGAGGTACTTAATACCTACTTTGCCTCAGTTTTCACCAGTAAGACAGGTGGCCCTCAGGACAACTCACCTCTGGAGGTGGTTGACAGAGATAGGAAGCCAAATAGGCCCCTTGTATTCCAGGAGGAAATAGTTGGTGATTTACTGAGCCATCTGGATCCTCACAAGTCTATGGGACCAGATGAGATCCATCCTAGGGTGATGAGGGAGCTAGCAGAAGAACTTGCCAAGCCGCTCTCCATCATCTTCCAACAGTCCTGGCTCGGTGGGGAGGTCCCATATGATTGGAAATTGGCCAATGTTACCCCAGTCCACAAAAAGGGCTGCAGAGCTGACCCTGGCAACTACAGGCCTGTCAGCCTGACCTCGGTGCCTGGCAGGGTTATGGAGCAGATCATCCTGAATGGAATCACACAACACCTTCAGGATGGACAAGGGATCAGACCCAGCCAGCATGGGTTTAGGAGGGGCAGGTCCTGTCTGACCAACCTGATCTCCTTTTATGATCAGGTGACTCACCTGGTGGATGAGGGGAAAGCCGTGGATGTGGTCTATCTGGACTTCAGCAAGGCCTTTGACACTGTCTCCCATAATATACTCTTGCAAAAGCTGGTAGCCCATGGCTTGGACAAGTGTACTCTACGCTGGGTTAAGAACTGGCTGAAGGGCCGGGCCCAGAGAGTGCTGGTGAATGGGGCTGCATCCAGCTGGCGGCCAGTCACTAGTGGTGTTCCCCAGGGGTCAGTGTTGGGTCCAGTCCTGTTTAACATCTTTATTGACGATTTAGATGAGGGGATTGAGACCATCATCAGCAAATTTGCTGACACCAAGTTGGGAGGGAGTGTCGACCTGCTGGAGGGCAGGAGGGCTCTGCAGAGGGATCTGGATAGACTGGAAAAGTGGGCTGATTCCAGTGGGATGAAGTTCAATAAGGCCAAATGCCGGGTGCTGCACTTTGGTCACAACAACCCCCTGCAGCGCTACAGGCTGGGCGCAGAGTGGCTGGAGAGCAGTCAGACAGAAAGGGACCTGGGGGTACTAATTGACAGGAAGCTCAACATGAGCCATCAGTGTGCCCAGGTGGCCAAGAAGGCCAACGGTATCCTGTCCTGTATCAAAAATAGCATGGTCAGCAGGACAAGGGAAGTGATCCTTCCCCTGTACTCTGCATTGGTGAGGCCACACCTGGAGTATTGTGTTCAGTTCTGGGCCCCTCAGTTCAGGAAATACATTGAAGTGCTGGAGCGGGTCCAGAGAAGAGCAACACGACTGGTGAAGGGACTTGAACATAAGACCTATGAGGAGAGGCTGAGGGAGCTGGGGTTGTTTAGTCTAGAGAAGAGGAGGCTTAGAGGTGACCTCATCACTCTCTATAACTACCTGAAGGGAAGTTATAGCCAGGTGGGGATTGGTCTCTTCTCCCAGGCAGTTAGCAATAGGACAAGGGGGCATGGGCTTAAACTCTGCCAGGGGAAATTTAGGCTGGATATTAGAAAGAAATTCTTTACAGAGAGAGTGGTCAGGCATTGGAATGGCCTGCCCAGGGAGGTAGTGGACTCGCTGTCCCTGGAGGTTTTTAAACTGAGATTGGACATGGCACTTAGTGCCATGATCTAGTAAACGGACTAGAGTTGGACCAAGGGTTGGACTCGATGATCTCTGAGGTCTTTTCCAACCCAGTTGATTCTGTGATTCTGTGATTGCGTGATTGCAATTAAAACAATATTTAAAATAATAACTTTTAGTTAACCTCTGTACCATGGTACAACTGGGGTGAGACCCTGATGCTTTTAACAGTGCCAGGGTCACTGTATTCTTCATGTATAGGGTTTTCTTTTCAAATTCTGAGTTGTTTCAGCTTAAGAAACTAAAAAAGCTTTTTCACTAAAGAGGCTTTTTTGCTAATGGATTTGATTCCTTTATCCCTTAATATTTCATTAACTCCCATTGCTGTTATACACCCCTTCTCTTGTAGCAACTCACAGTTCTTGTGACTACTGAGCTACTTGTGTGTTGGTTGTCCAGTTAGTGCAGCTGTGACATAGAACAAGTGGTCATCTGGCTGCTTCCAAACAATCTGTATAGTGATTGTACTTTGTGTAAGTGTCTTCTGGGACACTAATTCGAGACTCTCTTTTCTGCCTTTTATTTTTATGTTTCACAAAATTTGCGGGGATTTATCACTGAGATTTCTTTCAGCTTTGGCTGAAACTGGCCAAAAACTCAGAGGTTTTGGTAGAAATGACAGACAGTGTGATCCCACAGGACATTTTCTCACAAGAAACAAATCCACTGTTTTGTTAGTTCTCTTCCTGTATTAAGCACAAGTCACTTTATTGTTGGAATGCCTCAATCACCTATAATATGTAACAGGGATATTGTAAACTCATACTTGTTGCTTACAAATGAAAAGGACAAGTTTACTCACATTTCTCTAATTGCATCTTTGTACTTCTAGCTATGATTTTCATCCTTTTGATTGGAGGTTCTTTAAACTATATTCTGATACAACTGTAGTCATGTTTGTTCTGTTTTCACCTAAAATGCTACTGGAAATTTCATTTATGTTGCCAGATTTTTTGATACACACTTCTTCGTCTGCTCTTTCACTCACTGTTTCCTCTGCTTCACAAAATGCAGACTCTACCTTTTCTTTTAAAAATCCTCTTCGGTAACTGAGAACTCCACATCCAACCCATCATGATGTCAAAATCTTGTTAACTGTAAAGAGATGTTTATGTCTTTTATATTCCATTCTGCTTGGAGGCAGCTCCCCTCAAACTTTCACAAAGCTGAACTATTATTAACCTTTGAATTAATTTCTTCATTTCCATAGTGTTTATGCAACAGTTGACAGCCGGGTGGTACAACAAGTACAGTCAGGCTGACCAACTTTACTTTCCCAGTTCCCTTGTGCTCTCTCATCTATTCTATGTCTATATGTTATCTTTATTTTGTACTTAATCTGTAAGATACTTGTGTCAGAGAGCATCTTTTCTCTTTCTGTGTAACATCTGTCCTGATGATTTCATAGTCTTTTCCAAGGGAATTTGAGTATTGCAGCTAGGTTAATATTTTTGTAAACAAGTCACTCTTGGGAAGCTTAAGACACATATAAATCTAAGATACGTAGCAGCAAAGCTTTATTAATAAAAGTGCTTTCCATCAGGTTTAATTAAAATTTTCTAGAAAGTTCCAGTTTGCACTTTATCTGGTATTTGTTCGTTTTGGAATCTGTTCTGCTTCTTTCCTTGAAACATATCTCCAAATGGAGCCATTACTGTGAGATCAGAAATGTTGCATCCATTACACTATAGTGGCAAAACTGTCTTCAGTCTCCACACGTGCACCACAAACTAACACCTATATAAAGGTATTTTTTTAAAAAAGTTGTTTTGCTGTGATTTTTTTAATGATTTTAATGATCCCTTGACTGTGGCTTGGTGTTATGTAACATGGTTCCTTAAAACTGCTCCAGTTTGCAGCTGCCAAACATCAAGCCAGAAGGGCTGGGAAATGTGAGCAACAAGAGGAAACCCAGGCCCAGGTTTCTCTTGTCCTGGCCTCATGCTGACTTGCTCTGATAGCCTCCCAATAACTGTTATCAGCAAAGTGCAAAAGAGCTACATCAAACTCAAAGGTCCAGGCTACTTTTCAGTGATAGATTTTTTTTTTGTCAGAAACTAACAAGGCTTGCAAGTAAGCAGATTCTTCATACAAAAGAGGTGGCTCCTCTAATTCCACCCTTCATAGTACTTTGAGTGTCTGAGAGCTTTGGTGATTAGATACATTTGAAATGTGTATTCTTTTACAAAACACAGTTGCAAGAGATGAGATTGGATTGCTTGCTTGTCTCAGTTTTTCCTGTTCTAAAAATCTGAAGGGTACTGTGTGCTATAGTCAGAAAATTAATCTACTAACATACCTCCAGCTGCACAAGTTCCTCATGAAGATCAATTCTAGGAAGGGGTTTGACTGAATTGTGAAAACAAAGCTAGAAAGAGATTGCTTATGTCCCTAGGCACAAAAATATCTTAATCTTTCACATATACTTTGCAGAACTGTATTTCATATTATACTCTGAAAACTATTGTAAGCTAAGCAATGGTATAAAGAGATTAGTTTTGCTTAAGTTTTCTGAGACTGCTGAAGGACTACACTACTGCTGAAAACAGCAGTAGCAGGCTTTAATGTGAAAAATTAACGTCCAGAAAGCATTTATTTAATGTGAGTAGCAATCTTTGTCGGGGATAAATGAGAATACTGGTATTTGCTTAAGTCACTAGACCAAACACTTCATCCTCTACAGACATTTAGATGCTCTGTGATCTTTATTTAATGCTTCATGTTACAGGATTCTGACTTCACCACAGGGATCCCAACAGCCACAGACTTTTCATGGCTTTTAGTTCCACAGGCTTTTAATTTAGTAGATGTAAATAAATTAGTAGCACCAGGCATGTCAAGCCCTTTAAGAAGATGAAGTGAAAGCTGAAGTGCACAGAGGTGCACAGGAGGATTTTTCAAGATTATTTACCCAATTAGGTCTCCATTCTTGAGAGAATGAAATACATGGGAATGTTAGGCAACCTGATTACAGCAAAATGTCCAACTCCTACTGACAAGATAAATGAAAATAAATGACCATAGAAACTGTTTTCATCTAGTCTGTCTAACAGTGAGAAAAAAGCAATAATTAAACCTTTTCTCATGCAAACTCACTTTGAGGTTTCATCTTTTGTGTGAAACTTCTGATTTTATCACCATTTGCTCATTTCTACTTATATTAAGCCTTTGGATTCCTGTTGAGTATTCCAGTATTTAAACAAATTGGGTAAAAACTGTTCTTATATTTTTTTCAAAAGTGGAATGAGCATCATGTGGCTATTTCCTGTACTTAAATTTACTTATCCATTATTGCAAAGGATTCTTTTTCCCCCATTAACTATTAGCAGAGTAGAAACATTAAGTTCCAAACATGCAGAAACTCTACAAACTTTAAAAATTAAACAGGGTTTCAGCATCAGAACTTGCAAATTATCCTTATTATAATCCAAAAATTTTGGTGTAATGTTCCCAAAAGTATACCTAGGAGTTTTCAAATTTTAGTGACGAATTCTACTGTTATGAGAGGAAAAACTCCTAAACTCTTCTTAATATTAAGCTTTCAATCACAATACTAGCAGAATCCCATAGGATATTTATAAGACCTGCCCAAACTTCTTATACTAAAACAAAACCCTATCATCTGATCTATAGATTTTTGTAAGTAGGAAAGTATGTTCTCTTGAAGATTTGTTGCTGTTCACAAATCTCTTTTGCAGACTTAGCCTACACTGAAGCAAATCTGGCTCTGAATTTCTCTCTCCGAAACATAACATCATACATAGTAAGAATTCAGCCTGCATGCAAGCTGAGCAGTAGGCACAGAATAGAAATACTGATGATATAACGTCGTTTTATGAAAGCACCAGATCAGGAGCAGTGAAAGAAACAAATAGAGTACTAGAAATTGTTCAAAAAGGAATACAGAAGGGAAAGCATTATTACGTGACTGCATAAATTCGTCGTTCAACTACATTTTCAATGCTTCTGTTTCTGATTTTTTTTTTTTTTTTAAATACTAGAAGAAGAATTGAGGAAAGTGCAGAGGAGGGTATCAGAGATGGTCAAAGCTAAAGAATGATATCTGTATAAAGAATAACTAAATAGACTAAAACGCTTTCAGCCTTGGAATGAGTGAGGAGAGATTGAAAAAAAAAAAGTCTATAAAATCATGAGTAAAATGAAAAGTGAATAAGAAATTGCTATTTCCTCTCTTTTCCAGTAGAAGGGCTACTGGTCATAAAAACAAATAAGAAAGCTGAAAAAAATAAAAGGAGATACTGCTTCACATAGCTCCTTGGAATGTTGTATATGCTCAAACTTCATGTAGGCTCAAAAAGGACCTGGACAAATTGAGAAAAGTCTTAAGAACTAATCAAAAGCAAGAGTTTGACTCAGGGTTTTCTGAGTCATAGTTCCTAGCTGTGGAGACATACACAGAGCATCTGCTGTACAGCCTGGCCAAGACTAAAATTTGGTCTCACTCAGTAGGGTTACTTAAGCATATATTTACACGCTGTGTGTATATGTAAATTCAAAAGATTAATTTTAAGTGTATAAGTGCATTTTGCCACTCATTTAAACATATCCTGGAATGTTCCTCAGCTTAGTAGTTTTTTATTAAAAACAAAAACAAAAACAAACAAACAAAAAAATCAAACCAAACCGAAAAAAAAAAATAAACATGTTTTTGTATTGTGCTTTACCATATCCATTACAATATTGAAATTTATAATTAATTTATGTTAAATAACATATATCTAGGACCAGCAGTTTTATTTAACTAAGATCTTTTAGACTGTGAAATTGTTTAATTCTCTCTGTCTGAAGAAAAAATAAGAAACACAAACAAAAATAGAAAATATGATGTAGTAATAGAAAAATATTGTACAGATTTGAACAGCTTATCTGTCAAGTTGTCTATCCCTAAATCAGTTAAAGATCCTTATGGGATTGTGGACTTTTATTTTCCATCTTTGTCTAAAAACATCCTCCGCCACACGCACACACACACGTGCTCTCCCAAGATCACTGCAAGACATAAAGCATTTCCCACTGTAACCAGACATAACTCTCAACAATTGTAGTTCCATTTAAAATGTACTCATTCTGTGTGTATTCTTTGGATTTTCCCTTTAACTTTGGGCCAGATGGTGCCAGTGGGGGCTCATAATGTGAAGCTGTTCTCACAAATAAGGAACTTTTGAAGACATCACCCCTCAGTGAACTGCTGTAATTTCAAAGGCTTACCAAAGCTTTTTTTTTTTTACATAGGAAAGACTTGGTTTGCTGGTATTGAATGGGCTGAGAACACAGATTTCCTTTTTTTTCCAGGTCTGAACATAAAGATGGTACTGATTATCACCAGCCTCTGCATAGAATGTCACAGCAGCACAAGGCTTATTTTATATGACACAGAGTATTGACACCATTTCATTTAACTTCTTTCCATTTGAGCTTTTTTCTACCCATTGGAAGACTCAATGTGTAAAATAGGTAGTACAAAAGCACGTCATTTCAGCAGATAAATGGAATTCAATTTTTTTTGTCTGCTTTCTTCTACTCTAGCTATTCTGACTTGAGTAGTTACACTAGCAAAGAAAGCTGGTATTTGAAACTGGGCAAATGAATAATTGTTTTCAATAGGTGCAGTAATTACTGCTTCAGACAAATATAATAATTAAAGCTATGTTGCAGCACCCTTACACAGTGAACAAAAGGAGCTTAACACACTCTGTGGTACACAGTGGGGAAACTAGAACTATGGAAGTTATCATAAAGAAAATAAGTTTCATTTTATCTTAAGTCAGTGATAGTCTACCTGGTAACACTGAAAACAAGATTTTAACTGTGTGAGACATCTGATATTCTGATAGTTTATCTTCTTTCACAAGGAAAAATCTAAGTTGCAAAACTTTCCAGAGAAAAAACACTTTCAGGAAAGGTTGATTCACCAGTGAAGGCATTTTTCATTTTGAATGGGCTCAGATTTATTTTTGCATCCACCTAAGCCAGGATTGTGGCTTACAGGAAAAGCAACACAGCTGTCTCATACTTTAAAAATTGGACTTCTCAACTGGCAGGGAAATGTACTTTATCTGGGAGTATTCCTCTGTGGATAAACTTGCTGTGAAATATCATGAGAAATGTAGCCTAGCCAAGCTGAAGCAGTGTGAAGTACCCACACTGTAATGCTTTAATGAGACTCTAAAGCTGGTTAGGAAAAAGCAAAATGCATTCAAAGCATCCAGACTGGAATCTGTTGAGATGGATAGACTTAATTGGACAAAAAAAAAGTTTCACAACAGAAAGCAATTTGACAATATACTTTCCCACAGGCTTCTTCATTTGCAAAACCTGGGTTTTGTTTAAAGAATGTCTTGTTAAATGAAGGAACCTTAATCAAGGTCACACACTATATAGTGGTGAGTATGAGCCAGGGCCACTCACAGACCAATTTTCCAGTCTTTACTTGTGTTCAGTAAATCCTAAATTGCATGCAGACCTGTTGATTTAGCTTGTTTTACAATATAAAGTTACATTTTCCACATAAATGACCACTGAAGAATTGAGTCCATATATATATCACAATGCAGTTAACATTGAACAAAATACTTCTATACATAAGACATCCTGTGAGATTATATACAAACATTTGCTAAATATTTTACTTAGTTTTGAATGTTTTCAGCTGTAACTACTGGCAGAAAACATGTCCCTTGGAGAACAGCCATTATTTTTTCTGTGTGTTGCCTCTGTTTCTTAAGGCTGGTGGTTACAGTGAAGCAATCTACAGTTCCTACTAAAATTTCCTCTCTCAAAAATTTCAGGTTTTTTGGAGACTTCACACTTATTTTCAGTATTTCAACACATAGAATTTTGAGGAAGGTGGGTAACAAATAAAATAAAAGGAGAGTAGTATTTACCTACTTTCTTTCGTGTTCCCTATGTATGTTATTGTTGCCTTTTCCTAGAATCACACAACGGATCAGGTTGGAAGGGAATTAAAAGGTCATCTAGTTCCAAAGCCCTCTGCCATGGGCAGGGACACCTTCCAGTAGACCAGCTTGCCCAAAGCCCCATCCAGCCTGACCTTGAAAATTCCCAGGGATGGGGCATCCACAACTTCTCTACACAACCTGTTCCAGTGACTCACCACGCTCATGGCGAAGAATTCCCTTATGTCTAATCTAAATCTAGCCTCTTTCAGTTTAAAGCTACTACCCCTTGTCCTGTCACTACATGCTGCTGTAAAAAGTCCCTCTTCAGCTTTCTTGTAGCCACCTCTGTTGACACTGGAAGGCTGCAATAAAGTCTCCCTGAGCCTTCTCTTCCCCAGGCTAAATAAGCGCAACTCTCTCAGCATGTCTTCATAGGAGGGGGCGCTCCAGCCCTCTGATCATCTCCGTAGCCTTCCTGTGGACTTGATCCAACAGGCCCACGTCCTTCTTATGTTTGGGACCCCAGAACTAGAAGCAGGACTCCAGGTGGAGTCTTGCCAGAGTGGAGTAGAGGGACAGAATCACCTCCCTTGACCTGCTGGCCACACTCCTTTTGAGGCAGCCAAGGTTACTGTTGACTTTCTGGGCTGCAAGCACGCACTGCTGGGTGGTGTTGAGCTTCTCATCTACCAACACTCCTAAGTCCTTCTCCTCAGGGCTGCCCACAATCCAATGTCCAACCAGCCTTTACTTTTGGGACTGCCCTGACTCATGTGGAGGACTTTTCACTTGGCTTTGTTGAACAAGACAAGGTTCGGACGTGGTCACCTTGTAAGCCTGCCAAAGTCCTTCTGGGTGGCGTGTCTTCCCTCCAGTGTGTCAACCAGACCACACAGCTTGGTGTCATATGCAAACCTGCTGAGGGTGCACTGAGTCCCACTGTCCATGTTGCAACACTGTCCCCTGAGGAATGCCACTCATTGCTGGTCTCCACTTGACCAC
This sequence comes from Columba livia, assembly GCF_036013475.1. NCBI lineage: Eukaryota > Metazoa > Chordata > Aves > Columbiformes > Columbidae > Columba > Columba livia. The sequence continues at coordinate 34,740,008 of NC_088642.1, forward strand.
AACTCAGTCAGTGCAACCATCCAGCCAGTTCCTTATGCAGGGAGTGAATCTCCAATTTACAGACAAGGATATGGTGCAGGACAGCACCAAACACTTTGGTCAAATCTGAGTAGATGATATCATTAGCTCTTCCCTTGTCTAGCAATACTGTAACCCAGTCACAGAAGGCCACCCAATTTATCAGGCACAATTTGCCCTTAGTGAGGCCACAAGGGCTGTCAAAAATCACCTCCTTATTTTCCATGTTCCTTGGCACGATTTCCAGGAGGATCTGCTCCATGATCTTGCCAGGCACAGAAGTGAGATTGACTGAACTGTATTTCCCTTTTTAAAAGTGGGAGTGATGTTTCCCCTTTTCCAGTTAGTGGGAACTTCACCAGACTGCCACAACTTCTCAACCATGCTGGGCAGGGGCTTAGCAAGGTCATGAACCAGTTCCCTCAGGACCTGTGGATGCATCTCATCAGGTCCCATGGACTTTTGCACTTTCAGGTTCCTTAGATGTCCACAGACCTGACAATCTCCTACAGTGGGTGGTTCTTTGTTCTCCCAGTCCCTGCTTTTGCCTTCTGCAACCGGCTTGGACAGTGTGGCCAGAGCACTTGGCAGTGATGACCAAAGCAAAGAAGTCATTGGGTACCTCAACCTTCTCCATATCCCAGGTAAACAAGTCTCCTCTTCCCTTCTGGAGAGGGTCTACATTTCCCATACTCTTCCTTTTGTCACTGACACACCTATAGAAGCTTCTCATATTGTCCTAAACATCTCTGGCGAGATTAAATTTTATCAGGGCATTAGCCTTCTAGCGTGATCCCTGGCTGCTCAGACAGTTTTTCTGTATTCCTCACAGGCTACCTGTCCTCGCTTCCACCTTCTATAGGCTTCCTTTTTGAGTTTGTCCAGGAGCTCATTTTTCACCCATGTAGGCCTGATGTTTATGCCTGACTTTCTCTTTGTTGGGATGCATCACTCCTGAGCTTGGAGGAGATGATTCTTGCATATTAACCAAATTTCAGGGGCTCCTTTTCCCTCCAGCACTTTATCCCATGGTACTCTACCAACCAGATCCCTGAAAAGGCCAAAGTCTGCTCTCCTAAAATTCCAGAGCTTGTTGTGTGGCCTCTCTGCTGCCCTAAGGACCTTGATCTCCATCATTTCATGATCACTGCAGCCAAGGATGCTATTGTGTTTCATGTTCCCAGCCAGCCCCTCCTTGTTGCTCAAAATAAGGTCCAGTACAGCTCATCTCCTCGTTGGCTTCTCTGTCACCTGGAGACAGAAGTTATCATCAGCACATTCCAGGACCCTCGTGGATTACTTATGACTTGCTGTGTTGTCCCTCCAGCAGATACCAGAGTGGTTGAAGTCCCTTGTGAGGACCAGAGCTTGTCAATGTGAGGCTGCTTCTATCTGTCTAGAGAGGGCCTCACTCACTCCATCTTGCTGGTCAAGTGGCCTGTAGCAGACCCCCCCGTATAATGTCATCTGTCCCTGCCTTCCCTTTTTCCCTGACCTATAAGATGGCTCATGGTCATCCTGTTGTCCACCAGGACTTCCAGGTCCTTCTCTGTCTCGCCTGCCTGTCCTCCTTAAGTACCCTATATCCTCCAATTCCAACACTCTTGTCACAGGAGCTGTCCACCACGTCTGTGATGCCAATAAGATCATAGCCCTGAAGGCATGTACATATCTCTAATCTCTCTTGTTCATTCCCCACGCTACATGTGTTTGCATAGAGGCATTGAAGGTGGGCCATCAATGAAGCTGACTTACTGGCTGCAGTGACTGGAATTTCTTTGTGCTGCTTTACAGGTGCTCTCACGATGACCTGTGAGCCTTCTGTAGACTCTGGGCATCCATTGCTGGCACTGCCATCATCTGGTAGGAATGGGATGGATCGAGGTTTCCCTCTCCCAGCAACTTTCATTTAAAGCCCTCTTCACCATCCTGTCAAGCCTATGACCGAAGATGTTCTTCCCCTTCTCTGACAGACATGATCCCCCAGCAGACCAGGTTTCCCAAAGTGAGTCCCATAATCTAAGTCGCCGAACCCCTAGCTGTGGCACCAGTCCTGTAAACATTTCTTGTTTCACCAGATTTTACTGACCTTTTCAAACACCAGGAGTTGATGAAAAAACTACCTGCACTTCTGAGGCCCTCACTGCTGTTCCTAGGGCTCTGTAATCCTTCTCAATACTCCTCAGCCTGCTCTTGGTTGTATCACTGTCACCCACATGAGACAACAGCAGCAGATAGAAGTCCGTGGACTGTACAAGGCTTGGTAGTCTCTCAGTGACATCCCTGATACAAGCCCCTGGTAAGCAGCACGCCTCTGCAGAGAGTACGTCAGTCAGCAAATGGTGCCTCCATACCTCTCAGAAGAGAGTTCACTTCTGCTTTCACCCATCACCTTTTCTTGGTTGTGCTGATTGTTGTACGGGTAGCAGAAGGAGCTGCCTCACTCAGCTCCAGCGTCTCTCCTGACAGTCTTTCCTCTTCAGTCTGTAGAGCAGTGAAGTGGTTCTGGAAGGACATCTCAGACTTTGGGGATAGTCTCTTCCTCCTGATGGTCCTTGACGTTGCAGGATTCCATTCTTCTGCATTACTGTACTCGTCCCTTGGGGTGGTTTTGGCTGTTTGGCAGTGGGCTGCAGGTCCACTGCAGACTGTGCTTGGAACCTACTGTCTAAGTCCTCCTCAGCACCCCTGTGGATGCTCTCCTCACCATCTCCTGTGGGGAAGCCACGTGCTGTTTTATTAACTCTTTTCTTGATACCTGTGTTTAAAATCACTTTTTCATTACACGATGGATTCATTTCCAAAGTTCTTTTAAACTTTATGATTCTAGCTGACTTAAAGAAAGAACAAAGCTTAGAAAGTCCAGGAAAATATAACACAACACAGCCTCATCTACACAATGAGCCAAAATTTTTTGAAATTATGATGTTGTAAATTATATTTATGTGGGTTTTTTACACATGTATAGCTCACACTGCTATTTAATCTTATAAAAAATCCTGCTGGATTTTGATTCACATTCCTAGAGAGGTGGGAGAATACTACCTTTACTGAACAAACAGTGGCAATTTTTGGAAGAAAAAGTGATGGTCCAGTGGTCTAGCTAACAAACCGTTCTTTCTCCACATGGTTTTCTTACTCATTTAAAGACTTAAACTGAGTCTCAAACCCTGTTTCAATGTGATAACAGAGAACAGATCCCAAAACCTAGATATATTTGGGCTTGCATTTCTTTGTTAACTGAATTCTATTGCTGTAGGAAATTATCTTCTTTCTATTAAAACAATAATGGAAGCTGTATGTGGACAAATGTATTTAGAAACTAGATATCATATCACAAAATATTTTAATGTGGAATGTACAAAATTTTGCATTTCTTCTCTCGAGTTCCCACTCAAATCTAGAGACTTTTCTATATAGTCTTCATGTAGTCTTTCGGTCAGTTCATGGGACGGGAGCACAAGTGATATTTGCCTCAGTTCCTGTGCTATCTGGGATGGATGAGGAGCTAAATAAAGAGAGGAGCAGAAAAGCCCATCTCATCAACAGGTGGCTTAAGGATTGGTGTCACCGTCAAAATTTTGGGTTTTTTGACTATGGGGCAAACTCCATGGTACCTAGTCTCCTCAAATCAGATGGGCTTCATCCTTCTAGGGAGAGCAAGAGGACTATAGCCCATAAGTTGGCAGGGCTGATCAGGAGGGCTTTAAACTAGGTTTGAAGGGGGAAGGGATTGAAACTGGGCTCTCCAAAGATCAGCCTACGGATGGAAAGCCCGAATTAAGAGGGAAATCAGCAGCCCACTTGAAGTGCATATACACTAATGCACGCAGAATGGGCAACAAAAAAGAGGAGCTGGAAGCCATCGTGCAGCAGGAAAGCTATGACATAGTTGCCATCACAGAAACATGGTGGGATGACTCATATGACTGGAGTGCTGCTATGTGTGGCTACAAGCTCTTCAGAAAAGATAGGCGGGGTAGGAGAGGTGGAGGGGTGGCTTTATATGTTAGAGAGTCACTCGACTCTGTTAAACTTGAGGTCAGCAGTGACAAGGTTGAGAGCCTGTGGACCAGAATCAGAGGGAAGTTCAACAAGGCTGACATCCTCGTGGGTGTTATAGACCGCCAAACCAGGACGATGAAGGAGATGAATTATTCTACAAGCAGCTGGCAGATGTCTCAAAATCGACGGCCCTTGTTCTTGTGGGTGACTTTAACCTGCCGGATATCTGCTGGGAGCTCAATACTGCACAGAAGAGGCAGTCTAGGAAGTTCCTAGAGTGTATAGAGGACAATTTCCTTCATCAGCTGGTAAATGAGCCCACCAGGGGCAAGACCCCGCTAGACCTACTGTTTACAAACAGAGAAGGGCTGGTGGGAGATGTAGTGGTTGGAGGCCACCTGGGGCATAGCGACCATGAAATAATAGAATTTTCAATACTCAGAGATGCAGGGAGAACCATTAACAAAACCTCTACTCTGGACTTCCGGAGGGCAGATTTTTGCCTATTCAGAAATCTAGTTCAGAGCATACCCTGGGAAACAATGCTTAAAAACAAGGGGGCCCAGGAGGGTTGGACATGCTTCAAGCAGGTGGTTTTGAGTGCACAGGAACAGGCTATACCAGTGTGCCGAAAGGCTAGCCGGCGGGGAAGAGAACCGGCTTGGCTAAACAGGGAGATTCTGAATGAAATCAGAAATAAAAAGAGACTTTACCGACTGTGGAAAAAAGGGCTGGCTACTTATGAAGAATTTATGGAAAAAGCTAGATCATGCAGAAAAAAAATCAGGGAAACAAAAGTGCAATTTGAAGTTAATTTGGCCAGTTCTGTCAGGCATAATAAAAAGTCCTTCTTCAAATATGTTAATAACAAAAGGAGGGGCAAGGAAAACCTCCATTCTCTGTTGGACATTGAGGGAAATATAGTTAACAAAGATGAGGAGAAAGCTGAGGTATTTAATACCTACTTTGCCTCAGTTTTCACCAGTAAGACAGGAAGCCCTCAGGACAACTCACCTCTGGAGGTGGTTGACAGAGATAGGAAGCCAAATAGGCCCCTTGTATTCCAGGAGGAAATAGTTGGTGATTTACTGAGCCATCTGGATCCTCACAAGTCTATGGGACCAGATGAGATCCATCCTAGGGTGATGAGGGAGCTAGCAGAAGAACTTGCCAAGCCGCTCTCCGTCATCTTCCAACAGTCCTGCTCACTGGGGAGGTCCCATATGATTGGAAATTGGCCAATGTTACCCCAGTCCACAAAAAGGGCTGCAGAGCTGACCCTGGCAACTACAGGCCTGTCAACCTGACCTCGGTGCCTGGCAGGGTTATGGAGCAGATCATCCTGAATGGAATCACACAGCACCTTCAGGATGGACAAGGGATCAGACCCAGCCAGCATGGGTTTAGGAGGGGCAGGTCCTGTCTGACCAACCTGATCTCCTTTTATGATCAGGTGACTCACCTGGTGGATGAGGGGAAAGCCGTGGATGTGGTCTATCTGGACTTCAGCAAAGCCTTTGACACTGTCTCCCATAATATACTCCTGCAAAAGCTGGTAGCCCATGGCTTGGACAAGTGTACTCTACGCTGGGTTAAGAACTGGCTGAAGGGCCGGGCCCAGAGAGTGCTGGTGAATGGGGCTGCATCTAGCTGGCGGCTGGTCACTAGTGATGTTCCCCAGGGGTCAGTGTTGGGTCCAGTCCTGTTTAACATCTTTATTGACGATTTAGATGAGGGGATTGAGACCATCATCAACAAATTTGCTGATGACACCAAGTTGGGAGGGAGTGTCGACCTGCTGGAGGGCAGGAGGGCTCTGCAGAGGGATCTGGATAGACTGGAAAAATGGGCTGGTTCCAGTGGGATGAAGTTCAATAAGGCCAAGTGCCGGGTGCTGCACTTTGGCCACAACAACCCCCTGCAGCGCTACAGGCTGGGTGCAGAGTGGCTGGAGAGCAGTCAGACAGAAAGGGACCTGGGGGTACTAATTGACGGAAGCTCAACATGAGCCAACAGTGTGCCCAGGTGGCCAAGAAGGCCAATGGTATCCTGGCCTGTATCAAAAATAGCGTGGTCAGCAGGACAAGGGAAGTGATCCTTCCCCTGTACTCTGCATTGGTGAGGCCACACCTGGAGTATTGTGTTCAGTTCTGGGCCCCTCAGTTCAGGAAAGACATTGAAGTGCTGGAGCGGGTCCAGAGAAGAGCAACACGACTGGTGAAGTGACTTGAACATAAGACCTATGGGGAGAGGCTGAGGGACCTGGGGTTGTTTAGTCTGGAGAAGAGGAGGCTTAGAGGTGACCTCATCACTCTCTATAACTACCTGAAGGGAAGTTATAGCCAGGTGGGGATTGGTCTCTTCTCCCAGGCAGTTAGCAATAGGACAAGGGGGCATGGGCTTAAACTCTGCCAGGGGAAATTTAGGCTGGATATTAGAAAGAAATTCTTTACAGAGAGAGTGGTCAGGCATTGGAATGGCCTGCCCAGGGAGGTAGTGGACTCGCTGTCCCTGGAGGTTTTTAAACTGAGATTGGACATGGCACTTAGTGCCATGATCTAGTAAATGGACTAGAGTTGGACCAAGGGTTGGACTCAATGATCTCTGAGGTCTTTTCCAACCCGGTTGATTCTGTGTGATTCTGTGTGATTCTGTGTAATTCTTTCTCAAGTAGAACGCAAAATAAAGTTAAGAATTTATTTTGTGTTCTACTTGAGAAAGAGCACTAGTATAAACATTAATATAGATTTTCTGGTTAATATGCATGAACTTAATTCTGACTCTGGCTCACAACACACAATGCCTGAATTTTAACATGACTCATACTTAATTAAAAAATTTTTTTCTCTTTAGAACTTTGAAAATTTCTCTGGTTCTTAGCTTAGCGAATTTCTTTTCCACATCTATGTCCCTTAACAAACCAAAACCAAAAGAAAGGTGGGATAAGTAGTCTGTGAGGTCTATAGCAGATTTTATTTCATGTCTCCTCTCTGTCTCAGACTTCCAACATATGTCCACTTATAGTTCTTAGTTGTTGTTGTTTGTTTTTTTTCCCTTTGGAGCTACATAAGAAACTCCTTTAGTGCTGGACTAGCAGCAGTCTCACACTCTGACAGACACTTCATTTAGTTGTGGCTGAGTCATTTGAGCCAGATGGGTACAACTGTGGAATTAAAACTTCTTCAGTTGGTGAGTAATCACATTGGAGAAGAATTTGTGATGTCTGGATGCAGATATATATTACATGTAATTTTGCAACATCATAACAATCCAAAAATTCACTCGTTGATAAGGAATCCCTTATTGATGAAGTCAGTTGTTTTCCTTAAACCAGGAAAAAATTAAATAAGAACAGTTCCATAAGATACTTGGAAGTAAATTTAATTTTCCCTCTTATGTTCACCTTAAATACTTCTAATTTATATGTATTTTTAATAATAATTTTAACTGAGTAGTAAATACCTCAAAGCATACCCTGTTTTCTCTGACTTGTATTTTGTTGAATGACATAACAGGTCACAGCTATTTTCCATATAACCTCAAATGACAAAACAAATTCCAAACAGCAACACATCAATTATTCTAAAAGAACCATTGCATTCTTCCTGGCTGGTTTAAGTCCTGTGGTATGCAAAACTTGACTATCAAGGTTAAGATTGGTAACTTCAGCTGTAACAGAAATTTAAAAAAAAAATAAAAAATAATAAAAAAAAATAATTTACAAATTGCCAGTTCAGTAGAATCTGTATAAAATTTTTTAAATGCATTAAGAGTATGCCACAGAATAAAGTGATAGCAGCAATGGAAAAATTTTTTGATTGTGTTACTTTGTTAAGGTGATGGTCATTTTCAACCTGTCTAAATAGGTGGCTTCTGCAATTAAAGATTACCTGTTGTTTTCAGTCTCCTACTGTTTCACGCCTTGTGTGCACATGCACGTGCGTGAAATATCATTCCCTTTCTCAGCATGTCTGCTTTGGCAAAATTGTTAGCAGGAAGAGTCAGACTGAATCAAGCTGTTGGGTTTTTGCATATTCTTTTTATTCCTAGTTGCTGTTCCCTTTATTCTAACTCCAAGATGCTCATTACCTTTTAATCTTTTTTCTGCATTAATGCCATGTTCAATAAATAGTTTGGGAAAGACTCAGATTATATATTCTCATTGTGGAATAAGGAAGAAGGAGTTACTTACCATTTTAAAGATGGTTCAGAATGTCATTAAAAAGCAATGGCTAGAGTTCAGTGTTTTAAGCCAGTGCACCCTTAGTAATTTTCGTCCTTGAATTTTTTAAAGAGCTGGCCAAGTATCTTCCTGGATTGTTAATTTTAATTCTAAAAAAGTCTTGTAGAAAACCAAGAATTCTAAAGAGTTGGAGGAAAGCTAATATATCAATAACTTAAAAAGGTAAATGGGATGACCTGGATAATTACTGGTCTGTCAATGTGTCATTGATCTAGCAATCTTGACACTTCTTTTGTTGGTTTGTATTAGATAGCTGTTAAAAACAACAGTACTGTTAGAACTTTCTGTAAAATATGGTTTTCTTCTTGGCCTCACACTATCTTGTATTTTCACCAGCAATGTGGGATAAAATACTATCACCAATCCAGTTTCCAGAAGGAAAGGCGTAGGGGAGAGCAAATAAAGATTACCTTATATGCAATGATTTGACTTGTCATTTTAATTTCCAAATAGGATGGGTTTCTGTGTGAGCAAGTATAAAGTCATCTAAAAGGATTTTGGTTTGGGATTCTGAAAAAGCCTTGGGACTGTGGTAAATAGACAGCTAATCTTGAGCTCCTAATGGGTAGAACAGAAGACTAAGAAATTACAAAGAGTGGCGTTTTGAATAACAACAGTATTACCTGTGGTGGTTTTGCTATCTGTAAAGGTTGGTGTAAAAGTAATTGTGCTTTTGGACCATGAATTTTAAATCATTACGACTAGGTTCAAACACATCTTTATTAATAATAATAGGAACATTTACAAAAAACACATTTTTTTCCTGTAGCATAAAAATCCATGCCTTGGGATTTGATGAACTCTTGGAAAGCATATTCTGCATTCTGCTGGTTGTGGAAGCATTTTCCCTGCAAAAAGTTGTCAAGATACTTAAAGAAGTGGTAGTCGGTTGGCGAGAGGTCAGCTGAATATGGTGGATGAGACAAAACTTCATAGCCCTGTTCGTTCAACTTTCAAAGCCTTGGTTGTGCGATGTGTGGTCAGGTGTTGTCATGGAGAATTGGGATCTTTCTGTTGACCAATGCTGGCTGCATGCATCGCAGTTTTCAGTGCATTTCATTGATTTGCTGAGCATACTTGTCAGATGGAATGGTTTTGCTGGGATTCAGAAAGCTGCAGTGGATCAGACTGGCACCAGACCACCGCACAGTGACCATGACATTTCTTGGTGCAAGTTTTCTTTGGGAAGTGCTTTGGAGTTTCTTCTTGGTCCAGCCACGGAGCTGGTCATCACTGGTTGTCACGTCAAACCACATTTCGTTGCACATGACAATGCAATCAATAAATGGTTCGTTGTTGTTGCTTAGAATAAGAGAAGACAACACGTCAAAATAATGATCTTTTTTATTTTCAGTTAGCTCATAAGGCACTCACTTACTGAGCTTTTTCACCTTCACAGTTTGGTTCAAATGACTGTAGAGTGGTCAACACTGTGTTCTTCAGCAGCTTCTCATGTAATTGCAAGAGGATTAGCTTCGATGATTGCTCTTGACTAGTCATTGTCCATTTCCAATGGTCAGTCACTAAGCTTCTGGTCTTCAAGATTATCATCTCCTTTGCAATACTTCTTGAACCACCACTGCACTGTACATCTGTGAGCAGTTCTTGGGCCAAATACGTTGTTGATGTTGCAAGTTTTCTCCACTGCTTTATGACCCATTTGAACTGGAATAAGAAAATCACCTGAATTTCCTTTTTGTCTAACATAATTTCCATAGTCTAAAATAAATGTAAAATACATAGCAAGTAATGAGTCAGTAGCCAAAAAAAAAAAAAAAAGGTGGGAAAAGTGTATCAAAATTATATAAAACATAACCACATTCTAATATCAAATCGCAAATTTAACAACATAAAAACCGTAATTCCTTTTGCACCAACCAAATATGTATTTCTGGAGTTACAGAGAATATCTTGATGCTCCAGTTGAAGAAAGATGTAAAAAAATTTAAGTGGGTTCTCAGAGATGAAAATAATTAAGGGATTGGACAGCATACCTTATAATGGAAGACTACTTGAGTGGAAACTGAAAGTTAAAAGGAAATGGTTTGGTCATAATCTAAAAGTATCAATATGAGAAAGAGGAACTTCAGAGTAGAGGCTTTTCAATAAAGCAGACAAGTAGAAAATAGCACATGCTGGCTAAAAGCTGAGGCTAGGGAACATCAGCTCCAAATGGAAAGCACACTTTCAATAGTGGCTCTAAATGGAACTTTCTCATAGCGATAGCAAATTTTCTATCAATGGAAAATAGAATTGAAGATTGGCAGCTTTTCTAAAAGAGGTCTCCTGGTTCAAAAGAGCCCTTAAATCAGCAGAGTCCTGTTATGTAGGACAGGAGACCAGAAAAGATGGTCACAATGACCCCATTTAGCTTTATTATCTACACATCTGTTAAGAGCATGCAACTTTAATCCTGCCGTACAATGTAAGATTGTCATCTCTACACATGCACACTTCTCTTATTTTGACTAAAGAAAAAAACAACAGCACCTACTCTCTTCCTGTGTACCAGATAGTTTGAAGCTTTGTGTGTCCTCCTCCCAAACTGAGTATTATTCTCCCTGTGTGCTTTCTAATTTTGCTAGGCAAGAACACTCAGTTTGCCTTAAATTAGACTGATTTTCTATGTAATACACAGAGAAATACATAATTTATAGGAATGTAGTTTTCTGCCTATGTTACCATACCATCCTTTGTTAATCAGCTTCCTTAATGCCCCTCTTCTGATTGTCCTCTCACTGACTCAGTACCTGAAATTGCCTGCTCAGTAGAAAACTTCGAGTAGCTTTTCACCAGGCTTATATGCAAAGTAAGTTGTGAGGAATCACTCACCATGAAACATTAAGTCACAGTTAGCTGCTTAGTTTACTTCTTACCCCTCAGTGTTAGTGTTTAGTGACAAAGCACAGAGGGGTGGCATGAAGCAGGCTTTAAACTGATGAGCCTGGGGGGTAGGGTCCAAAGTGACAATGCTCATGGCACCACAACCAACTGGGGAATAAGCCAGGCCAGCAAGAGCAGCAACAAATATTCCTTAGCTGCCTCCCAAGATGAGTACCAGAAGGCCAGCCACCTCAAGGGTACATCTGGCTGCAGTGGATCCTTCTGCACTCCCCAAGAGAAACCCACATGCTCAATTACTTCCCTGAAGTGTCTGTACACATAATGCAGGTAGCATGGGGAATAGACAGGAAGAATTAGAGATCTATGTGTGTTCACAAGGCCATGATCTCATTGCTGTTACAGAGATATAGTGGGACAGCTCACATGGCTGCAATGTTTCCACAGAAGGCTATGTACTTTTTAGGAAAGACAGGTCAGTAAGCCAAGGTGGAGGAGTTGCATTTCATGTGTGAGCAACTCAAACATATCAAACTTGGCCTGGTGGAGGGGATGAAGAATGAGTTGAGTCCTTATGGACTCAAGGAAGAGGCTAGCAATCGGGGACACTGTGGTGAGTGTTTACTCCAGGACACTTGATCGGGAAGAGGAGGTTGATGAGACTTTCTACAGACATCTGGAAGTTTGGTTGGAGGCCTGTAGTTAGCGGAGTCAGTACAGGAGTCAGTACAGGGTCCAGTCTTGTTTTACATATTCATCAATGACCTGGATGAAGAGATTGAGTGCGCCCTCAGCAAGTTTGCTGATGATACCAAACTGGGAGGAAGGGCTGACACACCAGAAGTCTGTGCTGCCATTTAGTGGGACCTGGACAGGCTGGAGAGCTGGGCATAGAAGAACCTGATTAAATTCAACAAAGGCAAGTGTTGGGTCATGTACATGGGGAGGAATAACCCCAGGGACCAGCACAGATTAGGGGTGGACCTGCTGGACAGCAACATTGCAGAGAGGGACCTGGAAGTTCTAGTTGACAGCAGGATGACCATGAGTCAGCACCATGCCCTTGTCACCAAGAAGGCCAACGGTATCCTGGGGTGCATTAGGAAGAGTGTGCCCAGCAGGCTGAGGGAGGTTCTCCTCCCCCTCCACTCTGCTCTGGTGAGTCCCCATCTGGAGAACTGTGTCCAGTTCTGGGCTCCCCAGTTTAGGGATAAGGAACTACTGGTGGCAGTCCAGCAGTGGGCTGTGAATATGATTAGGGATGTGGAGCACCTTTCCTGTGAGGAGAGACTGAGTGAGCTGGGCCTGTTCAGCCTGGAGAAGAGAAGGTTAAGAGGGAATCTTATCAATGCTTATAAATCAAGGGTGGGTGTCAAGAGGTGGGACCAGACACTTTTCAGTTGTGCCCAACAATAGGATAGGAGGCAACAGGTACAAACTGAAGCACAGTTCCATCTGAATATGAGAAGAAATTTCTTTACTTTGAGGGTGCCAGAGCCCTGGAACAGGTTGCCCAGAGAGGCTGTGGAGTCTCCTTCTCTGGAGACATTCAAAACCCACCTGAACACATTCCTGTGCGATCTGCTCTGGGTGAAGCTGCTTTAGCAGGTGGGTTGGACTAGATGATCTCCAGAGGTCACTTTGAATTCCAACCATTCTGTGATTCTGTGACTTTACCCCATGTAACAATGTGATCGTTTATGTGTTAATGATCACCATTAGCTCCTTTCAGCAATACCTGCAAGACATTTCTACCTCGAAGGAATGATTTAAAAATCCCTGGGTTTAGCAGCAGCAGCAGTAGAGGAGAGGGCTTGGTGGAGCTCCTTGTCAGCCTGTGTCTGTCTTTCAGCAGAAGTGGGGGGCGCGGGGGGCATGAACAAGGTCATCAGAGCACCTGTGTAAAACTTGGGGGAGCTTGGGGCAGCTTGATTACGGCCGGGATGAGTTACAGACTAGTGCTGACAAGTCTGTACCATAGTGGTCTATTTGTATTCTAACAGCCCTGGAAGAGGCAGATGTAAGGAGGGTCAGCTGGTGGGTGCCATTTCTTAGAGGACTGTCTCTAACAGAAAGTCTTCCGTGCCTTTCAGGGCAAGTTCCATGATTCCTCACCCCTCCTTACTGTGATCACTGCCCTGAGTGCCATTGATAGCTCTGTGGGGAATATGTGGAAGTGCCTAGCCCTTCCAGTTGTATCCCAACATGCGGAGTACCCTTACAATCAGGCTAGAGAGGCTGTGCTGTGAATAAGCCTTGCCCAGGGTGCCTCAAATTTGAAAGCAATTCTTTCTCAGATCTCATGGGATCGCCTCTCCCTCCTACTACTCTCTCACCTGCCCCCCTGCAGCACTGGCAAGGCATGCAGTTTCTCAGTTGCTATATGGTGTTGCTAGTCTTTGTGCTGGTACACACCCATCCCTATGCTTGGTGATAGGTCTTGACAGTCACATCCTGGTTTAATGGCATTGAGTAGGTGAGCTTTGCAAGCTCATGCAGCATTGTTCTCATGCAGCTGGCCAAAGTGATCTTTAACTAAGCCAAGGACAGTCTTTCTAATATGGGGGAGATTGAGGTACTTCTCCCTCTGTTCAAAGTGGCCCAGGAGACCCCTGAGCTTCCTTCATAAGAAGGTTCCTATGCAGCTTCTGGCCATATCCACAGCAGTGATAAGAAAGGAAGAAATATCTCATTTCCCATTGAGTGGGAAGCAGAAGGAACCTTCACGTTTTAACCCCATCTTTATGTGGTGCATCATGACTGCCAGTGTGAAGCAAATGCGAAGCCCCTGGCCTGTCTGGAGACTACAATGTGATCCCTGCCAGTGAGTTGCCACTACTTGCTCTGTATATGTCAATTGAAAAGTGTTTTGTTAATTCCTGGCTTCCAAAAATTCAGACTGCCACACACCTAGCCTGTGTCTGACACTCACACAAGACCTGTGAGGCCCTGGAGCAAGAGAAATGGCATCACTCCTGAGTGTATTTGTTGCCCCTCCCTCAGTGGACACCACGTGGCAATGTTTCCTGGGAGGGCCTGGGACATTGCTCACAGACAGGGCACCCCTGTGGCCTGGGGAATACACATTTGCTGGAGGTGATCAGTGTAATGCAACCCATTGGTCATTCGTGCAAGTTCTGCTAAGGTGTTCTGCTGCAGGGCGATGAGGGCTTTGAGGAGTGTCACCCTTGCTATGCCCTGACAGGTAGCCTGAGGAAGCAACTGAAGAAAGTCTCAACTGTGGGAGTGTCCTCAACCTTACACAGACATAAAGTAAAACACCCATCACTCAAAAACAGTTCCTTAGGATTGAATCACTCAACTGAATACACTGTAAGTTAAATTTCAGTCTGACAAGCTCTGATGAACCCACACTATTCCTGGGAGACATGACAGAGGTAGGTAGTGAAAGCAGTCCAGTGGCCACGGCAGGAGACTGAGATGATGTGGATCTGGACACATACAGAAATCTGCCGTTTCTTTAGTGAAGCTCAGCTGGAAGAAAAGTTGGAGACCCTTGCCAAAACTGCACCCTGCATTTAGGCTGGTTAAACTGCCTGACAGCCTAGTTAGTGCTCGAGAGTTTTGTTAGGTCAAGGTGCCGGCTTTGCCTGTGCGTACCGTGCATTGTGAACCATACTTAACACAAGTTTCAAAGGATCCTTAATAAGTTCCCCTATCCAAACAGCTGACAATTCATGTTACAATGTTATGATCTGTTTTAACTGAGGCAGAACAGCTATATGAATTGTTACAATTGAAAGTAATGTAAAAACAGACCAACAGCATTCAGAAGACAAACAAATGCATTTATTCGGCTAGTATGGATTTTTACAGATGTTCAGTGTTTCTGTTCTGCCCCAAAATACTGCTCAGCTTTAGCAAGAGGTCATTTTGTTTCCTTTCCTCATTCACTTTTGGCTGTGTGTTCTCTAAACAGAGGTATTCTGTCTTTCCTGATCTCCTAGTCCTTATTTGTTTAAGTATAAAGGCCTGAACCTTGTCCATAACTTCTGTGTGGTACCACACATCATATTTTCTCTACATTCACTACATTCACATCATTATCCACTACATTCAAATTTTGTGGCCAACAAGAACATTCTCACTTGAAATCTATAATCCATTAAGTTGCTACAGGCCTTATGAAGCTTTTGAGCAATTAAGCAGTAGTCACCTGTACTCCCTTCAGGATCATCAGTTTCCATGACTGATGTTGTGGCACTGTGTCCTCCACACAAGAAGCAGGGTGAAAGACTTTAGTTCCTAAAGAATTAGCAAGCTGATGTAGCTGTTATTAGAAAAGGTGAGATCATTACCCACTCCAGAGAGCAATATTTCTTTCCACTTGCCCTGGAAACCTAATGCTGTTAAAGGTTCACACAGACTTCCACAAGACAGCAACTGGATCACTCTGGGCCATCTTCAGATAACAGTAATTTTTAACATTTCAAACATGTCACTGCACAAAAGTAATTTTAGTTTTATCCAACTTACTTATTATCAAAATAATTTATTTATTTCCTTCTTTCTTGCCTTTGCCCTTTCTTTTCTTGCTTGCTTGCTTTTTATTCCTTGTTTTCTTATTATTACTGTTATTTATAAAAATTATTATTGAGAAAATTCATTCTAACAGCTACCTCTGATGACTTGGAAAATGTTTAGAAAAGGAGCATATAGTAATTACACACGTCATATATCATGGCAAAATGCATCCGAACCTCGTGGACCAGTGCTGATACTGTGAGAGAGAAGAAGGTATGGAAGATGTAGTTTCAAAAGATCAAATTCAGCAATATCCCACTTTATAGTCAAGTGTGTTTTCATCAGCTAAAAACTCATTTTGGACCCAAAGTGATTTGAAATCAATAAAAAGCCTCTCTGATTGCCTTTAATAAAATTAGGAGGGAATAATTTACCTAACTAACCTAAAATAATCACTACATGTAATGATAGTAATAGAAGTCTTTGGACCCTTCGTTCATGTGCTCTCTGTATACCGACGCTTATAACTGCAGTACTCCAATGAATTATTGTTATTTATTCCTCAGTGTAATGAATGTTGACCACCTGATTTTCTTTAACTTTTCAGTTAGCCTGCCACTTAGTTCTCTAGTTTTTAAGTCAACAAAAATAGATGCCACTGAGTACCATATTTGATATGAAGGTCATTTGAAAATTAGAGTATAGAGTCTTAGAACCATAGAATAGAATCAGAATTGTGTAGGTTGAAGAGATTCTTAAGGTCATCAAGTCCATCTATTAGTCTACCACTAACAAGCCTACCACTAAACTGTGATAATGCAGTATTTCCAGTCCTACAAATATGTGCAGAGTGAACCAGCCGCTGAGTTGTTACTTCATTTCTTGTAGGCACAGAAAAACTTTTTACAATAATTCATTTCGTGTTGGTTAAATGTCTACATTCAAAAATATTAATATATTTATTTGCTTGGCCTTGCAAAATGAGTGTTTTATAGTGATATATTTCTTGAATAATAGACTTTTAGCAATATGTTTGTGAAAAAAAGTTGTTTTGTCTTTGAAGATACTGAATTAAAAGGCAGTCTGTGAACATGAATCTTGTTCGACATGAACTTTCTTTAAATGGAAAGACTGAGTATGATTGAAGTGCTGGAGCGGGTCCAGAGAAGAGCAACACGACTGGTGAAAGGACTTGAACATAAGACCTATGAGGAGAGGCTGAGGGAGCTGGGATTGTTTAGTCTAGAGAAGAGGAGGCTTAGAGGTGACCTCATCACTCTCTATAACTACCTGAAGGGAAGTTATAGCCAGGTGGGGATTGGTCTCTTCTCCCAGGCAGTTAGCAATAGGACAAGGGGGCATGGGCTTAAACTCTACCAGGGGAAATTTAGGCTGGATATTAGAAAGAAATTCTTTACAGAGACAGTGGTCAGGCATTGGAATGGCCTGCCCAGGGAGGTAGTGGACTCGCCGTCCCTAGAGGTTTTTAAACTGCGATTGGACACGGCACTTAGTGCCATGATCTAGTAAACGGACTAGAGTTGGACCAAGGGTTGGACTCGATGATCTCTGAGGTCTTTTCTAACCCAGTCGATTCTGTGATTCTGTGATTTCTTTCAAGAAACAGGTGGAGATTTTTTAAGTTACTGTACCACAAAATCTATTCTATAAAAAAAGAATGTTTTACAAAACAAACATTTACAAGTTCACTGTAAATATGACATAAATATCCTATAGAAGTCTGATGGAGCTTCATCTTTATTAGTATAAGCTTATAAGAAAGAGAAAACAAAACAAAACAAAAAAATATTAACAGTCAGTCTTGCTCTGCCTGAGGTACTTAAGAGCTGATAAAGTGATATCACCAGGTACATCCAGAATTACTTCATAAACATGTATCAAAATTCATGAACTAGAATTAACATGACTTTTAACTATCAGCCAATCAGACCAGATGAATCTTATTCTATGAAGCTTAACATATCCAAGATAATTATGGTTAAAATAAGCAGTGTGGTGGTTCCAGACACTTCTGTAGTAGTTCTAGTGCTGATTTTTTCGTATAGAAGGGCTTGAGTCCAAATTCCTCAGCTTTCTGGAAGGTCAAAAATACATACAATGCTCTCCAGAGTACTGCATCTCAGCTGCCATGATTTTGCAAACACATACCCAAGTAAGAAGCTAAAATGGATGATAAAATAAGCCCTGTTTTTCTTCCATCATAGTACAAGAGTACCAGAAAGGAAGCTACAAGTTGTCTTAATGAAGAAGTATTGTCCCTTTCATGATGTTTGCACACAAGCCCAAACATTTGGAGACATCATTGATTTATCATTCACATGTAGATAATGCTTTGGATATTCTTCATAATGGTATTACTTGTTGGGTAAAGTCCAGGAAAATTGATATGCAGACCAAATAAATTGGGGGGGCTTAGTGAACTGCAGGAAGCGGCTTAGTGAAAGGGTATAGTGGTACAGGCTAAAGAGCTGTTCTTCTGCAATTTCGTATAAAAATATTAATTACTACTTTCATATTAATGAATGCGTCTTTGAAAAGATAAGAAGTGTGTTGTGTGTGTTATTATGAAACCTACAATGGATTTCATATTGTAGAGTCAAATTCTCATGTAGCCTGAAGTTCCCACAGTTCTGAAAGTTTTCAGATAGATTAGATCTCTGATTAGACAAACCCAAACCTAATTTGACATCGAAAGCAAATATATAATTTGAAAGAAAGTTGTAAATATTTAATCCGTTTCAAGTTAACGGTGCAATGTCTAACATGACTGTGTATTGCACATCTGTTATATGAAATGGAAGACTAAATGTACGCTCCATTTGTAGAAGGTAGCCATTTATAATGGCAGATATTCACTGGTTAGCCAAAATGAGGAAAAATTGAAGGCTGTAAATTAAATATGTGATGGAGAAACTGTAGCTGTACTTTTCCAAAGGAAGAGGGAGGAAGTATTGCTCTGAATATAATTACGTATTTCAGAATATATTCCTAGGAAAACAAAACAAAACAAAACAAAACACTTAATTAATTCAAAATCTGGAAGTGAAATTTAGTCACTTTATCCCAATGACCAACAAAGTCAAACAGTACCAAATTGAGTTTAACACAAAAATGTTTGTTTTAATAAAAAAGCCAAGCTTGTCGAAGCTCACTACAACCAGATTGACCAAGTAGTGTGTATGGATGCAGTATGGGGAAGAACAAGTGGTTTGGGAACAGCTTTTAGTCTATCAGGATTTATATTTCCATCTGTTGGGAATGGATTCAAATCCATTTGGCTCTGTAAACATGTAGCTGATAACAGTTCATGTTGGAAACTGAATCTGCTAGAAGATCTGAAATTGCTAATTATGGGGTGGAGAAATTAAGGCTGCAGCAGAATCAGAAAGTGGATACTGTTTTCTGGTCTTACCAACAAACACAGAAGCAGACATTTCATTTTAGCAGTTCGATTATAGAAATTATATACAGCAAACACTCTTGTTTCATCAGGGTGTCCATGTGCAACATGAACCAGTTTTTTGAACAGGGGTTTTGAGTAAAATATTAAGTCTCGGTAACCAGCTTCAAATTGCCTGCTAGAAGTTGTCTTGGGGAAGCTGGAAGTAGAAGGGAACTCTGTCAAGACTTATTTAATAAAGTTCCTGTATGATTAACTGCTTATTCTGAACAATGACAAATAATTTAGAGAACTGATCTGCAAGGTAATTGTATGCCTTAAGAACTATTTGGTTTTTGGGGTTCTGCTTCAAAATGTACGTGGCTTCCGAAGTCCTAAAGGAACTGCCTATACTTTCCTTATCTCAAGAGCTATTTTTGCAAATTTAACTAGCAAATTTAGGGGGTTACAGGCTAGGACATGCAGATACTGTATAAGTATTTTAGGAAGCAGTTGCTTAAGTAATACTGTCTCTTCAGAATCAGAAAATAAAACGAGTCTTTCAGCTTCATTCTATTCAACTGTACTTCAAAAGTTTTAGGTTATTTTAAAAATCAGGTCCAACGAAGCTTTGACTGCTGTATAGTCCCTCAGAACGTGCTTGACACCTTCTAGTGCTTTTCTGAGGCCTACACTCTTGTTCCTAAATTTAGGAACTGTGGTACCCAGACAAGGTAGATAATCAGTCTCTGTTGCTTTTCCTTCAATACGAATTACAGTATACAATGTAAAATGTAGCTGCAGCATTGCTGTGACAAGGACAATCACATATTGTACTGTGAGAGCAAATTGTGGTAAAAACACATGTATTTAAGCTGAGGTGTTGATGGATCCAAATTATCCTCAGCAACTCTGAATACTGTCATGGTCAATATCACGTTAGCCAACTTGGATCATGACAAATGTGATACAGTGCCATAGCAAGTAGAACCAGCATTGGAAATGAGCCTTGCCTTGGAATCACAGAATCGTTTTGGTAGGAAAAGACCTTCAGGATCATCCAATCCAATCCAACTGTTAACCTACCACTGTCAAGTCTACCTCTAAACCATGTTCCTGAGAACCTCACATACACATCTTTTAAACATCTCCAGAGATGGTGACTCACCCACTACCCTGGTCGGACTGTTCCAGTGCCTGACAATCCTTTCTGTGAAGAAGATTTTCTAATATCTAAACTTCTTCTAGCGCAACTTGAATTCATTTCTGCTCATCCTATCACTTCTTACTTGCGAGAAGAGGCCAACACCCTCCATGCTACAGCCTCCTTTCAGATAGTCGTACATTAAAGACTCCTTTTGTCCAGACTAAACAACCCCAGTTCCCTCAGCTGTTCTTCACAGGACTTGTTCTCCAGATCTCTCACCAGCTTTGCTGCCCTTCTCTGAACTTGGTTCAGCACCTCAATGTGTTTCCTGTAGTGAGGGGCTCGAAACTGAACATGGTATTTGAGGCGTGGCCTCACCAATGCCAAGTGCAGGAGGACAATCACTTCCCTAATCCTGTTGGCCACACTATTCTTGATACAAGCCAGGTTCCTGTTGGCCTTCTTGACCACCTGGGCACACTGCTGGCTCATGTTCAGCCAGCTGTCAATCAACACCCCCAAGTCCTTTTCCACTGGGCAGTTTTCCAGCCGCTCTTCCCCAAGCTGACAGCATTGCATGGGGTTGTTGTGACCTAAGTGCAGGACCAGGCACTGGGCCTTGTTGAACCTCTTAAAATTGGCCTCAGTCCATCATTCCTGGTGGTCCAGATCCCTCTATAGAGCCCTCCTACCCTCCAGAAGATCAACACTCCCCCCCAACTTGGTATCATCTGCAAACTTACTGAGGGTGCTCTCAATCCCCTCATCCAGATCATTGATAAAGATATTAAACAGGACTGACCTCAATACTGAGGCCTGGGGAACACCACTCGTGGCCAGCTGCTCAAGATCAAGTCTTCTGATCTTTTTGAGACATCCTATCTGGGCAATGTGATGCAAAATATCAGAAAAGGTATGTATAAAAACAGTGTGAAACATGAAAGTCATTAACCGCACTCCTGAAAAACGGAACAGAAGAGGGGTCTTGCATGGGGGAATTTCAGTTTCTGTTATAACAGTTTACATTTGCACTTAATTTCCATTGCTTTAAAATAAAATAAGGGTTTGAAAGTCAGTAGCAGATAAGGATGACATTCTTTATTAATATTTTAATGCATACACACTAGATCTAAAACTCTGAAAAAAACTTGTTAATTAAATTTGTTGAGCAAAAGTGAATTCAGTATTCCAATTGCTTATCCAAATGTAAATCCATGTGAGGGCTGACCAAATATTCTTAATAATGTACAAAATTAATATTTTTTATTAAAAAATAAATAAATTATTTCCTGACAGTGTTTTTCTGTGAGGGTAAAATGGCCTCTTTGGAAGTACTGGTATTACCAACAAAAAAAATCAGGGGAAGCATCATGAATTAAACTCAATGGCTATATATGCAATACTGTGTGCTTGTAACAGGAATGTGATCACTTTGATTTAGTCAAACTATGAACAGACTTTTATCTAAATATTCTGTTTTGCCAGATGCTATAGAAAGCTAGTATTGCTTTATATTATGGATGGATGAAAGCCATTACTGCAGTTATGACAACTTGGAAAAACCTACATGGTGCATGTAGTTAAAATCTGCCTTGGATGTATGGTGAGAAAGCATTATGGTAACGTGAAATGTTACACTTCTAAAAAACCATTCCCTTCATAGTAAGTTAGGAAGGACTAAGTGTGGCTAATTTCTACAAGTAAATAGATCGCTGTGGCTTTTAAAAATGTTACGGTCCACTGCTTTGTGAGTGGGTCTGGGACTCTGTCTCTGATTTTGTTCAGCTCTTAATCAGGAAGATGCCTGTAACTTAGAGAAAAATTAAGAAGATGGAAATTATGAAAAGGATTCAAGATTTTGTCCATTTGGCAAGGAAGGTCGAACAATGAGAATGACCTTTTTGTCATTATATAAAATATTGCTTACACACAGGTAAGATCTGATGGCACCAAACAATTTGTTAAATACTTTCTGATGTTCAGCTTTACTGTTTTAGTCAGCATGAGCAACTATTTATTTTGTGGAAAGAGCATTCGAAAATTTTCAGGAACTGAAAAGTTTTGTTATCACAAGGCCTTTTTTTTTTGAAGTCTAGGTCTTTCTAAAATTTTTGTGTCTTTTCACAGCCTGGATTAAATCTTTGTATGCTAAAGAAAACAACAGTAACTTTAGAGGCTTAAGGCTTTTTATCGTTTTCACCTTAAAAGAGTGCTATTAGTTTCAGATCAAATGAAATCTTGTGCTTGAACTTTTGATCCTTGGCCCTCCAAAATATTATTTTGCTTTCCAAATAGACTGGGTTTTTATCATTAGGATACAACTTGCCTTCTCACTGAAGCGAGAAATTATCATTTAGTCAGGTGTCTTAGTGTCTTCTTAATTTTCTTTGATGATAACCTCCTCTTTCTTGCTGAATGTGATCCAGAATTTTGACTATACTCTCCCATGTTGAATTTGAAGTTTAGTTAAATGTGATTCTTACCAACCTGGAAACTTTTTCAAGTGGAATTTGTGCCCTTTGGGGATTAACAGTTCAAGACACAGAAGTTCTGGTTTAAATTCCCTGATAAAATGCCAGGAATCATGATAGCCAGTTTCATAAAAAAAAAAAAAACAGTCTAGTCACTTTTAGCTATTAGTAGATGTCTAATTATACTAGATGTAAGTGGAAAGATGTACCAGTCTGAAAACTAAGCAGAAATTATTCAACGGAAAACACTAGTCACTAAACGTGCCCTTTTTTGTAGTGATAGCAGATGTTTAATTCCTTCAGAAGTACTGGAAATTCCAGGTCAGAATTCACATCACATATGTCTATTGATATTTTTAATCTCATCACCTTGCTTATTTCTTGTACTCTCTAACTTCTCATCTATTTTATCTTTTCAGGTGTAAGTAGTCTTTCATAGCAGAAATTCTGCCTCCTGCTTACACCCTTCTTTTCATTATTAGGACAGTGGTAACCAGTAAGACTTCTTGCAGCCTGTCACGTTAGTTAGGTATGAACTATTTTGTTTCATGATCAGGCTGAACTCTAATTAAATAAAAAGGAACAAACTGTTTTACGATTTCTGGACTAGCGATAGACTGTTAATTTAAAAAATTTAATCAAAAGTTTCAGGTACTCTAGCATGATTTGAAGCAATCTTTACTTTTTTTTTTTTTTTATGTCATAAAATCATGTTTAGAACAAAAACACAACTAGAAGAAAGTACTGGAACTACTTGAAATGGTTCAGCTATAAACAATTGTCCAAGCACTTCCTGTATTTCCTAAAGTTATCAAATTGTACATGAAAGTCAGCCACTTCAAAATATGGCATACCTGATCTCTTGTTTACCTGTAAAGAAGAGATATCTTTGTGGTTTTGTGCCATTTCTTCATTTTTTTCCCATATGAGACTTTTCCATGTTTTAGCTTAGTAACATCTGTCCCATCATGAAGCACCATTTACTAAATCATATTAGTGAAATTTGATGCATCAATGTTTTGGGTTTCTTACTCCATGCTTGCTATCCATATATATTCTATGGTTTCCAATCATATAAATTTTGAAAAGAGCACAAAGATATTTTGTATATTTTCCTTCATTTTGCAGAAAGAATATTATTTAACACATTTGGGCAATATGTGGCCAACTGCTATTCTATTCAAGTATGTACTTATACCTAAGTTAATATATCTCTGAGTGATGCAAAAAGCTTTTCTGAGATTAAAATATGCCAAAGAAAAATTATGCTACCTGCTGTCACTCATCTAGATTAATGAACTGATGCTAGTGAGATACTGTGGAAGCTTAATGCTGTCTGATTACACTTCAGGTTAAGTATAGAAATTCTTTCTATACTTTCTAAGTATAGAAAGACTGTGACAAAGCAGTCAAGGGCAGGTTTAATTTCTCATTGACAGTTTTTCTCATTAAAATTGTCTGGATTGTTTGGACATGCAATTTTGCAATAACAACCACTAAAATCCATTTCTCAAGGTATACAAGCAGAATTTCATTTGAAATCAATGGGACTTCTTTTCCTTAAGGTCTTGAAATACTAAACCATTTTTCTGAAAGCTAAGGTTTTTCTATAAAAAATGGTTTGCTTTGTATTACATTCCTTATGATTGTCCTACTCTGTTTCAGTGGTCTCTGGACCTAGTACAAGGTATGCCACAGGTGAGATTGCAGTCTCAATAACTTATTGCTATTTGCCACTATAGCTCTGGGGAAGGCGGGCAGAAGAACAAAATAGTGAGTACAGTTCAGTTTGAAACTAGGAAGTGTTGTCTTAAGTATCTAAAGTTATTTGCATACAGAAACGCTCAGGTACCATCAGTGCCCATAATAATTTGGATGTAAGAGATGTGTCTACTGTGTTTACAGCTGCTAGTACCTATTATAAAGTACCACTGTAAAGAAATAGTCTCTGTAGAGAGGGCCAGCAGGCTCAACTCATTTTAAAGATCTCCTTTGTAAAAATAAACCTACTTGAAATAATTAAAACCTCAAAGACGCTTTCATCTTTCTTTGTTAATCATATAATAGTAATAGAAAATACCTACCATATTCTGTATATACAATAGAAATCAGCATTCTAATATGCTATATATGTAACATCCCCATTGTTTTGTCCCTGTTTCTACCTATGATCTACCTGCATACTCTGTTTTTCCATGTATGGAGAGGAGAGAATGAGAAATCCCTCAGAGTTTTCTCTGGCTTCTTTGAGTCTTTAAGTATCTTAGGCTCTCATAAACTCTAGAAAAGAGAATGAAGCATCTTCTAGATTTCCATTCGAGGGTCTAGAGAACAACTCTTTTGAGGAGACACGGAGGGAACTGGGGTTGTTTATTCTGGAGAAAAGGAGGCTCAGGGGAGACCTCATTGCTCTCCACAACTACCTAAAAGGAGGTTGTAGCATGGAGGGTGTTGGTCTCTTCTCCCAAGTAATAAGTGATAGGATGAGAAGAAATTGCCTCAGTTTGCATCAGGGGAGGATTTTCTTCACCAAAAGTGTTGTCAGTCATTGGAACAAACTGCCCAGGGAAGTGGTTCAATCACCGTCCCTGGAGGTGTTTAAAACAGATGCAGACAAGGTTCTTAGGGACATAGTTTAGAGGTGGAATTGGCAGTGTTAGGCTAACAGTTGGACTTGATGGTCTTAGAAGGCTTTTCCAACCATGATTCTACAATTCTAAGGCCAAAGGTCTACTTAGATGTTCCGTTCAACAAATAAAGTCACTTGGCAAATGCTAAGAATCAATGACCAGTAAAGCCGTTCTGCTGCAATTACTATGGCAGAATATTCTGTGGTCATTCTCAGGCAGTTACAGCATATGTACCCACATAAGCACATGTGTATATGGATTCATTTACACAGATATATGTCTGTGTGAGCTTTTAATGAGAGGAATAGCAAACTGAAGCACTAGGTTTTAGCTTTGTTCCTAATAATATAAATACCTCTGCACTTATCTGACAAAGTACTCTAAGATGGGATCCAGTTGCCTAAACATAGGGGTCTATAGTATTTGAGAAGCCACAAGCTGTCCTTTCCATTCTCCAGCAGAGGCTCCAGAGTAATGCAGGTCTCCTAGAAGTCCTGTGCTCTATGTGGAAGCCTTGTAGACATGTCTGAATACAGGCTCTGAAATGGCACTGGGATACCTGTTCCTGGCAATTGAATTTAGCCTCTGGAGTCTGATCTCTTCCACAAAACTAAAGTTTCAGTAGTGTATGATGTATATACACTAAGGTTTTGCCATTCAAATGAAAAGTGAATTTGACTGCTTAATGTATTTGTTTATGCTGATTTCTAAGATTCATCTCTTAACTTCCAGTGCTCCACAAAAAATCTGTTTCTAAGAAAATAATGTCAGACAAGAGAAACCTTTCATAAAGCCCTTTGTTGTCATACTTAACTTGCCTGTCAACCTGTGGTGTGAGATTTGGTGTGCCCAACCATAGCATTGTGTTTGTGCTTCTTCAAGCAGCTCCCAAGCCTTAGTCTTAACATCTTAACTTCCATTGCTGCCCAGGAGGACAAACCTGTGCAAGGAAAGGCAGGAGCAACTGGCGAACTAGCTCAGGTGCTTGTGCAGGATCACACTGCAGCCCATGCATGTCCGCACACAGGACAACAAGCTTTTCCTTTCCTATCCTGGGCCAAATGCCCAGGTTGCCAACAGGAGGAGTGGCTGAAGGATGGCTGCTTCTGATCTGACATGGAAAGGGAGATGGGAGACCTAAAGGATGCACATAATCATTGGCTTCCTCCTACAGTCATGCTGGCAGCTACCTTGTACCAGTGAGAGCAGTGACAAGTCGTGTGTCACTTGCACAAAACAAGGAAGGCAGAGTGTGACTGGATCTGCTATTGAGCAATGGTTGATGTATTACCCTACATACAGCGCATGTGACAACATACACCACTGTCATGACCCAACCTCCCAGTGATCTGTGTCAAAGCCTGCTGTTCAGCACTTAAACAGTTGTACATTATTTGCGGCTTCTCTTCCTTTGGCTGCTTTTGTTTTGTTTTCATGAGTAAGCTCATTTTTTGCTCCCTTCAGTGCCTCTTGGTTTTGCTTCACTAACCACATAAAGTAAAATAAGTAGCTGTATCTACTTCTGTTTTATGCTGCTTTGAACACCAGCTCCTTGGGAATGCTGCACCTTGCACTGGGATTTTGACAGGGTGCAGGTGGAGGCAGAGGTCTTTCATCTGCCATCTTTCGACGGGTACCTTGGAGCTTCTCAGCTGCAGTCAGAGATGTGGCCCAGGGTGTTTTATAGACAGTGATATGCTTCCTCACTGAGTTGCATTTGCTGACACAGCTCAAAAATTCTCCCCTGAAAGAGAGGCCCTGTTACTGTATGAGACAGTAAAATAGTATTTATTGTGACTGCTCTTCAGATGGGCTTGATCATAGCTTGAGGGCCTAACTTTGGACTAAAATAAATAGTCTGTGCAGCAGGTTTCCATGGTCTGCTGGACAATCACAGAGAACAAGCAGAATTGCTTTGACAAGGTTGGGTGAATAGTATATGTTTAGACAGACTTGGCCTCTTTTTAGCCTCATTTTATTTAAAAATACTACTAACACTACCAAGCAATCTTTAAAAGGTACTTACAGGGAGTCCAGGACAATGCTGGTGATAATAAACTGGCTTTTTGCATCCTGAATCTGAGTCTGAAGATGCATCATCTTGTTTGAAAGCACCAGTTCACCATCCAGAGCTGTGTTCTGGCATCTGGTGCTGGATGACAGGAGACCTCAAACCTAGGAAAGTGTATTTTGGTGTTAAAAGAAAGAATAACTCAAAACCGTATCAACAAATCAGTGATTTAACAGATAAAACAAAGAAAAGTCAGTGCTATTCTCAGTATTATTAATGGTAGTTCCTATTAATAAACATGAGGAATTAATTTGCAAAACAGTATTTTCATAAGATAGTGAAAGATAAGAGTATCTGCTGTGGCAAGTCATCTTTCACTCACTAAGTTCAGTCCACAGAATAAAATTTAAAGCAGTGAAATTCCACAAAAGTAATGAGACACCTCAGTATGAGCTGTTCATATTCTGCCTAGAAACCAAGCTGTTGCTGTTCAGCTTTGGGAAATTATAACCAAAGTCACTGGAAACAAACAGATGAACTCCCTCTTGGCATGGAAGCCAAGCCGAATGTTCTTCTAAAAAGTTATCATGTTATATCAGGGGAAAATTTTCACCCACCCTTCCTTTTCGGTGCACGAGACTACAGACATAGAGAGTTTCATCGTGTTTCTTTCTTTTGCCTTTCTGTCTGAAAACCTGAAAAGCTTTGCATATATGTCTTAGAAAGTAACATAAGGGCAGGCATCAATTAACCGAGGTGGGAGCGTTTGAGGTTATTTATTTGAAGCAAACGTAGTGGAAAAACAAAGCCTGTGCTCACCAAAATGTCGCAGTAGTGTAAAAGGCAGCATCTCTAAATCAGGTTTCTTAAAATTGCAAAGAAGCTTAAGAATAAGTCCAGACAAAATTTGTCCTGTAGTTTTGAAGGTGTAAAATTTTGACAACATGGCTATGAAAAACTACAGCCACCAATGGGTGTACTGCTTAAATAAATTCTTCTGTGGGCATATGTACCACCCAAAAAACCCCATTTTAAAATATACTTTAAATATGTTTGCTTAATGGAATAAGGTATAACTGTAAAGTATATAAATGACTATAAGCTCAGCTAAAATACCTCCTAAAATCTGCTTCTCTAGTAGGTTTTTAGGTTAGTGTAACTATATCAGTCTATGTGTATCAGCAAACTGATTTAAGAACACACTCTTTCTTTGGAGAAGAGTTGTACTACACAGCACCTAGAGAACAGTTGGCATGGTTCCCTGTACAATTGAAGTAGGGATGCAGAGTATCTGTGCTATTTTCTGTATGCCTCCTGCCTAATGTTGTCTGGAATAAACACTAGGCAAAAATCCTCACTCTTCTCTGAATTTATATGATCAATATGAAAAATACAGAGAAGGACAACAGAGGTTTTACAGTTCTTGAAGAATGCCATAAGATGAGGGGACATGAAGCTTTATAGCCTAAAAAAGAGAAGTTTCATGTAGAGGGAAGAGGGTTAGTGAGGGATTTCATTATGATAGCTTATAAAATCTCTTCAAGATAATAGTACAAATAAAAGAAGAAAATTTCTTAGGCCCAAACAAGAAAGAGCAAGCAATGCAAGTTTGGAATAAGGAAACAGAGCAATGAAGAGGGCTGGCATGGGGGAGGATGGGGAACTAGAAATTCCAAGGGAAAGGATAAGGCTGTTGGGACCTGCTGGTGGTATTGTTGTGGAAAATCTAGTGTGACCAAATGGGTGTTTTCTGGCTCTGTTTCCTGTGAAACATATCCTTCTACTTCCTCCGCAGCTACAGAAAAAGCTTGTCTCCTGTCAGACTCCTGCAATAGTATCACTTTAGGAAGACTGTAGGAGTCTTTTTGTCTATTTATACTTGGTTTACCAATGTAGCATTAGTAAATGTCATTGGGTAAAGCTCAGTACTTCCCATTATAACTAAGTCAAGCTTAGCTGCGTCTTTAGGTACCTTAAAAAATGGAGGAAGTGCAAAGAGTGTTTTTGAAGAAGCCTAAATCTCTCCTTTTCTAAAACTAACCTGTGAAAGAATGTACATTTAATGAGTTGTCAGCACAGTATGAAAACTGTCAATGTAACAGGAAAAAGAAAGAACATATTTAATTACTCAAGAAGCTCACATATAGCCTCTTATATGTACTCTTTTCCATAAAATGTTGCAGTAGTTTGCAAGCTGTATTTATTACTCCCTAGATTCACTCTGTGCTTTCAGTGGAATTGAAATGATTGTAGGTATGATCTGGTACTATCACCAAAGTCACCTTATCAGTATCAATGTCATGGCAAAGAACACTTTATGGTACAGCAAGTGATTCTTCACCATCTCTCAGTGCTTAACCTAGCCTAGCAAAGGCTGCCCATTATTGAGTGTGTACTCTTCAGGAAGTAGTAGTTTCCAGCAGTGGAAACTGTAACAGGAAAAATCTGCCACTTATTTCAAAATAATAAAGCCGCACCTCCTCCATATTTCCTTCAACAACTCTTGTAGGAGCAACCCCTACACTAATTTTAGTACAGAGGGTGGTTCTGTTCAAGTGAAGCATTTACTGTGTTACCAATTGTTTTCAATATAGTGAATCATATTTACATAATGCTTGAGTAACTTACTATAAAAATGTTAGCTTGATATGACTCAATACTGTATAAGCAACTTACTCCTGTATCTGTCTAGTGCAGCAGTATAAGGAAAGTGTTCATGAGAAGAGTCCTGTCTCACAAAGTATTGTGCTAAGCTATTAAAATGACACAGAAACTAGTTAATACACGATAAGGTATTAAAATGTTGTAGAACCATAGAATGGATTGGGTGGGAAAGGACTTGAAAGGTCATCTAGTTCCAAACCCCCCTACCATGGGCAGGGACACCTTCCACTAGACCAGCTTACCCAAAGCCCCATCCAGCCTAACCTTGAACATTCCCAGGGATGGGGCATCCACAGCTTCTCTACACAACCTGTTCCAGTGCCTCACCACCCTCATGGCGAAGAATTCCCTCCTTATATCTAATCTAAATCTAGCCTCTTTCAGTTTAAAGCTACTACCCCTTGTCCTGTCACTACATGCTGCTGTAAAAAGTCCCTCTTCAGCTTTCTTGTAGCCACCCTTGCGACACTGGAAGGCTGCAATAAGGTCTCCCTAAGCCTTCTCTTCCTCAGGCTAAATAAGCGCAACTCTCTCAGCATGTCTTCATAGGAGGGGGCGCTCCAGCCCTCTGATCATCTCCGTAGCCTTCCTGTGGACTTGATCCAACAGGCCCACGTCCTTCTTATGTTTGGGACCCCAGAACTAGGAGCAGAACTCCAGGTGGAGTCTTGCCAGAGTGGAGTAGAGGGGCAGAATCACCTCCCTTGACCTGCTGGCCACACTCCTTTTGAGGCAGCCAAGGCTACTGTTGGCTTTCTGGGCTGCAAGCACACACTGCTGGGTGGTGTTGAGCTTCTCATCTACCAACACTCCTTCTCCTTCTCCTCAGGGCTGCCCACAATCCAATGTCCAACCAGCCTTTACTTTTGGGACTGCCCTGACTCATGTGGAGGACTTTTCACTTGGCTTTGTTGAACAAGACAAGGTTCGGACGTGGTCACCTCGGAAGCCCGCCAAAGTCCTTCTGGGTGGCATGTCTTCCCTCCAGTGTGTCAACCAGACCACACAGCTTGGTGTCATATGCAAACCTGCTGAGGGTGCACTGGGTCCCACTGTCCATGTTGCAACACTGACCCCTGAGAAATGGCACTCATTGCTGGTCTCCACTTGACCACAACTCAGTCAGTGCAACCATCCAGCCAGTTCCTTATGCAGGGAGTGAATCTCCAGTTTACAGACAAGGATATGGTGCAGGACAGCACCAAACACTTTGGTCAAATCTGAGTAGATGATATCGTTAGCTCTTCCCTTGTCTAGCAATGCTGTAACCCAGTCACAGAAGGCCACCCAATTTATCAGGCACAATTTGCCCTTAGTGAGGCCATGAGGGCTGTCAAAAATCACCTCCTTATTTTCCATGTTCCTTGGCACGATTTCCAGGAGGATCTGCTCCATGATCTTGCCAGGCACAGAAGTGAGATTGACTGACCTGTAATTCCCTTTTTAAAAGTGGGACTGATGTTTCCCTTTTCCAGTTAGTGGGAACTTCACCAGACTGCCACAACTTCTCAACCATGCTGGGCAGGGGCTTAGCAAGGTCATGAACCAGTTCCCTCAGGACCTGTGGATGCATCTCATCAGGTCCCATGGACTTTTGCACTTTCAGGTTCCTTAGATGGCCACGGACCTGACAATCTCCTACAGTGGGTGGTTCTTTGTTCTCCCAGTCCCTGCTTTTGCCTTCTGCAACCGGCTTGGACAGTGTGGCCAGAGCACTTGGCAGTGATGACCAAAGCAAAGAAGTCATTGGGTACCTCAACCTTCTCCATATCCCAGGTAAACAAGTCTCCTCTTCCCTTCGGGAGAGGGTCTACATTTCCCATACTCTTCCTTTTGTCACTGACACACCTATAGAAGCTTCTCATATTGTCCTTAACATCTCTGGGGAGTTTAAATTTTATCAGGGCGTTAGCCTTCTAGAGTGATCCCTGGCTGCTCAGACAGTTTTTCTGTATTCCTCACAGGCTATCTGTCCTCACTTCCACCTTCTATAGCCTTCCTTTTTGAGTTTGAGTTTGTCCAGGAGCTCGTTTTTCACCCATGTAGGCCTCCTGATGTTTATGCCTGACTTTCTCTTTGTTGGGATGCATCACTCCTGAGCTTGGAGGAGATGATTCTTGAATATTAACCAAATTTCAGGGGCTCCTTTTCCCTCCAGCACTTTATCCCATGGTACTCTACCAACCAGATCCCTGAAAAGGCCAAAGTCTGCTCTCCTAAAATTCCAGAGCTTGTTTTGTGGTCTCTCTGCTGCCCTAAGGACCTTGATCTCCATCATTTCATGATCACTGCAGCCAAGGATGCTATTGCGTTTCATGTTCCCAGCCAGCCCCTCCTTGTTGCTCAAAATAAGGTCCAGTACAGCTCATCTCCTCGTTGGCTTCTCTGTCACCTGGAGACAGAAGTTATCATCAGCACATTCCAGGACCCTCACGGATTACTTATGACTTGCTGTGTTGTCCCTCCAGCAGATACCAGAGTGGCTGAAGTCCCTTGTGAGGACTAGAGCTTGTCAATGTGAGGTTGCTCCTATCTGTCTAGAGAGGGCCTCACTCACTCCGTCTTGCTGGTCAAGTGGCCTGTAACAGACCCCCCCTATAATGTCATCTGTCCCTGACCTGCCTTTAACTCTGATCTTGGCCAGCTCCTCATCCATTCCCGGGCAGTGCTCCATGCACTCCAGATGTTCATTGACACAGAAGGTGACACCCCCTCCATATGTCCCCTGCCTGCCCGCCCCAAAGAGCCTGTGTCCTTCCATTCCAACACCCCAGTCACAGGATTCACCCCACCATGTCTTGATGATGCCAATAAGACCCCATCCGTCCAGGTGTGTGCATGTTTGAAACACCAGGAGGACTGATAAAAAACTACCTGCACTTTCCAAGGTCCTCACTGCTGTTCCCAGGGCTCTGTAATCCTTCTCAATATTCCTCAGCCGTGTCCTGGTTGTATCACTGTCACCCATGTGAAACAACTGCAGCAGATAATAGTCTGTGGACTGTAGGAGGCTTGGTAGTCCCTTACTGACATCCCCGATACAAGTCCCTGGTAAACAGCACGCATCTGGAGAGAGTGTGTGAGGTCAGCAAATGATGTCTCCATACTTCTCAGAAGAGAGTCCACTGCTGCTTTCACCCATCACTTTGTCTTGGTTCTTAGTAGAACCAAGTAGTGTCTTAGTAGAATACATGAATGTTAATCTTTCCCATTGTAATTCCTAGATACTGCCTTGGGGCATTAGGAAATAATGTGTTTCTGATTATTCCAAGACTTCTACCACATGAGCACATATACATTGTCCTGGTAAGGTTCAAAAGTATGTTTTGCCAGGAGAACATGTTAGCAGTCTAAATTTTTCTGATTTATTCCCAGTTTTGAGGCTTTAATACTGACTGATGGACTTTTCTAATTGTGTGAAGAAAGTTTCTCTTCTTTTGATTCCACTGAAATTTGTTAGCAATTTCTGTAACACTTTGAAAGTATTTTAATCCAAGTTATTAATTGTGGCTTCCTTCTATTTGTAGAGAGAACAGCCTGTACTTTGTGGTTTACATTAATACAACCATAAAATATTTTCAGGGTATCAGCCTCCTCATATCTTAGGGCTGTTCTGACCTGTGATTCTGGTGCATACATAGTCATACAAGAACTAACAAGAAGTCTATAAATATCTGACGGAAGAAACCATACTGGATGTCTAGCCTTTATGAAAAAAGTACTACGTATCCGCGACACAACTTTTCTTCATGGAATATTGTAACTTTTTCTGAAACACTTAAAATAATTAATAGAATATTTAATTAATTTCTGAATGTGGCTGGAAAATGGTAGATGTGCAAAATTTTTCCTGTAAAATTATTTGCGAATTTGGGACTGTGATTAACACTGATACCACTGCAGCTGTGTATTAGACACAGAATTAAAACTTCATCTCTTTCACATGTTTCCAAGGAAGCTTTTCATAGAAAATCTCAGCACTCAATGTTTTTTCTCCGCATACTAGCCAGCTGCTCAGAATTTCTAGCTATTTTAGTGAAGAAGCGTTCTGTGTCAGCTGAAAAATGTTTAAGATGAAGTTAGCCAAATACTTTGGGCTGGGAAATTGTGGATACCATATGGAAATTATATTCATATTATCATAGAATACATAGTATTAGTAATGAAATGCAGATATATAATGAAATTGGCACAGGAATAGATAAACAAAGTAGGCTAATATATGCAGATCTGTTTAATGCAAAGTGATTTGTATATGCATACAATTAAGATGAATTCAACATAACTTGTGTTGCAATTCATATAGATACTAACTACAGAAGTTGTTGTGTATATGAAGCTCTTGTTTGTTTAATACTGTGCCAGGCATAAATGATGCAAAGTGTGATTGACTTCTGCGTAGAAATATGGGAAAAAATTAAAATAGTTACAATGATTTAGGGACACCTATAGAACACACTTGCCTGGATGTAAGGTATAGAGAACATTGAGATGAAATCATCAAAAATAAGATCAACTGGAGTATTCCGTGGCCAGAAAGGCAAATTAAACTCAACCAAGTTCAAAAGACCAAAAGTGACCAAATATGCAAAAGCAGATGCTGAAACTGGAAGCAAAAGAAATGTCTTTATCAGTAAAGGAGAGCAGGCCATGGCTTTAAATATTAAAAGGAGTGAATAGTAAAGAACATTTGGTAAACGATAATGGACATTAAGATTGCACTTTTAAAGAATAGGAGGGAAATGTCATTGTGATATTGTGTTGGTAAAGAGGATTGAACACTAGTAGAGAAATGTGATTGACTTGGAAGCTAATGTATATACCAATACGTTCGGCACATAACACTGGAAATAGAGAACCAGCATAAATGATTGCGGAGAAGAGTCATCCTTTGGAAAGTGTTATTAATACAACTACTGATGCCATTTTATTAGATAATAAAGACATTTAAAAGAAGCAAAAAAAATTTTTTTTAAAAGATGTTGCATAGAATCTAGATTTTTTTTTTTTTTTTTTTTTTTAAGATTTGTGACTTTAAACATTTTTTTTCTGTATTATAAAGTTAATGGAGAGATGTTGTCCATGGAAGACAGGTTATGATAACAGACTTTTAGGAAATCTGGAAAGGAAATCAAGCAGGTGGTTCTTCAGGGATGTCCTTCATATGTTCGCAAAACTGTGAAAAGAAACAGGTGAACACTACCTCTCAGCCTGATAAGTCACAGGTGATATTCAGTCCCTGTGGAAATATCAGTTGGGCCTGAGGTAGTCTTAGTAGAATCCTCTGATGGAGACAGGAATAAATTTAGGATGTATCATTAAATGCATCTGTTGGAAAAAATTATGGTGATATTGAGGGAGGCATATCCTCCCTCAGACTCAAAGAACACAAGGATGAGATGAAGATACAAGCCAGCAGAAACCATCACAGATGTCCTTTTAAAGAACTGGAAGACAAACAAGAAATTATTGGAGAGTGTGAAAGCATAAAATCCAAAAATTGTGGGGAAGAGAAGGATATTGGAGAAAAGAAAGGGGAGGGACTGAAGTTTTCTTAAGAGTCTGTTCAGAACATATATGCCTGTGAGGGTGGGATATTGCAGTGACTATTCAAAATAGGCATCTGGTCTTACCTCTTAAGTAAGAAATCCAAAACTCTCTGACTGGCTCAAATTGCAACCTGGTCTTTAAATGTGATTTAAAATATTACATAGACGTGAAAATTAGAGGACTTTGTAAAGTTTCCTGAGAAATATGTGTTGAGTTCATTAAAAGCAAGAAAACATAGGTTTTGAAGAGCTTTGTTTTGAAATAAAATGTTTGGGTTTTATTTCATTTCAAAGTTCCTACACAGTTTCAAAAGTATCTATAATCGTAGAGGTAAAAGGAAAAAACAAGCAAATATAAAGATTTGGTTAATGTCGTCAAAGCACTGTGGGGTATTGCCTGTCAGCTAAGTGACTGGGATTGTACGCTCATTTTTAACTATCTAATTGTGTAGTCTCTGTCAAATTTCAAAGGAAAAGATTTTAAGTTAAGTTGCATTTTGTTGCAGTTGAGGAAGACTAAGAATATGCTGGTATATTTTCATAAATTAACAAAAATAATCAATGCTTTTGCAAATATTATTCCTGTTTTCAAAAGGGTGGCAAATTTTGCATAGCTCCGAATTTTAATGATTATTTCTGTTTAATGTACAATTATATGGGGTCTCAGAAGAGATGAACCACTTTTCAGCCATTTACTAGAGAAACAGAGGTGTTTGTAATTATTTGGATGTTTATACATAAATGTTTTTTTAATATTCATCCAAAGAAAATATTTTCAGTAGTTAGGAGTGACTGTAGGTTATATAGCCCTTTCTGTTTTTCCTGTTGGTTTGATTTTGGGTTTTTTTGGCTTTGTTGTGGTTTCTTTTATTTTAGTTTTTGTTCAGTTGTTGTTGTTTGGTTGTTTGTTTTTCACTCCTTAACAAAAAGAAAACCTGCATCCTAGAAAATGACCAGGTTCCCAAAAGGCTGCCTGCTGTTGTGGGACAGTTGCAAGTTTTCCACACCAAAGAGTGAGTTATTCACTACCATTGCTGTAACAATCCCACAGTCCTCATAGCCTCCTCCCCAGGTAGACACATGATCATTGTAGACACTTGCTTAACTTTATTTTGCCATTTCAAAACTGTGAAATATGACCTCCTCTCAGGATTATTCAGTATGTCACTCTTTATATTCTGCTAAAATGCTAGTCACCAAAATTTGAGTCTGTTGTAAGTTTCTCTTCAGCCTGTAAAACAACTGAGGACTTGAATGGGGGGGGAAACAATTTCCTGCCTTTTTAGTCTCTCAGACTGAGATAACCAAATTCATATGCAACCTAACATTTAGTTCAGAAAGTCTAGAAATACTACGTTTCCACTTTAGGTGGCCAGCTATAATTCAGAACTCATTAGTGTCTTGCTACTCCACCGAGTACTTGGTACTTTTCAGTAAACTTAGTAATTGCTTTACTCTACACTCTGACTGGCAATCAAATTCACCATCGTAGGGCAATTGGTAAAACCTCTGCAGAATTCAACAAGTACTTAATAGATTTTTTTTAATGTATCTGTTATAAATATTCAATATGTCTTTTCACAGATTTTTTGAGATAGTGAAGGGAAGATAGTCTTTGAAATAATATTCAGACAGACTCTGAAATTATTAATTAAATAGAATGACACAACTATGTGGAAATACACTGAAGTGGCAGTCAAACCCAGCTGAGCTTAACTGGGAGACAAGTGGCAGGCAAGTGGGTTTCTGCAGCCTGCCATTTCTCCAAATCATAGAATGGTTTGGGTTGGAAAGGACCTTTAAGGGCCACCTAGTCCAATCTCCCTCCAATGAGCAGAAGCATCTTCAAGTAGATCAGATTGCTCAGAGTCCCATCCAGCCTGACCTTAAATGCTGGGTTGGCTTTGCAGTCTTAGTCTGTTATTTCCTTGCCATGTCTGATATCTTCCATGATCTGTTTGTATATTAAGAGAAAAGCGTTGACACAAATATAGATGTTTCTTTGTGTTATTTACCTGATGTTTGTTTCAAGTAGATCTTATCTGTAGAGAAAAGGTCATTTCTTTCATCTGACTACTGAATGTTACAAAGTCTGCAACCTAAAATTCCTTCCCATATACACGAAAAGTTATCATTTTACATTATACCTGAAAGTGTTATCGTCTCCTTTGGTTGTTTAACTCACATGATTAGTTGAGTGATGTTGTCCAGAGTGTTCTCAGACCTCTGAGAGGAGCTGTGCTATATGCACGGTCATGTAAACTTAGGAAATAATCTGACTTTGTTGGGTTTTGCAGACCATGACCTATTTTTGATGGAAAACTGAAATTTGGTAGAATGCATGCAAAGGCTAGAAGGATGTCCCTGCTCATTGCAGGATTCTTGGATTAGATGACTTTTGAAGGACCCTTCCAAACCAAACTATTCTATGATTCTATGTATGAGATCTTTTTCACTGCTGATGCATTTTATTCTCATTTTCACCCTTCTTTGCCCTTCATCTAGCTCACTTTGGATGATCTAGAAGGACAGGGAGCTGCTTGAGAGAGTCCAGTGCAGAGTCACAGAGATGATGGAGTGGAGCATCTCCCTTAGGAGGAAAGGCTGATAGAGCTGGGTCTCTTTAGCTTGGAGAAGAGAATATTGAGGGGTGACCTCATTAATGTTTATAAATGTCTAAAGGATGAGTGCCACGAGGATGGTGCCAGGCTCTTCTTGGCGGCAACCAATGATAAGACAAGGGGCAATGGGTACAAACTGGAACATAGGAGGTTCCACTTAAATATGAAAAGAAACTTCTTCATGGTGAGGGTGACAGAACACTGGAACAGGCTGCCCAGGGAGGTTGTGGAGTCTCCTTCTCTGGAGACATTCAAAACCCATCTGGACACATTCCTGTGTAACCTCCTCTAGGCGTTACTGTTCTGGCAGGGGGATTGGGCAAGATGATCTTTTGAGGTCCCTTCCAATCCCTAATATTCTGTGATTCTATGATTCTGTGATGTGTTCAGTAAAAGTTATTTTCTCAGGTAAACATTCCTGTATTTTTTTTTGTCTGTTTGGTTGTTGTTGGTTTTTGTTGTTGTCGCATTTTGGTTGGTTGCTTGGTTGGTTGGCTTTAATATTATTTTTGTTTGCTTGGGGTGGAGCAGTCAGGTGACTTTCTTGAGCAGATATTCTCCCGTGTGTGGCAATTCCCGCATTCCATCTTCTTTGTCCACTTTACAGAAAAAAAAGACACTGCCTTGCTGTTGTAATGACAATCTAAAGAACAAAAAATCTACACTACTGGTGGCAATTTTCATCTGGGGATGTGTGACAATGAAGTATGTGCATTTGTTTCCTGCTTCATTCATTTCAGTCCTTGACATTAACACAGCTTGCTGCCAATGTTCATTCTAGGTCTGACTTCAGGGGTAAATGCACATTTATTGCCAAAAAGCTTATTTTGGGCTCAGAGATTTTACAGTTATGATTGTAAGTGATATTTCCTCTAACTTCATAAGGCAACTATTCAACTGGTATCAATTAGTATTGTGTCTCTCACTTGAACAGATCTATATCAAGTTGCCACAACCACAGATTTGGCCTAAAATTTCTTTGGCTCTGGGACATGTTCCTCTGAGAATTCCTTAATTAACACCAAGTTTTCATCAGACCTTTCTCCCCTCCTCCTGCTAATTGCTACTATGGTGGTGCATGCAGAGAAGGAACATATTTCTGAATGGAGTCTTATTCTGGATGACTGCTAATGTATGTTTGTTTTTTCACTGGGGACAATGTATTACAGGTGAAGAAAGATGCTCAGTCTTTCCAAATGTGTTTAATTTCTCATTGAAACTTGAGTTTCCATGTGTGTTTTATTTTTATTCTCACTTTACATTAGTCAGATTCTCCACCCGAAGTTAAAAATTACAGTATTGTTAAATGACAACAATAGAAATGATGGACAATGTGAAAGCAATTAAGAGTAATGGGGAAGATGACTGATCATTTATTCTACCTCATTACATCTTCATGCTTTAAAGTTTTTAACATTTTGAAATCTGCTGAAAAAGTCATTTTAACCATTCTCTTCTTTGCTATTACATGTGAACACACTTAAAAAATAGCTGCTTAGTCACTAAATTTTTATTTGGAGATCCATTTCTCTAGTTTGCAATTTGAGTTTTCTAAGTGTATTATATAATAATTTAGTCATTTATGTAAGCAAGTATTATTTCTTCTACCGATAAAATGTGTATTGCTGAAGAGCTAACATCTTGCACATTCACTGTGTCTGGCATGAATAAATGTCCTGCTAAATTGCACTAATACATTTTTAGCATTAATCTTGGTTCATATTATCTATTCAGTCATAAAAAACAGTTTGTTCTCCACTTGTCCTGTGTAAGTCACTTTCTTGCACAAATAACTTTCTTGTTTCTATTAACAAGATGTGTGCGGTGTGTGGATATTTGTGCATGTTCTTTAAAGATGAGTGATCATCGGTTATGCTAATTAAATTTACTGAAATCTTTATAGCACTTCTTTAATTCAGTCTTGTTTCAAAAGTCTTAAATTGCATACTGAAAAAGAAAACGTTAAGAGGTAAACTGTTTCGAAGTTTAAGAGATTGAAGTCATTGTAACATATAAACCTTGGAAAACCTTAATTAAGCAACCTGTTGCTTCTTGTTTAGAAATAACTTGATACATATGTGGAATAGCAATTTCTTAGGTACAGTTCAACATATTTTTGATTTGTCCTTGTTGAGTTGGATTTATTCATTTGATCTGGCTTTACTAGGGGTATCATGAGATGTTCTGCATTTTAGGAAATACTGCTTCATGTAGAGACCCCTGTGCTGCTTCTTAATCACAGCTACTTCCAGTACAATTTACTTTCATCTACAGTTAGGAAGCAAACGACAGACTAGCGATAGAAAAGCCCATTAAGCTATTCCCTTCTTTCCATCTTACCTGAATGCAATCATTTTCTGCAGTATAAATGAGAGTCTGCTTTGCCTTGTGGTGAGACAACCACCACTTCCCAGTACCTCTGGCTGATACAGTGTGTATAAAAAGCCTAAAAACTGCAGGCCAGAATTGCAGGTAAGCAGCAAGGTCTGCACTAGAACAGCAGCCAGAAAACTTCCAGATAGCGATAGAGAGGAACGTCTGTGTAAGATGTCAGTGAGAAAAAGCATGTTCTCCAATGGACCAAAAACTTGTTTAGTTTTTCTTTTAATAAACCACATATTTTTCAGCTGAAAGTACCTTTACTGAAAAATGCAGATTCAAGTTAATGGAAACATTAAATGCATGTGGTTTTGCCAAGCTCTGTCAGCAAAGAGAGGAAGAAA
Source organism: Columba livia (assembly GCF_036013475.1). Classification (NCBI taxonomy): domain Eukaryota; kingdom Metazoa; phylum Chordata; class Aves; order Columbiformes; family Columbidae; genus Columba; species Columba livia. Next base: position 34,780,816 of record NC_088642.1, read on the forward strand.
ATCAAAACAAAACAAAACAAAACAAAACACCCTCCATGCTTCATTTCAATGTTTATAAACAAGATAGTATAGTATCATTTCAGTTGAAAAAGAAAGCTTTTCTTTATAATTCACCTGTTTAAAGTAAATTTGAAATAGAAGTTTAAAAAATAAAAACTTGCAACAAAGTGAAGTTTTCAGTTTAACCCAAAGAACTTTTTCAGCTGCTGTTTGTGGAGCTATGATAAAGCAAGATGACCAGCTGTTCTCATAACTCTGGCAAAAAACTGCTTCAGTAGGGGGTCAGATTGCAGAGACCATGATGCAAAGTCTCTCTTCTTGCTCCCCCCGCAGTGCAGCTCATTTACTCCACAGAGTTTCAATCCACTTATAGATTATATATGCTTCACCCTAGAGATTTGTAACCACCCTTATCTGTCCTCTAGTAAATCTGTGCGTCATACTAACAAAAACACATAAAATGACTAAGCTTTAATGAGAAAAGCTAATACCCTGTCCAAATATGGTCTTCATATTTATCTGATAAATTCTATTTATTCCCCCAACTCCCCCAAATCTCTACTATTCCTCTGCAGGTAATACTTTTCAAATATTTGTACACTAATATTATGGTCTCACTAGGTAATCATTAGGTAAGGTAGTAATTTTAATTTTGCTAATGTTTTTTCTGAGGTTAATTCTTCTGTCTTGATAATTTTTTGTTTGTTCCTTTGTTTTTCACTTTCATCTTTGTTTGAATCAGTCTCACAGATATCCTAATTGATTTTAAATTATTCTGTCCCTAGTAAGATTACATAAGCTCACACAAGCTCACCATGGCAGTGACGATCATGTAAGATCATCATGGCAGTGGACATCTCTCTCTGATGAACCTCAGCCTCAGAAATAAAAATTGCAGGTGAGTAGTGTTACTTTTTTCTCCATCTGCTGAAAGCAGAGGGGTGCTGCCAGTCTTTCAGTGACTGCTGGTAAGTCAAGCCTCTTGTCAGCTTATATTTTTAAGACTGATTCAGTGAGTTGCTGCACTGAGCTTTGAAATACTTTCTCTTCATTTCCCAAATTCATTATCTGCTCTTCTTTGAAGAGAATCTGGAAATTCTTTCCATCCTTTTCTAACACAATAGGATATTCATCTTTAAAATGAACTGGCCATGTTTAGCTCAGTGGTTGTTTGGGAGCCTAGTACATCCTTGTGCAGCATGGATCTATAAACAACTCTGAGGATGCACATCTAAAGGAGAAGAGGATCAAACTAAAAACTAACTACCAGTTTTAAAGGAAGTTGAATGTAAGTGGAATTTTGAAGCTCTGTTTTTGGCACAATTCACTGGAGATACTTGTCTTCCTTCTGTGGCTCTTGAAAATCTTAACAAATCTTATAATATTTGCTAAAAACTATGAAGAATGCATGGAAAATGCATGACTGAGCACAGGAAATTTCTATGGGATTTATCACACCTTCAATTAATATACTAAAGGAGCAGTATATTGCGGTTCAGTTTTTTACTACACTTAGCTTAGAGAACATAACCAGTTTTGTTCCTGATGCCAGTTGATGATGCAGACATGAGGGTGTGAATGTTATTTTTCCACCCTGCAAATCCTTTGTTTGAGCAAATACAGGGGCCCATGCATCATTTGCTGCCAAATAATAGATGCTGCATTATAAAAACCCATCTCTATTTTGAGAAGCAAAAACTGCAAAAGCAAAGTCAAGATGGAAAGACTAGCCGAATTGAGGCATTTGATGAAGAAATCAATGACTGATTAAATCAGTGATATTAATATCTCCCTCTACAGTGTTAGGCACTAACTGCTTTGGCACATGTAGTGGCACCAGGAGGGGAACACCTGGTGGTTACAAGGACTGTACTAACATTGATCATACCATACGCCAGATTGTCTGGCTGTGACCTATTTCATTTGAAAATGTGTGGTTTATGCCAATCCTGTGAACAAAGAAAAAATTATGATGAGATGTTGGCTTTTATATTGAAGCTCTGTCCAAGTCTAATTGATCTATGATCATGATATATATTGGCAGCTGACAAGAATTCTTAATAACCTACTTGTTGAGGGTTTTCACAGAATCACAGAATCACAGAATCACAGAATGTTAGGGATTGGAAGGGACCTCAGAAGATTATCTCGTCCAATCCCCACTCCAGAGCACGAACACCTAGATGAGGCTACACAGGGATGTGTCCAGACAGGTTTTGAATGTCTCCAGAGAAGGAGACTCCACCACCCCCCTGATCAGCCTGTTCCAGTGTTCTGTCACCCTCACTGTGAAGAAGTTTCTTCTCAAATTTAAGTGGAACCTCTTGTATTCCAGTTTGAACCCATTACCCCTTGTCCTACCATTGGTTGTCATCAAGAAGAGCCTGGCTCCATCCTCGTGACACTCACTCTTTACATATTTATAAACATTAATGAGGTCACCCCTCAGACTCCTTCAAGCTAAAGAGACCCAGCTCCCTCAGCCTTTCCTCATAAGGGAGATGCTCCACTCCATCATCTCTGTGACTCTGCACTGGACTCTCTCCAGCAGTCCCCTGTCCTTGAACTGAGGGACCCAGAACTGGACACAATATTCCAGATACAGTCTCACCAGGGCAGAGTAAAGGGGAAGGAGAACCTCTTTTGACCTACTAAGCACCCCCCTTCTAATACACGCCAGGATGCCATTGGCCTTCCTGGCCACAAGGGTACAGTGCTGGCTCATGGTCATCCTGCTGTCCACCCTGACCCCCAGGTCCCTTTCCCCTACTCTGCTCTCCAACATGTCGTTCCCCAACTGGTACCTGGGGTTGTTCCTGCCCAGATGCAAGACTCTACACTTGCCCTTGTCATCTTCCTTTCAGCTGTCCAACCTCATGACAAACGGCACCTGATCCAGCATTGGGCTTTATTCCTCTCCTATGCAACCTTGTCAACAAGAAGGGCCAAAAGAGAGCCTAGGCAATGAACTACACATTAAGCCGTTGTCAGAAACCTACCAGCAGTGAGACTGGGACCTCAGCCTCTTTCCAGTGACATGCCCAGCACTGTAAAATCATGGTCACAGCCCAGTTAATGCTTACAAATTCATCCAGAGCAATAAGACCACCAGCCCACTCTGGCTAGGACTTATAGGGAAAAGATTTTGAAACCATTCTAGTTAAGGATATAACAAGATCCAGATATTCTGACTAAATGCTCTTAAAAGTGCATGGGGCTTGTATGGGAAAGATAAAGGAAATCAGTAGAGAGACTGGCTGCAGGGAAAAGAATAGAGAGGCAGCTTCACCTCTGTCTACCTATAGCTGCCTCTGTGAAGTATTCTTCGGATTTTAAAAGAAAAAGAAAGAACCAAAAAAAGGTAAAGAACTATGCTTCATAAGTAGAGGGACTTTTCCCTTGTCTTTGAATTTAAGGCGTAAAACCCCCATAGAAGTCATATTTAAGGACTAGCCCTCCTGATGGCAATTCCTAGTGAATAGTTCCTAGAGCTCACTGCTCAGTATGCTGGCTTACAGGCAGGCTCTTTTCCTGGCTTTGTAACACTGCCTACACATTGTAAAGAAATCATGGGCATCTGAATGCACAATATCTGCTTCTGAAATGGGTGCAAAGTATCTAAAAGCTAAATACTCCTGTGCTCCAAGACATGACCCTTTTGTGAGTTCAACTTCTGGAGGCCTGAATATTAAAAAGGATAAAAACAAATGTCGGGGAACTACATTTGTTTCATTAATATTTAATTAACTGTTTACTGTGCATTGAACCATGAATGGGTGTCACCCTGTGATGTCCATGTTGCAGAAACACAAGGTTTTAGTTGTCATTCTGCCTTGGTTAGAAATACAGTCACATGTGTCACATAGCCCACGTGATGTTTCTCATGGCAGGGACAGGTTGCAATTACTTTGCCAGTGCTAAATAGATGGTCAGTCTACATGGAATTAATTGAGTCATTGCACTTGCATGAGCTCCAACAGGCCTCAGATGCCTTGAATTCATCAACTAAGCATGTTACCTTGATGTTTCTCTGAAACTTTTGAATATTGCCACTTACCTTTCACTTATAGGCTTCAAAATCTGTAGGGCGTCCTTCAAAAATGCACAGCACCAAGAAAAGTGATATGCAATGATAAAAGAAGCTTCATCTTTGTCTTATGTATCAAAACACAGTGGTTTTGTGAGTTTTTAAAAAATTGCATTTGTAGCATTTTACAATGCAGACAGGCTAAGGACTGCATCCACTACCTCACTGAGTCATTATACAGTTCTTTATTTTTGCGTATGGAACACAGAAGACATATTCTCAACTATGAATAAAGTTTCTAGGATTAATAGTTTCCAGAGGCATCCCATTCCAATATTGTAAATTTGTATGACTGCTAACATCAGAAACATCTTCAGAAGTAGTCAACCAGCCACAGATCTAATTGCCATAGCTGAAAATAAATGTAATTTTAAAATGTGACACAGATGTACCCAGACTGTAGATGCTAGAACATATTTCCAAAATCTGCTGGCAATTTAGCAGTCATGCACTAATATCATTGTTGGAATTAGTGAGAGAAACTCTTTTCAGCAAGGCAAGTCACATATAGGTTTCCTGAATTTCAGTCACAATTTCTGAAAACTAGAGTGTAGGAAAGGAAGACATTTTCATTCCCTGCTATGTAGAAACATAGATCCAAGGGAAAACAAGTGTACAGAAGGCATTGTAAACAGCAACCCTCTGTTGGCCTATGGATGTTGTCGCGATTGGGATGGACAAATGACACGGACATAGTTCTTCTTATGTACAAACAGCAGTGTCCATTTATTGCCACAAACACCTTTTTATATAGTCTTTGCCAGCTCATGTGCCTTTTTGCTATTGGTTACAGGCTGCAATAGTAACCTATCACTGGCTAATTTTGCTATCACCCCTTCTTTCTCACAGGTACATCTTAATATCTCCAGATACTCCTTTACTCCCATCTTTCTCACAGGTAGACCTTAATATCTCCAAGGCTAATTTCTGTTCCCATACCCCCCACCATAGTTTCCCACAGGATGTTTCTTGGCTTTCAGCAACAGTAAGAAAATGAAATGGAAGAAGGAAGATAACTTGAAGAGGTCATATAGTTCACCTCTGTGCTCTGAAGCATGATTAGAGACACATGCACAGGTTCTTGCCTTATCTGTTTTTGAAAATGTTAAATATGTCTTTCTACACAGATGCCTTAGGTAGTCTTTTGTGCCATTAATTATCCTTACAATTATGAAGCTGTTTCTAATATCTAGCCTCTATCTTCTTTGCTACCAAATAAGCTGATTACCAGTTGTCCTACCCTCTTAATAATACCACTCTCAATACAGCATTAAATGTAAACCACTTTAAAATTTCACATGAAGCGAGTATAGCAGGCAGAACCATTATTCTAATGCATTCCCCAAGCTAATCAGTGACTGAGATAAAGATGATTCAGATGTAATATGTTTTGTGGCAAAAGAAGATAATTCAGGAAATAAGGTTTTGTAATACATTATATCGTTTATTTTCTTCCTACCAGACAAAAATTTCTCTAAGCTCCCTTTTATTTGAGGACATATCATGAAGTGCTTCAATTAATATCTGTTTTTTGCTCATGGTATTTAATTTTTGGAAGAAAATAATGTAAGGATCCTGGGGTGAATTTCCACATATCCTTCAGATTTTATGGTTAGACTGTATTAAAAATCACCTAGAGAACAAATTAAAAAGGAAAACTTAACATCCTCGACATGGAAGCAGAATACAGGTATTAATGTAACCTGTGTTAGATCAAAACCTAATATTAAAACCATGTAATATCAAACATCAGAATACTGGAGTGGATGTTGACTAGGCGCAGCCTCTTACACAGACAGGAAAGGTCACCCACCTCCTTATAGTATTCTACGATATCTGAAGATGAATACTTCCACATAGGAATTCCTGTCTTGAAACATAGGTGTGTAAGGGTATAGTCCTTCCAAACAAGAAAGGGAAGTATGCTTTAGCACACTGTCTTATTTTAGACAAACTTGAGGTGACACAGCAGCTGTTCTGCAGGACACAATGTTTTTATACATGTAACTGTGGCTTTTGGAGTAATATGCTAGTAATGTCTTCTTAGTGGGATTTACTGGTGACATGACAGATTTATAGCTGGGAACAGATGTTCCGTGTTCCTTAATAGCTGTAGAAGAGTTATGTTTACTGGTGAAATTGCAAAATTATCTACACATAGTCTGGAATTAGATCCATTATTATTAGATATGTACATTGGTGTCTGATGTTTGTGCTTTTTAAATGCTGAGGTGATTTAAAATCAGTATCAGTTTGGAAACTTTCACTTGAAAATGCTTTCAGAAGAAAAAAATACCACAAACCAAAACTCAAATTCTATTTTTTTCTTTCTATTTGTGAGCTATTACTCTTTAATTCACCCTGGGAAAAAAATCAAAATCAAAAACAAACAATCAAACAAAAACAAACAAACAAGAAACAAAAACAAACAAACAAACAAAAACTCCAAAACAAACAAGCAAACAAGCAAACAACAACAAAAATATGAAAAAAAACCCACAGATGTGAGGTAATTCCTGCACTAAAACTCTAATTGTTAGTTTCTCTTTTTCATCATGAAAATATAAGGCTATATAAAGTAAAAAATACTTTTCTTTCATGGAGGGGAGAAATGCTGCTCTTAAGCTAAACTTTTCACAAAACAAACTGAAATAAATATTTATTTATAGGCTTAGGAAAAAACACAGTAAAACATAGCAAATACAGTGAACTTTTCTGCCTGTATAATGGGCTGCACTTAGTGAACAGCCAGTCCGCATGTGTGTGCAGATACATGCATACTCATACATATATTGTCCTGTTTTTGTTAAAAACAAGACCAGTTCTCTTTTAGTGATTTTTTCCTTTCAGCTAAGTTCTTCTAAGTGCCTTCTAGGTAACTGCACATTTTTCTCAAACACTGTGCTCAAAGCTGATAAGAACAACCAACGGAATGCTGAAGAAGCTCATGTTTAGATTTATTGCTATGACAGCTAAGAATTCTGATAACACCTGATAATTGAGAGGGGCGTGTTTGCCAGGAGGAGCAGACAGAACAGGTGACTAAAATTGACCAACTGAGTATTCCGTCCCATAATCATCATACCCCCTATATAAGATGGGACCACGAGGGTCTCGCTTCTCTTCAGCTGTGGCCGCCATCTAGAGAGGACCCTGCCTGTGACCTACAGGCCTCAGACCCTGCATCCCCGAAATTAAGCTTCTAGTTTGCTGTGAAGTCCCACCCATGACTTCTGGGTGACAGCCCCACAGCTGGAGGGAGGATGAGGGGGTAACAGAGAGCATCTGCTGCGGTTTGTTTTCGCCTTGCTTTAAACCTTGACATATATATACACACACACTTCGTATTCGTGAAGATTTAAATCTGATTTAAGCTCTTTAAAAGATACTTCTTTCTTTCTGCACTTGCATTTTTGTCATCTCAAGCATTATTTGTCCTGAATTTCTTAATTTTATTTCTTCGTTTATACCAGTTCTCAGAAATCCCATTAGGATTATGCAGTTTCACCATTTCCATCTTGTTTTAATAAGATTACCCTAGAAGCAGAGCAAAGCTCACCTGAGAAAGGGACCAAAAATCTGAATAACTAGATTAGGTCCTTGATGAAAAATGGGAACTTCACAAATCTGCAGAGAGAAGATTCTTTTGATTTGTCGTGTTTGAGGTCTACTGATAGTGTGGTCAACATCTCATCATTAAGGAGAGCAGTAGATGATTTAAAAAAAAACGTGGACAGCAAAATATTTGTGTAAATGCAAGGGAGCAGGAGGGCTAGGGCTGCCATCCCTGCAAGTTCATCTGTACTTCGCAAAGCAGAATGTTCTGAGACCTTTTTTTAAACCCATGACTCTCAGTTAATCATCAAACCTAGATCCCATGTACCCTTTTCCACTGAAATGACCATAAGCTATTGGAAATGTAGCTGCAGGGTACTCACTGGCCAACTTACCAGTTGCCTCTGCCATCTGTCTGAAATTCAGCCAAATGGAAACAGGAGGCTAGCTAGAAAAGGCATTAGTGTCCTGTATTTTAAGTTGTTTGTCATATTATTAACCAACAATTTTGTAAATGGTAGAAATGGTCCAAAGGAGAAAAATCCAAGCCAGATCACACTTCAGATCTAAACTTTTCCAAATTTAGCAGTGTTCCAATCTGCAGTTTTGATTTGGATCCAGATGAAATTAACATACATTTAATAATAATCATGAAGGCTAACTGAAGATCTGTTTGTGCTAGTAACAACAAACCTTTTTCTAGAGCTGTTTGAGCAGAAAAGATTGTTAATTGCTATATACAAAATAGTGTGATTTGTTGTATTTTGTGATGTTACGTCATTCATTGTTTATGAATCTCCTACCAGCACTCAGGTGTCTATAAATTTTCCAGGTTTTGTGATCAGGTTAGCATTAAGTACTTACTGATTGATAAAAAAAAAAAAAAAACAAAAAACAAAACAGAAATGATATGGTGTTTTGTAGAATATATCAAATTTCGGAGGATAAATAGTAGCATATGACTTATGCTCAGAAATAGAGTATGATGAGAAGTTGTTTTCTCAAAAATTTGCTGGATATTTCTAAATAAATGCAATTGTAAGATCATAATGGTTGACTAGGATGTGAGTCACAAACTAAAGTGGACATCCTATCTAGCAAATACAAAATCTGCTAAAGCTGTTAATGCTTTTCTGTATTGCTGCCAGATGATGCTACAACCATTCAGATTAAATTGGCTCACAGTTTCAGCTTTGTTTTTTGTTTTGTTTTGTTTTATTTTGTTTTGTTTTTCTAACATGCTGCAAATCAATCTTTATGAACAATGTCAGAAAATAAGGATAATCTGTTCATGAAACAAGTTTTAAAGAAAATGAGGTAATATATATATATATATCATTAAAACAGCTGGAGATGTGACATCTTTGAATCTCTCCATCAGAAGAAAAGGAGGAAGCTATTTCACAAAATACTGACCAGCACCACTCCCACTCAGAATATTGTTCTGCAACAAGAAGAGGAGAGTAGGTAAAACTTACTATTTCTCTTGAATTTTCAGCAGAGCTGCTAAAGAAAGGGTAATATTTTACATTATTTATGTATAACTTCCATAGAATTAATTTGATTGTTATTTTATGTGTGCAAATATGAAAGAAGGTACAAATTTTCACTACCAGTTGAAAGGCTTGAAATCCACTTGTACAATTCCTATAAAAATAGGAGTGGTGCAGCACTGGTTTAGAAAAATTTTAAAGATTGAAGGTGTCTTCAGTCCTACTGAGAAAGAGTTGAATAACGTGATTTTTCAGGTTAGAGAGATTTATCTTTATTTTTCATGCCTTTGTATCTGTCAGTATCTCTCTAGTACTTTTTCTCATGGTCTATAACTACCATATTTTAGCTACAAAATTACTGTAGATAGCCTAAACAGCTTCCTTGCTAGTCTGGTTTTGCGGCTTTAATATATACTTCCTCTATATAGTGCTTTAGGTTGATGTTTTTCTCTTTTTGTCTCTCTGAAAACAGTATTACAGAGGTGTAACCCTGGCAATGATTATTGAAATTGCTTCTTTTTTTTTTTTTTTTTTTTTACTGCTTGGTGCCCATTGCAACATATTGCACCACAGAACTACGCTCCTTTGACAGTGAACTCTCAGAGTTGCAGAGATGTAAACATGATGCACACACCTCTTTCCACAGTACTTCTAGGAGTGTTAGTAAATTTATATTTGTGGAAAAGGCCACGTGAGGCTTAATCTTTTTATGGAGTTTAGGCCTTGTTTTCTATTAATCTGGCAGCTACAAAAATCAGCCTGGTGGTGTGTAGGTTGATGTTGCACATGAGAAGCATTACCTGCCTTGTTACCTAGCTGATCTGGAGAAATGTTCATTGAAACAATACAGATGTTTTAAGAAATATCAATTAATAAATAGCTACCTGCTTTAGTCATAAAACAGAACAACTGATATTTCTGAATGAAATAAAGGAAAACCTTTTCTTTTTAGTTTTGTATGAAAGAAAATTTAGAGATTAATTTCTTGTTCCCCTTTCTTGAAGTGTATTGATAGTGGAGCAGAATGTTTTGGTTAAATGGTAAACTCTTTAATTCTCAGTTGTATTTCATTTTAAGTGGTATCTCTGATCTGAGCTACCTTCATTTCTCTGGGCCTAAGGGCTAAACCATTTCTGGGGGCCTGATGTCCCTCTGATTCACCACCAAAAATTAAATATGTTGGGAAAAATGGCAGCAGAAGAAGAGAGGTATTTAATTTTAGTTTCTGTGGGAATACACTGTATTTGTGCTGCTTTTTCCCATTCTATGCCCCACACTTTCACAAGTTAGTCACTATGTTGAGATAACTCTGAAGAGGATGATAAACCAGAAAAAACATTGAAAACTAGAAAAGTCCTATAATAATGAAAGAGATAATCTAGTAATAGCAGTTAAAGACTGGCTTATAAATCCTAGGGATCTTTGAAGCAAAGGGGGCAATTAGTGAAAGCTCCATATTCTGTGGAGATGATGGTCATAATTAATAAACCAGCATGTGGGAACCCTTCAAAGGTTCATGACAAAAATTACACTGTGATGCTGGGGGTAAGTTACCTTCAAACTCAGACCATGTATCTAAAGAATTTTTTTTTTTCTGTGAAAGGACCACTAAGGATGTTTTACCCAGGATAATATCACTATACATGTCCATAGAGGCACTTGATGTTAGGAGTATAGACTTGTTTCACAAAGCAGCCAGAAGCCTTTGAAAGTATGTGATATATGTTACGTGCCAGGAGAAATCAGCTCCCACAGAACATCAACAGTATTTTAGCAGAGTATGCTGTCACAAGCACAGTAGTTTTGTAGACTACCGGTAGCAGGTGTCCAGGTTCTGTGTGTATATGCAGAATCTTGAGACAATAAAAAGATAATAATATCTTGTTTTGTTTACTCAAAGCATTGTGTGCATTCTAACCGTATCAACACTTGGTCTGAATGTAGCCATAAATTTTTGCTAGACATCCACTGAATTAGAAAAAAATAAGTGCAGAACTGATTAGTTGAAATCAAGCAACTGCTAATTAAAAAAAAAATAAAAATGGAAAATAAGGCAGAAATAGGAAGAGTGTACGATATATGGAAACTCTCTGGGCAGTAGTGATGCACTGTTTGGTCATATACAGGTGTGGCAGGATGCAAACCCCCCTCTCTCCCCCTCCCTCCTTCAGTATGGAAGGAATAGACACATCTCTCTCTCTCTCTGATACTTGAGGCTAACAGCTTCTTTTGTTTGGCCCCAGAGCACCCTGGCCAGGGCCATTAGGAGAAGGGAGTGCTGAGGCGCCACTGAGCCACTAGGCACCTGCGGGCAGTGTGGGGGATGTTTGAAGGCTTCAGGGGCACCCACAGCCAGGGTGGGGGTGCAGAGAAACTTCTGGAATGCCCACAGTCAGATCTGATAAGCCAATATAAAAACGGGATTCTTGTCGAGACTCCACCCATTGTCGCGGGTCTCTTGGAGCACGAGCGAGATGCTGCTGCCAAGAGCCCCCCTCCCCGGGATGGAGACTCCGCTTGCCTTGCCACCACGGGTGTGAGTAAAACTTCTCCTGGCAGGATTGCAAGCCTACTTATACTTCCCGTGCACATATGCACGTGTAACTTTCCGTGCTTAATACAAGCACGTGTAAAATTAATCCTCGCATAGTCGCGGGTGTATTTTCCTCCGGTGGTTCCACATAAGCAGTTGCAATATTCCATGCACATTTGCAGGTGTAAGTAAATTAATCCTCGCAGGATTGCGAGTGTATTATAAATTTACCCTCGCACAATCGCAAGTGTACTGACTTTCCGTACTCACTACGAGTACGTGTATCTCTTTAAAATAATCCCACACCGTGTTTAGGCAAGTGTGTACTTCTCTGGGACTCAGGGACGGCTCCGCCATTGTTTTGGGTGAGGCCATGTGCATGCACTCTGTGGACCGCCTGTTGTATTAGTTGCTGCCCCTTAATAATTTTCCTCAACTGATATCCAAACCTGTATTTAAGTCACTTTTGGAGTGCTAAAACCCTGTTTCACACCGGTTTAATAAAAGTTGTTTTGGACCCTGTTGTCCCTTAAACTAACCTCGGGGTGCCTCCGTGACAACAGGGTAAAGCATTTATCAGTTTCAGGAAGATGGAAGTCATCCCTCATGCAGCTCAGGGAGACATTATGTGTTTGAAGACACCAACCACATTTTATAGATGAAAATGTTTCCATGTAAGTAGAGTTGCTGGCTACCTTGGCATTTCTTACTTGTGTATATGAATTATTAAATGTATACCATGTTTCTCATACTCTTCAGCTATACATTATGAACAACTCAGAAGCAAATGGAACTTCAGTTGAGTGGAAAAATGTATTTATACATATCTTGTTCTCTCTCTCTTCCCAAAGCATTTCCTTATTCTTTAGAAAGATTCTTAAAATTCACTTTTTATGTTTTGATATTCAAAGATTTTCAACATCACATTTTAATACTTATGTATTAACAGACTTAATAATTTTACTTGCTCCTAAAATTATGCATGTTCTGATCCTAGGTGTAGGCCTGTCTCACTCAGTACTTAGATTGTTTCTCTATGTGTTTTGTCAGTCATAAAGGTGAGGTGGACAAACTAAAGGATTTTATTTTAGCCAAAACAGCTATAATGTATTCATATCATCTGTATGCTATTATTTGGCTGATCAAAGTATACCCCAATTGTACCTTGGCAGCCCACCCAGAAATTACACTTCTTCGTGGATTAAATGTGAAGAAGAAAATTTTATTTTGAAACTATTTTCTAATAGCATTTGGGAAAGGAGATGAATATCTGAACATAGCTTGCTATACAGAGCTATTGTGTATAGATAGGATCACAGAATGGACTGGAATCTTGAAAGTCTGATTCTAATCAAAATAGTGTACCTTCAGTTTTGAAAGGTTGTTCTTCAGCAGAAAGGTTGAGAACAGAGTTGCATCAAAAGTTCTGTGCACATTGCACAGCATCAATATATCATTCTCTGACTTAGTGAGAAAAAAAGCTTATCAACAATGCCAGGATGTCATAATGAAAAAACTGAGGGAAACATGAAGTCATCTTTAGAATAAGCAGTATATGCCTTATTGGGCCATTTTGTTCAAAGTGTTGATTATGGTAGTTAAACATTAAATTAATTAAATTAAATATTAAATTCACTGACATACTGGGAACTATTTCTGCCTCGTTTTATTTATAGTGTATTCTCTTAGTTAAGTCTCCTTTCTTTTCGTTGAAGTTATACATTAGCCTTTATCAAAACTAATTCAACACTTTGAGAAAGAGTCCTTTTTTTCTTGAAACTCAACTGGCTTCACTCCATAGATCAAAAAATATCAAAGAAAATGTCAGAATTTGGTAAACTCTTAACTTTCACATCACACTTTGATCTTTGTTGAGTAAGGTTGAAACATTTACTGCTTATTTCAGAGAGAAAAGTGGATGGCCACAACCTGTAACCAGTCTAAAACTCAATGAGGTGATATATGCCACCAAGAGGATGGATATTTACTTTCCTTTTTTATGAGGGCTTATTTGTTTCTCTGTGAAGCAGGAGAGTAATCTCAAAGCTTTCTGGATTTATTTTGATTCCTTTGGTCTTTCTGTATCACCACGTAATTCTAAGACTTGATTTTTTTCTTCTAGAACTAGTGAGAATTGTGATTTAATCCCTTCCAGAGCAGACAGTTTAAAAAAACCTCAAAACCTTCACCTATTACTGCTGTAGAGTTGCCTAGAAACTCTTAAGGCTTCAAAGCCAGAGCAGACCAAAGAGAAATGTTTTCTGGTGCCTAACTTGGTAGTTGCTGCTGAGTCAGTTTGGGATTTAATTCAAGTTTCTGATCCACATCCCTACAGCTCTTTCTGGTAATGCCTTTCTCTTTCCAGTGAAAAGAGGATTTGGCTTTCAGTTCAATGGGCAGAATTAGCAGGGACAAGATGCATTCCATTGAGAGAGCCCTTGAACGTGGGATTTGCTGCAGCTGGAGATCCATCTGAGCCAGTCTTTACTCCTGTAGGGTAGGATAAAAGGCTCATCTCTTTGTTCTGCCTTTCTCCTTCTTGCATTGCAGACTTCTCACAGCAACTCTGTTCTGGACACTGCCCTGTTTTGTCCCATTTTACATGCTACACTACAAGGGCACGTACTGAACTTTACTTCTGTGTATGATATGAAACTGGTGACAGCCATCATAGAAAGGAACAGGAAGAGAATACTTTGCAGGACTTCTGGTTAGTTATGCTGCATTTGGAGACTTATTTTTAACATTGTTAAAAACACAATGCATTCATATACCGGCAATCATTAAGCATTTGTCACATATAGTTTGTGAACAGTCGATATTTAAAAATATACTAAATTCTTAATGTGTAAATAAAAATCAGTGTCCTCTTTTTGACAGCTGTCCTATTGATTGCAGTTGTTAAATGTGTATTTGTAACTCCATCAAGTACAGAGATTACAAGGAGATTCAGCTGATCTTTGCAAGTATTTGGCAGTATTTTTCTAGTCTATCTGCATATCAGAGAATGATGAAGGTTAGAGTGAAAGCATGATGGAAAGAGAATGAAGTGGAAAGGGCAGATTGAAACAATCAATCAAAGAGACGGTGCAATCAAGGAGAGGGACATTTAGAAGGAAAGTTAAGGAGTGTTACAGAAAGGCATAGTTGGAAAGTAGGGAAAAGTAAAAGTTATTAGATGAAGAGGGAAGATGACATAGATTATGCAAAGGGCCCTGGATTTTTCTTGTGTTCATGGGCCCAGAATTCTCTTGCCAGCCTTGATTGTCATCAATAAAACTGCTTCCTCACAATTACCATATGTATCTGGAAGCAAGCCACACTCCTTGTTTAACCACAGTACATGCTTTGGAAATTTCATTTAAATGTCAAAACTGTCTGTTTGAATTGAATTGGATTCTATTTAACTGTTTGCTTTTATCTAAGTCAACTTGCAGCATCAAAATAGCTCCTGATTTTTCTAACTTTTAACCTTTTACTCTCCATTTCTTACTTTCTGCATGTCTCACATGCATACACACACACAAACATAAATGAAAGAGGGGATGGAGTCTTGAATTTTGCAAAGTGCTTCAAATTGGCCTGATGTTTACTAATGGACTAACATTGAACTATCACATGTAGCAGGACAGGGATCCACAAAATGGTCTTTCCATTCCTCCCTTTGGATCATCCATCTCTGTTGTTCATGATTGCTGAAATGTCCCTATACATGATTAGAATCGCCTCTCTCAGGGCCTCATGGAGCGTAGATACAAATGTGTTGCTTACATTTTTGCAGATCCAACAGTAATATTCTTTGGTTTTTTAAAAAAAATCCTTTAAATTATTTTTGCATACTCGTGCAAATATTTTAGAACTATGTCAAATTTTGAATGAGTTTGTTAACCCTTCTTCAGCAGCCCTTAAATCGTCTGTGTGCATCTTATTGGAAGACTTTTCAGATTCTTATCTATTAATAACTGGAAAAACAGCTGGTGCCAAAGCTACACCATATGGCAGATCCTTATAGTGACACAAGTGCTTGTGGTGATATAATAATGAATGAAAAATGAAAAGTTTAATTTATGATATATAGCATAGCAGAGAGGCTTTAAGGGATCACCTTTGGTATGAATCACACAAACAGTTCTGACCTGGCTGTTCAATACAAGGGCAAGGTCTTTAATTTATGCTTCTCATTATAGATGACCGCAGTTTGGAGTAGCACCAGTTGAGCAGGCAGCTTTAACTAACTTCTTGTCTCCAGAATAACCTGAATCCCATGGTTCCCTTTTGGTTTTGCATGCTACATGGTTTTTAATAACTTAGGAATGCAGGGTAATATAACTTATAACCCTTTTTGTGCTTCTTCCATTTTTATCGTTTTCCTGCTAAAGATTTCATGCTTCAATCTGCACCTTGCCTGTTTTAGCATCTAACCCTCTTTTCTGCTGGTTCCATTATCTTTCATCAGCTATGCTTTTACCGTTTCGTCTCTCCCTTTGTGTCCTCTTCAGCTTTTTCCTCTCTTTCTTTAAACTCGTGGTATAAAATGAACCACAGATGCTTCAATGCTAAGCATCTTTAAAGCACCCAGAAAACATGGATGCTTTATCTGATTTTCCTTCTCTCCTTGTCTCTAAATCATCTCTACCATCTCTAGTTTTTCTGTTACCTGTGATTAATTCTTTTCCACTGTTTTTCTCAACTTAAATCCAAGAGACAATGTTTTTATCTTCTTACCTTGGCGTGCCAAGTATCTGCCAGTCCTGTGCTTCCATCCTTCTGCCATTCCTGAGTTTGTGCACCTCTGTAGTATGAGGTCAATGAGTCTTTTCTTCTTCTTCTTCTTCTTTTTCTTCTTCTTCTTCTTCTTCTTCTTCTTCTGCTACGATCTCTGTACCAACTGTTGTCTTTCTCCATTCACAGCCTGCCTTTTTGCCTTCAAACCAAAGCTCAGTCCATCTTTTTGATGTTTCCGTGGTGGTAACTTGCACTTACCTCAGGCTCAGCATGATGTAAATAGGTCTCACATTCACTCCTATTGTCTAGTTTTTATTTCTTGGTGCTTCTGTTATGTAATTTCTCACTCAGGAGCACTATTCCAAACAGTTATTTTCTTAGAAATATCACTAAGTTCTCATTTCCATGATGAATGTGAATGCAAAAATCTCTGGCGTTTTGCAGTCCTGCATCAATTATTCCAGCTTCCTTTTCATTACTTTTGACAAACGCTGTCTTTACCCGTAAATGCCCATCATGAAGGCAGCTAGAGGGGATGTTTTCCTGCCCATTACTTTCTGCATTCCTTTTTGTCCAACAAGAGGAGTTTGATCTTTGCTTTCAAACGTTTTCATGGGAAATCACCAGTCATCCTACAATCATTCCTTTACATATCTTCAACAGCAGTTGGTAGTTACACAGAAGCAAGCACCTTTGTGCTTCTTTCTTGTGATAGTTTTCTTAATTATCCTCTTTAAAACTGTCTTCTGGTGTGCTTCTTGCACATCACTTGCTAGCTGTTTTCTGTTCCAATCATGTCTGCATCTTGAAATCATGTTATTACTGCACGCCACTTTTGTCTTTATCTGTCTCATGTTATTTAGATGGTTTGCATCTGTGAGGTGTCTTTATATGTCAGTGTTATGATTATTTCCTTCCAGAGCTCTGTGTAAAATTTTGAAAGCACTGAGGTCAGGATTTTATCCCACAATGTAAGAGTAGCAGTCTTCCATTTATACAGATTTAAACTTATGCTAATGGAACTTTAGAAGACAGAAAATGGCTCTAAAGGGCTAGTAAAGGAGCCAGGACTACACAATATTGTAACGCTAACACAAATTCATATAGTTCAGTACCAATCTCAGACAATTTGGGCACACCAGCATTTTTAGTTTCTCATCTACATCTTGAAGCACTTTTTTGTTGTTTTTAATTGAACTTCCTCTGTGGAGATTTTTGGGGTTGTTTTCAGATAGAATGATCTTCCTGTGTTTGTGCTCAGTTCAATAACTATAAGCTGATCCTTTGGTGCATGTTCAATAAAAACTACTAGTGCTTTTGATAATACAGCCTTCAAGATAGAAATAGGCAATTCATTGCTTTCTTCCAAATTCCCTTTCCTGGAATTTTTAGTCATTCTTTTTACTTCCTAGCTTAAATATATTTACATTTTACATAACTTCTGTTTCTTTTTCATAAATTTATTTCACCTTTTTTTCCTCTTCCTTCAAGTCAGCCTGTCCAATCCTATGGTATTCTGCAATTCTATCATCTAGCTATTAAGTACACTTCAGGGTAAAACATTTCCCATGTGTTGAGCTTATCTTGTCTAGCTGCCTATCGTCTAAAGACTTTGTCTTACAGACACATTCTTCTGTAGAAAGTCTGTAGTAGTAGCTTTTGTGTTGTTGTCTAAAATGAACTGTCCCTTAAAATCATCAATATATTTAGTTTCTCCATTTTTAAGTGTCAGAGATCTATTATTTACCTTCTTTTGCTAAAAATACATTGAAAGTACATCTACTGGAATCTATACCTTTATGATGTGATATTTTATATCAAGTGATCTTTGAACTAAAACCCATGTGTCTTCTCATCCCCACCCCAAGCAGCCTCTCGGTGACCTCTGCTTTAGCAGGCAAAGCTAACTCCATCCAACTAAATTTTTCATATTGAACTTATTTCTCTACCTTTCAACTTTTTACTCTGCTAAAGTAAATAGCACTGAACTGACCACACTCAGGGGAGTTGAAAAGCTGGTGAATTTTGTCAGCTGTATGCAACAGCTCTCCAGGACACAGCAGGGTATCCTCATACTCTTCCACATCCATCCCATGTTCCTTTGACAGCTCCCCATAAATGAGGAGAAATGCTCAGCTAGTAGCTTCTTGCTGTTAGAAGGGATGTGGAAGATTTTGTCCACTTAATCCCCCTATAATACCATGAGACATGAGCATCTAGACTTTTTTCATGCCCCAAGCAATGGTCTGAAACTAGCATTCCCAGACTTTGTACAATCTGATCTTTTTCCTCTGTGTTTTCATAAGAATACCTAGTACTTTATTTTGTTGCCTTTCCTCCTTTTCAGCTGTGCAGTAGAGTGAAACTGAACTTCAGGTGTGTATTTTAGTACAAGATACTTCCTGAATTCAGTTCACATAGTTCAGGATAGCTTTTGTACAGCAACTCTACAGCCTTTTTGCAGAGCTTCACTAAGACCACACTAAGAGTACTTGAAACAGCAGAGTTCCTCTTTCTTCACACTGTATTTGTATATGGTTTTCTATCTTTATTTTGTCATAACAATAACTTCCTCTCTGGTTTACTTAGTTTTTGCATTTTTGGCATTTTCATAATTCAGTTGGAAAGAGACAAAGTTATATCAGGAATGAAATTGACTGTTTTTCTTTGCCAGTGGCACTGCATTTCAAAATGGAAAAAGCTCTTTAGAAACATTCTGCTTTCCAGTTACTTACAGAGTCATCCACTTGTGTAAAGAAAACATAGACATTTAGTGCCAATTTAGATGCCTACAGGTATCTAAGACATCTGCAGAGTAACATAGTATGACACGGGACTATCAGGAGCCCCGCACTTGTCCGGAGCAGCAGCATAAGTCCAAATGGAGTGCACTAGCAATTTTTAAAAGGTACTAGAAACCATGTGTAGAATTGTTCCATTAGGACATACACTGATTTCAGCACAAGAAGCTTCTGGCCTATGAACAGAGTTGTAGAGTTTAGTTTCAGTGGTGCCCAAAGATAGGATGAGGGACAATAGACACAGACTGAAATATAGGAGATTCCATCTGAATATAAGGAGAAGCTGCTTCACTTTGAGGGTGCCAGAACACTGCAATAGGCTGCCCAGAGAGGTTGTGGAGTCTCCTTCTCTGGAGACATTGAAAACCTACCTGGACACAGGTGATCCTGTGTGATTTGTTCTAGGCAAACCTGCTTTACCACGTGGGCTGAACTAGATGATCTCCAGAGGTCTCTTCCAACCCCAACCATTCTGTGATTCTGTAGTAGATTTTTCACGGCAAACACTGAGAATAGAGATTGTCTGGAAGTGTTGTGTTTCCTGTAGATCAGGTTGAAGTTGCATGCAGAGCACCAGGTAGGGACATTTCCTGCTCTTGGCAAAGGTAAGCCTTTTGTGGGTCTGTTGCCTCAACTGTGAAATGTACAAGTATTAATTGATTCAAACACAATCTTATTTTAAGGCATTTCACCACTGTTGGTTTTTTTTGTTTGTTTGTTTGTGTGTTGTTGTTGTTGTTGTTGTTTTGTTTTGTTTTGTTTTTTTTTCCTAAGGCTGTGAATGTATTTTCTGTAGTTTAGAATTCACTGTCATGAATCTTTACAGTCCACTAAATTCTGGGAGCTGCCATGGTTTGATACTGTGAAACATTTTTTGTGACAAATCCACCTATATGTATGGTGTTCAGTTACCAACAAGCATGTGACTGTGCATGTATTTGTGAACTGGAACAAGATCCCTGATGATCACTAAAAATAGGTTTATCAGAATCACAAGACTGTTTACATCTAGAATAAAATTGAGTATTTTGGTGGGATGCCTGATTTGTCTCTGAAGAAAACCTGGTTATGTACAGAGTATTTTGTTGAAGGTTCCTTTTATTATTGGACTACTCTACTGTTTCTGAAAAGCATCCAAAATATTACCATTTCTAGCAGAGATTTACAGTCATATAAATTACTCTCCTATTTTGAGCTAGGAAATATCTCACATAGTCAAAAATAGTTGTCCATACTTCCTCCTTTTTTTTATAGGACTTTTTGTTGCATGCCTTCATGACCAGTTGTCGCTGGACTTTATTTCATATGTCCATTCATTTCACACTGAGCTCCTCCATCTGCATTAAAACTACATTTAAAAAAAAAAAAAAGTTCATTTTTCTATCACCCATATCACTCCTTCCTCCTTTATTTCAATTATTTTCTATCGTCCCCTAACACTAGACTTAAAACAGTCATAGTATTCTTTGTGTCAAGTTGTATCACAGTAGGAAGCTCTTATTCTAATGTGTCAAGGTACAACTTAGAGCCTTTCAGTGCTGCATAAGTGGAGGATTAAGCTGCTAATGCTAGAAGTAAACATAAACAGAATTAATGCAGAGACTAAGCAAGGTCAAAAAAATCTTCAAACAAGAATAGATAACTTGAAATTTCTCCTGTGATAATCACAGATTAGGAGTCTCCAATCGTATACATCAGCCTTCCTCTTCTGCCTCCTCCCATCTCTTTCTAACTGCATGGGATATAATGTTTTTTCTTCTGATAAAGAACTAGAAGGACCTTAGGATTAAGGTAAATGCAGGACATTTTGTATATCTTGAATTTGAAAGTGCCAATCCACATTTTCTTAAGACCTCTGAGGCTGTCTGAGTCTTAGATCAAATACTTTAATTATTGAAAGGCAGCATCACTTACTATTCCATCTTAATATTCACTCTAATTTTCTTCAAGTTGCATGAGTTTGAGAAACATGTAATTATGGATACAAAACCTGTAGATTTCTTGTTGTATGACAGAACTAGCAACTGGAAAATTGCTGAGCAGCCCTGTATATATTTTTATGAGATACAGGGAGGTGTCCTGCAATTTTCTGTGCAAGGATACTTGTTTGATCTCTGTTCAGGGAATGAGAAAGTTCGTATGATGAGTGTTCAAAAAACTGATTACTAGTTATTGTGAGGCATTTCCCACTTTGTTAACAAAATCTGATGTTCTTGAAAGGCACTTTCAGTCATTCAATACTAATTGCATAGTGGTAATGTGAGAGGCCAGGCAGAGTGAAATCCTGTTCTGCAAGTACACGTTGTATAAACTTAATCCCCTACTATATGCAAATTAAAGAGAATTAAAGTCTTTGCAAATATACAGCCTACATAAGTAGCTTACCATCATAAAAAATAATGTATGATGTATGGATAACACAACCTTGGTCAAGCTCCCAGTTTCTCCCCCAGCACTTGGATGCTTGCCAAGCTGCCATGCTGAACTTGTATGTCTTCATGCTTTCTGGAGTCCAGATGAAGCCTCCGCGTTGCCCATGCCTCTGACTTTCCAGGATTCCTCTCGTTACATGGATTTCTCTTTTTAGCACTTAAAGAACTGAGAACAGTTGTCAGCTCTTGCAACTGGCACCAGTTTTGCATAGGCTGTTCTGTTAGTTAAGCACACCTTTTTCCACAGCTCCAGCCTTGAAATTACTCTGGTTCAAACTTCATCCCTATAAAGAACAAGACAATTGATGCACATGAACCCAAGCTTTATGGAGCACAAGCCTATGCAAACGTACCATCTAATTTTAAAATTCACTTTCATTTTTCAGCTGGGCTAAATTTGTGTTATTATTGTACAGTTTATATTTTCTTTTATTCCAGCTACAGCAATAATTCTGGGTCATTCAGATTAACAAGCAGTGTGCTGTGTGTACTAAGCCTGAATGATCACTTCCACTACCATGCAGAAATACATAAAATACATCCAGTTGTCTTATACTCCACCAATATTACTAATCTTTTCAAGCAGTTCATCTGTAAAATTTATGAAAGATTAATCTTTTCCTTTTAGTGCTGCTATTCTTTATACTGTATTCCTAGAGTGTGTTGGGGACATGCAGGTGTTGAAGAGCATCTCTTTTCCTCCATTTCTGCATAGAGTGAAACTCCTGTTTTTACAGTCTTGTTCATTAGACTTCTCTGCTGGAACAATAATCCTTGCCTGAACCATGGCTGTTCTGTTTTGGACAAGTTTGAAAGCAGACGAAGTCTGCTTGTTCCTCCTTTTGGAATATGTGACAGAAATTGTCTTGAGCGAGCATGGAAATGAAAGACAGGTGTAAGAAAGAGCTTGAAAAAGGGATGGAGAAAATCTGAAAGTGAAGTTTGAAGCTTCATTTGGGCAAGTTTTGGTTGAGAAGCAGAGAGCAAAGAGGAGGGACAAGTTTGCATAATTTTGAGAGCTATGTCACTTTCCAGAGGACATAGTGATCAGAAAGAGGATCCAACTCACAGCGTAACTTCTGACTAAGTTGCATGACTTTCAGAAAAAATTAGAGACTGGAATGGACAACAACAGCAGCAACACAATCTTTTCTTTTTATTTCATCATGTATTTTCAAATGCAGAAGTCACATAGAATTTTCATCTATATTACTGTAACAGATCAAAAATATTTTGGAAATATTTGTGGGACTTTAATAAGTTAGAGAGCTGGCTAAAAAATGGCAGTTAGATATGTCGACTGAAGTTATTTTAGAATAATTTTATCTGTTGTCTAGCTGTTTCTTCATATAACATATAATTTAACAACAATGCATCTAAAGATGGAAAATTTGTCTTTTGAAAACATTACTAGCTGACCAGGGCCTAACCTGTGCTGGAGCAATGACTGAATAGCAGCAAGAATTTTTTTAGGACTAACATGCTAACTAAGGACTGACTAACTAACTAATAAATGGTAATACAATAATTTTCTAGATTAAGTGGTGTCATCTTCATGCCGTCTAATTTTGGTAGAGAGATTATTCCCAAGGTTCAGTCAACAGCCCATGTGAAATCATTTTAAACATTTTCACATACCTGTCTGCAAAATAATCAAGCCAGGAAAAATCCTATAGTAATTTTCATGTGATGAAGACACCTTACAGATTAATTTATTGAGATTTAAATGCATGAGAAAGATGCTAAGTAAGGGATATAGAAAAGTATATATCCAAAACCACAAAATGCTTTGTGATTCTTTCACTTGGTATGCCCCACATTGTACTCTGTACTAACAGACTATGCTTAAAAGGACTTCATTTCTTGTGCATCTGTTCTGGGCCAACATGAAGTCAGAACGCAGCAGAAATACACGGTTGGAAGCAGTAGCTGGAAAGCTCTTTCAATTTATTGAATCTCATAACTTGGCAGATACAAAGATTAAGAACTGTATGTTACCAATGATTTTGCAATGATATTAAAAAATATAATGCTTTTACAATTTTTCTTTAAATTATCTTCCAAAAACAGGTGGTTATCTTACAGCCAAATAACTAATGTATGTTACGTGTTTCAGTTTAAGATCCTACCAGAGACAAGGCATGAGTAATTTTTTTGCTACCACTGTGTAACTAGGTGAGGTTAACGGTCACAGCCTGACCTCACCTACCTACCTCATGGTCAAAATTTTTATTTCCATTAGGATTTGACAGAAAGCTAGCTAGTGTATCTGGTTATCTCTTTGTAATTAAAAAAAAAAATAATAAGGGGGGCAGGGGGGTGTGGAGACATAGCCTAAGTATACCTAGTAAGACAGATGGGGCTAGTTGTGCAAGTGAACACGATTTGGTTCCGTATGGCTCTCAGTCAGAGAAGCCATAAGCAGAATGGAACAAAATAGCAGGAAGTAGCTGGAAAATATGAGAGGGACATTTGGAATACAATGAATGAGTATCTGTAAAAGAGCAGGTTTATATGCTAATAGTAATTTTGGAAATTTTTTTTTGCCAGAAGATGCATCTTGCTAAAGAACTGTTTTCTTTATTGCAGTAACAGATGTATATAATTGTACCCTGAGAAAATGGCATTGGCTAAGGTCAATCTCATACACTTTTCTTTTTAAGGTAAAAAAAAAAAAAGTCATGCTCCAGCCATTCTGCCAACATTAGTTCATTTACAATACCATGCTGTTTCTTTTTAACCTAGAAGTTATAACCTGAAATGTTACCTGATTTAAGTTTTAAATTCACAGGTCACTATAAACTTCTATAGTGGTGAACAGATGTTCATGGGAGCTTTACTTAGCTGTATAGCCCCTTAAAAGAAAAACATGTTGACGGAATGTCAGAATTATAAACCTCCATAGGAAATGCTAGGGGGCTAAGTCTTTCAAAAATATTCAAGTTTGCTATTAGTTTTACTATAATCCCATGTTCTTTGTTCCTTAGCTTTACATGAACCCCTGACTACTACTGATTGCTTTAGCAATTTGTCTGCTCAGAGGTAAAGTAGGATCGTAGCACATATATGGCTTTACTTACACTTAGGGGTTTCTGCATATCTGTGTAGACAGTGTCTTGCTCCAAAGTAAAGTGACATGTACCTGTTAAGATGTCACTGCTGCCATATTTGTACTTGCTTAAATATCTCATGACAGGTAGCAATGATCATAACAATTCAAAAAAAGAAATAAGTAAATTATCAGTATCACACTTTTCAGGAACACATGCAGCTATTCCTTAGATTGTCACATGAGGAAAAAAAATAGGATAGTGTGACAGAATTTATCAAAAAGGTTGCTGTGACTTTGTAATTTAAAAACAAAACCATTAGCTACAAATATTTGTGTCCAAATTCTTCCCTTAAGATTTCTGTGCTCCTTAGTAACTCCATAAATGATTGAGGGTTTGTAGTGATGAACCTGATCAGAATCAGGTCCTCAGAGTTTGCTTGGCTACAGGTATCATGAGTCTCAAAGCTATGAATAATTTATCAGCTTAGGCTGAAATCTTGTGATTTGTTATTTTCTTTTACCGAAACATAGAGGCTCAGAATGACTGTTTGTGTCAAAGTCATTGTATACATTCTAGAGGGTTATAAAGCCAGTCTGAACAATATTTCTGTATGCTGAGAATGACTTGGGGCCTCAGCATTCTTCATTTAAGGAGAAAAGCATGTCTTTGGCACAGTCTTGAGCACGGATTCGTGACTTTCTCACACCACAGCCTGCTTTACTGGACAGCAGGCTGATACTCAAGTCAATAGCATTATCAGCCCTCTCTTGCCCTTGTCCTTTTATATGGGGCAGGGAGACAGCACAAGAAATGTAGAGGGCTTTGTGATGGAATAACAGAGAGGGGTTTTTGTCAGGCCCAGCAATGTACATGCACAGTGCAGAGCTGCCTGAACGTAGCACTCTCGCTCCATCTGGAAGATTTCTGAGCAAGCTTGGATTTTGTTTGGAGCAAGAATATTCCAGCATACGAAGCATCTTTGCAATGCTCTCCTCCTAATGGATAGCATTCAAGTATTTCTGACTGAACATTCCTCTTGAATTCTGCTCAGTCCAAATCAATGTGCATTTGGGTGGCCACAGCCAGATGAAGGTCACTGGTCAAAGGCGGCCTGCTCATGTTCCTCCTTCAGTGAAAGCAGAGTTCAGGCTCTAATTTAGCAGAACGTATGATGTCAGCTTACAGTGTCTTCTCTAGCTCAGAAGTGTTCCCTGTATATTCTGGGTAAAAAATTGTTCTTTCTTATCTTGGAATATTTTATGTGCTTCTGTAGGGCTGTAAACATTCTTATATTCATATTCAGAAGTTTGGTTAATTTTCCTATTGGAATAAAGATAGTGTTCTCTTATTCTTATTAGGAAACACTGCTTCATTACCACTTTATCCTTTTGCTCCACTGCAGCTTGATTCCTTGCATATTGCTTTTCATCCCTTTGAGTTTGCACAGGAATCAAATTACAAACATTATTTGATTCTGGGTGAATGAACCACAGGTATATTGCTCTTCAGACACTGTGAAGTTTCAAAAGCATCTGTGCATAAGGATGCTAATGAGGGAGCATGACTCCAGTTATTCTACAGGCATCTTGCTGTAATCTGGTGCACCCCTTAAGTCCCATTTACCACCCAACCACACCAAACATTTGTGTCCCTGGGAGGAGAGGACAAGGACAGTGTGGAGGCATCAACAATCAGTGATGGAAAGGAGGTAGGGTTGGTTTTGTCAGTGACATTGACTAACAGGGTTACATTATGACACCCTGACACTTTTCATGATGTAACTGTTAAGTACAATCATATTGCACAGTAACTTCACAGGAAAATGAGTTAGCAAAGGTCTGTTGACAGGATCTGAAGAGGCATAGCAATGGGTGTAGTAGCACCACTCATTGAAGATTTTACTCTGAAGTATAGCTCTTTTAATTCCTTCCTTTTTCCTTCTGACCACCTGATTTATTTTATCCTCCTTTTTCAAGTCTTTCTGGTCTATCACTATTTTTTTCTAAATAAGAAATGCACCAAAACAATGTACAATATGCACAGTAGAAAATATTTAGAAGACTTTGGTATTTCAACATCCAATATTTTCTGCTAAACTGCAATGAGACACAGCCATTTGTAATTTTTCATTCAAACTTAAATCCTGAATCTCTTTTTTTAATATTTGTTGATAAAATTATAAACTCAATTCAGGCCAACAAAACAGGTCTTCCTTTAAAAACTGGCAACCTTGAACTCTGTCATCCCATTACCTCTTTATTTCTGCTTCCAGAAAATATTATAGAGAAGATTTTATTTTCAATCCGTTGCTGAGAGTTGTTCTTGGCTTTAGGTTGAAGGTCAGAAATTATCCTTCATTTACAAGAAATGTATTTCAGTATTCCAATAGACACAGGTTTTGATGTCACTGAATAATGGGCCACTGAAACTCCAGCATGCCTATATATAGTATGTTGCATTTGTCATTTTTTTGTTAGATTTGTAAATTGCTTTGATAGGAAAGGCTGACACAAGCCTGTGTATACAGCTAGCTTAGCTGTATATTAACCAGTGAGCTGTGCATGGGCTTCTAACCTAGAAGTGCTCTGGCCCATCTTGCAGAAGGTACCAGCTTAGCTCTGTCAGAGCCCTGGGACATTACAACATTTGCCTTTCCACCAGGCTTCTTGAGGCAGAAGAATTTTAGATTATAGCCTTTGTTATCCTGTTTCCTTTTCTGTAAGTACCTTCCTGAAAACTTAGGGCTCCCATTTCTTAATAGGATGAAACATTCTGGGGAAAATGCCCAGGTGTATTTTCTAACCATAAGTTTATTTAACATTATGCCCCAGATGAGAGAGCCTGTGTTTTTCAGGGTGTCTGGTGAGGAGGGTGAACTCTGTGCTGAAGCTGTCACCTGCACAACACAAAACTCATAGCCCAAGGAGGGGAGATGAGCAAGGATGGATACCAGACACTGCTTCTGCTTCCCTTTCAGTGCTGCTGCAGGGTTCATGGCATAACCGAAAAGCCCTGAGGGACAGGCCTGGGTTACAGTAGTCTGCCAAGCGTGTCCTTTTTCATGGCTGTGTTGGAGGTGGTTCAGACAGATCAAGTCAAACCATCTGTTGAAATCGCAGCTGTTTCCTAGCCTGCTAGCTACAGCTTGCCTCCAGCAAGCCATGTTCTGGTTGTGTCTGTGTCTCTGGGGCCACATTGCCCACACTCAGATTAGCAGCAGACTCCTCCTGAACAAAACGTTAAACCCACTTCAGCTTGGACACAGAAGTCCTTGCTTGGACTTCGACATCCCTGCCTTGGTTTCACACTTCCGTGCCCACCTTCCAACTGAGTGAGCATTATTTCATAATCCTGAAAGGACAGTACATCCTGCTATGTGAAGTGCAGCACCTCTCAGTCTCCAGCACCGCATGGGCCAGGCAAAGCGGTTCTGGTGCTACGCCAAAGGGATCTGCAGAGAGTGGTTTTGCAGTTCCTCCGCACACTGTCTTTACTGGAGGACTCTCAGAAGCAGAGCTTGCAGATTTTTTTACATAGTTCTTTTCCTTGCAAAAAGACGTGGAGCAAAGCAAACATCCACAGTTTTTCCCAGCACATTTCCTGTAGAACTGCAGAGAAGCTAATAACACCTGATGTATTAGTGGGAAGCTGAACCCAAATTCTCTACTTATAAAAGGCCTTAATCAACATGTCAGACGTGTCAGGAGTTGAGACTGTGTAGAATTCTTTCTAAAGTCCTTCCCCGTGTAAGGAGCAGTCCTTTCTCATGCAAATAGCCCCCCAAAGCCTATTCGGTTTCCTGAATGAGTAATGCCATTCAGGACTGGCCCTCCTTCCTCTCAGTGAAATCATGACTCCTATGCCCAGATAAACTTTTACCATTTTAATGAGAAAAAGGCACACTTTCAAAATAACGTATGCCAGTGCTGAAAACATTTCAGCTATAAGGAAGGATGCAATTATACATGCTCATTTACAACTGTTAATTGCAGGCTCTGCCTTAAAAAAAAAAATAAAATAAAATAAAAACACTCTATTGACATGCAAAACCCTTTATACGTGAGCATAGAGGTTTGAAAATTGGTTAAAGCTAGAAAAATAATCTAACTTCGCTGAAGCACATGAGAGTGGTTATAAAACAAACATAAATTTTGAAAAAGAACTTGCAAATGTGTGGAAAGGTATAATTCTGGCCACTTGCTGTGCAATAAAATGGACTGTTAGCCAAATAATGGAATCATAATACACTGACTGTGTTTTTCTAGACATTTCCAGGAAAGGAAATATAAAACCATTTTGGTTTTTTAACCAGATTTTCAATTTTAGATTTTTGACAGTTTCTTTTTCAGTCAGTTGGCAAAAGAGCTTTAGGAAAAAAAGCTGAATCGTGCCTTTCTTCTCATGCAAGTTTTCTGAGAGATTTAGACAGAATGACTGATACCAGTTAGGTAAGATGTAGAATAATTAGCATGAGCTGCCTGGGTCAGGTCCACAGAGATCATTGGCTTCAAGAGAAAAAGGGCTATTTTTTCCTCAAAGGGTAGCATTCACTCCAGATTGTACTGAAGTTGCAGAGCGTTTGCAGCAAACTTTAACAGTACCTGTATTTTATCCAGACTTACTGTCTTTTGAACTAAAAGTTTGAACTGAATTTAAAGTTAAACTAGCAACTAAGTGATTATTTAGTTCACTTAAAATTATTTAAACTACCAACTCAGTCATGGAAAACAATAACTGCATGGTTTACTGAAGCAGTAACACTTGAAGAAACTGCCTTCCAATTCATGTAAATCAACTCATCATTCTGCTACAAAGGCGTAACTGTCACTTCTTTGTGACAGCCTGCATGCCTGGCACACTAAAGCAATTAAGGTTGTGTGTTTAAGGGATGCTGGACTAATTTCAGTCATTCATGACTGAAATACGTTCTCTTATGGTGTCTTATGATGTTTTCCGCAGATCACATCTCAAAGCTCCGCGCAGTTATTTTTAGCCTGCTTATGAATTAATTGCATGCAGACACATGGACCGGGTCACCTATTCAGCAAGTGGCAGCTTAGAGTGAGGATCATTTGTTTTAGTTCAATCTGTGTTAATCTGCAGTGGTATTAGCTGAGAGAAGGAATGTAAGCAAGAGCTCTTTGCTTGTTATCTATTACTTTTTTTCAAACAATAACAAGAATTTTAAACATCTGTTTAAAAAACACCAGAAAAGAGAAGATACAATATTTTCCCCAAGGGATATAGCTCAGATATCTGACACCATCTTTAGATAAAATGCAAGAAGTGTACGAAACTCTAGTCAGTAATAATGTAATTTTTGATCTAATGAATTTACGCTGTATGCTAGCTAAGCTGTTAACTTTTCTGTTGTTTCCAAATGCACATCACAAAGTTTCTCAGGGATCAATTATTTCTCTAGGGTTTTTTTGTTGTTGTTTTTCATGCTAATACATTTTAATGATTTTTTTTTTATATTTTAAGACTAGCTCCTTGTTTAATACTTTCTAAAATGGAATGCAGGGTAAAGTTCAACCTGTGTAGTTGATGGTACTAAGTTTGGAGTGAGAATTTGTATTATTACAGCTCTAAGTTTCAGATTAGTTTTTAAAGTCCAGAATCCCTCCTATCGAAGGGTCATTACATTGTAGTGCTAAAGCAGCAATTTGTAATTCGTCTTATCTCATTTTAATCATTACTGATGTTTGTAGTGAAAAACTACTGTTCTGTAGAACAAAACATTGGTCCACAATAACAGCAAGGGACTAGAGGAATTGCTCTACGTTACAGATCTTTTTTTCAATATGAAGCCTTACTTATTCACACAAATTTTAAGTTTTATTTTCCTTTTATTACACCATATAAAAATAATCATAGTGTTATAGCTCCCTTTACAACCTGATGACAGCATTCTGAAGAAAATTGTCACACTTTGGCCATCTGAGGCCACAAAATGCAATTTGATATCCACTGCACTGAATGGAAAGGCTTATTTGGCTTGAGTTAGGCAACATGTGAAGCTGCAAGAGATGTGATATAGGATCTAGACTGATCCTGACTGTACCTGAGCCTTCCGTGTAAGTCACTGTGAAAAGCACTTTTGGTTCAATTGCTTATGAATGTAAGAGAGAGCAGTATATAGTGTGAAGAACAGTGAAAGTGTCAGGAGGTTTGGAAGTAAGTCATGCCCCTGATTTTTGCATCATTCAGCACTGCAAACCAACAGATCCTGACAGTCATCTCCTGTCTGGTCCTTGCCATACTTGCTTTAGGAATTTTTCAGCCTGTACACACAGAAAGAGCAGCAGGGGGAGAATAGCACAGGGCAAAATAGTTCCTGCTCTATCATTTGCACTGGAATAGCAAGAAAATTTAGCTGAGCTTGGGGAGACCAAACTTTAAGCAGCTTTTGGTGAAGAAAGCTACCAAGACAACAAGAAAACTGCTGACTAGAATAGATATTCTACTCAGAGTTTAAGAAAGGTAACAAAAAGACAACAGTTGAAATGCCTGCTTTTGCACTGAAACATAAAGGGCATTTGTTATTGATTTTATGGGAAAAAAAATGTTGAGGATCACATCTTGTTCACATTTATTCTAGGAAAATTCCAACAACTTTTGCAGGAACAAAACTAGTTCTTTTCTAGGGAAATGTTTCATGATTCTATAATAATTGAAGATTGTAGAAAGTATGGTTTCACTTCAGTAGGTTTTAAAGCAGATATGTGATTTTGTAAAGAAACTTTTTTTTTCTCATTTTCTATAAAATTATCAAAAACAGTGAGAAACCATTACATACAGAAACACAGACAGCATCTAATGTTGTGTTTTGATTCAAATCAGTATTTTTAAAACCCTCTATATGGTTCCTAAGGAGAAGAAAAATACCTGCATACTTTCAAAACATTAAAATACACCCTTGAGATGAAAATTTGCCAACTCACTTCTTGTGAGGTTCCCTCAGCTCCCATTGAAATCAAAGGGGCACGTGCTTAAACACTTTCCAGGAGAGAGTAGGTTTCCTGAAATAGTCTTAATGAAAAAGAATTAATTTTGGTCTACTTCCCAGTATTCCCCTAGAGTTACCACTTTTATATTTTCCTCCCAGCTGTAGTCTGGGTGAGATTTTGTGCCTGGAGTTTTTGAGCTGTAAGATATTGTTAGTCATTTAAGCCTACTTCTGCGTGGCATAACCTCCTGCTTTGCCAGATTGGTCCTGAAGAAGCAGAAAAAGAACACTGCTACAAGACCAGAAGTACTGCTTTCAAGAGACCATGTGAGTATGTATGTATGCATGAATCCCCCTAGGAGAGAACAGCTAATCACAGAAATGTCTCAAAGTGAATTTTTTAACCTCTGTATACCAACTGTAAAGCAGTAAATCGAATTCGTCAACAAAAATACAGCATTCCTAGAATGAATGATACAGGACCAGTACTGCCACCTTGGTGGAGGAAAAAATAATGTGGTTTGTGTTTCTCTACATTGTTTGTATAACCTTGAATTACCAGAATTAAGTATGGTAATAACTTGGTAATTCACAGTAATTTCTTTCATCACTGTGGAAGTGGCATTACAGAAGCAACACTGACCTATAATTTTTTCATGAGTTCTGAAGTTATTGTCACTATGTTTCTAATTACCCTTGCAGTCACCAAAATTATTTCAGAGCAGTTACTGAGATCATGCCAAAGCACCCTGGATCATCTTATTTTCCTGATCAACTGCTTGAAAGGTCAGAACTGTCAAAAAAAGTTAACCATGATGTGACAAGCATGGCACATTGAAGAGGTAATTAGAACTTTCATCTGCCACTTGATAACTTTTGGGAATATGAAACTGTAAGAAAAAGTATAGCAAAAGGTAAAGATGTTGAACAAAAAACAAAGCAACTACATTTGTTGCTTGACATGGCTATTAATGGCTCTTTTCATTAATTATCATTAGTGTTTTATGTGCCTTCTCCACATCTGAGGGGAAGAAAATGAAATCTTGGAGGTTCAGGGAGTAGCTGGTGACATTCTTAGTTTGATCCTGGATTTCTTATTCCTTTCCTTCCATTCCTGTGCAGCACATAAATGCCATTTCACATAGATGCTTGCAGAGAAGCAACCTGGAAACATCTTTGCTGGAACAGGCATCGAAGACTGGGCCCAAAGGTGGGTGACCACACACCTCAGCATGGTACCTTGGGAACAATGAGGAACAGATAAAAGTTAATGTATCCGTAAATGCAGAAAAGAGAAAACTGTTTTGTTGGCTAAAACTACCTTTTCTCCTGCACGTTTTTTCTGCCAATGACTGCTAAACAAGGATAGGTCTCCTAATTGCAGTAGCAAATAAAGAATGAATAAAGAGTTTCTACTGAAGGTGGTTCATGGCTGCACTGTTAAGGCTGCATGGCTGTTGTCACCTACACAGCCTACCCTTCTGAATTTTTTTGCAGTGTCTGGGTGAAGATCACCTTCTGTAGGACTGTTTCAATACTTTAGCAAAAGATAATCAAATACTAAGTGTTTACATTCTCCTAGAAATGGATCTTCGTAACAGTCATTTGGAGAGGAAGTTGTGCCTAAAAAGAGGCTGATGGGGACATCAGAGAAGACCATAAAGTGTTCCATCAATTAATCTGCATGAGTGTAATTAAATACTCAGTACAGATGTTTATGGGTCAACATGTATCAAGAGAAACTAGTAGCATGAAGAAGACAAATGGTACACAGAAGGTCTGAGTCATGCTTTTGTGTTTAAAAGTTTCCCATTTCATCACTTCATCAGCTCCTTCCCTGCGCACATTTCCACCCCATTCTTTCCTTCTTCGCATTCACTTCATTTCATCTGGAAAGCTACATGATGCTCAGCATTTGCCTGTGAATCCCTGGGTAGGCCCTCAGGCTGTCTCCAACCTTGCGGCCTGAAGGGCTCTGGTTTAGACATGCTCAGCAGGTAGCTTTGGAGATTGCCTGGCTCCAAGGGACCCTTCCAGTACTCGTGACAGTGCATATTAATGTTTAATATGGTGTGTATGTCATAGAAATATGCCTCTAAAAACTATAACAGTATGTTTGCTGTTTCAACTACCATGCTTTGGTTAACAAGATGAAGGCCTTCAGTACTTGTAAATTAAAGTGATTGTGTATTAGACAGACTTAGCAGTGCTATGCCTGCGATTTTGCTATGTGTTCACAGGCTGAGTTCATGCAACTTCTTTCAAGCACTCCTTCTGCAACCTGTGCCTCTTCATTCAAACTCCTTAAAGATTGCTATGGCCACCTTAAATACCAGGAGTAGTTAAAAAACCTGTAACACATGGCTAGCTTCATAGCTGTCACTTCCTAAGGCAGTCCCATTTTACAAAATACAGGCCTATCCTGTTTGTATTTGGACATTTCTGACTCTTTTAAGATACAGATCATCTTTTAATACAAGTTGTCTTGCCAAGTCTTCTCCTCCCTTAAAAGGCCACATAGGCCAGACCTTCCAAATAAAAATGTCAACATATTTTTTAAGAGCTGTTTTCAAAAAAGATATGATTACTTATAAAAAAACTGCTGGATTTAATGAAAATGAGAAAGAGCCAGGTGCATGCAATACCCTAGATCTCAGCAAGCCAGGGACACTGCTCTGTAAGCCATGTGGAGCACCTCTGACTTAATTTTACCAACAATGAGAGTTGGT
Source organism: Columba livia (assembly GCF_036013475.1). Classification (NCBI taxonomy): domain Eukaryota; kingdom Metazoa; phylum Chordata; class Aves; order Columbiformes; family Columbidae; genus Columba; species Columba livia. The sequence goes on from NC_088642.1 coordinate 34,815,173, forward strand.
TTTCTACAAGAAATTCCTTCCAAGAAAGAAAAGTTTAAGCAGTTTGGTCTCAGTTCTTTTCCAGAACAATGAAGCTTTAAAACACCCTCTGTCTCCAGAGCCGGCAATCCTGTCCAGGAGAGGAGTTATCCATGAGTGGGAGGTATTCACCAGGGAGCAATAAATCACAAAAGCAATAGCTTCCGCCTCCTGTGTCTTGAACCATTCCTGGAAAAAAATCTGTTCCGGGCAATCCTAGTGTGTTGTACTGGCCCAGCAAGCCTGATTGCTGATGTTGTAAATTAGAATAGCCATTATACTTCCCTAATTCATGCTAGTTTCCTAGCAGCCCCTGAATCAAAAGGTCACAGCACTGACTGGACTGAGTCTTTTTCTTTCCTTTGAGTGTCTTTTCACATTTGCTGAACAGACTATGCTGGATGTGTGTTTTGTCTCATCCTCCAGAGAAGCCAAAAAAATTACATCCATCAGACATGAACCATGGTATTTGCATCTTGTGTATGAACTTGTTTTATTCGGCGCATAACTGGTTGAGATCATCACACAAACATGCCTGAAGATAACTCTTTTAGTTATTTTTCCTTATAGCAGTTCCAGGATTTTAAATTATTATAATAAAGGCTATGAGAAAAATGTTACAGAATTTGTTAGTGTCACTATACATGGGGAATTTATGTAGCCTATGACATGCTGAGGCTTTTTTTTAATATACTAAATATTTTGCAGCTTAATCTCTCATACATAATGTGAGAACATATGAGGGTCACTCTCGAAGAATGCAAATACATATTGCTACCTAACAAATTATTTTCAGGAGCTAAAGCATGGTTCTTGTTGAACTTAATGCACAGAGTTACCCAAGTTCTCTTATCTATGGCACCTTATAAATTTCCTGTCATAATTTTTCATATTTTGCTTACCACCAAGCCATGGTTTTTCCCCCTGATTTTCTTTTGTGGAATTGAAAACAGGAATCTGGAAAAAAAATCTGTTTGTTAGACAAGAAGATAATGAAACTCAATATTGCAGTATCCCATTGAGTCTATTGATTACTAACGCTACCCATTCACTGTAGAGTGTCACACAATGGCTATTAAAATTTTCACAAGTCTCAGTCTAATTATATGGTATTTGATTTTTCAAATACAACAGAATTTTAGTGACAGTTACTCTATTATTGTAGTCCTTTTTTATTTGCTTCAGGATTAAAATTTTCTACTTCTTGATCTAACAACACTTTCCATTATTTTTCGTAGAACAATAGGTTACGTAGGAGATAGTTCCTATTCTGAAAAATAATCTTTTTTTGCAAAAATATAAGTTTCTTATGAAGTCTTTGCTGTCACAGAACATGTACGAACTTTGCTCAGTTAAGACAGTTTCATAGAAGTTAAATTTAAAAAACATGGTCAGATAGTTAAAATGTCAAACTTAGCTTACAGCTTTTACATTTATGATAGGAGCTCCAAATTTGTGATCTGCAACTGATTCATGATGTACATGTGCCTCAGTTTCTTGATCTGTAGTGAAAAAGTCAAAGAAAATAATTTCTATATGTTTCGTAGGAATATTGAAGGGCATACATTTACCAAAGCTCAAAGCCATCATCGAAAATTCAACCTGACCATGTGTTTTGCCCAATATGGTTTCAAAGTTATTAATAATAAAAAAAATAAATTAAAAAAAAAAAAGATTCTGTACCTACAATACACAGAAATGAGTTTCAAGAAACTAATCCAAAATTTCCTGCAAATTGGAGATATGCTTGCTTAAAACTTGGTTAATCTTTCAGGGTTTAGAAGGCAGAAGAGTAGGTGAGAGTGAAACAAAAAATTAAAACCTCAGAATATTACCTGCTTTATGATTGTCACAAAAAATACAAAACAAAAATCATAAATAAGGTGGAAAGCTGTCCTCTCAATGCTAGATTACCTTGTATGATGCTTCAGCATATGTCATATGCCTTTGATTCACAGGAAGTAAAAAACAAAAGTAACTAGTTAGACTTGGAAATCATCAGTTTCATATAATTATTTTAATTGGACTCATCCCAACTATGAGTTCACATATGCATTTCACTAACACTGCCTAATATATAATGGTAGGTTATGTATTGCAATAAAACACTGACTGGATAGAAATCCTTACCTAATTCAAATCCCCACTGACCCAAGCAGGGCTATGTTTTGACTTCAGTTCTTTCATGTCTCTTTTGAGTCTTGGATGTCAAAATGCATTGGAAAGGAAAGCACAAGACATGCTCTGAACACTTCTGGGTGAAATAACCTGTTACACATTATGTAGACAGTCATCTGTTTACTTACATACAATTCTACATACTCATGTTAACCTCATAAAGGGATTAATTTCCCCAGCTTGGTAAACAGAAAGCAAAGAGTTAAACTCCTGTTATCCCTAGCCAGAACATCTGCAGCTGCTACCTGAAATACCACATTTGTGTTTAATAGTTATTGGGAGAGCCTTTCAAAATATAGGCTCACGGAATGGATTCCAGATGCCTGATTCCCTAGAGCATAGGCAGAAGGGAAACAACATTAATTTCTTCTATACAGACTTTAAGCCATCGAAGATCTGTTACTTGTGGTTAAGCTTTATGTTGCCAGAAGTTCACTGATATTTTTTGGACTAGCTGGTCAAAGGGAATCCTCATTTTCTGCTAAGGAGTAGGTTCTAGATCCCACACGTGGTGTCCATCTGCTGCCAGGTAACTCCTAGAAGGTCCTGTGCTTGACCACAATACTTTGGGCATCTGAAGGCTGGACAGACTTTCCTCCATACCAATTGTAACAGGAGCATGAGAAGTGCTGTTTTTAAGGGGGTATTCCTTTCATGTGCATTACAGAACTGAAGAAATAGATAATTTGAAGAAACAGGCAGGTTTTTTGGCAGCTTCTGGTAGTGTCCCAGCAGCACACATTCCCTGTCTGTGCCCTCTTATAGATTAGGCACTAAAACCGTAAAAGGGGGCCTGTTTTATCAGAATGTGTTGATCTTCACAGACTTTAGCCTGACTTAGTAGTGTGCAACAAGAAGCTGAAACTAGAATTTCAGCTGCCACAGTTGATCAGAAGTTTGAGGGCATGATCAAAAGGAAGAGTCAGAATGAGGATGACATCAACAGAAACAGCTTGGTGTAAGCTTTATACAGTCTTGAGTCAGGATTTTCTGAGTACTTTTTAACTCAATTTAAACTTTCATTAAAAGACCAGGCACTTTAGGTTTAAAAGAAGCTCACTTTTTAAATGGAGAAAAATAGGACAAATCAAAAATACAACATAAATTCTTACTCACACTTGCCTAGATCCTGGATTCCTCAGACTCTGCTGCATATCCTGGAGGTGTTTCAACCTTGAGAAAATTTAAAGTTGCTTCAGAGATATCCTGAGATAGCATCCAGTTCCTAATCATTGTGCAAACAAGGACAAGACCTTCAGATATTCAGAGATTTGTCTGCATTCATGTGTTCTTGCCTTTCCTGAGAATTAGTCAAAGTCGTTGAAAAGGTAGAATTCCACTTTTACTAAAGGAAGGCTCGGGTAGCCAATTCACTGTAGGGATGTAAACCCTAAGATGTTCTGTATGTAAAGACGTGATTTCACATTTTTATAAAGTTCTTAAAATTGTGTGTTTTTTGCTTGATGGGCAGGCTCTAATGCCCATCAATCTTGAGAGAAAATAGGCATCATTAGAGAAACAGAAATATATCTCCAGTGTAGTCAAAAGCATCCTCAAGAATTTAGATGTTTGCAATGCCAGAGATTTATTTGACTGAACATAGACTCAAGCATCCATTTCAAATACAAAAAAAAAGATTTCTCCAGCTGTTGCTGCATCTGTTATCAGGACCTGCTGTCATGCCAGTGAATGCATTTAAGCAATTGTCGCAAGAATCAAGCTTTGGTTCTTGTGGCTACAGGAAATAGGGATCCGTTGGAGGCTGTGAGACATTAATCTTTTGATGCAGAATTTCAAAAGTGTATTTAAATCTTAAAGGAAGATAGGATACTAGAATTTCAAAATCGGACTGGGGAAAAATACTGCAGTGTACAGTATAATGTGCAAGTGAATGTGTCTGGAAACTTAAGGTCAGTATTAGGAAAATTTATGTAAAGTCACTTTGAGAAATAGAATGACAGACCTTGAGCAAAGAACAAAAAGTCATATGTGTAGTTTGGCATGTGTCACTGATTTAAATTTACAGCTGTTCATTAAGTGGCCAAGAATTCTCAAAGGTTTTTGTATAACGTTTTAATGTTTCTTGACACACATACCATTCTCACAAATTCTATCTTGGAGCACTGTGTGAAGTGTGAAGTAAAGACGTTCTCTGAAAATGTAAGTAACTTGGTAAGTGCCTATGGAGGTATGAAGTCCACCTTGTAAAAGTGTAAAATTTTGTCTGAAAAAAAAAAAAAAACAAACACCTTTAAATATAGATATTTAAAATAAATTTTAAATCCTTTAAAAACAGTTAAGTTTTAAAAGAACAACTTTCTGTGTTACAGTTTTGAAAAAAAAAAAAAAAAAGTAGAAAGGAGCAGAGATACACAGTATATTGCAAACCTTCTATAAAAGTCTTTAACAGCCTGGGCAGCTTCCATGCTTGTGGTTGTTACAGACTCTTTCAAACTGCTCAATCAGTAAGGAATACCAACACAAACAACCTCTTCAATAATTTTCTTTTCAGATCCATTCTTTCATGGTCAATTTACTTTTTGGTGTTTTTCTTACTGTATTTCTAATGCCCTAGTCAAACAAACATAGTGCCACAGCCATCATAAAAAGTCATCAAGTATTCCAAGCTGAACAAGTTGGTTTGCACCTGCCCAACCTGGGCAATTCTTATTTTGATACGTTCTGTATTAAAGCAAAATCCACCAATAGAATAGTTTGAGTGAAAATAAAAAGTCTTATCTTCCAGGGAGGCCTAAAAGACCAGCTATAGCAGTGGTAAAATTTCTGTGCCTTGATTTAATTTAAAAAGAACATTGTCTTATACTTTCAGTACCAGATTTTAAGTCAGAGAATCTTCTGAAGAGATGGAGGTCCAGATAATAAAACCACTATTACAGCTGTTCTTCCCATGCAGTTATTTCTGCACTTTAATACTCTATCTGGGGACTGAGCCCCAACCCCCTACATCCCACCCCTATCCCCCCAACCCCCACCATGGTGCACTGTCCATATACCAAATAAACTGATAGCCCTACTTCCAAGAAGATGACTGCTATCTGTTAAGAGCAGAAAGCACAGGAGTACAAAGAAACCTTATCAAAGCATTTACATGAAACAGACCTTTCCCTTTCCTCTTTCCTGGACTGTCCCTTCATCACTGAGGTATTGCTTGCCACCCTATTTTTACTCACTTCCCTCTTAAAGTCCCAAATTCTAATCAGCATCTTTCCTTTTGATAGGGAAAGTGGAATGTAATTTCCTCTGGAGATTGTAAATCTATCTTTACTGCAGAATTGATACAGCACATTTCTATCTTCTAGAAACACTTGCTGCCCTATTTCAGACTTCTCAATCTGACATTAATAAAATGGCAGGTCCTAAGGTTTTCCTAAACATGCACACGTATGTGCAGTACAGCTGTATGCTTACCTGGACACTTCTTTGATGTGCGTGCAATATTGACTTAATCTACTTAATCCAACATTTTGTAGCTGTTTATCTTTGTGTGTCTAGAGCAGATTTGGAGTATGATTACTACAGAATTAACAACTTTACTGTTAAGAATTTTCCGTTCATTTTGAGTAAAATGAGAAATCCTGCTTTTAAGAAAGTGAAGGGCTTGTGTATCTTGCTTTCTTACTATTGTGCTGGTGTTTCAAATAGGAAGTTTCATGTCTAGAAATCCTAAACCAATTATCAAGGAAATGGTATGGCATATAAAACTACAAATGGCATGTTCTCCTGCTGCAGATGCAAAACATCTAAGCTAGTTCATAAAAGCTCAATGAACATTTTGAAGCATAGAAAATGGTATATGTAATTCTAGCTCAGTGAAACTCCAATCTGGAATGGGGCTTTTGGCTACTATGGCCATATAAGGTGCAAGACATAAGTGAGTTTTGCATTCCTTTGTGATGAAAAGGGTATCCCCACTGTACTACCAAATTAAGGATAGCTGCTTTACCATACATTAGTTTGCCTTCAGTTATCAGAGTTAAAATCATAAAAACTGAAAGGGAATGAACATTAGACTTCGTTTAGAAACCTGTTGTCCTAGGCTGTTCTGAATTGGTGCAGAGAAACTGCAAAGTGTATGCTGTGCAGCTGTAGCAGTTTTCAGTTATATTTCAAAAACATCAAAGGTAACGTGTCTTGTATTTCTCCTTTGGACCTGGAAATTGAAATAATAACAATGAGATGTGTTTCTTTTAACTTTATGCGTGGCTGGGCTCCCTTATTATAGAAGCTTATTGTTGATGAATAGGTTAAGCACAGTTGAAAATTAGCCTTTCCTCCCTAAGAGCTTATTTGGCTCAAGATATTTCTCAGATTTTTAAAGGTAAACTGATTTTCTTCAGCACTTGAGCAAACAATCACAGGTACTTACAAATAGTCAGTGCAAACATAAAAATCTGCCATTTCATTTTGTTCATTTTCTTTTCTCTCTTGCATCTTGGAAAAATGTGCCACTCTGGTTTTCTCTTACAGCAGCCTCAGAAGTGTTCCTGTTTATTGTGCCAAATTCTTCATGGTTGGTATATCTTTATAAGACAGATACACAGCATAATAATTCTATTTTTAAATAGAACAGATTTTCTCAGTGTTACAAACAACACAATAACACAAGCTCTGTGCTTGATTGTGTTAATTATATGAACATTTCTAAAACAAATTCCAATCCTTACATAAAATATGCACGTGTCTGTGTCTTCTTTAACCCCTGTTTATTAGCTCTTTCTTTTTTTGGTGTTGACTGCTACTGAAGACCTTTCCTAGTACTTACATTCAGAACTTTAGTTGGCTAAAGAAACAGTCCCACCATAACAAAGCTGGCTGTGAAGCAGATGCTAAACGTTTTGCCTTTATAGTACATTCATCTGTCCCTTGCCATCCTAAAAGTATCACTAGCTATCTGATATGTGTTCCTTTAAATGCTCAGTTTTTGTGTGCAGAGGGAAACAATTCCCCCAGGAACACAGTGCGAACAGCACCATCCACAGGTAGCTCCTGCCTTCTGTATTCATGGTGCAAGGGAAAGTTTTTCTTCAAACTTGGAGGTGCACCTGGGAACAGGAATAAAAAACACCAGTCTTTGAGCCCTGTCCAAGGTCAGCATTTCTTCTGAAATGGTTTTCTTTTGTGTGTTACTGCCAGACACAGACAGAGGGGTTGCATGGAAAGTGCCATGGTTAATCCAGTGATATCCTCTGCCAAGGAGCAAGAGGGAGACCCAAGAAACGTAGGAACTGGTGTGAAGGAACAAGGCTTCTTTGTACACTGAGAATTAAGTGCATCCTGTAATAACAGCGGTAGGTTCATGGTCCTAGGAGAATTAAACTCATTATTTCTAATACAAACAGGAACGGTGACCATCTCTGTGTTTCTCATGGCACAACCGAAAGGGTCAATTTCTCTGAGACTCTAATTTTCAGAAGAAATTGTCTTCATTTTATTACAAGCAGAATCCATTTCTGTATTCACAACTTGAGCACCCAATAGAGAGAGATACATTTTGATTGCAAGCAGCTGTTGCCATCTGATCAGGGGATGTATTGCAAGTATTTTAGCAAATGTTTCTCTTCCTCCTCTTTTTCTCCTAAGACTCTGACAAAGTTGATGCATGACCGGGAAATCTATTTGTATGTGAAGAAATCCCCCATGTCAACCCCCAGACAGCAGGTAGTGCTATGCATAAGCATGTACATCAAGTAGCACCTGTTAGAGTTTAAACTTTGTTCTCTAAAACCTTGACTAGGTGGAGTGGCAATAGAGGTGTTTGATTTAGACTCTGAAGCTTGGAGATGACGAGGAAGTTCGGTCCCCATTGGCTGAACCTGAAACCAGAAAACTGTCAGAGTGAAGCTAGACCTTCATTATGTCTTTCTCTAGGTGCTCCACTGAGAACAGTCATGTTTAAATTGGTGAGATGTGATACTACCCCAAAACAGGCTCTTCAGAAGTACTATTGAGTGCCAGAAAATATTTTCTGCTGTAGGCCAAAGAGAACAAAAGAGCCTTAATCTCTTTGGGGGTGGAGAAGGAATTGTTTAAACAAAGTCCCTGACTCAGATCTATAGGGAAGAGAGCAATCTACAGTGACAGAAATCTTAATCCCTGGTTTTAATTTCATCTGTTGCTTTCTTAACTATGCCTGTGAAGCCACTGGGGCAAAAACTGCTTGTTCCACTTCATATTGTTACTCATCAACATGAATAAGGTAAGAAGGATGTGAACAGTGCCGTTATACTGTGTGTGTATAAATAAATATACATATATATATATACTTCATAAATGCTGTTTCTTTATATTATATCTAAATCCAGACTCAAATTCTACCTTTGTATATTCTCAGGTTCTCATTCCAAGGTATAAACAAACTCCACAATTGCCTAGTTACTATGTACCTTAAATAGGAAGAAAATCAGAAAACTTCGTTGCACAGAAAGAGTGCAGGTTTTGATTTGTTGTGTACAGCAGAATCCATCAAGGAGCTGAATATCTCCAAGACAGGTCTGCAGTCTGCAGCTCCCAGCAAGTCCAGCAGAGATGACAGGTGCTGACCGCTTCCTATAAATTACTCTATATCATCCAGAATACTGGCTGAATGGAAAAGACAAGCATGCAGTGGCTCACTTGATGTCCCTAGGCAGTTCACTGCAAGATTAATTTCAAGTTTTAATGAAAATAAGTGGTAATGATCTAATGTATTTTTTAATTAGAAAATGTACAGTCTTTCAGCACATTCCACTCGAGTTCTGGGTGACTGAAAAGCAAATCAGAATAATCACCAGTTAATACAGAGGTAGTCATTCTGATTAGGAAGTTGTAGAGCTGCATACTGCATACCATAAACACTGTATCAGAATTTTTCTAGTAATTCATGGTGAAATACTGTAGATACACATAGGATATGCCATAATCATTTTACCTACATTTTTAATAGGAAATAACCAATTTAAAAATATATGCATGCGTGTACAATACTTGTGCATCTATTCATACGACTGATTCAAGGTATAGGCTGCATCCTGATTCCTTGATCTGCACATATAACTTCCATTTACTTCAGCATTTTGGAGCTGATTTCCATGGTAGATTCCTCCAAGTATAAGGTGTTATACCAACTTCTTCTAGAAGTAAAAGCTACTCATTCTTTCATGTGCTTTTTTTTCAAGCTGCTCTCTCTCACTTTCTCATCTTGAATCATTCACAGTAGAAATATTTCCCCTACGGTTGCTTCTTCATACTTTTCATTTCTTTTGCTCTTACACTGCTCAGAGGATGCTAAGAGGTTGAGAATGTTTGTGCTTATTAGATTTAGCCATACAGAACAATATTGCTTGTTAATAAAGATCCCAGACAGCTCTGAAGCATAATATTATTTCTGGGATTTAGCATTAAAAACCCTAATCCATTTATCTTTGGTAGCTGTGCAGTAACTTAAAGTTCCACAATAAGTATTTTCAAGTTTTCAAAATTTTACAGCCCGGTAAACTCTCTGATGGATTCTTTATCACCTTGGATAAACTAGGAAGTTTTTTTGTCATGAGATCAAAAGATATTGAACATGTTTAATGGAGTTTCACAACAACACAATAACACCAACAACGATGATGACGATGACAACAAAGAAATCTAGTAATAAATACAAAATAAAGGAGAGAAGAAGCAATATAAAAATCATAACAGGCTTCTAGGGCATCAACTTAAAAGGTTTAGGAAAAACAAACAAACAAACAAACAACCTTCTAATCTCCTCTTTCTACATGCAACATTTTTACTAAAGATTGAAAAATAAATATGCAGCTAAATACCATACATCACAAAAGTGATTTTCATGTCATGGAGACAGCAGAGATCAGTGTATCAAGTGTGAACAGTTCTGGTGTCTGAATAACCTTTCTTAAAATGAAGTTCAACACAGCATGAAAGAGACAGACCACTCTCAAGAAAAATTAGGAGAAAGTGTAATACGATGTTGCATGTCTTGATATACGTCTAACTGTAAATGAAACCATTAACCAGGAAGTTTTCATGCAAGAAAATATCTACAGTTGCAGTCTATATATAGTTTGAGCTCTAACTTTGTTTCCTTTTTACCAGGAAATACTTTTTATCTGCTGTTTTATAGAGACAGTAAAATAGTTGATTAATATTTAATGCAGCATGAACTATTTAATAATGATAAACTGTATCTTGTGCACTTGGGCTGTTGTGCTGCAGAAGATTCCCTTTGATTTTCTCTGCACGACAGGGTTCTAGAAAAATAAGTGCAAATCCCCGCTTTTCTTGAAAGAATAGTTTTAGCTGACTGCCCTTTCAAAACAGTGCTTGAAAATGTAAACCAATACACAGTAGGCTATTTCTGCTACTGCATTTTTCTTGCAGATGGCTAGAGAGAAGGGGAATAGGCCAATAAATGACTTATACAGAAGTATGTACAAATTAATGTGGGTACGTTCTTCAGCCAGAAACCATTTACATTTTCAGTTAACCTAAAGCAATCTTCCCAGTTACTTCTCCAAATCTGTAGGCTGGATCTTTGCTTTGTGAACAAGAATAGGTTACATTTTTGTGGGGGAGGATGGACATGTTTTACAGGCTCAGACAGGCTCTGAATACTAACTCATGGGTGCAACCTATATATACATTTTGCAAGACCATCTTTTATTATCCATTTGCCTGCAAAATTACGTTGTCTCCTCACACATCACGGCACACTCCGCTGTGTTTATGAAGACTTGGATTTGATATTTTGTTTCTGTGAGGACAGGATAGTTATGGGGGACCAGTCAATTCTTGGGGAAAATATAGGCATGTCAGAATATTTCTGTTTAGGCTGATTATGAAAGGCATATCATTGTGTCATTAACGTTGTTTAAACCGTACATTTTACATTTCTGAAAGGAAAAATTATCATCTTTAAATAGTGCAAATTGAAGCTACTCATGATGTCTTCATTTTTTTCTGTGCTACTTTATGGATTTTTAAGGTCTGAAAATATTATAACATATATTGTATAATATTTATCTTAGTAAAATATTGATAACATGGAAGTAATTCCCATGCTATCAACATCAACATAAAACCATCAAAACAAAGTAGCGGTCTGCAAACATATACTCCATTTTTCCCATTCAGGAATGGTATAAGGGCTTCCCTGGATCAGAGCTTCCCAGTAAATTATTTCTCTCCTCTGCATTGTGCTATGTTTTCCAGCTTTATAGCTTTCTTCACAATCTTTCTCAAGGCCTGATGCTCCTTGCCATTTTACATCCCTGCATCCCCAGGGCTACTCATCGAGCCAGTCAGATGCTGTAACATTTCCTTTGCTACTGCTAGCAACCCCAAAACATGCCTGTGTGTGAAGGTTATTTTTCATGTTTAATGAGGTGTTGTGATTATACTGGAATGTCTAGTGTTTGCCATGATGTTAAAGAGTCACCTTGTCTGACATTGTAAATGAACTGTATTTGCAAAGTAAATATTTTCTCAAAGGTTTCAATTCCCAAAGAGCAAATTTGAATCTGCCTAGTGTTCAGATGCACTTGAACGTAACCTATGATTACTCACTGAACCACGTGCACTATTCTGCAATATTCTTCAAACTGAGGGCCAAAATTTTAGTTTCTGCTTTGTATCTTGACTAAGCTATGTAATTATAGTCACCTAGGTGATACCTGATAACTATGACATTTATCTCATTACCAAGTAATGGTAACCACAAACCTTTCATTCTGTGCACATACCAATCACTCCACATTCGACAGGTCTCTGGAACCTAAAGTTTGCCACCTGTTAAAAAGAGCATGATGGAGATGAGACCATTGGGCTGGGTTATATAAGAAGTACATCCAAATCCCCAGTGCTGATTAGCCTTGGGGCGGGATGGTGCAGCTGGCTGCTGTTCAGGGAACCCACACAAAGGGTGCAAGTAGAGGGTGGTGGCCCATGCAAAGAGGTGAGCTTTATCCAAGTAATCCAGTCTCTCCCGCTGTCAAGCAAGGAAAAGTAATAGCTTTGTTCACAGTGACATTGTGAAATAAAGGCAGTTGCTTGTAAAGTATTTGGAAATCCTCTGACTGAAGATAATGTGGAAGTGCAAAATATTAATTATGTCTACAAATTGTATGTACCTGTGTCCTTGGCATGCACAGAAAAAATTACATGTTGCTAGCACAGGCAAATTAGCCAGTTTTAAAGGTGTAAAATAAACAAGGCAAGCTGTCTCTAATGTACGCCAAAATAATTCAGTTTCAGTCTGATTTTGCTCTCCACTTTCAAATGGATGGGTTATGTGATCCTGTAACCTTTTATCCCTCTGAGATATCTGTCTTGTTAACCTTCCTTCTCAAAGCATTTAGGGTTTCTATTTGAGAGACAGTCTGCTCTCTCAATTTGTTATTTTCTTCATGAAAAAGGCTTGATTATAAAAATAGTAAGAGTTTTATTGTATTAGTAAGTGGTCCATGACTTTTTCCTTATTAGAAAAACTGATCAAAAGTATTTGGTTCCATATTTTTGTAACTTTGGCCCTTGCCATGAAAATTCACTGAATTACCATTGACTCTAATATGTAATTACCAGGCTATTAAAAAAAAAATACTAATTTCCTACTTATAGAAGTAATTGAATGACATTAAAAAGAAAATGTGGCAATGTAGTGTAACCACTGTTTTCACTCTGATCAGACCTGAGTACAGACTACCACTATAAAGCCATTCCCATCAAGACTACAAAATGACCTTTGATAGTCACTCAGTTTTGTTTGTGAAGAAGCCCTTCTCAACACCTCTCTGCAAGCACAAGCAGCCCTTAAATTCCTTTGGGCAAATGTCAACAGGTGCATCTTCCAGTTTTCAAATTTGCTGTACATGATACAGATTACTTTGGTATGATTGTAAATAAATCACCACCTGATTACATCTGGTTAAAAACAGTTTTTCACATAAGGTCTTTTAAAGAAAGCTTCCTCCATATGTAGGTAAAAGGAAGTTGTATAATCTGGGTAAGCGTGGTTGTAGAAAAAGGTACAACATGTCCTGTTTCCTTAGAAACATATTGTTGTCAATTAATACATCTTGTGACCTGTCACTTTTCACGTAAGACACCTAACATATCCCTAACTGCATTAAAACTTTAGACATGTCTGGGACAAGGCTTCTTCCAGGGACTTGTTACTCAGCAAGGAATGAACAAGTTGTCAAACACCGTAAAAGAAGCAACCATAAGAGCCATTAAAGGGGAAATGTAGACATAGCTGAGAGCAGTGAACACAGGAGCCCTCAGGAGCAGGGTGTGAATGGGACCGGGAGGAAAGGTAGTTACACATCCTTCAACAGTAGCTACTGTGCCACTGCCTCTGTAAATTGCTCCCTTGGTAGACAACTTGCGAGTGGCTGGGTTTACTTTTGCAAACATAGAGTCCTGTACTGTCACTACTTAGTATGTGACACAAGTAACTACAAAGAGCACAAACAGCACAACTAGTTTATCAAGACACTTTTCTTAAGCAGTCCTTCCACTTACCAACCTTGGCAAAGAGCCTCACTACATATTTCGTATCATGACCTGGTGCATGAAACACTGACAGAAATGGACATTCTGTTTAAAGATAGTATCAGCATTCCTTGGGTAGGCTCTAAATCTTAAAAAGCAACTCAGCATGTTCTTTGCTGAATTATACTGTCTGTTCATATGTTTCAACACAGAGTACACCTTGAAAACACAAACTGTTTACTTGTAAGGTGTTTTAGGCATTTAGGTGCTTCACAGAAATAGTAAACTTGACAGGATATACTCTTTTGTATGTTTGGATTGTAATACTGTTAAATTATTTTTAAAGGGAATAGAGAAGAACAAGAGGCCCTGGGAATCTCTGGATTTTTAAGCCTCTGATATCCTTTACTATGTACCATCAATGTTGCCTTTTTTCATGTATCTAGATAACTCCTGAAATTAAAGATATTGAAAACCAAAGGGGGGATGGGTTGTCTGCAGTTCTGAAACATCTCCTGTTTCTCCTTCAGGAGACTCTTGCTTCCTTTGTGCAGCTGTCATTTTCAGTGTGCTACTAGGGAAACTGCAGCTGAATTTTTGGCAGGCAGCAGAGGCAGTGGACAGAGTCATTGGGGGAATATCAGGGTATCTAAGCCCACATTGCCATGGTTGCAGATTTTGTCTGCATTCCCGCTTCTGGCAGATGTGCAACTCCATCTCTCTGTCCAAGTTTTGCTGTCAGCGTAAGGATTCAGCAGTTCCTGGGTATTTTGGTTGTAATAAAGTTATGAAAGGGCTGTGTATAACAGACTCGTCTTCACCTATTGATCCCTAAACATGCAGTAAGGATCAAGGCTACCGAAGCTTATATTTCCATTCCTTGAGACGGAACAATGTCGAGGGACTGTACTAGATACTGTTACACAGACATCCAAAGACAACTTTTTTTTTTTTCTGTTGTTTCCCAGTAGACTACAGCCTTTTGTCCCTTTCTTCTGGGAAATCTGTCTTAGTGCTTATTCTGGCTCCGGGATCAGGGTGCATGGGATTTCTGCTCACAAAGTGATTTGTACAAGTTAAGAGCTAGCCCTGGCACCAACATGTCTAAACACTCTTTAGTTTCCTTGACTTTTCTCATCATTTAGATTATGCAAATTCAGGTTCTACAGACTTTCTTTAGAGCCACAAATTTATGCAAATATTTTTCTCTTTCTGGGAGTTAGCTGTTTGGTTTTAGTGTCCATCTTTCTCAGATTTTCCATTCATCTTTCACAATTCATCGTGAGAACTTCTTGGGACTGTCTGGTAATCATTAAATGTATTGCTATAGACACTAGACAAACACCACCCCGAACAAAAGCAAATCCAAATGCTAATCCAGTGTGCAACCTTAGGATGTTAGCACTAGTTTTCAAGAGTACCTCAGTGCTTCAGAGATGGAATGAAACTTTTGGGGGATTTGGGGTTTGTTTGTTTAGGTGATTGTTTTATGCTTTTTGTTTGTTGTTGTTGTTTTGTTTTTTTTTTTTTAGGAAGGGCTCCCATGTCTTCTGCCTGTGGGATTAGAGTGCAGTGTTTGAGCATATGACAGTTTAAACAAAGCTCCTTCCTCATTGTGGAGTGTAGCAGCACTTAGCAAGCATAGACAATAAAAACATTTTCTGCAAAGCTCTTTCTTTCCTCTAGAAAAGTTGACTCAGTGATTTCACTGTTTAAGATGCCAACATAGGAAACCCTATAGAAGTGGGTCTAAACGCTTTTCCCTGTGCGTGTCTTAGGGTCCACCAGGACAGTTTTATAATAGATCCAACAACCTGTTGTTTGTTCAGAGACAATATAACAATATCTATTATACTGCAGTGAGATCAAACCTCAAGTGGACATTTTAATAAACCTCATTCCTACTTTACTGGAGTCAAGAAAATCCCTGCAGAAGTTTCTGGAATTAAGTGCTTTCTTATTCGCATGTGTCCCTGTAGTACTGAATAGTAGAAATGTCTTTTAATTATGGAATTTTGCTGCCTTTTTTTTTTTTTGCTTTTCCTGTGGTAATGGATTAGGAGGTTTTCAAGGGCACTTGTAGAAATTCTACACTGAAATTTCCATTAACATTTCCTAAGTGGATATTGCCAGTAGGGACAGACTTCTCATTTATCTCCTAGGGGACATGTTGTTTCAGAGAGTGGAACTCAAGGAGGAAAGAGAAAGAACTAGCTCATCCACATTTGCTATGAAATGACTAAATCTCACCTTCTCCAAAGACTCTCTAGAGAAATTCAGCCACAGATGCCCTAGTGACCTCCTGCTATCAAGTATGGGATAACTTACAGAGATGGTGAGTACTCACAGATATTTTTGCCACCAAGAAGTAAGAAAATGTTGAGCACTCTCTACTGCTAGAAAAATCAATGAGATCTGTGTTGAGCACCTTGTAACTTGTTCTAGCAAAGCTAATCCTTTTGAGAAAGTCAGATCCTCCCTCATTTAAAATGGACATCTACAATTAATGCACTCTTTTGAACACTTTGATTTCTCCCTGACCTATCTTTCCCGATCTAAGATGAGGAAAATAAAAACACTTCATCTGATGGGGATTATAAGGATAAAGGTAGTGCTTGCCAAGCTGTCAGATAACGTAGTGGGGAGAATTTTAGAAAAATCTATGAGGAAAATAATGATTCTGCACTGAGCACAAGGATTGACTGGAATATAATAAAAAGCAAAGCTGGTGAGTATGAATTCAGAGATTGCAGTCCAGCCTGTGAACTAAAGAAGATAGGATGTTACAAGATGGGAAACTGTATAGGTTTATGTTGTCAAAAACTGTGTGAGTTTTGGATGAGGCAAAATGAGTGCCCTTTTTTCCTGTTGAAACCTTACAGTAGTTAACGAGTTGCTTCAGATCTCAAGAAGCTCTGGCTTTGGATTAGGGGGTCAGGCCAGGAATCCCAAATGAGCTTATCCAGTTGAGATGGCAATATGTAGTGTCACTGGAGGACCCATGCACCCATTTCACTGTGCATGGAAAACAATGCTTCTGCATTGACCTCACAGAGAAATTTCAATTGTCTTTGTGCTTTGGTGGAGGTATCTGAGCAGGATGTTTATGTAAACATGTCCACTACAAATGGACTACGAACTCAAAATTTTGAGGGGAAATTTTGGAAGTCCTTGGGATTAATTCAACCACTTTGTGTTTCACTCAGTAAAAAAGAGGGAAATGTTATGTCCAAACACTGGATAAGAAAAAATTAGCACTTTCTGTTTACAAGATTCATCCTTAAATGTCAGCAATAGTTTAGAAATGAAAGCACATATAAATTATTTGTTTATATGTAACTCACAACAAAAAAATCTTTTGAAACAGCAGTAAGGGGAGGCAAACAAGACAGAGTGCCCTGCCTGCATCAGCTCTTCCTCCTGACATCAGCAGAGGTCTACAGAGTTGCTTTTCTGAGTATCGGCAGCAAAAAAGTCAAGCCACAATTTTGTTAGTGTAGGTGGAAAAAGTAATTTACAGCCTTTAGTGCTGTATCTTTTATCACATGCTGAGGAGAAGCTGCAGTAGCCCCATAGCACTGTCATGCATAAAAAGATTCATTTAATAAGTCCCAAAAATAAAATAGAGCTAATTAAAACTCTGGTATAAACGTCATGCAGCAAATTTTAGTCAGAATGAAGGATCAAGTAAAGGTTTTAAATAGAAGTGAAATATTCCAAAAATACATTTGATGGTACTGAGGAGTCAGGTGTGTTTCATACACAGTGGAAATAGCATGTGTGGTGGGTTGACCCAAACTGGATGCCAGATGTCCACCAAAGCCACTCTGTCACTCCCCTCCTCTGCTGGACAGGGGAGAGAAAATATAATGAAGGGCTCATGGGTTGAGATAAGGACAGGGAGAGATAACTCACTAATTACCAATAATGGTAAAACAGCCTCAACTCAGGGAAATTAATTTGATTTACTACTAGTCAAATCAGAGCAGGATAGTGAGAAAACAAAAACTGAAACACCTTTCCACAACCCTGCCTTCTTACTGGTCTCAACTTTGCTCCTGATTTTCTCCACCTCCTCCCCTCAAGTGACACAAGAGGACAAAGGATGGGGGTCGTGATCACTTCATAACACGTTGTCTCTGTTGCTCTTTTCTCCTCAGGGGACAACTCCTCACACTCTTCACCTGCTCCTCTCCCATGTGGGATCTCTCATGTGACAGACAGTCCTCCACAAACTTCTCCAGTGTTAGTCCTTCCATCTGCTGCAGTTCTTCACAAACTGCTCCAGCAGGGATCCTTTTCACAGGGTGAAGTCCTTCAGGAACAGATTGCTCCAGCCTCGGTCCCCCACAGGATCACAAGTCCTGCCAGGAGCCTGCCCCAGCATGGGCTTCCCACAGGGTCAACAGCCTCTTTGAGCCATCCACATGCTCCAGCGTGGGGTCCTCAAATGGATGTCTGCACTACTATGGACCTCCATGGGTTGCAGGGGAATAACCAGCCTCACCATGGTCTGCACCACAGGCTGCAGGGGAATCTGAGCTCCAGTGCCTGGAGCTCCTCCTCCTCCTTCTCTGACCTGGGTGTCCACAGGGCTGTTATTCTCACTTATTCTCAATCCTCTCTCCAGCTGCAGTTGTTCCACACCAGCAGTTTTTTACACCTTATTAACTATGTTATCCGAGAAGCACTACCACTGTCTCTGATGGACTTGCCATCGGCCAGCAGGAAGTCCATCTTGGAGCAGCTGACTGGCATTGGGTGTATCGGGCATGGGGGAAGCTTCTAGCAGCTTCTCACAGAAACCACTCTTGCAGCCCCCCTGCCACCAAAACCTGGCCATGCAAACCAAGGACAGCATGGTATTTGGAGAGGGCATAGGTTTATAAAGCTCCGGGCAGAGAAGCAGGCAGTGTTTCATGCTCAAGGTACTGAACTTGTATTAGAATAGGGTTTTCTGGTAATCTTCCACAGGGACATTCACAAAGGCTTTTTGTCATCGTTTTGGCAGTTCAGTTTACCCTCCTGGTCTTTTACAAGAACATATGCAGGGAGCAGCTCCCCCACAATTCTCTGGTTGTATTCCAGACTGCAATACCTCCTATACAAGAGAAGATGTTAACATGCCGCTTTCCATAGGAAGGAAGTAGGGACGGAAAAGCAGCAGTGATTGCAGGAGATAGAGTGTAATTCATTTTTCAAGGGTCATGCTACCAATACCATCATTTACCTCGCTGAGTCATGATGCCACAAGCCTTTCAGCTTTCTGAAGCTATTATTTCAAAGTCTCTAACTGCTCATGTTTTTCTGAGGCTGAGGTCTGTCCTTTGGAGGAGTGCTTTAAAGTGCAATTTCTTTGATACTCACATACAATGCCTACTTGAAGTAAACGGAGAAGAAAAACAGGAAAGACCAAAGTGTGAGGGTGTCTGTGTTCCCTTCTATATGTGCAAAATTGTCTGTGTTGGACAAGCTGTCATACTCTATTCCAATCTAATAAATAAAACTACACAGAATTGGGAGAAAAGTGAGGGGAGAGGAGGGGAAGGGGAAGGGGAAGGGGAAGGGGAAGGGGACGGGGAAGGGGAAGGGGAAGGGGAAGGGGAAGGGGAAGGGGAAGGGGAAGGGGAAGGGGAAGGGGAAGGGGAAGGGGAAGGGGAAAGAAAACCCTGACCAAAATACCCAGAAGAAGAATTTGCTTCTGACCTCAAAGCTTGGGAATCAGTTCAGCCCTGCACACTCTATCAAGCACCATCACAATTAAGACATAAGCTGCAAAAGGCATATGGTTCATTATTTATGTCCAAGTAGAACCACTGAGAGCTTCACAAACATACAGACAGACAATAGAGCCCAATATTTTTGTATATGGATGAAATATTCTTTCATGAATTGAATTTCAGTCAGTCTGGCCTATTTTTGAACCATTTACTGTAAATTTTATGGCTTCAAGTACTTCTGCTTAAAGAACTCAAAAACGGCTGTAATTTTTTTAATAATATTTGCAGTCAATTGTTCCCAAAAGGAAATGAATTAGTTTTCCCCACTTGGAAAATATATAAAACTAGATTGGGCTCCTTCATTTATAAAAGCAGATATAATTCATGCTTTAAGTTTTACTTACAGATTAGGTATGGAACTATTGAAGGTTCCTTGAACCAAGTCATGGCCTTTTAAGACATCATCTCTGGCACAGTTGGTCCTAATGAATTCATAAAAATCAGTGCTGTTTAAAGCTATTAATGCTTTAAAATGATCCTGACAATATTCTTCCTCCTCAATGCTTCATTAGTACTGTTGTATCTTCATGTGCCAGTGGTCATCACACCTTATCCCTAAGCCCTGACACATAAGAAATTCTTAGTAAGAGAATTCAGAGCTTGTAATAAGATATCTTAGATAAATTTAAGATATTGATTAGTGAAGTTCATCACTTCTCACTTAGCATTGCATGGGTTTTCTACCTAGCCTCTTTTATTATCATTTTTCTTCCATCACTTAACATAGATTTAAAATGCATTTGTTGTCTTGCCTGTAATCAAAATGCTTATGTCTATTTGGAACCTGCTATTAGATATACTAATCTCCATATGGAAGATCAAAACATCATTAACAGAATATGGCTAAAGGGTTTCTTTCATGAGTTTCCTCTGGATTACCCCTCCAGAGACTGAAACCTTCATCTTTACCAAAGGAAGAGGTTGCTTCCTTTGCATTATGTTTACATAGAACACCTGTGTTCATACCTGACTTTAAAGGGTGTGTTTACCACCTCTCTCACAAAGGGATTTTGTCTGGCTCCATACAGGGATGAATCCTCTCCCTCAGGGAAACACAACTGCATAGGAAGGGAGGGAGCATCCCTGGCCCCTTCCCCAAAGTCAATTACAAGGACACAGAGAGCATTTGCCCTGCCCGACCACATAGACACAGATGTTCAGGTCAGCTTTGGTGTTCAGAGACAAGTAGAATGGCAGGAGAATGCAGAAAATAAAAAGTTCTCCATGCCAGTTCATCATAGCATCCTGACTAACGTTTTGCGTGTTTTGATCCTATTGTGCAGTATTTGTAGTGCATAAAGAAGACACTGTCCACCTGAGTCTAAGCGTTGTTATAGAGTACCCTCATTTAACTCAATGTAAATGAATTAAGGATTTAGAAGGTCCATTTTATATTGTGTTAGTTTATAATATAGGAAGTGAAAATGTTAATTTTCAACCTCATAAACATTTTAGGGAACAATCTATCAAGTGCAAGCTGGCAAATTGTTTGTCTCAGCATGTGAGGGCAATGAGTTTATCTCAGCATCAGTGATTGAACTGGTGGTTTGGGACTGATTATTCTGGGCAATCCAGTTGCAGATTTAAATGAAATAAATAATTCGTGAATTAGGGAGAGGGAGCAACATCAATGATGCAATTCCCTACAGCAAAAAATGAGTTAACACAGAGGCAGTGAACTTACCCTCGACTTACTTTACTGGCCTACACAATGGCAGAAAAAACACTAATAAAGCCTAGGTGACTGCTGTATTTTGAAATAAACTCCAAAATAACTATTAAGATATGTGACATGAAAGTTAGGTTTCTTGTTCAAGCAGAAATAAAACACAAGTCCTTTTTACATTCCCATCAACAAGATTTGTGTTTTGAAGTGTGGCAAAACTCACTTGCCCAAGTTATTAGTGAATGAGAACATCCTTGACAATGGGATTAAAATATGCAAAAGGCAGTGATAAGGAAGAAGACATGTTAATTAATGGTATATATTCCTCAGAATATATTGCTTTTCTACATCAACATTATAAATATTTGAATAACCTCTTGAGGCAATCATCCGGAGACTGTTTGTAGAAGCAGTAACCTAAAAAAAAAAAAAAAAATCTGAATAAATGGCTGTATTAAGTGGAGTGGGAATGTGTAATTGTAAGCCAAAGGTCAGTAAAGCTAAATACAGTGCATTGTTCAATCCTTCTCTTGTTTTTTACCAAAATTTGTATCATTATTCCACAGTGATTGTTTATGCTAGGAGATTAAAGTACAGTTGATCTCCTCTTCCTTGCAACATTCGATTTGAGATTTTAAATGACAAAATGCAGTTAGCTATTAGATTGAATTACATCGTAAGGGGTATTAGTTAAGTCAAAGCTCACTTCCATGGCGTCAGTTATTTCCTTCATATTAACATAATGCATGCAACTTTTTCCTTACAAATGTCAAAGGGTTAAATTATGTTTATACATAAAGTGTCACCTCTGATACTCAGACAGTAGGGGCTGTGAGTTTGAATTACAGAAGAGGGTGCTATGCAGCAAGGCCAAAAATAATGCCCAGCTGGTCACATGAGTTTGGTGAAACTCGGGATGGGAGGTGGGGCAGGAAAGAAAAAGGGAGCAAATAGAAAGAGAGCAAGAGAATGTGAGTCTGTGTGTCTGTATCTGCGCATGTGTGCCTCCTCTGTGTGTGTGTTGATCAGTTAGCTTGTTTGTTTCACCTGAAAAATGAAGACCCATGTGACTGTCTTGCTTCTCATCATCCCCACTCTTCACAAAAACACTCATTTTTGGTCAGATTTCACTGAACTTGACAGACAGAAGAGGTCTTAAAGAGATGAAGCTCCCATACATTTAATATGTTTGACACCAAAGAAAATAATTGTAACCCTAATACTGACATCACCAGTTTTAGGGAGAAAAGTAAGGAAAACATCCATATCCATTTTGTCCAGCAGCTGCCTGCTGGCCAGTGTGACTGGTCATAGTAGGATCTCACCACAACCAGTGCTGCCCCTCACTTGGTTGCCATACCAAGGAGGAGGAAGGAAGTGCCACATGAAGGGAGTTCTGTGTGCTACACTGGGTAAACGGATGCCCATATTACTGTGGTGATCATCTCATGTGAGCCATGCAAAAGCTGAGATGGGAGAGAGTGTAAGGGGTACAGGGTCATTGTGCCCTCTCTCCTGCAAACACTTTTTCATCCCTCTTTTTTTAATACAGTATCAATTTTGCTCTACCACATTTTTTCTTTTATAAACTCTAACTATGAAGAAAGAGAGGGTATGTGGAAAAAATCCATTGAATTCATGGGCTATGAAGATGAGCAACAGGAACAGACAGGAGGGTATAAGAAATTGCTTTCCAGGTGTTGCAGGCAGGAAACTGTAAATGTATGGCCACAGCCCTGGGGAAGGGAAGGAGGAAGGGTGGAACAACTTGGCACAGCAGTCCAGAGGATTAAGCAGCTCCCTTGCCAGTGCCAGAGTAACGGCACATGAGGACAGAGCAGGTGAAAAGGCAAAGGCAGCATCTTGTGCAACACATTATGAAAAAACTCTAGATGCTGTTGAATAGAAGTTGCAGCAGAGACTTCCCCCTCTCGAGCGAGACTCAGATCTCTTCCACTGGAGCACAATGGAGCAATCTGCCTCCAAGAACTGTCATAGGAAATCTGGTAATCCTATTGCAGATAACCCTCAACTGCTGTTACTGCTATTTCCATTCACACTTGGGAACCATCCAGCAAAGTGACACGTGCTGAAGAAAAGCTTAGCAGCAGTTGTTTGCCAGCCTTGGAAACCAAAGAGACTCTTGATCATTACAAAGGGATTGTTTTGCCTTTCTTTATCTTCTGCTGGAGAACCAATGATTTGAAAAGACCAAGACTTGCTTCAGTACTCTGAAGAGCTAGGATGCTGTTTGTGACTGCAGTGAGACAGCTGCACATTTCACCTACACAAGACTGGTGTGCAGACAATGCAGGTGATTTAAGCAGAAGCCTCACATGAGAGCAAAAAGGGAAAAATATGTAAGTGGCAATTTGACCCATCCAAGTACAAAAGCGTGAGCTTGACTTTAAGACACTCAGTTTCAACATTGCTTAATTTACTGGAATGATTCATCTTCTCAAAGATAAGCACATACCTGTGTGCTTTGCTGCAGGAAGTGTGTTTAAGCAATGCATTGCATTCTCAGTTACCCTGTTTACACTGATTAAAATGATACATCGTTTGAGTGATACGCAGATTTAGCAAATGGAAGAATAAACTGGAGCACAGTGAGAGTAAAACCTTGTGTAAGTTGATTTGTGTAGCAGCCAGCCGGTTCGCTCAGTATCTCTTGGAACACCGCAGGCAGATGACAAAACTCAAATCATTGTGGGATATCTAGTTGATGAAGTATTTTGTCTGTCAAATGTTTCTGTAATACAGCTCCCCAAGTCTTGGGTGTTGCTTTGTTTTGGGGACATATTAAAGAAAAGCTAATGAGGAGTTGAGAAATGCTTGTCTTCTATTCAGTTTGGTTTTCTTTCTGTTTTATTTCTTTCCAGTGTTTCTAGGGAGGCAGGTTTTTTTGTCTGTTTTGTTTTGTTTTCGTTACTGTCTGCTGTAGTAGGAGTCCCGAATGCTAGCTGTTTTCAGCCATTTGGTTCAGCTCCAGGAAGTTGTGCTGAGTGAATTACTATAACATGTGAAAATGGTGCGACAAGTGTATTTTACACCCCACTTGAATGAGATGGGTGAGCATATATTAAATTTTGCACTAAGTTGTTCAAAACAGCACACAATTGGTATCTGAATGTTTAGGCTAATTGTAATGTGAAAAATACAGAAAATTCCCTGTGTTTGAGCAATGCACAAAAATGATGGCAAAAGTATTTTTCACCATTTTCAAAAATCAGGGACTTTCAGCCACTCTGCTAGAATGATGTGAAGATGAGCCTTTGAAGAATGCTATGTAATACATGCCACAGTTTTCAAAACTAGTCAGGGCCTACTACCAGATGGGCCAGAAGCAGAGATCTGCAAGGCATTTACTACCTAAAAGAATACAAGGCACTGTGACCTAGCACTCTGAACATAATGAATGGGGAATTCAGTTCTACTCTGTCACTGATTAGCTATTTGCACTGAAATAACATTTATTGCTTTTTTTTCTTTTCCTCAGTGTCCCCTATGATGTTGGGCAACCACCGTCTCTTGTTGATCTGTCAGATGATAAAACCGGTAAGTTGCTGTTGTTTTTTTCCCATCCTGTGTTAACACTGATTATTAGTGGTTCATCCAGTCTTGGAATCTCGCAATATGTTTTTTCAGCACTCTGAAAACTATTGTTTCTGAACGGAACCACAAAATTATATTGTTGATAATCTACATGCAACTGTTCATCCAGGTGTGGCCTTCGCAGTACGAGAGATGTTCCATCTTCTGTCAGTCCTCATCACTACACAGCAGAAATTACTACAGAAAAGACAGCATGGAGAAGCTGCCAATACCATCACCACCACCTTCCCCCAGGGTCTGTTAAGTGACCTTCAGGTCTGCCCAGATATGCCTACGTGAAGAAACAACGTTTCATCCTGCTTTGTGGCCTCTTCTAGCTGGTTGCACCTGAATTCAGTCTTCCCTTCTCCTTCCCTTGACGTGTCACACCAGCACCTAAGGCTTCTGGATTTCGGTGGAGCAGTGATTGCAGGTGATGGGAATCTGCACTATCAGACAGTTTCTCTTCAGGACAAACCTGTTAGGCAGCGTTCTTTCTTTATCAGCATGCAGTAAGGAACAACTTCATGGCTGAGACATGCCCTGGGACACTGTGGAAGACTGCTTTAGCTACGCCTGTGGCATCATATGTGGGAGAAGGGAGACATTTGTACAAATGTTTAGGAAAATTCCCCTCTGAAAGATGCAGGAAAACTCGTGCTATATAGAGCAACTTCTGAATTTCACTCTCTTTTGCGAAACAGCAATAGTGGAAAATCATCTGTGAAAAGTGATTTGCTGTAGCATCAACTTCCTTTGTATTTTTGTAGCAGGAAGCAAGTACAGCAGACTACAGAGTTCATACATGTCAATGCACCTTCTATTTCAAATGTCATGTTTGAATGCCTCAGGCCTAATTGTGGATTCAGATGTCATAAACCGTGGGGAATGTTGACTGAAGGTCTCATGGCAAAGGAGGATAGGGGCATTGTGTTTTAAGTTGCCTCAGGCATATGGGACAAAGACTTCCTTGTTTCAAGCAGAGTAAACTCATCAGGTCCACATTGTTTCAAATTGGGTTTTACTCTGGAATCAGAAATGGTTAGAACAAGTGAAAACACAAAAAGACAAGTGATGTACAAGCCAATGGGGGAAAATTGCATTAAATACAAAAACAAACCAAGAAAAAATATTTTATTTTATTATTCTTCTTTCATACTCATCTATATATGTGGTGATCGTTGTCATTACCGCTTTGTAAAGAAAGACTGAATTTTATCACTACATAATTAGGGGTTAGATTTTGCTTTTCTGGGTGGAAGGGTTTGTTCTTTGGTTTTCTGAGGTTGGTTTTTTTTTTTCTTTGTGGACAGAAGAAAACAAAGCTGAAGGAATAGCGTAACATGACTGCTTGCATATTTCTTTTTTAAATGAAGGAATATAAAGGCTCAAACAAACTGAATTCTGCCATGGAAAATAGAAAGTGTTTCACATTGTTCATTCATGAATATTTCTGCTGCAATTAAGAAGGTAATGCTACAGATGACTTAGTTTTCAAAATTAATAAATTTCAGCTCTGCTAAACACTTTATTTCAAAACGTGCAAAATACCAACCAGAAGCTTTTAGTAACTTCAGTTGTAAATGTCCCAAAACACTGAAGGCTTTGTGACATTTACCACATGGGGCAGGGATCTAGTGTCCCAAACTTTGTGCTCTGTGTAGCAGCATGCCACTTGGCTCGTGCAGTTCCCAAGATTCAGTCCACGCTCAGCAGCCCCTCTGGTGCAGACTCAGCATTTCTCCCGGTTAGGCATTGCCTGCCCTCTTTGCATCAGTTTTCAGGGATGGACTGAGATTTTGGCAGGGAGTGTTTGAAGGGAAACATCTGGCCATAACAATCCAATCAAAAAGAGAGTCCTGCTTGTTGCTTGGGACAAATATGTGCGATACCACCAGCATCAGCATTAAAGCGATTTGCCACAGTTGCTCATGGAGGTCAACTGAACCAAGTTTGCATTTGTTCTCCATCTGTGGCAACCATCTGCTTGCTTTGGGAGGAAGTTTGCAGATACATAGCATGCTCTTATGCTGCACACTCAGGCCTGAGGTGCACCTAGCTGGTGCTGGAACTTAGGAGAGGGTTTGCCCTGTCTTGCATGCTTTTCTTAGACCAAGTCAAATCCAGCCTTTAAGTTTAAATTTCTTTATAAGCAACTTGATATGAATCTGGAAATGAAAATATTGCTCTGAGTTTTCTGTGCAGCCTTTTCATATAACAGCATGCACTTGTGAAAGTACTGCTTAATGGATGATATGTTATTTCATGGGTTTTTTTGCTGTTGTTCTTCTTAAACTTGTAAAAGTCTTCAGGAATTATGCACATTTTTTTCGTCTCCTGCACTGCTTCTTTTTGCTGGATCATTTGCTGGCAACCTCGGTCATGTAGCTCTAAATTTAAAACTTCTCAGAAGTCTAAGCCTACTAAAAAACACTGTGCTTATACATTACAACATCTTTGCTAAAGGCAGGGCACTTAGTACTAAGGACAATGCAAAAATAAGCATTTCTTCTTCTGCAGAGGTTGTGGTGTGCAAAGAAAGGCCTTTCAGGGGAATGCAAAGAAGATTTGGAAAGGAAGGGATAGCCCATAATATGACTTCGAGGAGGTTTCATGGTTTAGATTAATTTTTAAGGCTATTACAGATGTGTGCGAAGTCCTCAGTAACCTGGCTGATCTGGCAATTCATACAGATACTCAGCACTGAACGGGGTGTGCTCCCTTGTCTGGGTCACAGAAGATATAGAACATTATCACTGTTGCTAGTTTCTTAGACATAACTCTCCCATAGCGCTAAGGCTCAGCCAGTTGTTTGTATTCTCACATTCTTGTGTAGATAGTATCAAACAATTGCACATACCCTGTACTGAAGAAAAAAATCCACTTTGTGGAATTGATTCTAGTACAGCCTGTGCTCCCCTTACCTCACCAGTGTCACCGCCTGGCTGCTCCCTCTCAGCCAGCGCAGACACACAGCAGCTTTGCTTCATGTCAGTGCCCAGAGGCCTCCAAAGGCCACTGAAGCAATCCACATTTGTCTTTTCCTCAGTTCACACAGCAGCTAGGAGAAAGACATTCTGCAAGGTGGTGTATGAGGCCAGCATCACCTGAGGATCTGATTTTGCAGACAGAGCTCTCTGGGTTTGGATTTATGGTTCCCACATGCTGGCCTGCCAGCATGATGCTGCTGCAACACAGCCAATACTCTGGGTTCTGTTCGTGGCTTTTTGTAGCTTTTTGCACCTTTTCGTACATTTTCAAATGAAGACTGTGCTCACCATCAGACCGAGCTGATTACAAGCCAGCTTGGCCTGCACCTTCTGGTTTTATCTAGTATTTTCATGTGCAGGTCAGTCATAGCCTTTTTACCATATTTCGTCTGAAGCTGCACTCATAAAAGAGCTTTGAGTTTTATCTACTACCACCTCAACCACCTGTTTCTGCCTCTGAAAACAGGCTTATTGTAAATTATTCAAACCACAAATGAGAGCACAGGGAAAGGAATCATTTGATTTACCGTAAGGCTACAGTGTCATTTCTTTTAAGCTCTGATAAACAGGCTTCTCAAAGATCTTAAAAGGCATCACCAGGGTGAGGACCTCTGTTTACCCATTAGACTTTTTAACCCACTTATGAAAGGCTGTACTTAAACAAAAACAATTCCTTTCTAAGGTCGTGGCCCTTCATGGTGGGCTTCACATCCTGAACAAGGAATGGTATGTGTGGTCAGTGCTCAGAGCTGTGGGGCATTGGGCAGTCATAGAAACTGTGAGAGTATGGGAGTAGTGTAGGAGTAACTTGCAGATTTACAGAAAAAATAATAATTTCTAGTTGATGTTGGCAGTGCTAAGACCATCGAGTGGGAGCAGAGAATGAAAAAGGCAGTTCTCTAAAGAATTCCGTTTTAAAGATGTCATCAGCACGGGCTGCCGGAAGAAAAGTATCAGGGGTGTAGAGACTACGTCAGTAACAGCAGCACGCGATTACAGGAGGGCCTGGTAGTACGCTGGGAGTTTCAGTTGGGTAGTTTCTTCCAGTTGCTGTAGAAGATGTAGGAGCTGAAACACAGAAGGAACACTGTGTCTGTATCCTTGCAAGACTGCACCACAGCATCAAGGCAGCTCAGGAGGCTCCAGCTCCCAGACTCACAGCTTGCTGGCTGTCCTTTGCTGTGTCTCACCATGTTTAACACTGCTGCTTGTGAGATCAGGAGCAGGACCTGCCAGCTGGAACAGCTGGTGGGAGGGGGTGTCTGGGAGTTTTTCTGCACCCAGCCCAGCCCTCTGGGCATGCATTTTGTTGTGGTGAATGAGCTCTGTGGTCACCTTCACATACTCTCTCTATTTCACAGCATTTTCATCCTCATTTGCCTTTGTGTTGATAGGAGGACTGCTTCTAAAATCCTCCACCTCCTGGGTCACTTCAAACAGTCCTGCTTGTGCCACTTTAAAAACAAAACGCAATTAAAGTTAAAAAAAAAAAAAAAAAAAAAACCAGCAACACACAAAACCAGAAAAACACCCACCACCACAGAGCAATTTCCTCCTTCAAGCCAAATTAGGAACAGTCCAAGTCAATCCTAGACATAGCGAACTGTTAAACTGTTGTGATATAATGTAAAACATTCTAGCTAGAAACAACCATTTAATTATCACATTGGGGAGCTGAAACTCCAAGTTTAGGAAGACAGGTCAAGTAGAAAATAGTTGATTCTAAAGTAAATCCATCTTATCACTAGCTTTTTTATTCAAGAATATCCCTATAATGATCTTCTATGTCTCTTTTTCTAAAGTTATCTTATACCACTAAATTGACAATAAAGGACTAAAACATCATATATTTACCAAAAGTAAATTCAAAATAACTAAAGTGTGATAATATATAAAGGAATTAAGCAATAATACACAGGACTTACTTTTATGGCTCTTTCACAATGTTGCTTTTTGTGACCAATACCACCACACTGAATTCACCCTATTGAGTGCCCTTTTATATTTCTTGCAGTCAGTGAAGTTGCTCAGAAAGGACCTTAACCATTTCGGATATATTGTGAGTCACTCAGATCTCTAAGTCCATCACAGTTCACTCATCACCAATTAAAAGATAACCTAAGGAACCCTGAGGCAGATTGGCAAACTTTGATATAGAAAGATTAATTGAAGTGTCTTCGAACATTTCAGTACAGCTCAGGACTTAGGAAAATCTAGAGATCTGCTGCCTGGAATGGAGAACCGAGTGTTTGTTCCAGGCTGAATGACTGAGAAACTATGTGTTTTATGTATTATTCTCTAGTTCAGTCATTCTCAAAACTATAAGTATACTTTAAAAAAGAAATCGTACCACCATCCTGAGTCTGAACACCCACTTCTTTCTCAGTCCTAATCTAGTGTGTGCTCAAAGGATTATTGAAAAAATATTCTTGGTTTTGAGCTATGAAAGTGAAACCCACAGGTGATGTGCTGGATGATTTTTGTTACTTTTTTTTTACTTTTCCAGGAGATTTCACCACATTTCAGGCTTTGATTTATCATCCATCTATTTCAACATTATATACTGATCATTATAATGTGAAGCTAAGAAGAAACAGTTAACATTCACAACAATGACAGCTTTGGGACAAGTTATTCAGGCAAGTCTGATATTAATTTTTGAGTGTTCTGTTTTCACAAAGAATGTGAGGCTCTGCAGAGGGATCTGGATTGGCTGGATCAATGGACTGAGGCCAAATGTATGAGGTTCAACAAGGCCCAGTGCTGGGTCCTGCACTCGGGTCACAACAACCCCAGGCAGCACTACAGGCTTAGAACAGAGTGGCTGGAAAGCTACCTGGTAGAAAAGGACCTAGGGATGTTGGTTGGCAGCTGGGTGAACATGAGCCAGCAATGTGCCCAGGTGGCCAAAAAGGCCAACAGCATCCTGGCTTGTATCAGGAATAGTGTGGTCAGCAGGACTAGGGCAGTGATCATCCCCAGGTACTCAGTGCTGGTGAGGGTGCATCTCAAATCCTGTGTTCAGTTTTGGGCTCTCACTACAGGAAAGACATTGGGGTACTGGAGAGAGCACAGAGAAGGGAAATTAATCTGGTGAGGGGTCTGGATAAGAAGTCCTGTGAGGACCAGCTGAGGTAACTGGGGCTGTTTAGCCTGGAGAAAAGGAGGCTGAGGGGAGACCTTACTGTTCTCTACATCTACCTGAAAGTAGGTTGTAGCATGGAGGGTGTTCATCTCTAGTCCCAAGTAGTAAGTGATGAGAGGAAATGGCCTCAAGTTGCAGCAGGGAGCATTCATATTTGATATTAGGAAATATTTCCTGACAGAAAGGGTTGTGAAGCAGTGGAACAGGCTGCCCAGGAAAATGGTGGAGTCACCATTCCTGGAGGTGTTTAAAAGACATATAGATGAGGCTCTTAGGGATTTGGTTTAGTGCTAGATTTAGGTTATGTTTGGACTTGGTTATCTTAAGGGTCTCTTCCAACCAAAATGATTCTATGGTAATGTACAGCCCTCTGGCAGGTCTGGTGGTTGCCTGGATCATCTCAGGTGAGCCTTGGGAAGGACCATGCCAGAAGGTAAGACAGAGTTCTCCTTTGATCTTCTGAGCAGAGAGGAACCTGCCCATGCTCAGCTCTCATTGCAGAATGATGCAGTGCCCTCACTGTGTGCTTGGGTGCTTTCAGTTGAGTGTTTAGATTACTCAGCTCCACTCCAAGGTCACCTAAGGCCTGGAGGAGCATGACTAAGCCTTGCTGCTCATCAGGGTTCCTTTTCTGTGTCCTGAGTGGTTGATGAGCAACAGGGTACAGCCTGGATGTATTTACAAAATAGAAAAGTATGTATTTAAGACCTGCAACTAAATCACATAGAACTTGTTAGAGAATGAATTTCCAACTGCCTTTTTTTTTTTTTTAAATCCTTAATGCAGAGTGGGAAAAAGGATTCGACATTCAGAAATGATCCATGAGGTTCATTTGGAAGGGAAAACTGTTTTGGTAAAAAAGCTGTGGTCACATTCCAACCCTCAAAATATTTGTATAAACATTGCAATATTTTAACATTACTGAAAGCTTTTTCAAAGTAAAAATAAATAAAATGGTGCAACATGCCATTCTGATATTTTAAAAACTATTCGGTTTCTAAAACAAATGCTGATGTATGCAATGCTGTTTGACAGATGTCAAGTTTACTAAAATGCCTGTTTCTGGGGCAACCCTGTTTGATTTACACTTTCTGACCAAATATTCTTTGCAAAACTTTCTTGCTATTACCCTCTATTGCACTCTGCAGCCACAGCCTCTTCAGTACCTATTAGTCTCTTATCCTTCCTAAAGTGCTCTGTAGTAAGTCAAAGTAAATGGATAAGGAGAAATGGTCTTTAATATTTTACTGAGTAAACCTGGTTATAACCAGACTCCTGTCACGCAGCCTTGATTCTTGAAGTGTGTTTTATTAATTCTTCATTATGTCTCACGATATCCTTTAGGTCATCACAGGATAAAGTTCATTTCCTTCACACTTTTTTTGGAGCTCTTTGAGGTGGTCTTCATTTTTGTTTCCAGATGTACTAACAGTTTTCCTCCCTTAAGCCAAATGTGGTTTAAATATTCCAGCCATTCAGGAAATGAGCAAAATAATCCATGGCTATGTTCATGTAAAGCACATCATTTGTCTCCCAAGTGATTCCAATAGCGTCAGGAAAAGTAACTGAATGCTGGCTGTTTTTGACAATGAAACTTTCTCATTTGCAGCCTAAGACCCATTACAGGGCTGGAGTCCATTCTCCAATGTGACTTCAAAACATTTTGTGTCATTGTTTCAGCTACATGAGTTTGAGTTAGAAGACTACAGGTATATATGAGGGAGTTGAAAATTGCTCTAATGCTTCCTGTTCTTCACAAATATTTGGTCTTGAAGCACAAAACCAAATGTGATTTCATCTTAAAGTTTAAAGATGTGCCTGGTCCCAAACTGTGCTACCATAGTTCTGCCCTCTCCAGACCACTGGTAGGGCAGTCAGGTCCTGCCAAGAGTGTGGCAAGGAGATGCCAGGGAAAATGTCCCTCAACTGCTCTGGCAGGAAAGGGTCTGGGGATCTGCAGGAGGTGAGACCTCAGCCATGCCCCAGTCCTCTGGTCCCAGCGTGAGTCATCCTGCAGCTGCCATCACCTCGCCAGCAGCAGACATTTGATGAGTTGCTTTCTAACCCAGTAACCTGGCAAACACTGTGTAACCTTTGTGAAACCCAGATAGTCCAGATCAGACCTGAACGTCAGGCAAATATTTTCAACATTTTTTTGATTTTTCTTTCACACATGTGTATGAACACCTCTTTCATAACTGTTTATTGTTTAGCTGGTCAAGGGGAACATTAGTGTTTCTAAAGCATAAACAAGCTGGTATCTTAGAAGAATATGTTCATAGATCAGTTTAGAGTCATTCACTCTATGAGTCACTAAGCACTGTAGAAAATGCAGGTGCTGATATATGCTGTCAAGTAATGAGCATGAGTCAGCACTGTGCCCTTGTGGCCAAGAAGGCCAATGGCATCCTGGGGTGTGCTAGAAGCGGGGTGGTTAGTAGGTCAAGAGAGATTCTCCTTCCCCTCTACTCTGCCCTGGTGAGACCACACCTGGAATATTGTGTCCAGTTCTGGGTCCCTCGGTTCAAGAAGGACAGGGGACTGCTGGAAAGAGTCCAGTGCAGAGCCACAAAGATGATGAAGGGAGTGGAGCATCTCCCTTATGAGGAAAGGCTGAGGGAGCTGGGTCTCTTTGGCTTGGAGGAGACTGAGGGGTGACCTCATTAATGTTTATACAGATGTAAAGGGTGAGTGTCAGGGGGATGAAGCCAGGCTCTTCTCAGTGACAACCAATAGTAGGACAAGGGGTAGTGGGTTCAAATTGGAATACAAGGGGTTCCACTTAAATTTGAGAAGAAACTTCTTCACAATGAGAGTGACAGAACACTGGAACAGGCTGCCCAGGGGGGTTGTGGAGTCTCCTTCTCTGGAGACATTCAAAACACACCTGGACACATTCCTGTGTAGCCTCATCTAGGTGTTCCTGCTCTGGCAGGAGGACTGAGCTAGATAATCTTTTGAGGTCACTTCCAATCCCTAACATTCTCTGATTCTGTGATTCTGTGAAGTGAATGTAATTCTTTTCCCTGTCACCCTATGCATACACACATATACTCACTGTCCATCATACTTACCTGTCACTGTTTTGGGTTTCTATGCTGGAAAAAGAGATAAGAGATTTTCATTTTAAACAAAGAAACAGACAACAAATCCTCCTTGACTTTAGGTCCAGTGTTGAGAAGCCAAAACCGCTACAAATATATTATGCCACATGTTTTAGATTAACATGACAGCCCACATATAGAGAAAAAGAATGTCCTCTCAAAGCCACCTGCTTTTTGTAGCATTAAAACATAAACCATTGTGATTGGCAGGGCCAATACTGGCAGTTTTTATTCTTATGGCTTGCATTGTGACTTAGCGTAACCTGTTATCTTCATACTTAAGGGTGTCCTGAACAAGTGGACAAAATATGCTGAACTACCTCCAGATCTGACAGGTATGTCTTTCAACATGCATGAGTTGTACCTGACACACACGTTTGGTACATTATTAATATGATTCTGACTTGGGAAACTGGTGAGCACTCCATTCAAGACCTTAAAAAGCAATAAGTGAAGAGGACAGTAACAAAAATAAAGCACTGCAGAATCCAGCATATGGGGTAGAGTTTGTCACTGCATTTTGAAATGCCCTTCTATTCACGGGATGGGTGTGACTAGACAACTCTCCAAAGCAGATAAAGTCTCCACTATTCAAAACCATTTAAAATATCTCTGTTCCTAATTTAATTCTGGAAAAAGTAAAGAATAGGCAGGGGTTCAGGATGCAATATCTGACAGCCAAAATAACTCTAAAAACAAGCAAAAATTCAAACAGGTAGGATGGTCTTGTCCTGACTTTAATAGGCATCAGACAAAGAGCCAACATTATAATTCTTGTAAGAGTAATATTTTATGATCCAATAAATAGAGATAATTAGCTCAGAAGAATTTCAAGATTCGTATGATATATGCATTTCTATGTTGTATGTGGTTACAAGGGCCTTTGCTTGTTGGCAATACTGCATTCCCCTAGCCTACCAACTGTTCCTGGTTCACCTTGAACACAACAAAATAGAGCTGGCAAGGACTCATGCTCCCATGCTGATCAGATGGTCAGCATGCACCCAGTGCCTCCTCCATATGCAAGACTGACTGAGGATTTGCTAACCCTCTTCACTATACTTTTTCAGGAGGTCATGTCTCATCCTGCTCCCTGCTTCTGGAGCAAGCCATGCAATCAGCTTTTCTTAACATGAACAGGAATAGTTGATTTAAATCATTATAGCTCTCAAACCTAACTGATGGGCAGACCTTCAAAATGCATAACTATACCTTGCTACAGCATATTTCAGTGTATGTGGCTCTGGACTATAAATGGTAAATTCAGATTATTCCATATTATTAAAATGTGTTGTATTCTAATGTATAACTTAGACAGCTAGGTCAGAGAAAACAAATCCAAGCTTCCTGCTGAAAATTTTTATTAGCGTAATACTACAGAAAGAGACAAGATGATGACTAATGCTTTCTAAACTCTTTCGAAGTATTTAGTGGTTACAAGATTTTAGCTTTGTACCTAATTTTACAGTGTGTGAAAGAGGAACTTGCATTAAGTATCTAACATGTAAAAAAATCTTTCACATAGTTTCAAGATATATACATTACTAAAACAAAGTACTGTATTCAAGATGATATCAAATATAAGATATGTCCGCTTCTTAAATAAGAAACATTTTAAAACACCACTACTTCAAAAACTTAAAAAACAATCAAGTGATTTAAAAACTTACTGGCTCAAGTAGTAATAGATTAGAAGCTATTACAATCCCACATACTCACAGGTACTGGTTTAATTCATTTTGAGTCTCATAATTTTGCACTCTTGTGAAGAAGTAACAAAAAGGTCTTGACCTTCAGAAATGTGGGGAACTGGCTGCACAAATCTGATCCAAGTCTCCTCAAAACTGTAGTTGCATTCCGTGGGCTTTGTATCAATCAGTGGCTTAAGTTTCTTATTTTTAACTTTGCATATTTGATTTCACTATTTAACAAGCCACCCTTTTAAAGAGACCTCATTAGATGGCCAAATCAATTGACCAATCATTTCAGTCTTTTTTGTACATGGGGAGTTCTGGGCCAGATTGTTTTCTTTTAATTAGAGAAGTGGTAGGTATACTAGGCAGACTCTGTCTGATGTTAATGTAAGTTAATTGTACTCTATATGAGTCCTCATTCTATCAATGAAGCAGGCAATGTTAATTTGCTTCACCTCCAGTCTGCATTGAGACACATCACTTTCCTGTGCAATTCCAAAAACGTTGCATCTTTATCATTTTTGACAGGCTGCTTTCTCCACTGAGAGCATGTCTCAGACCACAGAAAACATCTGTCTGCTGATGAATACTCTGCAAGAAGGTATGTGTGTGCCTTGTAATTTCTGGTCTTTGTTGATACAGAGCATTTTGTTCTGTGGAAAATTTCTTTATGTCTTTACTTGTAAAATGAAGTCTATTGTCATCTATTCAGAAATGAATCTGTGAAAGCAAATAGCTTTTGTTTATTTCTGCAAGTAGTTACTTCTCCTACCCACCCATACCCCTAAAATAACACACAGGTAGGAAATACGTTAAGCTACACTACTTTTTGTCCTATATACCCTCCTTCAGATAAAAGCAAACAAATAGCTAGAAAAGTTGACCAGAATTTTGGGTATCCCTGACAAGACATACAGAAGTTGCGCATATCCGAAGGTCTAGCTGTGTTTGGCACACCTCTGGGTCATCACTGTTATCCCTACTGGGACAAGTTAAGCACAGGGCCAGGTGCTGCTGTTTGTCTACTGTCATCTGCTACAGACCCAGCTCTTTCCTAAAAACTATAAGATGCACAGAGTTTCATGTATCCACCACTGGCCAAATACGGTGATTTTCCCAGTGTCCCATGAAATGCAAGTAATTTGAAACTGTTCTCAAAGATTTTGTGCACTAGAAATTCCCTGCTCTACCTGCTAGTGATGACACTCTCAGCGATTCCAGTCTTCAGTATTGCAGAGCTCACAGGTAGATAGGAATTAATTATTTCACAGAATCATACAGGATCTCTCTGCATATAATGCTGCTTTCAGCATTCCTGGCCCATAGGTGCTTTAAACCAGCACAGGGAAGTAGAAATACAGAGCCCATGTTGAGATTCTTCTTTCCAGTAAATACACAGTCTAGAGTTTTTATTAAACAATTGTGTGATTGTGTACCTAGAAAAAGACATGTCTGTGCTAACTGTTCCTGATGTTTTTCTGTTCTTCGTTATGCACAATGGAATGGACTCCATCTAACTTTAAGTGTAAATAGCCATTTTTTTTACTATAGTTGACTTTTATATGTCATAACTTGTGGAGAAGCAAATAAAAAGTTTAATTAAAACAGAGCTCAGTCAGGTTGAACCTGTAACCTTTTAAATAAGAAGTAGGGCTGCTATTCACTTGGTTACCTGGTCTCCATGAGGGTATATCTACACAGGAGTTTACTAGCTGCACTTTTGTTCCCTGAGAATAATGGAAAACTAGAGAGAATACAACATTAAAAATCGTTTTAAAAATCAAATATAAGCAGTATTCAGTTCAAACAAAACCTATTCCCCAATTCATATGAAGATCTAAGTGCATAGAAAATTTAATGAAGGTTAGATTTGCAGTAATAGTCTGTTATTTTACTTGAACCGAAGATATTTAAAGAGTTTTAAGGGCCAAATACTAGCACTATTCAGTACATCAGCTTCTGATTTCAATGGGATGAAGGTTTGGCCCCTGATGCCACAATTTGGCATTCTAATGACTTTATTGTTTGACTGTTTTGAAAAGTCTCTTGGCAGAGAGCTGCTGCAAATATAATAGTTTGATAATTTAGGGCCTTTTTTTTCCCTCTGTGCTGTACTGGCTGTACTTTCAGCCATTGTGGGATAGAAATATTATTCAGCAAAAGAACTATATTAAAAATTATGAGCAGAAGTTAATTAAAAGTCAGCTCTAAATGCTGACTGCAAACATAACTGACTCCTTACTTCATAAGTCTATATGTAAACGAAATGTAATAAAAATGAAGCTAATCTACCATTTTATTTTATCAAAAAAAAAAAAAAAAAGCAATCTGAAAAGGCATTACGTACTTCTTTAATACTTAGTCTATAAATATATGTAGAAAGATGGTACTAATAAAGTGACATTGAGGTACAGGAGTGATTTGATCTGTGCAAACCCAACATGGGACTAATATTGAAGAATTTGGTATTAAAGTTCAGATCTGAATATGAATTATCCCTGGGATGTCAGACAATATTTAGAGCCTGGAAAAGAATATACATCCAGGTAAATCCTGGCTTGTTTATGTGAGTTCTGAAAGACAAGCACATTTTTCCTCTGTAAGTAGTTTTGTTGCAGGTGGGTTGTTTTGTTGTTATTTTTTTCCTATGTGGGTAATATGCTATTTCACTTTCCTAAGTTTTCTCTTGAAAATACAAGGATTTATGCTCCCGACAAACTGTGTATTGATAGATTTCTCTATTCTATGTGGGTCATTTACCCAAATCCTGTTTATATGTACCTCTTCAACATTTGTGTTTGGGATTCTGAATTAACTACTTAGACTGTTCTGTTCTCTAGATGTGAGATTCCTGGCACAGAAGGCAACTGAAGTCCCCCCATAATCCATGGTGAATTTACACTACTAAAAAAAAATGCCATGGGCTTTCTTAATACTCAGTTTTTGAATTGTTATCAATGATGTCCCTTCAAATCACAAAAAGAAAAAAAAAAAAAAAAAAAGGTTTCTTATCAAAAGAAATCTGCCTGGGAAAAAAAAAATTAGTTGCTATGGATCACCACAGCAATGCTGGTTTGGACTACAAAGCCATACTCTCTAGTCAGCAAAATACCAGATACTTAATCAAGTGTTATGTTGCCTACATGGTATTAATGAAACTCCCTGTTTTCTGAGATAAATCACAACCATGATGAGACAGCTATTTCTTAAAGTTCAGTGTATGCTGGTAACTGCTAGTGTCAAGCAACCTCTCTGATATTGCATAGTATAGCCATGTGTTTAAACAGAGAATTTGACTTTCTCAGAAGGATCGTATACAGTAGCAATATCTGAATGGTTAAACAGTTCACTTTGTGCAAACCGGGGATCAATGAGGAATGCACACTCCCTGTGCCACTCTGCTAACTCCATGAAGGAAAGAGTGATAGAATGCTGCCATTTCTATGCAAGTTTATTCCAGATGTTCTAGGAGAACATCTGTCCCAAGTCATTCATATTTGCTGACTGACTGAGCAAGCTTAATGAAACACTTTGTGTGTATGGTAGTACTCTGCAATGGTATGTAGGAAAAGGGAAGAGAGCCTCAGTGGAACAGTCAAACAAAGCCAAAATAGTTGCTGTGCTTTGCAGTAGATTGGGGATAGCTGCTGGTACCTCTCATTCACACATACCAGGTACAAATTAGGTGAAGGGGTCTTGAAACCTAAGGTAAGGAGCCACAAAACTGATATTAAACTGGTCTTGGGGTTTTAATAGGCCATGTCTTTGCAACAGCTCCATTGAAGCAGCTAAGCTATTCTCACTATCCTTTTCCAAGATGTGGGGTTTGTCTTCCCCAGTATTCTTCCCTCAGTCATTTGAGATCTAGCTAACTTGTCAGGACACTGACAAAATAACTTTCAGTCAGGCTGACAATGCCACCATTTGCAACTGGAATAGCGGTGTTATTTTAATTTATGTTTTGGTAATAGTAGCATTGTTGCTGACAGCACTAGAACAGTTAGCAACAGAATTCCTGCTCTCTTTGCAGCCCTTCTGCAGGTCACTCAGAGGCAGTGAACCACAGAGCATAGACATACACACTTCATGCATTTTAGCTATATAAACAAGTAAGTACATTCTTGACACACAACATTGTCACTATTATAGTTTAAGTAAGGGACATAAGTCGCAGAAGAAGAACTTTAAAAAAAAATCCTTCTGAAATGACAACACTCAGAGAATAAAGACTTAAAGTTACATATTCAGCCTTTGCTGTCTATAAGTAGGAGTATACTGCAAAAAAAGTAGTGGGTTGTTCTTGAATATAAATATTCCACAGAGCCAGGGCTGCAAAAGCAGTCCTGTCAGCAGTTAGCCCATTTATATTTACTTTCTCCATTTTCTGCTATTACTTGTCTTCTGTACCTCTGTCTCTCACTGAAATGGTCTTGGAGGATTTGTGGGGGCTTAAAGATTTTGGATAAGAAAAAAATTTCAAGGGAGAAAAATGCTGTGACTTTTGACTCCTGAAAGAGTGTGCTTCTACTACTGAATCTTAGCATATGAACCACCTACGAACATTTACCTTTTAAGGGAAGAAAAAGCACATGATCTTAGGCACAAGATTTCTGACAGTGTGACTTGCTATAAGATGATATGTTGAGCTTTTCAAAGAATGTTTGTGCAATAATGGGCTAACGATGAACTGCATATTCCTCATACCATTGGACAGAATTGAGAGAGAAATCACCTTAGTAAGTATACATCTGAATAATGCTTCCAAAGACTGCCTAAACATTTGTGTAAGGTTTCTCTATCATTTTAAATGGAGCCAAAATTACTAAGAAAATCGTCACCAAAAAAAAAAAAAAAAGGCAAGCATCCAGAAACCTACTGATTAACTGTAATCCTGAGGTAAATTACACACGTTTATGCGGCAGGTTAGTCACTTAGGTAGCAGAGAGAACCTAAATATCTGGCTAGTCAAGCATAACAGCATAACCCTGAACACTTGGCAGTAGGTGGAATTCACCATTTGATAAAACTGTTTACTCTAATTCACTCAGTAGGAATAGCCAATGGTTAAGTGAGGCTATATCTCACAAGAGTATAATCTATGGAAATGTATGTAGCATCCCATGAATACTAAACATATGCCTTATGATCAGAAGTATTTCCAATGAATCTGTAATGATGAAACCTTGAAATTAAATTGTCTCCCTTGATTTTCAGTGTAATCAAGTTCATCATCCAATTCCTTTTTTTGCCCTTATTTAAGGCATCAAACCCATGAGTTCGTCAACGTATGAAAGCATGTTTCAGCAGCTCAGCCCAAGAACAAAAGAGAGGAAAAGAGACAAAGAAGCCATTCTTCACATCATGGAGCACCAAATTCTTTATTGTAAAAAACGGAGTAGAAAAAAGACAGGGATTAAGAAATGCAGAACAAAATACCCATGCTAGAGAAACTGCAAGGGCTTAATTTCTTAATCTCTATTCCACAAAGGTATTGTAATGCCTAAGAGGGATAAGATACCCCCTGACATTTGGATTGATCAGAAGGATTTCTGAAATACAACTATTATGAAGCTTAAGCCAGTTTCTTCCTAATGAGACAAACTCCCAAGCCATATGGTGACAGGAAAAACCACATTTTTTTTACCTACCATTCCAATTCTTTTCAGGAGCACCTCAGTGGTGCCATCAGTAGACGGCTTGCGCTTGTGCTGGTCAGAGAAGCTCTTCAGTAGGCTGACAGCAAAATGTTGTGTTATTTTTTTTTTTTTAATTTGGGTGAACTACCTGCCAGGACAGCAGGTGTACAAGTGGGACACAACTTCCCTCATTTCTTCAGCATTACCATCGAATCATCAGAGAAACAGCAAAAGACTATTTAACTACCATCCTAGTAGTATTGTAGGAAACATTGTTTTCCTTCATTGATGAGTGACAGTCTCTTAGTGACATCATCTTCTGAACAATGCAGTTTTTCAGCTGCATTATTTGCTTTTATAGTGTTCAAAATCTGTATACAGCCACCAAAAGGCAAAAGCTACTGCTTCTGTATGGCTAACAGTTCTGAATTTATGCCTTCATTTTTCTGTGTTACTCCTAGCAGACTAGGAAAACAGATCACAACACTGCTGCTTTTATCTGATACAGGGAATGCATGTATGAACACCTTTAGTGTCTTATGTCTTTTTTAAACAGTGCGATCAGCTGGAATGTATATTTTCAAGTCAAGTCAAAAGTTCTTCTCTACCTAGTAGCATTGTTGAAAAAGAGCCTTTAACCAGCAGCAAATGTCAGCATCTGTCAATTTAATTGTTTCAGTAAATATATATGATTTCATATTTGCCTCAGTGAATACCTTCTCAGTTTCTTCGTTTTTCTGTCAGAAATTAGTTTGAGTTCTGTATAAAGTGTGATTTTATGCATAGTTTAAAATACAGCATCTCAATTCAGCCTATGTGAATTAGAATTAGCTAGAATTAGAATTAGTAAAGGAATCAGAGTAACTTGGTGTTGTTGTTGATGACAAGTGGTCCTGGTAATTTTTTACTGGTCATAAATAAATTGCATCATTCTTATTTATCTAGTAGGTCAAAGTGTGTGCACTTTGCTGTGTCAGCACTTGAAACAGCTCTGTCAGCAGTCTTCCTGCATCAGATTTTTCATCTATGAAGAGGCAGAGATGATGCTTAATTTTTGTGTGTGTGTGTGTGTGTGAATGCACTTCAATTTCTCACAGACATTTTTTTGCTACGTATGTAAGATACACAAAACCGTGAACATGGTTGAGTTAAATTCCTTTGAAAATTAAAAGGATTCTTTAAAGAGCCTTTTCTTTTGCCATATTCATTTAGCTTTCTTACAGAAAGGGAAGCATCTTTCTTTTTTCCACCTATCTAGCTTCCTGTTCAATACAGATACATGGAAGAACACCATCTATCTTATCAAATCAACCCTGAGTGTATGTCTCTGTCTAGCAGTGTATTTCTCCTGTTGATGGTGATCAATGTCACAGACTCCAGATAAAGTTTTAGGCCAAAGCTGAATAAACTGTCCTTTGATCTCTGCTAATAGACACTGACTAAAATCTTGAGGACCAAAAATATTATCCCTCTCAAAATTCCATTGCCACTTCAAAATTCAGTGAGTGTTTCTACTGTTCAAATAACTCATCACCTCTTCAAAGGAAAGCAACACAAAATCCTGAAAAACTCTCCGTATTTCATGCTACAGGGAGATGTCAAGTTAATTGCACAAACAAAAAGTTTCTAATGTGCTTGCCATATCGCTGTAGCCAACACCTGCTCTCTCCTAAGTTCACTGAACACCCTTCAAACACTCATGCTTGTGTATCTTTGATTTGTTTTACTCTGTTGCATCTCCATAGCAGAACTAATAGGATAAAAAGTGTTGCGTGCATTGTGTGACCTTTCTCTTTCATTGTAGAGTGACTGCAGTAAACACACATTTACAGGAAGGAGGCAATACAACAGCAGAGCAGAAATATGTTACTGCAAATGTAAGTGAGTTCATAAAAATATTTCTCACTTTCCACTGCCCTGTGAAACACTATTTCAACACAGTTAGATTCCTGCATTTCACTGATGTGGGTGTATCTCCACTTTTACATGCTTTCTCAGTTCGGGCAGGTGTATGTTTTTGGCAACACTATATTCATCTGTTGAAGTCACTAAACATG
Source organism: Columba livia (assembly GCF_036013475.1). Taxonomy (NCBI): domain Eukaryota; kingdom Metazoa; phylum Chordata; class Aves; order Columbiformes; family Columbidae; genus Columba; species Columba livia. Next base: position 34,858,534 of record NC_088642.1, read on the forward strand.
TGACAGCATAACATTACCAAGGCTGCCTGTGTCTAACTCTGCACATAAGCCTGGATTTATATTGCTGGCAGAGAAAAATCTCTTTTTGATCACATAAAGAAAGCAAAGAAAATCTTAACAGACTTAACAGTTTCTGTTAGCATTTATTAAAGATCTTGTCCAATACCCAAACAAATCAATAGCAATTTTTCCTTCTTTGGATATCAATAAGCTTTTCGGTTAGTCTCCAACACAACTGATCTTTTCTCAAAATTGTCAATTAATTTATCACAGAGAACTGAAAGCACTTAGTGACATTCACAGTGCCAAACTATTAATATCTATGGAGATATTAAAACAGTCTTACTGACAAGATTATTTGTTGCAGAATCACAGAAGCATAATCTTTAGAATAGACATATACACAAATCAGTCACAACAAGAAAAGTATTTGGGAAATTTTACTTGACAGAAGACGGGGAAGAATACTGTGTCTAACTAGTGGCAACTAATCAACATCTTTAAAATAGTAAGCACCAAATGTCTGTTCAGATCATGATGGCACAAAAATGTAGCATGAAGAAATTATTAAAAAATAACTGAAAGTAGATTATATTATCTATTTAGAAAGCTTTGTGTTTGAGATTTCCCTTGGCTTTGCCTCTTTGAAAAGATCTGCTACTAGAATATAAGAACCTTCCACAGGCGCTTCTGTCAGACTAGAAGTAGCTTTTTTTAAAATGAATCAAAAATTCACTTAATGCTTAAGGAAGAAATCTTTGGAAAAAAAATAGGTTAGTTGTAAAAACCTCTCAAAGTAATGGAAGTGTCTTCAGGACGTGGTTGGTGACCCCATGACAGCCTGGCTACTTTGAAGGGATCCACAAAAGCTAGACAGTAAGGCGAGTATTCCCACATGAGGTGCCCCATAATCAGAGAAAATGTCCTTGAGTCTTGCCCTTCTCCTGCCCTTCTGAAATGCTGTAAGAACTCCTCCATTTTTAAAGAGATCCTACAAACACTGTTCATATATAGACCCACATCTATTTCTCAAAAGGCCCTGCTCTGTGTTTTCTGAGTATTTCTAGAGGCAAATTACTTGTCTATTGTTGTAGTTCTTATTAGTTATATTTTTTCCTTCACTGTCATCTTGAAATTTCACCAGAAATTAACCATAAATTTGACAGATTGCTGACCTCTAACATTTTCTTGTCATTTAGTAACCACAATTTCAAAAGGCAATGAAAGAAATTACGTATTGCAAAATTGAGGCGTTCACCCTGAATCTTCTGGGTTTGTTAAATAAGAGAAAATACCTTCGGCATACTTAGAACCCTTGACAACTTCTTAGCTGAAAGCAAGCTGACACTTGATTACATAAAAAGCAAAATAAAAAAAACGTTGTTACAGCCGGATGTCAGTTTCTGTAGTGCTTCCCTGAAATGAGTAAGAACAATTACTGGATGCAAAATCTACTTAGAGAAAATGGCAACTATCTTGCCAGTGCAGCAGCTGAAGTAGCACTGTGGTGGATTAGCTGGCCATAGTGCACTGATGCTTGGACTGAGCTCAGAAATTTTTGTCCGATTCTGCTAAAAAACAATAAAAAAGAGTAGTATGACATAGTAAGTACTACCAGGATCATCTCCAACCTTCTTCTCATGATCACTTCCTTACATGAATATTTGCGTTTGGCCTTAGCAATAATGAAGATGAAATCTCAAGATAAACCTGATGGAGGACAAGTTTTGCTAATGAAACAGCGAAATGGCCATCATTTGCTCACTTTGTACCACAAATCCATCTCAGCTGAGTAAAAGTCCCTGAACAAAATTGCAATAGCACATGATGTTTTCTTGAGTTATTTTGTGCATAGTGCTTTTTCAACTGTTTTTTTAGTGTCAGCATGCTTAAAAGTCCTACACAGAAATACATGTACGGAAAATTTCAAAAGGGGCTTAAATGCCTCTATTGAAAATATCAGCCATTACTCAAAGACTACCAAGTGCTTTCACTTATATTGAGTACTGCCCAATCAAAAATATCCAGCTGTTTTACACAGGAAGACACAAAAAGTAACAGTCACTGAACTGATTTTCCTTTGACCAAACACAACTATAGGTACAGCATAAAGCAGGCATGAACTGGATTGTGTAATACTGTATTCTAAAGAATTTTCAATCAAAAAACACTTGAACAAAATACTTGAAGAAAGTCTGTGCCCTACTACTGCAGGAGGTTTCAAACATTTTGTGGAAACAACTGAAGCACAGAGGAACATAACGTAACTTCTAAGTTGGTCCTTCTTTGAGGAGAAACTGAACCTCCAGAGGCCCCTTCCAACCCAAGCTGTCCCATGATATTGCATATCTGTTGCTTTGAGCAATGGATCTGAGCTGTGAAACCAAACATCTCATTTCTAAACACTTGAAGATCATTGTTTGCTATACAGCTTTGTTATGTATGGAGTTAGCAACTAGAAGAGCTGATGACCATGTATCAAAGCTCTTGTTTTCTCAACCAAAGATATTAGGAGTCTGAAAAACTTTGATAAGACTACCTTAACTCTACCTAGTTTAGAATGTCCCAGTGTTTTCAGGAGATGGCAAATGCAAAAGAAGCCTCCAAATGACAATCCACTCACAGTTAACTTGGTAAGCAAGCCAAGTAGAGGAAAGTAAAGGAAACAGCGTCCCTGAATTAGGTCATTCATGAGTATAGACATTTAACCTAAGTCTCCACATATTTCCCCAAATGCCTGTCTTCCAAACATGTGAATAGTCCCATTTACTGCTGGCTGTAAGAGGTTAAGAAAATGAGTAAATATTTATAGAACTAAATTATTGCCAAAATGCTAGATGCAAGTATCTATGCACCACTTTCTAATTGTAAACATTCAATATCTAGAAAATAAAATCAATTAAAATATTCTTTTTAGCTTTTTTTTTTTTTTTTTTTTCCTGAATGAATGAAGAAAGGAAGAAGGGAAGAAAAGACAGAGGAGGAATTTCATTTCAGCTGCATGATTTAGGATGCAATATTGGAAGAATTTTTTTATAACCTGCCCTATACAAGAATAGAATGCCCCTTGTCTCTTTCTCAGCACACACTTTTAGTGCTGATTGGAATGACTACAGTGCAATAAAACCCAATAACACAGCATGTTATTATATACTGGTAACAAAAAAAAAACTTCCACTCCCTTTCTTTTTCTGTCTGCTATAGCTTTTTCGAAATTATAATGTGCTAGTCAGCTTTTTTGTACATTTTGATATATTTAATAGCAATATTCAAAATATTATTTTTGTAACTCTTTTTTGGCCAATAAAAGTCTTAAGGAAACACACCTGATAGGTCCCTAAAACAAACATTATAGTTTGTTTTAGCTGCAGTTAATATAAACCTCCATGAACACAAGCTTTTAGCTAATTTCTCATTAAATTAAAGTGGTTTTAGTCGATTTCCAATGCATACATCAAATGCTGCAGGAAGTTTAAACATCTTTCATTTAGTGGTTTCTGCTGCTGCCCCCTGGGTAAAATTCATTCTTTTTCCTAATTCCCAAGGCTGGTGAGAGAAATGGCAAGACAGGAGCAGCCAGCCTTAGCCTGGGCGTGTTGCTCGTGATAGAAGATTGCTCCAGCGAGAGGTATTTAGTTGCTGTGCAGCCCCTCAAGTTAGGGAACAAGAAGTAGGAGAGCAGTTTGACAGGAGCAGGCCACCCTGCATGGAGCAGGGATGGCTCCCCAACAGTCAGGAGAGGGATTCTGGCTCTGCAGTTGATGCAGGCTGCAGCTCTCCAGGGCTAATGCTCTCTGAGAAGATAAAATTACACTGTTGAGGGGCAGGGTCTCTTTTTTGGTCCCTTCAGGGCACTAGTGGCAGGGAACAGTCCAGATCGAAACAGATAAGATGGGGATCAGAGTGACATGTGGACCAAAAAATCTATTTTGTCTTTCCTCCAGAGCAGCAGAATATAACTTTTGCCCTCACTTCTGAAAAGACCTTAACCAGCACTTCTCTGTGCTACTACAGGTATTCTTGGCAATGGTATGAGTAGCACCAGACAGCAGCAGCTGAAATAAGAAAAAAATTTTAGGATATATTTTCTCTCCCAGTTCTCACTATGCACTCAGAACACACGTCATTTCCTGTGTGAGCAAGAACAAGCGTCAGTACTCATCCACCAAAACAACAACAACAACCAACCAACCAAACAAACAGACAAACCCAACCAAATAAACAAAAAAACCCTCTTCCTGACACAGGGAAATTCTTTATTTTAAATGCCTCTGGTGGGCTGGATCTGGGTAGGTGAGGACAATATTTGTTTGTACTCTATCCTTCTGTACTGAGAACAAGACTGCTTGCCTCTGCAGTCAGGGCTTATATTCGTACCCTCAGGATGATGGGTGGTCTAACATTTCATGTCGCACAAAACAGTAGCAAGAGGTTTCTTAGACATTTCTGAATGGGAGAGCTATCTCCTGTATGAATTCTTTTATGTTCGTAGCTCTGATTTAAGTTAAAGTTTAAACAGTGCAGACCTTGCTATTTTAGGTGGCATCAAGCTAGCTTAAAATGAACAGCTCCAATGTTTATTCTTTTCCAGTTGCCATGTTTATGAGGCATGGAGCAGACTAGTGGTCATATCACCAAAAAATAGAAAGGAGTGATACAAAAGTAATGGAGAGACCAGAGTGCATTGTGGAAGACGGAAGTAATTGTAAGAGGTAGGTCTCGATTTTGTGAGGCAATATACTCTTGGAAGGTTTGTATTCCTCCAACTCATCCTGTTTGCAGGACTAAGTGTAAAATTTGCTATCCCAGCTCTTCACCAGTAAAGCAGCATATTAGGATTTGTAACACTTTATTACTGTTAAATATCAGATTATTCCATCCAATAGAATATTTTTTTCATCCAGAAAAAGTGCACAGTGTCCTATATAGGAAAATGCTAACAGACCTTAAATTCTAACTTTGCAGGCAGAATTTAAAGTCTGTTTTCTTTCTTCCAGCTGTTGGGTTGGTTTTGTTTTATTTTGTTGTGTTTTTTTCATTATTATTGTGTCTCATATGTTTATTATACCCTCTCCCTCTTCTGAAAGTTCTGGTTGCCTTCAGCTGTTTGTTATTATTTGGTTTTCTGTGTCACTTGATAATCTCTTTAGGACTTCTTACCTGTCCTCTCCCTTCTTTCTCCAAGATAGATTTGATTTTCCTTTCTGCATTTTCCTTTCTCTTAAACATTCCTCTCCTTTTCCCTCTATTTCCTGTCATTATATATTCTTCCCCCATCATATATTTGCTTTACTAGCACAGAGGAAAATGGTGAGGGTCATTTGTAGCTGCCACATATTCTGGAGCTGGAATTAGAGGGCCTGGAGTTACTGCTGTCACACAAGCTCCCATCCCAGCTCCTTCCTGGGCACAGCCTAGGTACAGGAACTTTTTTCCATACCCTGGAGTTACCACAAAGAATCTCCTCAGAAAGTCCTTGCACAGAAGACAAACTCTACAGATATACAGCATTTTGGCCATATATCTCTTGGAACTTTACAACTTGATTCAAGGGTATTTGGAGTAATATGTGATGTAACTTTTGCATCTTCATCTCATAATATAAAAAATCTGTGCAACCTACAAACATAAAGAGGGGGTATGGAAATCAGCAACACCTCAAACCTTGAAAGACCTGGGTTCAATTCTACCCTTCCTGCTACTTGTTTAAAGTATCCTGCCGAGGGGACCTAGGGGGGAAGACTGTGTGACCACTGCTCCAGCCAACTGTAGCTCGGTTGTTAACAACTATGGGCTTTAACAAAATAAGTACTTCTACTACTTTAACTCATTTTCTTTTTCATATCAGCAAATAGTATGTATGACAAACAATCAGTCCCAGCACTGTATTTCTCCTCTCATTTTTATTTCATTCAGCTTTTTTTGCAAATTGTTGTTAGAATGAAAAGACAGTAGAAGGCCATGCTTCCAGAGATCAAACTTCCTCTTGTTCTTTGAATAAGAGTTTGAATTTGAGTACAGAGATTTGCATAAGAATTAGTCCCGTTCCTTGTATCAAGTCAGCTATTTTCAGCTCAGTGTAGCAATCTTCGATTTCTTCGTTGTAACTATGGCAATAAGATTAGATGGTATTCTGTAAAATTCATTTTACAAATTAGCATGGGAAAGTGTCCATGACTGTGACAGAGGGAGCTATGTAAAAACATTGTGAAATGAGATTGAAATTAAATCAGAACTCAGAATATTCCTCAAAATAATGATTCTCAAACTCATCCAGCATCATCTGATAGTTTGCGAATGATTTACAGTTAGCCACAATAAACATAATCAGATCAATGAGCCTGATGGGGGTTGTATTTCTTTACTCAAAGCCATTTTGATATGACATTTTAACCCCACTTTGGGTGGACGCTGAATTCTTTGATGTGGAACTTTCATAATACTAGCAGTCAAATCAATTTCAAACACTTTCATTTCAGTACAAATCTACAAAGCTCATTAAGGTCTGGGAAATAAAAAAAATAGAAGTGTCTCGCTCCAGGCCTCAGGCCATGTTATAATGAGGGTAAGAATGAGCGGTGGTAGGTACTATTTGGAGTTTTGCCTCTTTGCCGTTATGCTGCATGGTACAGTCCTGTCAGTTAATCAGAACAGCAGACCTTAATTTGCACACACTAAAGGTGGTTTCCTGAAGTTTTGTATCATTTGCAATAAATCTTGGTTTTGATCGTATGTCATTACTAATGAGTCTCCTGCCCATACCTAGCCTTTGCTGTTCTTAATGATATATGCAAACAGCATTAGAAGGAAGGCAGGTTTAGATACAATTTTTTTTCAGATGTTTAATGAACATCTCTAAAAAAAAAAAAAATTAAAAAAATTGCATTTTCCCAAGGAAGATCTTACCTTAATAAAAAATGTATTGCAAAAAATATATTTTCAAAAAGTATTTGACTAACTGGTCATGTCTTTGGCTTGCTATGTTATACTTGATCTCATGTGATCTTGAATTAATATTGATAAGATTCTTTCATTGAATATTAAGAAAATACCAAATTTCAAAAAACAAGTGAAGTTTTGTCTTTCTTCTTCTTCTAACTATAGTCTTTCAAATCTTTGCTTGGATGTAGGTTGCTATATTAGAAGGCCGACAGCCTACAGCCTTGCACAGGAAGAGAGCAGTATTGCATGAAATTTTATCTTCCAGCACAGTCTAAGCTCACATGATGTCCTTCAATGCAGCATAAGGCCTGTACTAGTCCTCTGCAAAGTGTGTTGTCCTCCTGCAACAAAAGAATGTTTGAATTGCATAAATAGGTAAAATGGAATTTTGCCTTTGTGAATAATGTCCAGCAGCCCTGTTTCACAGTCTGACCTGGTCATCTTAGCAAACTGCATGCACAGCTTACAAGATTGTGAGTGGCCAAACCTGGCCCTTCAGGAGGAAGGGGGGAATAACAGATTATCTAGACCTTTACAGGACTATTATTTCTGTCTGGAAAGGTAATCTTCAGGTTTTTTCTCAGCGCTCAGTCCTGAGGTGGCAAATGTCTTAGAAGGAGCACACAGGACATTTCAGGACAAAGCTATTATTTCCTGTGTGATGTTCTGGGTGTTCCCTAAGTGAATATGCAAGTAGGTTGGCTGCTTTTTTCTTCAGATACCTTCATCTGAAGTTATTTAATTGCAAATCCTCACTGAAAGCCAGGAACAGGGACATTACTTCAGTAGAAACATCATGCATTATCAAAATTGCTTTGTGTTTCTTCACAGGTGAAAACAAAAGCTATTGGGTTGGAAATGTACTTGTTCTCACTATTGTTTATCTGAATAATTGTTTGCTGTTCTAAATGAAAACAAATGGATGTTTGTATATAAATAATCATAACCCGTTTCCTTGCCAGCAAAACCTATTCCAATTGGTGGTATACAAACCATCAGTTATTCAGTGGCTCAAAAATTACTGTGCCTTTTTAAAATGATCTATACTGCAGGATAAAACTGTTTCTAGCAGTATAGGCAAGAGCTTTCAGTCACAGTTTTAAGCCCTCCATGCTTTTGTGGAACAGGATTCAGTAGTATGCTCAGTTTGCTGTGAATCTCCAAAATAGATCACACTATGGCACAAATTCATCTTGTACAGGGTGTGCATTACTACCAGGGGGTATGATGCAATGTGACAGCAGAATGACACTGCACATACCAGATTACTAAAATCTGTGTAATCTGTAACTCTCAATGCAGAAAGTTTAAATGAAGTAAAGCAGTGCTAAACCTGAAATCAAATGCTGTAGTTTAGGAGGTGACATGACATCTCTCCTGATTTCAAAAGCAAAAGATAAAAGGATCAGGTAGGTCTGTGAAGGATGTTCTCTTCCCAGGTTGGAAGATAAACAGTTGAGTTTATCTTTGCCAGACAGTGAGCTGGGTGAGAAGGAGTGGAACCAGAGCATCTAATGCATGTCAAAGTACTGTTAAAACTCTTGGCATTTGCCAGAAAATACCAGACAGTCCTCATAGGTTTAGCTTATGCCATTTAGAAGACTCATAGGATAGGTAGGAAACTGATAAGGACAGCTTTTCAAGAATCCCCAGAAGGAATATCTACTGCTTCATTCTTATGCAATGGAGAGATTTGGATTTCAGCCCTAAATCTAATCTCTTAATCAGGTGCCAGAAGTACTGCATAAAGACATTTTATGGGCAGCACAGCTCCATAAGTAACTTGTCTCATAGCAGCTGCCCAATAAATCTTTCTTCTTGACTTTCCAAGCATCAAAGTGAACAGTAGTGGCAGGCCCTCCAGTTGTTCCTGTTCCCAGACAGAGAAGACATCCTGGGTTTTTCTCTGAGTTGAATGAGTATGAGCTGGAATGCATGTGTGTACCAGCAGTGGCAAACAGCTGACAGTCCAGCCAAGAGTAGGTGACACACGAGTTAACAAAAGATTGATGAAAAAGCCTATCCTACCCATCTTGGGAAAAGCTGCAAATTATGTGTTTAAATAAAGGGTAAAGAAGCCACCTTAAAAGAAAAACTAGTTTCCAGGCACTAAACTGACCAGCAGACCTACTTATTACATCTCTTTCCTGTCTTAGCCAATCAACACCATAAAGCCTTGAAATGCTACGGGACAATCAGTTAGATGTAACAACAGCCTTTGTAATTGCTGACTGTGTTTCTGCTTTTAATTTGTGAATGCACTAACTGTGCCTTCCTCTGATTGAAGGAAATGCCTGAGTGTAACAGGAGCCTGTGGATAAGGTTTGCTCTCCTGTTGTCCTTCACATACTGAGAACAATGCAGAAAATGAGTCATTACTTAGCTGACAATGTAGCAGATCAGAAGTAGCTGATATTTATCTCTGATTAGGAAAGCATCACTATAGTTCTTTTTACCTGAGCAACTTAAAACCTTTACTCTAATCTGACAGAAAGGAAGCTCTGCTATTTTACTGAGTGGAGGATATTTTTAGAGTTACTGAATACTGTAGGATCAGAATTTCCACCAGTCTTTGAAATGTGTTGGAGCTTTCTTGTTCTTGTGGACTAGATTTCTTTGTCTCATTATAGCCTGTCCATCCTAGTCTTTATACACTTCTCATGCAACGAAAGAAATACATGAGGGAATACTGGTATATAGGGCACAAACAATGTCCAACTCATTGTGTCAGTTGCTAGCCTGCCAACTTTCAGCTCCTCCAGCTGGGTATTTGGAAGGCTATAAGGCCCTATATGCTTGTACCTCTAGTGCAGTTGTGAACGAAATGAAACAGCAAAACCATCACCTGCTGAAAAAGATCTATATAACATTATATTTTGTATTTGTGGGAAACTGAGTTGTCAAAGGTGCAAAGCACAGTAACAATGTACAGATGAAAAGGAGAAAAAGGAATTAATTCTGCAAAGTGCTTTAGCGTAGACGAAGTGTGGAAATAAGTATTTTTAGCAGTTTTAATCAAGCTACAAGGAAAATTATGTAGTATATTCATTCTTGAAGGGTTTATCCAGGTGATATCATCAGTATGGTTTGCTGGTGCACAATGGAACATTCAGTTGAAACAGTGAGATCCACTGTTTTTTTCAATACAGCTGGTATGAAGAAGATTGGTTACCTTTATCTCAAAAATACAGGCTGATCACACATGTAAGTCTTTATCTGCAAAGTCATGTGTTGATTCAGCAGACTCATGAGTAAAACAGAATTTAGCTTAGTTTTGCTCTGCTTCTTTGGAATATTAAGGTAAGGGTGTTCAGTTCACAGGCAGGAAGAAGATATACCTTTGTGGTTAAATCCAGAGCAAGAACAGGGGCTTCTGCTTGCATCTACTTGGTTTCTTCCCTAAAAGTCAGAACAAATCTTCCATTGAGGATGGAAAAAATGGGAGGAAAAGGGGAGGGTCTTCTGATGAAGGACCATAAGGAGCAAAAACCCATAATCAAGCACTATGGTCCACTCATTGCTTCTTTAAAGTTGAGAATACAAAGCAAAAACTGCATCATCGCCAGAATGCCCTTCAACTGTTTACTGATGGCAACACCGCTGCTGCTATGACTCATTCTCAGCTTCTTATTGTGTTGTATTTATTGAACGTATGGCAACAGGGACTGGCAGCAGCCCAGAACTGGAAATCTTTGCCCCAGCTGCAGTTTGGGAGCAGCCCTGTAGGTCAGAGAGGGGCAGAAAGCAGGATCCATCCTGAGGCCAATACCATAACTCTGCTGTCACAGATCACTACTGTTATTACAGCAGATCCTGTAGAAGTCCCCCAAATCCCTGAACAATAACAAGAACCTGTTTCCTGAATGCATATTACAGTGCAGTCAATTCCTGTAGGAGACGCAGTTTAATGTGAAAATTTCCTCATTCAATCTTTGCTTGTTCTTTCTGAATCACTGGAGCTGCCCTTCACTGCAGAGTGGTCCTACTGTGCCCTTTCCTGACGTAAATCACATTACGCACAGCTAGGACTCTCCTGCCAAATCGACAGCAAGACTCACACTTAATTTACAGGTATCTACATTTGCTGACTTGTCCTATTAAGCAAGTTGACTGGCTGCTTTACTAATTAAGAGTGCAATAAAATAAGAAAGAGGCAGAAAGAGGAGTGAGAAAGCAAGAACAAACTGAGAAAATACAGTGGCTGACTTTCTGGAAATTTGTGGTAATTTACGTGTGGTAACTCTGAAATGCCTGACTGAAAAAAATTGCCTAATGGGTTCAGAGCTGCCAGTGGGGAGGGAAAGAATGCCAGACAAGCAAAAAGGCAATGTGGTTATATAGGTCTCATTTCCCTGGTTAAAACACTAGGGAACAAAACAGCAGTAAAATACTGGGAAATTTTTTCTTGGAAAATTCTAGCCCTTTCCAGCTACTTTATCAATACAGTTCATCACTGGTCACAAGGCCCATGTGCCACCTATATCCCACATAATTTTATTTGTGGAGTAAGTACAGTTCCAGAGGGATGGATTTTTATTGCTAATTCTCTCTGCTTAGGAGAACACTTCATTCTAATTGAGCAAAACTTGTCAATGGGTTGAACACACAGGCCATCCCTCACTTGTCACTAGAAGTAAGAACAAACTGCAGATACAGAAATAAGTTTTCATAGAGCTTGATGATGCTGGGATGTTTTCTGCTACTTTTGTCTATTTCTAATTGTCATAGAAAGGATGGGAGTTCTCAGAGCAATGTGTCTTACCAGGGTGTGCTAGATCCACCTGACAATCATCATTAGATGATTACCTAGAGAAGAAGATCATTTTCTGGAAGACAAAATCAGCTCAAAACTGACAACAGCCCAGAAAATAATCCTTGCAGCAATTTTATGTTAGTGGATATGTAATGCCGAAAGAGATCAATAATGTATTTTATTATAGGAGTTCTGATAAAGAAATGTGCTTAGACATTGTCCAAATTGAATTTGTTCTGGGTTGGATGAATAAAATGTAGTGTCAGCTGAAGTGAAAGGCAAAAATGTAAGCCACTTAATCTCATCAAAACAAAGCTGTTACTGAGCCAAAATGGTCCCATTTGAAACATTTTGTTATTCTGATTTATCGAATGATTTCTCTTGTATGGAATCTTTAACAACATTAAAAATTCCCTGAGGTATTCATAAATCAGTTGTATTTTGCAGAAAATACACAGTTTTAATTTCCTTGGGACACATTGTGACTGCATTTCTCTAGACAGCTTTCCATGGAAACAAGACTGAAATTTTTCAAAATGCATCCCATTTTTACCAGTGAAAGTCTTGACCAGAGCTTGTGACACACTGTCTCACAAGAATGAGCTAGTTGAAGGAGATAGTCAAGACTGGAACTGATTCTTTTTCCCTCATGAAAATGCCAGCTAAACACCAGCAACAAACACAGCAAAAATGATAAAAGTGAGTTGGTTATAGAGGATGTGTACGTACATACATACACAGCATGCCAGTTTCAACAATCAGTGCATGTAAGTAGCTGACTGCATACTCGAAAACTTTTCATTTACAGCCAAAACCAATTACCTATGGAGCTGGTGAAAGTGTATACTATCACAGATGCACTACCTGACTATGAACCAAACAAAATGTTTATTTTGTACTCTTGCTTTCTTTTCTACCTGAAAATATTAATTAATTGTGTTTTTATTTCACCCAGTGCACCATATGAAGACATTCATAACTTACCTGGAAAAGGCTCTGAGCAATCTTATCTATGTGGACCCTGATTTCAGTGGGCAGTTGGACCTCCAAAAGTCCCTTCTGGTCTATATTATCATACAGTTCTTTAAGTTTACTTTTTGTTGGCTTAATTTTGTTGTGTTTGTTGTTGTTTGTTTGTTGGGTTTGTTTTTTTTTTTTTTGGGGGGGGTGGGTGTTTTTTTGGTTGGTTGTGGTTTTGGTTTTTTATTTTTTATTTTCAATAAATACCAATTAGGTGCATATGTAGGAATAGAAATGGAATAGCAATAACTTCTGTGTCCTAGTGATTGATGATAGTACTGGGTACATAGTCCTAAATCTGACTTCAGGGCAGGCACACGTTCCGAAGAGTGAGCGGAGTGCAAGATGCACTGCTAAGTAAAACTTTTGCAGATGTTTTGTCTCACATTGGTAAGCAACATTGCTACCAGTGCTCTACCAATTAATGGGGAGGTGTTAATATTAACGCCTTTTTGCTGGTTATGCCAAAGCCTTCCTTCCACTGAGTCTCCATTTAAGTAACCAAGCATGAACAGAAAGCTTCAGCCAGAAACAAACATTTTTTAAGTTCTTTAATTTTCATAACAACTGAAATGTCATGGGGTCTTTTTTGAGAGGAAGGGATGAAAAACAAATGATTTTTTTTTTGTATGTTGAAGCATATGTCACTTTCTGGAAAGAGTTATTGCAGGGCTGGAAATAGTTTCAGTCAGTGGAACCTTCCAAAGTTGAAGAGCCCTCTTAGAAAGCTCTGCCAGAGCCTTGTGTCACAGTCAGAGTGACCCGATGGGAGTTTGGTTGACCCTTTCCTAGGAGCATCCAGAGACCCCTGATCCCTCACTGCCCTGGCAGCAAAAGAAGCCGCGCACTCTGCAGCCTGGCACTGGAAGATGGTGCCTGTAGAGGACCTCCTTATCTCCATCTTCTGCTGCCCCACTGACAACCCCTGCTCCTTGGCCATCCATAGGAGTCCTGGCTTCCTCTGCCACTCCTGTCCCTATATCCCAGAAAGGAGCTGGAGGAGGTGGCAGGTCTCCCCACTCTGGACCAGGGTAGCAACTGCTCAGCTGAGGGGCCCCAGCACCCCCTGGAGAGGAAGCCCAGCAGCCCCCAGGCCCTACGAGAGGCCACCCCATCAATGGCTCTAAGAGGGGACCTCACTTCAAAATAATTCAAATAAATAGTGTTTTCATAATCTGAGAAACCCTCCTAAGTATTAATAGTAGATACACCTGGAATTTGTTCTTTCAGAGGGTGTTTGAAGGAAAGCTGATAACATGGCATGCTTACATTCAGTGATTAATTTGATGCAATATGTTTCAGGTTTTTTTCTCTTATGGAAGGAGTATCTCAGAGAAGCAGTTTAGTTATATCTGCCCTTCTCACTCCCAAACACTGACAGCAGCACCAGGACCAGCAGGGTAAATAGTATTTCTGTACCTTTTTGTTCTGCATATTTGAAATAAATATGTTTACATTACTTTTTGCTACTTGGCGTTTTCATGGCAAGAACCTGGTTATCTCTTGCCTCACTTTGTTTGTGCCTTTTCAAAGTACATTTAAAATGCTCCCCTTAGCACGAGCAGAGATTTTGCATTTTTTTGTCTTGTGCATAGAACTGGACACATTTTATCAAGGTAGAGGAGAGGCTAACTCCTTATATAGCTATTCACAGAAAGGACTGTATTTCCTACCCATTTCTCTTGACAAAATGAATGATGTATGAAATCATAAGAAACAGTCTCTGAGTTAAGCCCTTTCCTACCCTCCTCACTCATCTCTCTGAAGGATTTATGGTCAAGTCGAGCACAGATTCAGAATTTTGAGTTTTTATTATAGAAACTGTTTTTTTAAATTTCTTAAAATTTACAGTGTCATCATCACCATTAGACTATCCCTTCTTTCCATCTGAAATTACAAGCTAGTTTGAATCACATTTCCGATTTTTTTTAAATGTAGAGCATATGTGCCTTCCAAAGGTTATGTAACAGAAAGCACATCTGTAATAACTTTGCATGAAATACGAGTGCAGTGTTTGGCTTTCACACAGTCATCACAGGTAGCATACTGTGACATCATTGTCCGTAGTAACAATACTTCCTTTTTTTGTTTTGTTTTAGTATTTTCAGCCAAACTCCCATGCATCTATTTCCTATCAGATCCAGCCGATTTAACTTACTGAGTATAGACAAAAAAACAACTAATGAATTTCCTGTAGCATTGGTTATAAAGAGCATCCAAAAACAATCCTTAATGTCCAATCACAAATTTGCTTTGTCTTCCATGACATGAAAGATTTCTTTGGAAGAGCCTTTGCCTTATCTCAGACTTCAAGCCATTTATCATCAAGAACTATGGTTTCTTTAATCAGCCAACCCTAATAGCCGCTGGCTCTGTTACAAGCATTAGGTATATACCTTCCATCTTAAAGTCTTAACATTCTCTAATTCAGCAGAAAGAAAAGACAATTTCTGTAATGAAAGGGTGACCGTATGAGAGATTTTGAACTCACATTGAAAAAAAAAAAAAGTCCTTTATCCAGCAGAAGGAGAGAACATTCCTGACACTGAATACCTTTGGGAGTTGCTCTCATAGTGTTTATCTGAATAGTCCTGAAGGAGCATCTTTACAAAATCCAATATTTTTATTTATGTTAAGACAGCTGTGGTCAAGACCAGGGACCCTTTGTGCTGTTTTCTCTAAAAATATGTGTAAGAGACTGCTTGGCACAGATTACTACCTGAACAGGCAGTGCAGGGAAAGTGTGGAGAGAAGGACACATTATGATTATTGCTCACGCTTTACAAACAAGGGACTGAAACCCAAGGAGGGTTGTGCTGACCCTTTGCAGTGTAATAATCACACTGGGAACAGAGTAAGCTGTCAGGCAAGTGGTCTGGTTCTCCACTTCTGTGACCAGTTCCCATTCCTCTGAAGAATAATGCCAGGAACCTGCAAATTCACTGTAGAAATGAGGATGCTGGTGCTTCAGAAAACACAGACTGTAGGTAGGCATATAAATACATCATTTATGCTGCTACTTGCTTTTCTGGTAGTGAACGGCAATGGAAAATCTTTGAATACAGGCAAGTGAGCTATATCCCTAGAGATTTCACTAAAGAACTTGTCTGCCCCCAGGCCTGGGAGTAGGTACAGAAGGTGTCATGGTCCCATGTGTGATGTCTGGTTATGCCAGACCTCGCCACTTTGTCTGGACTGGAACTACAATGGCCTCTCTGGACTCTCCTAACTCAGGCAGGATCTTAGCTGAAAACACGGCTTGACTGGGAAAAAAAAAAAAAAAAAAAGCTAGTGAGAAAATGTCCTCACCTTTTGACTGATGATGTGTGCCCATTCACATTAGCCTGACCACTTCCAGCTCTTTTCTGAAGAATTATGTCTCATGGGAAGGGAGTATGAGTAAGTGGAAGTTCTGCTGCACAGGTTCTATATGGAGTACATTTTATGCCTCTAGTTATTCTTCAGTCAGTTCATTTCTATATAACCTAAATAAATTATCATCTTTGAATGAAGAGAGATTTGGTGCTGGGGAAGCACAGCCTGATCATTGTTCTTACAAAGATAAGTCTTAGTATATTTATGGACTAAATCTATAGAAGTATTGTGCCCCCTTTCACTGTACAATGTTTTTATTTTTGTTGAGCTTCTATATTA
Source organism: Columba livia (assembly GCF_036013475.1). Classification (NCBI taxonomy): domain Eukaryota; kingdom Metazoa; phylum Chordata; class Aves; order Columbiformes; family Columbidae; genus Columba; species Columba livia. The sequence goes on from NC_088642.1 coordinate 34,874,903, forward strand.
TCCACTGCTTCTGTTTTCTTGTTTTTAAAAATTGTCCAGGTCAGTTTTCTCAAGATTTTCCAACTCACTAAGATTTTTCAGTTCAGAGAGGTGGGCTACCTTATTCTTATCTACCAGGATCACCTGTTATTGCAAGAATGAACGTGTCATCAAATTTTCTTTTAAAATGGTGTCGGGCGTATATGGTTTATTGCTATGTATGTGTGTGTATGTGTGTTTATCCAAAAAAAGATATTAAGGAAATGTACTCAGTTGCCAGCTCTGTCAACACAAAACACTTTCGTATTTAATCACATATTGTCATTACACAGTATTATTATTTCTGAGACATAAGCAGATATGACCTTTGTTATTCAATTTTCTGCTTAATGTATTATAACATCGCTGTACTTCTGATTCATGTAAAATAGGGTGGGTTTTTTTTTTCTAAAATTAGACTACTTAATAACAATAATGAATGTGAGCTTCAATCTGCATGCAGCTCTGTTCTCTTACTCCCATAATGTACTAAATTAGGATCTTCTCTTGCATTGTAATTTGGGAAGTTGTTCCTGAGCAATTGCACACACAGTTAAGCTAATCTTTCTTCCCCAGGATGGGAGATTCCTTCCTGACGCAAAACTAGGGACTATGATTTCCTTTTCCAGGATACTTGACTTTGACTGATAGCGGCTAACCTATTCCTTAAAATGTCCCCTGAAGCCGATGCTGCCAAGCCCAGGGCTGTGTGACCTGCCTTCCTCAGGCAGAGCATCCTGTGCGTAAAACTATTGTGTCTCAGGGCGTGTGTGCATGGATGTCTCTGTGGGTGTGTGCTGAGAGAGCAAACTTATTTCATCAAGATTTCTGCAGACTTCCAGCTGAAACAGAAGGCAGAATAGAAATGTTAATAAAGTCAAGGCAAGAAAGTAGAAAAAAAATTTTTAAAAAGTATTGGGACAGAATATACATAAAATAAAAAAAAAAAACCCTACACTTTTTTTTTTTTTTCCTACTGATGCTAGCAAGAAAAACATATTGACATAATTCACAGAATCACACAGAATCACAGAATGTTAGGGATGGGAAGGGACCTCTAAAGATCATCCAGTCCAATCCCCCTGCTGGAGCGGGAACACCTAGATGAGGTTACACAGGAATGTGTCCAGGCGGGTTTTGAATGTCTCCAGAGAAGGAGACTCCACAACCCCCCTGGGCAGTCTGTTTCAGTGTTCTGTCACTTTCACCATGAAGAAGTTTCTTCCCATCTTTAAGTGGAACCTACTGTGTTCCAGTTAACACCCATTGCCCCTTGACTTGTCATCGGTTGTCACTGAGAAGGGCCTGGCTCCATCCTCGTGACACTCACCCTTTACATCTTTATAAACATTAATGAGGTCACCCCTCAGTCTCCTCCAAGCTAAAGAGACCCAGCTCCCTCAGCTTGAATGGGAAATGACATGTTCTTCTTATCTGTCGATGACCTTTCTGAGTCATTTCCTCACTGTTGTGAGCTGTTACATGGTCATTTACACCTGTGCAGAGTACAAGTCTAACAAACAACTTTCTTCCTTTTGCACCTGTATTAATGCTTTCCATTTCTTTTCTGCTCATTCTGCAGCGGCAGCCATGGAGAATCAGCCTTCCCAGAGGTGCATACCAGGTAGCTTCAGTATCACACCCTCATTCTCACTTTGATATAGAGTAACAAGTTTGCATTAATGCCATTTCAGTTGCTTTAAGAAGGGATTCATGTAAACCCATCTCCCACCCCAGGCCACCACCTGGGTTCCTGCCAGGCTGCCAGCCCCCACCCCTCCCATCATTTGGTCACTTCAAACTGCTGACACCTTTCTCCCTCCTGCCAGTTCCCTTTTTCTGCCAGGTCTGCCCAGAATTGCTTGTCCAGCATTAGCCACTCTCAGTGCTCTTTTATCTTACAGCCCCTTACTTGCTGTCTCCCCATGCCCTCTCCAGTCTCTACATTAAGAAAGCTCCTGTCCTCACCTAGGCTGCTTCAGCCCCCTGCCAGCTGGTGTGGCATTTTCCTCTCCTTGATGGAAGCATTGCCTGCTCAGGACTCTGCAGGGAGAGCACAGGAGGCATGTTCCTCCACCTTCAAAACATAGCTCCTGCTACCTCCCTGGGTCCTTGGGGACAGACCCAGGAAGGGTGCAGAAAATTCAACTGCTTCAGGACGTAGCCGTGGCCCGTGGCATGCACAGCCCAGAGGAACTCCTTTGAGAAACAGTATCCTGCCCTAACAAGTCTCTGTGGAGCACGCATGAGTTATCTTGTCCTGAGGGCTTGTAACTTAACTTCATCATGTGATTTAAATGACCAGCTCCTCTGGTCTGCTTCTGAATACCAAATGCTCACCACACAGCATGTCGAGGCCAGCCCAGGAATTATTCACAGGATGAATATCTCTGAGTACAGAATAAATCACAGCAAGTAGTAAGCTGCCTTCTGACTTGTCACAAGCATGAGGGGAGGAAGAAGCTGAAATTAGAAAATTACCTTGTGGCAAATTCTTTACTTAGTTCTGAGAAAGGAAAGGGGCCAAATCCTCAGGTGATGTAAGTCATGTAAGTCACTTGACCTGTTGAGGTCAAGTCACAAATTTTAAGACTAAGTGGGACACCTACATTGTGTAACTTGACCTCTATAAAGACATAGGACAAATTTCACTCATTCATCTATTTTCTGAATTTAATAGTAAATATTTCTCAGAGGTGACATTAATGAGGTGTTAGTCTTGATGTATTTTTTTCCCTGTTGCAAAAAATATTTTGTAATACTGTCATTATTGAGCAAATACATATACTTATATGTGTCTACATATTCTTGTGCACGTGTATGTTCACCGTAAGCATGTGCCAAGTTCTTTAACATTATGCTTATTTAATTAAACTCCTAGAAGAGGGGCTTGTGAACTTATTTTCAGCTGAGGTACACCTGTATGGCTAAGTGACATTCACAACTCCTACACTTTTTTTTTAACAGAGCCCTAATGTTTCCCAGTGTCTCTGGCTAAACTCTGTCAAACCTCGGTGGTGTACAGAATTTTCTCCAGTCTGTTCTCCTTCATAGCACCAACGAAGCACACTCGAGGTGACTGGTGTGAATGGCAGGTTTAAAATTCAGAGATGCATCTATGAGTGTAGCAGGAAAAACAAGCAGCATATCACAGAGATACAGAAGTGAGGAGGCCCCACATTCCCAAGACAGCACATCATCAAAATTATAGTTGATATCAAGTGCTGCTAAGATGTCAAAAGTTTGTTCTTCTCTGGGTCAGAATCATTGTAACTGTAGAGTGTGTGGACACAGGCATAGACCTGATAAGTTGCTTCTCTCAGACTTGAGAAACAGAATCTGAGGCAAAGAGCACAGTTGAGGCTAAAGGGATATAGAACTGCCCGTCTTGCAGAGAGTAGGTTTGGTAACCAACAGAAAGAAGGCAGTAGGTGTCTTCTACTGAAAACAGGGGAATACACTTAAACCAAGGACAGAAACCTAGTATTTTCATATGCATTAATGATATACTGTGAATTCTCTTGTGTTTTCCATGCTATGTATGTGTGGTTAGCAATTAGCTTGTATGACAGAACACAATATAATTAAAGTATTTTTTATCAAATCTCACCATTAAAATTGCTAGAACTGATAACCTGTTTTCTGAGTTTAGATTAATGGTGACACCTAATTGAGTTGTAACTGAGCTACAGCAGGCTATCCATGCCTCATTATGGGAGTGCCCAGACTCACAGAGGAGACTGATAGACATCAGCCTGCCGTGCCTGTCCTTAGTGCGTTGTGTAACTTGGGACAATAAAACCAATCATACACAATTAGGTATGAATTTCATTATCAGAAGGACATTGTCAAGAAAAATATGTCCCTTGTGCTCCTGGTTAACACGTACATAGTAAGCAGAAATATGGCAGATCGTTTTCATAAAGCAAATGCTTTTCTACTATGAAAATCCTGTTAAATATGTTAAAAAATTTTAAAGGGTAACTGCTTAAAAAAAATCCCTGGTATGTAGATTGCGATTCTTCATTCAAGCATCCTAATAATTGTCCAGTAGAAGTGAAAAAATGTTACCTATAAATTTGACTAAATGTTCTCCCGTTGCTGCTTTTTCCTCATTCAAATACATCTTCTAAATTGCTGCTTGTTTGTTGTAACACTTATAAAGGCGCCATTTTACCAACACTGTTTCTTGTTCCGTGACGCTAGCCTCTCCTTAGTGACTATGTAATCTTGTTTTTGTTTTCAATCCTGCTCTGCTGCTCCTAGCTTCTTCCTGCTATGTACATACAGAGGAGACAGGGGAAGAGGAAGGGATTTCTGTTCTTTTGTTTTACTCTCTGCTGCATCTGGCATGGTTCAAATTGGTCCCAGTTCTGCAGCTTCAGCCCAAACACCTGACACCTGCCCTGCTGCCCTCAGTGATCGTATTAACTGGTACTCTGTGGATTTCAGATTGCAGTCCCTTGAGGGAAAGCCATGTCTCCATTGTACTGCAAAGTGCCTAGTACATTTATGAGAAGACTCAGTAAACATAATAGTAAAACTCTGCTGAGAAAAATTTGCAGAGCTAAAAGTTTTTAATCTTCTCAGAGTATTTTTTTACTTTGATTTTACATATATTTTTTCCTATAATTTAAGCAAGTTTATAGTCTTGATTTCTAACCTATCTTCCAAGCCTATATGTAACATAAAAGTAAGAGCCTTGGACAAAGTCTGTGAGGGCAGTCATACCTCTTTAATGCATAAGACAGACTTTTTAATCCTCAACACTCAAGCGGTTTCATGAGGGTGTCACTTGTTTAGTTCTCAGCTACCTCAAACAAACCATACCCAACAGTGCAATACAAATTTGGATCTTGATCAAGGGATTTTGGGGACAATATAAACACAAGAACAAAGCTGGTATAGTTTCAACTAAAATCCACAGTTAAATTAAAAAGACACACAGACATTCTAATGATACTATCTAGGTGTAGAATATTTATGCAGCTTGGAGAAGGTATAAAGGAAAAACTAATTCAGCAGAGACAAACATTTACATCTGGAAAACACCATGTGAGTTGCATCACGTGCCTTCTTCCTTTGTGGTATCATGTCACTGAAACCCCCAGTAATGCTTTGAACATGTAAGGATAATTGCACATTTAAATAACTTTTCTCAAGATTTTGGTTAAAATTTGATAGTTCCTATCAGAATCACACAGAATGGGTATTTATAGCATTTTAATTCCTGTTATACACTTCCTTTCATACTGCAAAGCTTCACACCATCTTGTTTAGCAATCACAGAATAAATATCTTGGAAGATCATACAATTTCTTCTGTAACAGCTTTTTGTATTTCGGTTGTGGTTTAAGCCCAGGTGGCAACTTGGACCACACAGCCACTCACTCATTCTTCCTAACCGTCATGTGGTGGAAGGGCAGTGAAGGAGAAAACTTGTGCGCTGAGATAAGAACAGTTCAATATGACAGCAAAGGCAGAGAAAATAGCAACAACAACAATGGAATCCACAAAACAAGTGATGTACAATGCAATTGCTCACCAACCGTGACACCCATAACTGGTCAGTTCCCAAGCAGTTGGTCTTTGCCCACCAGCCAGCTCCAGTTTATATACTGAGTATGATGTGTTAAGGTAAGAAGTACCTCTTTAGCCAGCTTGGTTCAGCTGTGGTCCCTCCCAGCTTCTTGTGCATCTGCACCCTTCCTGCTGAAAAGTCCTTGACTTGATATGAACATTGCTTGACAACAACTGAAGCATCAGTGTATTATCAACATTGTTCTCACAGTAAATCCAAAACACAGCCCTACATCAGCTACTAGGAAGCAAACTAACTCTATCCCACCAAAACCATCACAATTTCATTACTTTTTGCTATCTTCTACATGTGCTGTTAATAGAATTACTACTCTTTAATCAACAACTAACAGTAGCAAGATCACTTCTGTAATCCATTTCTTTTTAGTCATTTTGTTTGTTTGAACATCTGTTAGAAAATTGGTGATTTCACTGCAGATAAGATTTTCAGTGACTGGGTTTGCATTGGCTCATGGGATATGTTTCAGCTAAGAGATAAAAGCAGAAAGACTGATTTGAAATCAGGTTTTCCTCCTCAATAATGTTCTCCACAACTTTTAGGATTTTTATTCTAGACCATATTCTGACCATTATTTCAAGTCAAAATAAAAGATTGCAGAAGGACATACGTATTTCTTAGCTTCACAAATTGTTCTGGGCTTCAGTTCCCAATGCTAAATGGGAATACTATACTTCCCTGGTAAGTCTGTTTTTATCTTCCATGTTAGTAATGCACTGCTACCTAACAAGGATGTCATGAGAGTGAATGAAAGACAGATAACAAGACAGTGACTCAAAATACAGGTGGTTTATCTTGAATTCAGGATAGCGTACCCTTCTTTCTTAAATAATGCCATTACTCCCCATCCTACAACTGTTTGTTTCTTCAGGATATGCAACCATGCTAAGGTCTTAAATAGTGCTCTAACTTTATAGTGCAGTGCTAACATGAATCTCAGAATATATAACAGTAACGAATGCTGCCTTAATGGCTTTATTTTTTTAATGGAATAATCACTCAGTTACAGTGGGGTATCTAAGTGACATTGAAACCATGACTCAGTTGCCACAGAAAACAGAGCAAGAAGTCATCACTTTGTCATGCTTCTTCGGTCAGGTCACAAAGAAAAAATGTAGCTGGCATTCTGTTCTGGAGATGACACAGTAGCAAGATGTCCCTGCTTGTCCCAGGAGATGTAGCCACAGCCCATTATGATCAGGGAAAAGTGACATGGTACAGAGGGACTGAGCTATAGACACTAGTGATGATCAGTGTAAGACAGAGGAAAGAACAGTTCAGTAGGATGGGCAAAATTTTGGGGTTGTTTAGATAGTCATGTTGGTGACACATGGTGGAGGTCTTCAAGAGGAATTCTGCCCTCCCTCTCCCATCTGAAAAACCTGATAAAACCATGTGCAATCTCACTTACAATTTTCTTGATGGTTGTTACGATACTAAGCTGAAGTTTTCCAAGCCTCAGACACCTGAGTGTGTTTTCTTCTCTTACATTTCCATATGTTTGATATTCTTTTTTTAATTTCTGTTCTTCATGCTAGCGCAGCCAATACAAGCATTCCAAAGGACATTTTGCTGCAGTTCAGCAGTGGAAATTGCTGTCTATCCACTTGCAATCCAAGCATAATATCACAAAATGGATAGACACTGTATGTTCTTTGTTTTACCACCATCTCTCTTTACACCATGTGGTGATCTTCCTTTTTAAATGGCACGAGGTGCTCCACATTCCACTTTAAACATTTGTCTACTTGGTAACAATATTTTTACAGGATCTTACAAGGTAGAAAGCAAAGATAAATGCTTGAAAGCTTGTTTTGAAGAGTAAGATTTGGCAGCTGCCTGTGAAATGAACTACTTTCCCTTCCCCCTCTCATCCTGATGTACAGCGTCCCGGATGGTGGTCTGACAGCATAAACAGGGACCGAAATTTCTCATTCACTGTCTCATAGTTAGAGAGTAATTTCTCCTCTGCCTGCACCACAGTGTGCTATGGAAATGCAGAGCTACTACAAGGGATGATGGACAGTCCTGCTGTGCGTAACTAACAGGTGCCACACAGAAAGATTTCGCTGGCCAAGCTGGATATGTCTCTGCAGAGAGTCTCCTCACAAGCTGTCATGCAGTCTCTGCTCCTTCCATCAAGGTTTTATAAATCCACAGACACACATGTAGGTCGTGGGGAGGAAAAGAAAGATGACATCAAATGATATTTTATATAAATTACTTCTGTCTCAAGCAAGTTCACGCAACGTGGTTTCTGGTGTCATTTATGGTGGTGAAAAACTGGAGTTCAGCCATTTACCTCTCTGGAATTATAGCTGGATTTACACAGGTATGACCAAAACCCATGTTTGCTTTCTATAGAAATCTGCATATTTATCTTTCTTGATAAAGTGCGGAAAACCATGGGCACAAAGCTGGCAGTGTGCCTTAGCTGTAACCACAAAAGATGGGAAAGAATGGTGACAGTTTAGAAATTATTTTTCCCCCTATATTTGAGAGTCAAATGGGTTCCTACCTCTTGAACTGTAAATCCATTAAAAATGAATAGGACTCAGCATTTCCTTAGGTTTATAGCACACAGAGATGAGGGAGGAAAAAAAAAAAGGAAACAGTTTTATTTCTTTTCTGTTTTACAGTCGGTTTGAATCCTCTCTGTGAAAAAGGCTCCACTTTTTCTGACCTTTCCCACCATGAATTTAAAAAATGTTGCCTCTCTGCTCAGTCTCAGATTTATAGCAGAATGTCTAATGCCCGGGTTGTGCATAAACAATTAAAAAAATAAGAATCGCTGTTAGTAATCCGTGTAATACCATGTGGGTGAATTTGGGTAAGCATGAAAGCTCCAGTGAACTGTTCACCTCCACAGTAAATGTAGCAAACAATCCTGTCTAAGTTCACAAACTGAATGCTGTTTTCCCATGAAGAAAAACTCTTTATCATGCAGCCTGAATGTGCCCATTAGGATGGCAAAAGAGTGTGGGTCTAAAGAGAAAACTTTTTGCTGGCACTGTGGGAGAAGTATCCTGCAGTCCCATGGCAAAGCAGGGTCCCCACAGCCTCAAGATCTGGATCATCAGCTCTGCTGGGGACTGAGCCCTTTTAGCCAGAGTCAGCACTCAGCTACCTGGCTCCAAAGCCAAATAATTCTCAATTTTATAGGCTGTTGAGTTGTTTCAATTTGCGTCAGTGAGCCTGAGACCAGGACCTGGCCTATTGTGGACGGTCTGTCTGAAAGACTCATTACTTTTCCCTCTCAGCTTCGAGGCAGCATCTGGACTATTGATAATAATCTTGGAGCCAGAAGCTGTGAAACGCATCATGAAAGCTGAGCTGAGGGTGGCTGTGTGAAACACAGCAGCATATTCATTAAGGACTGGTTTTCATACTAGGGCCTCAACCATCCCACCTGTTTGCCTGCGTAAACACACACCATCAGACAGATCAAGGCTAGAAGACAGCTTTAACACACCTTACAACATGAAGAGCTATCCCTAATTACAATTTTAACCTATCTAATGTGGCTGTGGATGGCCTAATTATCTACATAAATGTTGAATTACTTTTTGAATACTACTAAGCCTTCAGACTCAGTGGGACTGGCGGCAATGATTCACAAAATTACAAGTCGCAATTAGATAGCAGAAGGGCACACTCTGGACGAGATTGCCACCCAGCATCAAGTAACTCTGCTACTGACCCAGCAGGGAATTTAGGTTTTCACTACTAGAGATGATAAAGGTCTTGCTTTGTAATCCTTCTGCATGTTTTAGCTACAATGCCTTGTCTACTACAAATTCTTTATATAATAGACACTGTCAAGTTGCTCTGGTTTTGAAAGATTTTCCTCTGTTAGGGTTTACTGGATGAGAAAGGGCATGGTTTTGGTTTTTCCTTCTAAAAGAGTAGGAATGTGTCCCAGTTTTGACTGAGATAATTTTCTTCATAGTAGCTACTATAGTGCTGTGGTTTTGATTTAGAATTAGAAGAATGTTGGTAACACACTGATGTTTTAGTTGTTGCTAAGCAGTCAAGGAGTTTTCAGCTTCTCACTTCATGCCAGGTGCATAAGAAACTGGAAGGGGGCACAGCCAGGATAGCTGATGCAAATTGGCCAAAGGGATATTTGATATCGTATAACATCATACTCAATATTTATTTGGGAGAAAGTTGGTCAGAGGAACCACTGCTTAGAGATGTGCTGAGTATCGATCACCAGATGGTGAACAATTGCATTGTGTATCACTTGTTTTGTATATTCTTTTATCATTAGTATTATAATTGTTTTCTCTTCTTTTGCTGTCCTATCAAAGTGTCTTTATCTCAGCCCAGAAGTCTGGGGTTTTTTTTCTATTCTCCTTCGCATCCCACTGTGGGGGTGATGGGGACGGGTGTGGAGAGGACTGAGTGTCTGCGTGATGCTTATTTGCCAGCTGGGCTCAAACCATGACAGAGTGAAAGGGCAGAAACGTCCCCGGATTCCTTAGTCAGAGGCACCTTGGCTGCCTCCTGTTGGGAAGGTGTGATGATTTCCAGATAGAAAGCACAGATAAGTGAGATGTTTGCAAAACTGAAAAGAAACTTAATCTAAAGCAAAAAGGATAGCTATAGTCGTTGCTTGGCTAATTACAAATTGCACAGCTGTCACTACCAAAGGGACATAGAGGCTATTGTGATGGATAATAAGGTTCCTATAGGGGCAGCATTGGAGGACTCCCAAACTGCCAAAAGCTGGCATGGCTGCCCTTAAGAACTCCCTGCTACCTCATCCTTTCAAGGTGGTCCAGGTTTGCCCGGGGGTGGCAATTCAGAGCTGGATCAGAGTGCTGTGAACAATTCAACACAGTGGAGCAATGCACAAGGGAATGTTAAAACTGCTGTCCCCTGCACCAACCCACCCAGCTCAGCATGAGAGGGAAAAAAGCAGATGTGATTTAGAAGCATTGTCATCATCCAGCTGATGACTGTCCACTAAAGTCTGGACTCAGATAAGTGGATATCATGGAACACTCAGGTCATCTGGGACTTGGACTTGTTACAGCTGTCTGCCTTCTAGTTTTGAGATGCTGGAACTCACCAAGTGGGTATGAGCTCACCAAGCAGGCAGCAACACAGCTGCGCTCCCAGGGCTGATTCTCATTACTCTTCTCTCTACCTGAAGTCTGCTGATTAAAACTATATTCATAGCATGGCATGGCATGTCACAGAAAGCTTCATACAGAAAGAAAGCAAATTGTGCTTGAATGCCTGTGTTTGAGCTGCCTTGTATCTTCCTTGCTGTGCTCTCCTGTGAGCCAGAATTTCAATAAACTCTGTTACATAAAATGCAACAACTGCATTTACCTCGCTTTGTGACCAAAATGAATAACAATAGTAGTCGAGGAAAAGCTTGTGAGAGATAAGCATTAGCACTGTGAACAGATATTTCTGTAGAAAACCTTTACCTTCTTCTAACAAACAATATTTTTGAGCACTTGGACAGCCATTTCTCTGAGTGCTGTTGCAGAAGAGCTTGGCTCCGGGGGCAGCTTGCTTCAGCTGCTGCTTGCCATTGTTTCTAAGCCCCCTGCTGTTTTTCTAAGCCTCTGTGCAGGCCAATAGTACATTTGTTTCACTTCAAATTCTTGCACAACCAACACAAAAAAGAAGCCCAGTTCTTGCACTCAAGGGAATGAAGGGGTGGGTATAAAAGGTCACTGGCTGAGGGATGCTTCTCTGTAGATTAATGTTCAGATTTATTTTGTCTGTTCATTGTTGTCTGTACCGAAATAGATGGCTCAGTTTTGGGGCTCGCTGCCTGAAACAGTGACTAGTTCCCTTTGCAAAGCAGAGGGCTGCTCACCCCAAGCCCATATGGCCACATTATGTGCATGTTGCAGAGAGCTGCAGCATTCACTGCATTGCTGGAGATGACGCTGCAATTAGCCACCGTCCTTAGCTGGTGACAGTCCAGCCAGAAGCATCATATTCCAGCAATGGCTGTGGGAGAGGAAGAGGGAGAAACAAGTAACTCAGTGTGCGCAGGATCCCTGAGGGAGCTGGGGAGAGAAGAGCAAGCTATGACTTTGTGTACACCTTCTGCTTGGTCTCCTGAAAGCTTGCTACTGAATGGAGCTTTAGATCTCCTGTCCTTTAGTGACCCCACTGGCCTGCAGCTCTGGACCATATACAGAGCATGTCCTCGAGGTGGGAAGCTCCTTTCTCCTTCACCTCCACTCTGACACACAGCAGTTGGATTCACTCCTGTTTCATGCAGATAGTTGTCTTGCAAACAGAAAAAACACTAGAGAATGTGGGAAGTCTGACCTGGGTGCTGGTGCTCTTCAGAGTGAGGGAAACACTAGAGGTCAAGCCGAAAGCAGCAGGAGACTACAGTCTCCAGCTTACCTCGTTAATTCATTTTTATCCTTTTAGTTTAGCAACCAGCACAATAGGCACTCTGACTTTGTCACCATGGCATTTCATCATGAGAATGAGTGCAGCCTTGGACAAGATTAATGGAAAATCATTGTAGGAATCAGTGATGAACTAACTTATCCAAAATCTTCACTTGTTCAAGACTCAGAAACATTCTCCCTGCAAATCTGTTTCAGGATCTATCTAAAGAGCAAAGACTCTGATGATAACTAGACCTCTGACAGCCGTGTTGAAGAACAGACCTGTTGTATTAGTCTTGAATGTAGTTTTACCAGCTTATTATTTTGCTCTGTTTTTTAATCATCTTGCCTGAAGGTCTGTGTCAGTTCTACCTTGTCACTTACCCTCTGTCTCTTGACCTGCTAAAATGAAACACAGGACACTGGTGACATACTAAAAAAAATAAGTGGTGAAACATTAAGCATTGCTGAAGATTTAATATGGAAAACTTTCATAAAGTATCAGTCAACACACTCAAAAATATATTAAACACTTTCTGTACTACAGAGACAAACTACTACAAACCTCACTATTCCTTATGAAAAATCAGCATTTCTTCCTCCTTCTTCCAAAAATGAACAGAACAATATAGATTTTGGTTGAGCAAGTGGATTGCTTTAGAGGCTTTTTTTTTTTCTAACTGGAAAAATGAAAAAATGAAGGTTATTTTCAGTTCACCTTTCTGTTATTCCTAACTGATTAGCTAATTTTCAGAACTTCAAAACTCCTAAGTGATGTTTGTTTGTCATCTGGGCATCTGGATGTCTCACAACTATTGGACTATGGCTTACAAAATTAGCAATGAGATTTTAAAAGCCCTTTTGGTATTGAAAGACCTATCGTAAGTGTTTAAAGGCAGACTTCCACACTATGTTAAATTCCATTATAATGGTGACTGCAGTGGCAAGCTTATTGATTTGTATTTTTCATTTCATGCTCAACATGTGTATTTAGAAGCTTAAAGCTGAATTTGAGTCTGTAACTGAGGTTCCAAATATGAACACTTTGTTCTTATTACCAGTAAGTCATACATACACACACACACATATACACACACATGCAAGTTTTGGTGTACTGGTAGCTGTTAAATAAAAGGTAGGCCACAAAGACAGCTGTCACTCCTTCAGCTTGCTGAACCTGGGAGCTGCAAACATTGCAGGGAGTGGAGTGATTACTTGGAGCTTACTGGCTTACTGGCAGCACCTGTCAAAATAAGACCACTATGACGGACAATTAAAAGACACGTGTTACAGATCTTTCGGACTTCACAGATTTAATGGCTTGACAATGAGGTTTAGTGGCAAGCAGTGCTGCACAGTATATCAGTACTAAGCTGCTGCAAACTTGCTTACCTGAAGCTTCCATTTACTTCTTAAGAGTAGTCCTAATTACAGTGCTTAATTGTGCCCCAGCTTTATACTTAAGGGTTAACAATTAAACGAGTCCTGTTTAACTGAAAAACAGCTTCTGAACAAATTACAGATGAAGAACAAATGATAAGTTTATGCCTGTCTCATGTTCAAGTGAGCAAATTGCAATGAATCCATTACTAATGAGAGATAGTCTTTTACAAAACTTAAACCTTACCTTAGTTTGCTCTTGGGTGTTTCCCGTCAGGTTCATTTCTTGTTCATCTAGAATGAGCTTCCTCTTATTCCTTTTATCCCCACCCCAGCCTTCTTTTAGTATGTGGGAAACCAGAATCAGGATATCACTTCGACATCTGGGAAACCACCTGATGCAAACTCAAACAAATTAAATATTGTGAGATGTATTATCTACTTGGTATCTTCAACCATGTATAAGGACTTGTACAAATTTTTATATAAGTATGTAATGCCCGTGTTCTCTGAATTTAAGAAATTGTAAAGACAAACAACATTACTAGCACACTGCATTTTTTTCATGGAAACCCTCAAGGAACAGGGATGGTGAATTTGTCTTAGTCTGACATTATCATTCCACACAGCTCAACCAGCAAGAAGTATTACAGGTTCCTTTAATTCCCACACTGGTATTATCTTTAAAGAAGAACATCCTGTGGTGAAGTGTTGCACTTTGTTCTGCCTGATATAAATAACTGTATTAGGTTAATATGATTAAGGCTAATGAGACTCTGAACCTCATCCAAAAAATTTGTCATTAAAGCCCATTTACCACTGATGAATTAATTAGTAAAATACAAATTACCTTTTAAGCAGGACGTGTGCCAGGGTTAGTCCAAAAATGCCAATATCCAAGTATTTTCTCTGTGGTGTCTTCAGCTTATAAATCTAAGAAGAGGATAGAAGGATGAGCATGCTGCTAATGTATGCTTTGGCACTGATCCTCAGAACCCAGAGAGCAAAATTTAGCACAGAGAGAACAGGAAAAAGGGCAGGGTGTGTATTTACCAACATCTCTAGCTCAGGGAATTGTCTCTGCAGCAGTTTCCACATGTTTCCATCCTCTTTTTGGTTATATTTAGGAGCAAAGAGGAGGGGAATGTTTGGTGAGATTTTGTGAACAGCGGAGCATAGTTCTGGATGTATTTTGGGACTATAGGTCTTATGACTGATTTTCTCATGAGATATACGTGGACGCTTCCCAAGCAACTTACAAGAAAACCTTAAGAACTACAATTAGAGCCTCAGGAAGGGGATTAGCTTCACTTTTCTGATATTTAAAGAGGTTTCAGTTCCTTTCTAATTTAGCTGACTTCGGCTGAAACTGAAAGACCCATCAAATTCAAGGTGACATGACATTAAAAAAAAAAAATGATCATGCTTTCTAAATGGACCAGTGACAGCATCACAATCTTTGTCTGTGTCCCTTTCCTCAATAAAGTCAATTTCTATTGCCTGCACATAGCAGAGAGGTAACAATAGGGTACACAGCAAGGACTCAGTTCCCCAATTCTCTAGCACTGTTGCATGACGTGCATTTGCACACCCAGATCTGACCTGTCCTGTGCCATGCACTGACACAATGCTGTGTGCATTGGTGGTGTCTCTGCTCTCCTATGCTGTGCAAAGCCAGAACACAATCAGGTCTCTGCTACCTAATGCAACTGTGTGGAAAGCACTGCGGTAAGTAACATCAAGCCCCTCTGGTTTAGCACTTTACCACTGTATATATTTTACCATACCACTATATGTGCTCAATATATTCAATAAGAGCAAATATTTAGTGGTCAGAAGAATGCAGGTAGTACTAACTGGGTTGATACTGGTTGATTAATGGTTTCATATGTCAGTGTAACAGCCTGAGTAAATAATTAAATGGAAACTGTAACATTTTTTCCAGGGACCTTTTAAAGTTGACTTGTGGAGATTTTCTTCAGTCCACAATTAGCTCCATTGGATTATTTCTTTTATGAGAATATGAACATTTTGATAAGGCTGAAAATTGTTCACATCCCAGTTTTCTCACAAAACCAGCCTATCCTGGGAAGAACCAAAGGATTATCAAGCCAGTCTTTGAGCAAAGTCCATGGAGCTTTACATTATACTTACACAAAATCAGAATGGTAGTCCTTAGCAAACACAATATCCCATGACAAACTTGCTTATCAAGCCTGTCAGATAGAGGGGAATTTTAAAAGAGGCCATAAAATAAATAACAGTGGTCATCAGGTAACTGTATTACAAAAGTGGTGATAGATTAACAGCTCAAATTTTTGCAACCATTATAGGAGTTACTACAAGGCAGGCACAGTCTGCTCTCTCTCTGCTGAACTGAGCTCAGTACTCTTGCAGTGAGGCACAAACTGTGGGTGGTTTGGGCTGAATTAACAGAAAACAAATAATAGGGATAAGCAACAATAAAACAGTGTTGTAAGTTATTAGAACAACTTGCCTCGAGGTGTAGTGAAGAGTGGATGCCTTAGCTCAGTAAGGAGCTACAGACTTGATAAAAAATTACTTAAGACTGTAAAACAGTTTATGTCACAGAGGCACAGTGGTATCAGGACAAGCATGACCAAGTAATAATTTTACATCGTGCCACTTTGAATTTGATCAATCTTTCCGTTTCAGCTGAAGTCAGGTAAATTAGAAAGGAACTGAAACCTTTTTAAATATCAGAAAAGTGAAGCTAATCCCCTTCCTGAGGCTCTAATTGTAGTTCTTAAGGCTTTCCTGTAAGTTGCTTGGGAAGTGTTCACATATATCTCATGAGAAAATCAGTCATAAGACCTATAGTCCCCCAAATACATCCAGAACTATGCTCTGCTGTTCACAAAATCTTGCCAGACATTCCCCTCCTCTTCGCTCCTAAATATAACCAAAAAGAGGGTGGAAACAGGTGGAAACTGCTGCAGACAATTCCCTGAGCTAAAGATGTTGGTAAATACCCACCCTGCCCTTTTCCCTATTCCCTCAGGTACCTGAGCAGCCATAAGAACTAAGCAGACAGAATCATAAAGTATGCAACCAATTTACTGTGCAGCTGACACACAGAGGTGGGAAGATACATCATAATGAGTCAGAACGTACTTATGGAGACAGTACGTCTTTGCAACACGTTGTATGTGATTAATTTACACATAGGGCAGAACATATGTCAGTTACTCTTACCACGTCAATGCAGTTCCTAAAATGAACCCTTTGGTTTGACAGGGTCTTTGGTCAGGGATTCACAATCTCCTTCAGCTCACGTGCAATAATGTCATTATCTTTTGTTTATTGTTGTCTTACTTAGAGACTGCAAAGGCCAAAACTCACTGAATGTTTGAAATCTGCACAGTTACCATGATTATATTTTCATACGAAGAATTACACAGTCAAGAGCCCCTTTAAAATATACTTGCAAGTCTAAACCATAGTTTTGTATGTAATTACATGTATGCCTAGTTATATGTAAATGAAAATTCAGTACTTGCATATGCAAACATACAAAGCTGTGATCAACACTGAGAGTTGTCTAGAAAGCATCTGCCAGAGGAGGGAATTAAACTGATGTTATTTTTATTACATTTATGTGTATCACCATTACCAGATGAATCTCATGCACAGGGTGTGTTTACCTGTGATCTCCAGCTCCCATTCCCCTTTCTGCTGGAAAGTTATTGTTCTTTGCAGCATCAGTGACACGTTTCTTTTCAGTTCAACTGTCTTTTTTATGTTTTCTTCTTTATTTCTGCTAGATTTCATATATTTGCTTTTCTACATTTCATTTTTTCTTTCTCAAGACTATTCTTTAGAAGAAAACTAAGTCCAGAGTTTCTGGACCTGAATGCCTATATTTAGACTTCTTTAATCAGATTTATGGTACATAAACAAATAGCTTAATCATCAAAGTTGTTGAGAACCCATAATTATCATCAACTTCAGCATGTATCTAGTTTCCACAAATCAAGAGCTGCACAGGCTGGTTTTGAAAATATGCAGACCAGTGAGCCTCTGTTTTTAAAACTGTGATCTTTTGCGGCTTGTCTGTGAAACCAGTGGCAAGCTTAGAACAGAGGAATTTCTAGCTTCCAGGCCTATGGCTGATCCATTAGCTGTTATAGACAGTTACGAATGCACAGGTAATTCCTTCATTAAAATTCCTTGTCTTGTTTTAACAGGAAATTTGTTAGTTCTCAAAAGCATAAGGTAGCTGTACACCTAGCCCATGGACAAACTTTTTTTTAGTGGCACAAGAACCTACAAACCCAAAATCAGTCTTACGGTTTGGTTCCCTGCTACGTGATCTTGTAAACTCTTAAGTATATAATTTACAATCCCTGCAATGTTCCAGCAAAATACACCATTTTCTAGTTTGCAGGAAGCTCTCTTTGTATGTCAGAGCTAAATAAATGTGAGAGAAAGAAAACTATTAATGAGGACAGTTACAAAACACACAGCCACTGTAACTGTAAACTTTCAAGTGAATGCAACTGCTTTTTCAATATTTTCTCACAATGAGCAAAATTTTTTGCTGTGGAGAGACACTGAATGGTCACAGTAGATCGCCCTAGTGGGATTATTCTTTCTTCAGGTATGCTGTTGGTCTGCTTTTTTCTTGCCTTTTTTTGCTATAGACACTATGAAGCTCAGAAGGTTTCCTCGTTATTCAGTTTTTATTGTAATCATTTCATTGTGCTAGTGCTTTTCCCCCTGTCCTCCCCAGACTCATCCACCTGTTGCCATTTGGTAAAGCTGTGGTCAATCAATTCTCTGTAAGGAGTCCTTCTTGGTTTTCTTTTATTCAAAGGTTTGCAGGGTGAGGCATGGGAGCAAAGTCAGAAAAGTTAAGACTTTCTAACTTCCATCACTGCTAGATGTGGCAAGCTGAAAGCCTGCAGAAAACACTGCCAGAGGCAATTATGTGAAGGATGAGAAGGAAAAGATATTCATTTGACACTGGGAAATGCTTTGAAAAGAGTCTTTTCCTGATGGTGTAAATTGAGGGGATAGCATCCATTAACAATAGGTCTCTTGCTAATGAAAACGATTATGTATCTAGATTCCAAGATTTATTTTGTCACTGTTTTGACAGTCGGTGATGTCTGTAAGTGCTTTTCCAATATTCCCATGTACTGAATGAAGCTGACGTTCATTAACTAGCTTTTGGCTTCTGAGTTTCCCCTCAGTGTAATTAATGTATTTAGGCAGCTGAGAGCTACATTTACATGAAAATGAGAGTATAGCCAGTGGAACATTTAGTGATCATTTCTTATGTATAAGTAGAGACATACTTGGGAATGGACGTGGACAGTGAAAAAATCCAAACAAAAATGTATACATTTAGGGCAAAATAAACAGCAATAACACATATGAAAATATGACGCATTGAACACATTGTTGGAAGAAATGTGACAAAGATAGACATCGTAAGAAAGAGGGTGGTTTAGTTTTGTTTTCTTCTTTTTTTATTTCATCTTGATTAGCTGTTTCATTACTATAATGCTTTTCCAGCTTGTAACTAATTAGTTATGGTTGGTCAGAAGATACCAGAAAAATGTTTTTTACAGTGTTGCTATATCATCAGAGCTAGCATAGGACCAAAACTTGCCAAAAGGCTCCTGGAGTCAGCCTGCGAAGGCTGATAAACTTCCATAGAAAGGGATTATGTATTAGCTACAGTGCAGAATGACAAAATGAAATTGCCGTACAGGGTGCATACTACAGCAATATGGGAAAGGAATTGGGGCCTATGCATGATGATGACACACTGGTTTATGTGGATGTTTATCACTAAAAGGGTTGTCAGAGCCTCTCACCAGCAGGAGGAAAGAAATAGAGCAGAGAGACCACACACAGACCAAGCTGGCATAAGGAATAGGGTTATTTTTCAAGCCTTTCCCCACATCCACTTTAGATTATTCATACTTCCATTTAATCTGTTGTTTGCTGCCTTATATTAGTGAATAATTCGTTGTAATAAAGAGCTATTCAATGCCTAAAAATAAGACAAGTTGAGCAACCTTACACTAAGGGACAACACTAGTGAAGCATTTTCAGGAAAAAAATGGTATTGTGTGAAGTAAGGTAGTTTTTTAACTAATAGATTTCAAAATTAGGATCTGCAGGCTCACGCAATTTCACTTCACAGGCTTAACACACTATGTAACCAATTTTTGTATCAAAATATGTACCTTGAAATGCATGAAAACTTAATGCATATTTGGATGCCTGGTGTATGTGTGAAATGCACCTCGTGTAATAAATACATTTTGAGATTATATTATATAAATAAGAACAAGGAAACAATTTTGCTTTTCTGGGATGAAATAAAATTATAAAGAAAAAATCATTCTGATTCTTAAAAAGATTTGGACCAAACTGATCCTATTATGTGACGTGAAGGGGGAAGACTTTGTCTTCAAAATAGAACGGATTATTTACTGACTGATTTATTTTCTTCCTCTCTGTCTCTCTCCATTATTTACATTTTCTGGACTAAATGACACAGTCCTGAGTTGTTAAAGCATAACGTTTGGTCATGACATTTTGCTGCCTTGACTGATTCCACTAACCTTCACAGAGCTGCACAGGTGTCCATGAAGGTGTCCCCGTCAGCCACCCAGATCATTAGGCTTTTGATGCAAGTGCTGGAGAGCCAGTGTGGAGTTTAGTGTCCTGGCTGCTGACGCTCTCAAAGTTGTCCACTTTTCATGATGACTTTGGTGTCACGACATGGCTATCAAAGAAGCTGAAGAAGGTCAGAGGGATGCAAATGAACAAGAAAGCCTAAGCTGCCCAAAGGAAGCAGAGATTTTGGTGCCTCTGTCTCTCCTAGACACATAACTGAAGACTCCTATTGCAGAGAGGCCTCATTTCCACATAAAGGGTATGCCTCTGAGCAGCCAAGATTTTGGGGTCTGTCTGTTCTTCAACAAGAGTATTTGCTCATGAGCACTGTAGCAGTGTTTTCCAGGTTTTATGATCTCTCCCAGTGGTGTAACTTCAGTTGTGGTGTAAGGCTGTGAAAGTCATCTACACAAATCAAGTTAGGAGCTACTCAGAGACCCTCTGCCTGATGTCCTGCCATCATGACTCGTGTCTGTGCTGGAGGGCACCTTCTGTGAAAGAGAAACCAGCTCTGGATTTTAGCTTCTGTGTTGAGTCTGTTGGGTGCTGAAAATGTAGAAGCTTTGCATCATAGGGCAGTGGTTGCTCTGCTGCCACATGTCCCAAAGGTTTTTGAAAAAGCTGTAAGGAAGATTTAGAGACTCATACAAATACTTAAGCAATGACATACCTTTGGAAGAAATGTATTTTTCGATAGGTGTGAGGAAAATAAACTTAAACTCATATCTCCAATATGCTATTTCAACAGCAGTTGGCACTTAAATATCCTTGTGGATCAGAGTTTCCTTAACTGATGCTAATAGACATGATGGTTTGATGATCTTAGGTGAGAAAAATGTGCTATGACGTAACAGGATTTTTTTTTACATGTAAATAAATGTCAGCTGTGTTTTCTTGCAGCCTATTAAATCTTCTCATAAAGTTGAGCAAATGCTTCAATAATTATTTAAAAATTATTTAAAATGAAACCTTTGTATTCTCATCCCATACAAAATATTCTAAAACTGAGACTAAAGAAGTAAAATTTCACAATCACATACACAGATATGTAGTACATGTGACTGATCTGATGAGGTGGTAGGTCACAGCAACTGGAGATCAGTCATTCAGCTTCTTAACGTGGCAAGACTAATGCCTTGTTTCAGGGCAGGGAGATGTTTAACACCAGTTTCGACACCCTCTTTTTTAAGAGGGCACAAGTTCAGATATAAGTTCACTATTTCAGCTGGGACAGTGATAGTAATGCAACCATTCTAAAAATTTTGTTTCATTAAATCTAATGGCTTTATTGTAGAAAAAATGGACAAGTTCATACAGTTTCCTTAAGTCTTCAATGTTTAACCTGTCTTTTGAGTTCCTGAAGACATTCTATCCCCTCAAATTCCTGATGAACTCATCAGGTATTTCCTATTACTAAAGTTTAGACCATCATATTAGGGAACTCAACAAGAACTTAGGTTAATCAGGGTCCTGAAATGCCCTTAAGTACAGTGAGCAGAGACCATCATTACTGCTTAGAATATTACATACAGCCCACCAGCCTCATTTTTGTAAAGGTGAGGAAGTGGCAATACTTGGTTACTGTCATCTGACCTGTGCTGGTGCTACCCTGCAGGCTCTTGTGGCAGCCCCAGTGCACAGGGCCATATGCTCCCTGCTTCCCACCCAGGTCTTGTGTCATAGTTTAGCCCCAGCGGCAACTAAGCACCGCACAACCACTGGAGACAGCTAACAGGAATATGGATGGTGAATTACGACAAGTTACTCCGGGCATATGCCTTTGAACTTGAACATGGACTAGCCTGCAGTGCCTGCCATCCTCTGCAAGAAAGAAGGGACAGGAAAAAACACTCTTTCTGCATTGCAGCTCATGATACGAGCTGTGTCTCAGGAAGTAAGGGAGTGCCCTGTACCTCTGCACATCTGCTAGGGCTGGCATGTCCCTCCAGTGTTCTGTCTGTCCATGGCAGGCGGTGAGATGTGCTGGTTCTGCCTGGGACAGAGTTAATTTTCTCCCCTTGCTCCCAGCCTGGCTAACAACAAGGGGTTCCTGCTATGTTAAACCCTATAACCTGGCCCAAAGGGACCAGGGGTGGACATTGTAATGGAAATACCTTTAAACTGTTGTAATACATTATTTCAGTCATGTATTATAGGAATCAGTATAGCAGGAACCAGCTGAACCAATAGAGGACAAGCCTTACAAGAAGTAGTGCAAGTGCAGCAGTGGCTCAACCTGAGCTGACTTTGGTGCCCAGTAACTCAAATCACCACACACCACCTCCCCTGTCCTGAGTGACCACCATACCAGATGGAGCCCCAAGTCATGCACCAAGTGAACTCAGCTGACATTTTGTGGACATTTGTGGACATTTATGGATACTTTACAGACATTGCACAGAGGTGGTCCATAGACCAAAGGAAATACCTCTGTATTATATCAAAAGATGAGAAGGGTGATGATGGGTAACGAAAATGTATTGGATAGTGTGAGACCTGAGCAAGATGTAAATAGTATGGAGCAAGAAATGAGTAATGTGCTGGTTTTGGCTGGGACAGCACTAATTTTCTTCATAGTAGCTAGTATGGGGCTATGTTTTAGATTTGTGCTGAAAAAAGTGTGGATAACACGGAGATGTTTTAGGTATTGGCGAGTAGTGCTTACACAGAGTCAAGGTCTTTTCAGCTCTTCACACCACCCCACCAGCAAGCAGGCTGGGGGTGGGCAAGAAACTGGGAGGGGACAGAGTTGGGACAGCTGACCACAACTGATCAAAGGGATATTCCATACTATATGACATCATGTTCAGCAATATAAAGCTGGAGAAAAAGCAAGGAGGGAGGATGTTCAGAGTGATGTTGTTTGTCTTTGCAAGTAACCATCATGCATGATGGAGTCCAGTTTTCCTGGATATGGCTGCCTGCCAATGGGAAACAGTGAATGAATTCCTTGTTTTGCTTTGCTTGCTTGCACAGCTTTTGCTTTACTTATTAAATTTTCTTTCTCTCAGCCCGTGAGTTTTCTCACTTATTTTATTCTTTCTCCCATCCCAGTGGTGGGGGGATGAGTGAGCTGCTGCGTGGTGCCTGGTTGCCATCATGGTTAAAACACCACAAGAGGTAAAAGTGGAGATGTACTTAGTCAACAGAAGGTGTGCTTTGGTTGAAAGAGCCAGTACTGCTTCCTTTTCTTTGAGACAAAGGGAAAGGCAGAGACAAGACAGTGACAAGCAGAACTGAATTGCTCTGGAAGCAGTTGAAAGGAATTATAGAGTAGCCAGGCAGGTTACAGATGTAATTCTCAGCACAGTTTCTAGCTGGCACACCTCTGGCAGATTACCCCATTTTAAAAAAGTACTTAGGTGCCTGCATTTGTGATTTTCATTCTAAATGGGCAAAGGGGCCAACTACATGGAACAGATACCTTCAATGTAAAACATTAGTTCTATGGAACTCATCAGATTCACCCACTGCGCCTTCGTTTTAGGAAGACTTTTTACTTTATTCAAATTTTTGGTTCACCTGACTAGTTTCATCTGTTTTTCCTGATGATCATGATTGTTTTCCAAAACGAAACACAGCATCATTTTTACTTCCCATCTGTTTCTCGTTATTTGTTGGGGCCATTAAAGAGAACATTGTAGTAATTAATGTTAGAGCAGGAATTGAGGTTTGGAAACCTGGGCACTCCTATCAGCAAATAACTTCAAGCACTTTCTCAGTGCTGTGCTATTGCCTATTTTCCCCAGAGCAGTTATATGTTACTGTGTGATTACAGCAAGACTCTCTTGTAGAAAAAGAAGACTAGAGACCAGTTTCTGAAAATTTCCTAAAGCTTCACTTTCAGAATTAGCAAAAGTTGTCTGCCTGACAAGCGTAAGGATGTCTCTTGTATCACACTGATGAGCTGATGATCCTTTCACCTTTCCTTTAGTCTAGTATTATAAATTCATGATCATTAGTACACAGGTGCTTGGTATTCCCAGCAGTCTAGCAACAAGGGAGTTATCTTTATTTCATTCTAGGATTTTTACTTTTGGATTTAATGTAGTAAGTTCAGTTATTTGTTAAGCACAAATGACTCCTATGGCTGTTTTCTGAGACACCACTTGGATGGGAATGGGGCAACATTTTCTGCCGTCTTTCTGCCAAGTCTCCAGCTTCAAAGAATTAGCTTTTAGGATTTCCCATTAGAAAAGTGAAGGGGCAAAAAAAATAAAGATTACCATAACAATTACAGCAGAAAATAATTCTCCTGCACCAGCAGCGATGGAACTTCCTGATTTTGCTTTGCAATCTTCGCCCCAGTAGCTGGAAATTAACCCTTACACTGCTTGATGGCTATTACCATTTATTATTCATGTTGTTGCTCTACCTGGAGGCCCCAGCCAGTGATTGAATCTCTTTTGTACCAAACATTCCATACATGTGAAGTATAAAGACAGACCCTGAGGTCAAGAGCCTACTAGATGCTTAATTTGATCGTATACCCCCTTTTCTCCTTGTATTGAGATCTGTTCATTAAATTGTCACATCTGTGCTCTATCTAATAGTTAAATAGCAATTAATAATTAAATAAGGGGAAACTGCTGAGGCTCTGTTGTGTTTGCTCTAACTCTTCACAAAACTCGTTCATTCATAGTTTTGACTCTTCTACAGACACAATATTGCAGCCATTGTACCCTGTCATGCACTTACATAGGAGCCTCCGTCCAGGGGCTCCCATAGCACCTTTATATGATGGGCAAGAAAAGAATTAGAACCTTGCATCCAGAGGTCTCTGAGTCCTCTTCTATTGGTTTGTTTCTGGGTTGACTTGTGATTGTGCTGCATGTGTTGAAGAGCATCTATTCTTTCAACATTTACGTTGTAAGAGTAGCAAAGTCTGGTCTTCATTCTTACTTCATTTGTGAGAAAATAAAAGGCTTTAAATAAAGAAAAAAAAAGTATTTGCAATTGTATATGACAGCTTATCATGAACATCATTGTTATCCTGACAGAGAAAATACAGTAGCTTTAGTTCCAACAGAAGAGTATCAGAGCTATACAGATTCTGATCTAAATTACATGGCATAGATACAGAGCAGTTCTTCAGCCTACCTGATTTATTGTACCACAACTGAGTTCAAAGTAGGTCTTAGTATTTAATCTTCAGATTAATATTTTATTCATGTTTAGAAATACTGCCAAAATGGGCCAAGATATTAATAGAAAGAGACCAACGCAACACAGAAGTAGGTTGTTTTCCAAATCTCCTACCCAGAATTCTGCTACAGACTGACTGCAGATTATTGAAGCAACATATGAAATAGTAATAGCTTCAGATGCCTTAGATGAAGTCTACTGTACATATGTATATTAAAAGATTTGGGTCAGAAATGTAGTAAGAACTTACAGAGGTTTCTGAAGAAAAATGCCAGTCCTTGCATGAATCTGTATGAACCTGTTACATGTGCAGTTATCCCAGATGTAGAATCACAGGAACTGTTCTTGCAATGATGTTCCTGGGATGAACGGTGTGCTGGGATGAATGGGAGAAGCATATGCAGGACTGTCACTCATATAGTACACTGTGATTTGGTTTTCTCTGTTTCACTAAAGACTACTTTTTGCCATTTCATTTCCAAAGGCAAGGGGGTGGCCATATATGCAACTGCTGTGTTTTCAAA
Organism: Columba livia; assembly: GCF_036013475.1. Classification (NCBI taxonomy): domain Eukaryota; kingdom Metazoa; phylum Chordata; class Aves; order Columbiformes; family Columbidae; genus Columba; species Columba livia. The sequence continues at coordinate 34,900,603 of NC_088642.1, forward strand.
GACGCACCAACATTATGCTGAGGGAGAACTCGATGCTGGACAGTCAAGGATCCAAATTTCCGATGTACCAGCTCTCATTCTCTCACCTTTGTGTCACTATAATAAGTTTTTTAATTTTGTTATATGACCTTAAAACACTTTCTTCTTGATGCCCATCTTGTTTCTGAACAGACTCAGCATTCAGCTAATGAATGGCCTTCCCATATTCCCTTCTCTTTGCTCCAGGGCTGACCCCAGGCTCTATTGGATGCTCACAGTGCAAAAGCCTTACTCTGTTCTTGGGCTTTCTTTTTCTTTTCTCTTCATGGGCTTTTCTAATGTGCTTAACAAAATTTAGTACCAGGATCAAAACGAAACAGATTTTGTGGTTTGGGCTCAAAAGATTTTGTGCCTGCCCTGCCAAATGCTGAGCTGGTTGCTTAGGTCCCCTGAATAACATGTGGCAAGAGGTAAGCATGGCAAAAAGCAATGTACGAGGACGTATGCAGAAAGATGCAGCATCCTCCCCATGAAAAAGGAGGCACCTAAGTTTAAACAATGAGGAGAAAAGGAAGTCTTGCTTCTCCATGGAGCTTGTAATGCCCTGGTCAATATAAGCAGGTCATGCATCCCTACACTCAGACTCCACATTTTCCAGGGCTTGTGACACCTTCTTCGTGTTTTGGGGAAAGCAGGAGGGTTTACTTCTTTCTTTTAGAGTGTGGCCAGCAAAAGAAGAGAAGGAGATGCTGCTTACCTTCTGTTGGGAGCATCAGGAGTAGAAGGGGAACACGCACAGTCTGTTTCTTCTCTACCCAGAAGAACAACAGTATTCTCCCAGAAATCATCCAAGCTTTTCCTGGGTTAGCAGAGGGAAATTCTCTTTGCAGCCCATGGGAAATAAATTCAAGATGTCTGGGCACCAGAGGTCAGAAAATAATTTTCATAATGGGAAACGTTGAGAATATCACTAATAAGCCCTGGTAGCCCTTCTGATGATGTCTTCTGTAACTTTTTTTCTTTATCAGCCATCCATGGGGCCTTAGTCTTACTACTCCTACTCAAAAAGAAATAGTACTTTACTTCCTCATGTACTAGTGATGCCAAAATTGTGGCAGTAGGAAAGATAAAGTAAAAGTCCTTAATAGAAAACATAACTGAAAACAACTGATTATTTTAGGGGGTTAATTATTATTTTTATTCTCATTTTTTTTTCTTTTGAAAGGACTTACAAGCATTAGGCAAAATCACCAATGAGTCATTTATGAACAAAGATCATAAAAAGAAAGAATGGTTTGAGTTGCAAGGAATCTTGAATATAATCCATAGGGACCCCATTCCCTAGACCAGCTTGCCCAAAGCCCCGTCCAACCTGGCCTTGAACACTTACAGGGATGGAGCATCCACAGCTTCTCTGGGTAGACTGTTCCAGTGCCTCCCCACTCTCACGGTGAAGAATTTCTTCCTTATATCTAATCTAAATCTACCATCCTTCAGTTTAAAAACATTACCTCTTGTCCTATCACTACATACCCTTGTAAAAAGTCCCTCTTCAGCATTCTTGTAGGTCCATTTTAGGTACTGAAAGGTTGATATTAGGTCTCCCTGAAGCCTTTTCTTCTCCAGGCTGAATAACCCCAAGTCTCTCAGCCTGTCTGTCGGGGATTGGCTCAAGGAGCACGGACATGAGTCCACCAAGCAACTGTACGAGCAGAGCCCATTTTAGTTGACATAAGTAGGCCTTAGTTAGCTTGTCTATTAGGCCGTGGGAAAGGGGGGAACGGAAAAGTACTAACTAAGGCAGGGTCAGGATATTTTTGAAGAGATAAGAGTCAGAAGAATGTGGGATGCGCATAGCTAGCTAAACCCAAGTAGGTGGAGTAAGTAAATGTGCTTAGCCTATTAGATAGAGACAAGTATGCATAATTATGGTATTTGGTATAAATGCACACTATCTCGGGCAATAAAGTTGAAGTATGCTTTATCACTCATATTGAGTCGGCTGCATTTCTTCCTCCGTCCGCTCGGGTCTGGAACTCTGATGGGACTTTTCTCCGCACCTGTCCTCATAGGAGAGGTGCTCAAGCCCTCCCATCAGCTTCATGGCCTCCTCTGGACTTGCTCTAACAGGTCACTGTCCTTCTTATGTTGGAGCCTCCAGAGCTGGATGCAGAACTCAGGTGGGGTCTCACCAGAGTGGAGCAGACAGGGAGAATCATCTTCCTCAGCCTGCTGATCACAGTTCTTCTGATGCCACCCAGGACACGGTTGGCTTTCTGGGCTGCAAGCACACATTGTTGGGTCATGTTGAGCTTCTTACCAACCAGCAACACAAAGTTCTTCTCCTCAGGCTTTCTCTCAATCCATTCTCTGTCCAACGTGTACCTGTGCTTGGGATTGCCTTGACCTGTCTGCAGGACCTCTCAAGCCTGTCAAGGTCCCTCTGGATGGCATCCCTTCCCTCCAGCATGTCAACCGTACCACACAGCCTGGTGTCATTAGCAAAGTTGCTGAGGGTGAACTCAGTTCCACTGTCCATGTTGCTGACAAAGATGTTAAAAATCGCTGGTCCCAATACCAACCCCTGAGGAACACCACTCATCACTGGCCTCCACTTGGACATCAAGCCACTGACCACAATGCTTTCAGTGTGACCATCCAGCCAGTTCCTTATCCAGCAAGTGGTTTATCCATCAAATCCATGTCTCTCTAATTTAGAGACGTGGATATCATGTGGGACAGTGTCTAGTGCTTTTCACAAGTCCAGGTACATTATATCAGTTGCCCTTCCCTTATCTACCGACACTGTAACCTCACCATAGAAGGACACCAATTTTGTCAGGCACAATTTGCCTTTAGTGAAACTATGTTGGCTGCCACCAATCACCTCCTTATTTTCCATGTGCCTTAGCAAAATTTCCAGGAGGATCTGCTCCATGATCTTGACTGGCACAGAAGTGGGATTGACTGACCTGTAGTTCCCCAGGTCTTCTTTTTTTCCCTTTCTAAAAATGGGGGTTATGTCTCCTCTTTACCAGTCAGTGGGAACTTCACCAGACTGTCACAACCTCTCAAACATGATGGACAGTGGCTTAGCAAGAGCAAGTTCATGCACCATTTCCCTCAGGACCTGTGGATGCATCTCTTCAGGTCCCATGGACTTTCAGGTTCTTTAGATGGTCTCAAACTTGATCCTCTCCTACAGTTCTTCATTCTCCCAGTCTCTGCCTTTGCCTTCTGTGATCTGGGCAGTGTGGCCAAAGTACTTGCCAGTGAAGACCGAGGCAAAAAAGTCTTTTAATACCTCCTCCTTCTCTATATGCCAAGTAACCAGGTAACTATTTCCTTCTTGAGAACACCTACATTTTCATTACTCTTCCTTTCATCACTGATGTGCCTACAGAAGCTTATTTTGTTGCCCTTAATGTCCTTGGCCAGCTTTAACTCTATCAAGGTTTTAGCCTTCCTAACCTGATCCCTGGCTGCTCAGACAGTTTCTCTATATTCCTCACAGGCTATCTGTCCTTGATTCCGCCTTCTATTACCTTTCTTTTTGATTCTGATTTTGTCCGGGAGCTCCTTGTTCACCCATGAACGCCTGACTTCCTCTCTCTTGGGATGCATTGCTCCTGAGTTTGGAGGAGATGATACCTGACGATTAACCAGCTTTCTTGGGCCCCTCTTCCCTCCAGGGCTGTATCCCATGGTACTCTACCAACCAGATCCCTGAAGAGGATCTGGTCTCTTGAAGTCCAGGGTAGGGAGCTTGCTGTGCACCCTCCTCACTGTCCTGAGGATCTTCAAGTCCATCATTTCATGGTCACTGCAGCCAAGGCTGCCCTTAAGTTTCACATTCCCCACCAACCCCGCTTTGTTAGTGAGAATAAGGTCCAGCATAGCACCTCTCCTCCTTGGTTCCTCCCTGCCCTCCCTTTAATCCTGACCCTTAAGCTCTTGGTCAGCTCCTAATCCAACCCGAGGCAGAGCACCCTGCACTCCAAACACTCAATGACATAGAAGGTAACACTCCCTCCTCATGTCCCCTGCCTGCCCTCCCTAAAGAGTCTGTATCCTTCCATTCCAACACCCCAGTCACAGGAGCCATCCCAGCATGTCTCCATGATGCCAATAAGAACACAGCCCTGCAGGTGTGCACACATCTCTCACTCCTCTGGTTCCTTCCCCGTGTTACGTGTATTTGCATAGAGGCATTGAAGTTGGGCCAGCAATGAAGCTGACTTACTGGCTGCAGTGGCTGAAATTCCTTTGTGCTGCTCTTCAGGTGCTCTCCCGATGACCTGTGAGCCTTCTCCAGATCCTGGGCATCTATTGCAGGCACTGCCATCAACTGGTAGGGGTGGCACGGATTGAGGTTCCCTTCACCAAGCAACTTTAGTTTGCATCGCTTTGCAGTGATGCTCTGAACACGCAATTATGTGCATATATATATATGCATGCTTGCCCACAGATAATTAATCTGAGGATTAAGGGTTGAGATCACATGTTTCCTTCTAATTTGCATTGAGCTCATAGATATTCCAATATGCTTTTCAGCACAAAAATGGATTGCAGGTTCCTAAATTACAAGAGTGCCACTGGCAGCAACTCAGACTCCAAATATCATGCAACAAAAGGGAAATGAATTGCTTTCAGAGGCACAGTGCCTTATGCAAAGAAACATTGCAGATGAGTTTATAAACCTTAAGAAAAAGATTAATGAAAAGGGAAGACCACCAGTGCTAGCAGCTGATGTTTTTCCAAGGAGGAACTTGAAGAATTAATTCCGTCTTGAATCCCCACTCCTTTTTTCCCTTCTTCTTGTAACTTGATAAATTTGTTACCATGTCACATTTCCAAACACGACATCAGAGGGCATCATGGAAGGGAAAATATATTTTTAGATGAAAATCAAAAAGGAGCCACAACAAAAGATAGAATGGGTAAGAGCTCTTACTACAAGGTTAAAAGTCCATTTTAAATTCTCATTATCAATTGCCCTTTACTGTCCTGCTCCCCTCCATTGTGTGAGTTGTTTGCAGCATGGCAGGTTTCCAAAGCTATTTTTCAGATGCTTTGCAGCAGATGTGATAATTACGAGATGCACCATCATGGGATTTTGGCATTTATCTCTTTTCCTTAATTTCATTTTTACTACCTTTCCTTTAAAGACAGTACGGACTGAGGCTGTAAACTGTCAAATTCTGTGTCTTATGAGGCGACCAATATCATGGAATGCAAAATGATTTAGATTTTCAATCAAATGGACAGAAATGAAAAATTCAGCATAATTCAAATAGAAGCACTTAAAGCTCCCAAATGGGATGTTTTACTCCTCCTTCTAGTCTTTGTAATTCCAGTACTAACACTAAATTAGAGTTTGCAGAAAATTTTCATGTCCAAAATTAGATCAGTTTAATAAAATAGGATTCTAAAGCAATCCAAGGTTGTTCCCTTCATGTTTTCCTTGGTGCTTGCAGGAACTTTCTCCCCCTAAAGAATTAAGCTCCATGGCATGATTAATTCTTACTGTCAAGAAATAAGAATGCTATGCCACTTGCTAATCAACAGGGAAAAAAGGTGGCAAATAGTCCCTCATCTGCTCTGAAATAAGGATTTCTGTATCTAAAGATCTTAATAAATCAGAACTGCAATTGTTAATTAGAATAAGCACTCTGTGGACAAAGCAGCAGATGCAGCTATTCTTTTTAGCTAAAAAGGAGCATCTAGAGTGAAGGCAATGTGTTTCCCCCCATTGCAATATGACACTGTGAACACACACACACACTTGTGTGCACAAACGCGCACGTGTGCACACACACACACACTCATCACTAAGGAAGTAAACTGATCGTGTGGCAGAGAAAAATAATACAATCTGTGGAGCACAGGGAGGAGCAAAAGGAAGGACATATGGTGATGTTTTGCTGTGCTTGATATTGTCTTGACATGAAAGACAACTCTGCAGGAGGATTTGCAATGCCCATCAACATGCAAAAAGCAGCTTTCAGCTAAGCAGTTCTGATAGCATTCAGTAGCTAACAGGCATGGAGAAGTGCAGGCCACCTTGGGTCACAGGATAATTAAATGCAATTCTGGTTTCCTTTCCTTCACTGGGAAGGGGGAAGAGCCCTGACCTCAGAAAAGCAAACATATTTGCAGCTTATTCTCATGTAATTAGTTACTACTTCTGGTTAAGTTTTTACACACAAACATAGGAGCTTTCACAGCAGCTTCATATCTCTATGCGACATGTCATGGGATGACAGGGGCAAAAATTAAGGAGATGAAGCGGGGGGAGGGAAACCATATTCCCACCTGAACTGTTGAAGCCACTTGCTCCAGTAGCTTTTGTCCAGTTATTTTGCATCAAAGCTGTTTCAGCCTTGTAAAACATTCAGGTATTCGTTGGGCCAAAGGTGATTTTTATGGCAGTCATCACACTGGGAGAGCCCACACAGACACAGCTTTCCTGCATTCATGAGAACAGTGAAGGCTTCTGGGCACCAGAGGATGCAAACCCGGGTGAGGGTTTTTAATGAGATGCATCCAGTAAAATCAGCGCATGTTTTGTTTTGTGTAACTGCAGCATGGCTTGGATAGGAACAGACTTCAACAAATGGGGGCAAGAGCACTTGGCTTTGCACCCTTCCCTTCCCACAATACGTGTAACTGAAGCTTTAATCTTGCATAAGAGTTTTAGTTTTGGAAAAAAGGATTTTTATTCAGGTAGAATTTTGTGTATATAACTGCTATTCATTCAAACACATTCCATTAACTTTTCTTTATTAATGTAGAGATTTCAGGTTTATGAAAGCCATAGTTCATGGAAAGACTTCCTTTTATTTTTTTTAAGCTAGATAATAATCCTCAGCACCCATATAATAGTACCACTTTTGCATACTGAAAACACTTTACAAGCAAGGCCTGTGAAGTGGGAGCAAGTCATATAATCTGCATTTTACAGACTAAGACATCGAGGCAAGAAACTAGGATTTTAATATTTTACCTCCAATACAAAACCTTAGTTACTGAAAACCTTTTTTCTTGCATTTCTTTGTTGTTTCCACTGATTCAGCTCCAACATCAGAATGTCTGCTAGTGGAGTTTTCAAACTAGCAAACCATCATTCCTATACCCTACCCAAGTTTTTGATGCACCTTTGCTGATTTCTGATCCTTTGTAAAATAAGCCTTTCTCATTTTGATTAAACAAAAACAAACCTTACTAAAACTTTCCCACTTCCAGCTCTCATGATACACTAATCATTAACTTTCCTTGTTTTTTAACCTGTTATGTATCCACCAGTTTCCAGCAGCACAAGAGCCTTCATGACTGCATCTCCTTCAGCCCAGAAAGCTGTTACTGATGTTGCTCTGAAAATTATTGAGCCTGAGGGCTCAGTCATAAATTCTGCACTGTTCTCTGCACAAAGGCTTACCAAAAAGACAGTTCTCATTAGGAGGAACTGCACTGAACAATTTAGCTAGTGCTTACCAGGAATATCTATTTTATTTGAGCTTAGGAGCAGTTTAATTTAACATAGCTTGAGGTCCATGGTGTTTCTCACTGGAACTCACAGCAGGCACACGTGAGACAACATGCCCTTTACATGCTTGCATTTTAAAGAGGCCTAGGTTCAAAACTTAGATGAAAAAATCTTTTCATCTTGCTGCGTCTGTATCTCTGAATTTCTCTCTTCTTTAATATTTCATGATAAAACTGTAGTACTGGATTTTGAAAGTATTCAGCAGATTGTGTTAGTATGACATCTATTTGGCAAAGTAAAACTGGGTTTTCCTGTAAATTTTTGCCTTGTATCTAAAGCCACAGTACTTGCTGGAATGTTTTCTAGTGATTTCAGGGGCTTTCTTCATACATTCCCTAGCAAACACTAGAGTATTTGCCTGTGTATGTGGGTGCTAGCTTGATTGTCACCAAGTTGTTCTAGAGCTCAGTAATCCTGAATTATTCAGGCTATATTTTATTTTATGGAATACAAATATTAATGATCCTTATGTCCATTTGAAAAAGCAATAATTCAAAACAAATTTATTATGTGCCAAGACATGTATTGTCATGGAAAGAACGGGATGCTGTTTGAAGTATAAGCAACACAGATGTTTCAGCATTTCATCAGCTTTAGGTATGCCTTTATTTCTCCCCAGTTTCACTCCTGTAACACTGCAGTACTGTACCTTATGGAATGACATGAGTATGAGTTCACATACCATAAATTACTGGCATGTAATAGCAAATTAGACAGTGAAACATTAAAACATACTGCACTGTAACAGATAATACATTTTATAATAATTTGTTTATTTTATTGTCCAAACGAATATTTCCCTCTGGCTTAGAGAATGACCCCTTGAGCAGCAGTATCCTTTGGCATTCTTGAACAAAGAAAGCCTTCTTGGCAAGGGAGAGATATCCACCACTCAGGAATTGTAAACTTCTCTGCTTGCTGCAGACCCATGTGGTGCAGGCCCAGGTCCCTGTCACAGCCAGAGCACATGGCACAAACTGCAGAGACCCACACAGCTGGATGGAGAGCCATCATTTGAGCCCCAGTGAACAGGGGGAAGATTGAGAGCCTGGCTTTGCATCTTTGCAACAGTGCTTGCTGTCAAATGTTGACTGTGAAGAGGGCAACATACTGTTAGTTGTTATTTATGTTCAACAGCACCACTGTGGAGTGTTTTACTGACCCTGCTACTTTTCTAATTAAAGAAAATCACTAAGATTTTTATTTCCTCTGCAGCTCTCTAAAAGTCATTTGACCACTTCAACGAAGTAAATGAGGAGGATTATCTAGTTTTCTATCGCTTTCTATCCTGCAGCACAGAACCACACCTTTCATAATGAGAATATCAGGGAGTGACAGTGAGTACATTTTGTCTAAGAGCATTAATATCTCTTCAACAAAAGTCAATAGCTCAAAGTTTTCATTTTTTTATTTTCTGTATTTCATGCCAGTCTTTTCCAAGACAGAAGTCCATGGATCATTTACTTTATGGTGTTCAAAATACACAAGAATTAGTAAGAGTCCACAAAGGCAAAAGGAGCAACACAAAATACACTCAGCAGCCATTTGCTATTTAAGTCCCAATTAGATACAATGTTTTTCCCTCTGTCTTCTTTTCTTCCATAACCACAGAATTTAGGAGATCAATTTATACTAAAAATATTATTATTTTGTTTTAAACTGACTGAAAATTCAGGTTGATGTTTAGGTATGTGGGTGGCAATCTCCTCCATCATGCCTGAGCCTTTCCTCTTCCCTCCCTTGTGCTGGAAATCTGCTGACAGGAAAAATTCACTGAGAAGGTCTCAGAAAAGATTCAAAAAGAGAAATAAGTTAGTGCGGAAAACAAGTTCAACAATGTATCACTGAACTTCAATGAAAATGTGATATGGCAGTATCATGCCATATGCACATGCCCTTGCTCTTTAATTAGACAGGAGCTGTCATATCTGGAAGTCCTATGAAATTAATTGTCAATTTGCTTGGGATTAGTCTAAATCTGTGTAAATACCATGCAATCTGCAGTTTGCAGAAGGTAGTTATTATATCTGATAGAGGCCACAATTAACCATATAATCCCCCTAGGTACAATTCTTCCAATATCTTCTGCTACAACAGCTGGGAGTAACTTACTATGTGAGTCATCCTATTGAGATCCATGTAAAAACTATTCATGACTGACAGAACAACAATAAGCCTTCAAACAAAACAAAAGATGGTTTTTGACTCAATGACACAAATAGTTAAACAATAAGAAAGTGACGAGACCAACATCCATCACTTTTAGTCTAGCATAACCACACACATACAGCTAATTGTATCATGAACAGTATGATATTACGACATTACGAAGATTACATTTTTGTTAACCAGAAGCAAAACTGTCACAATGTCTCCCATTAATTTTAAGACACGTCTTAACATGATTACATTTTCAGGAACTCAGCTTCCCCAGTAAGGCCAGCATTCTCAGAAAAGCCAGACATTAAAATGAAAGCTGACTTTTCAAAAAGCATTCAGTGCTTAAGGCTGCCCCTGCACGGTATGTGTGGCCATGTTTTCAAAAAAGCTCAGCTTTAATATGATGAGAAAAACATTTTTGAATGCTGAGCTATTTTGAAAACCCTGGCCATAAGGTAAAGTTTTCAGAAGTGCCTAAGACATTGTTTCAGAAATTAAAACATTATCTCAGATATACTAACAGGTTGTTGTGAATAAACAAATCAAGACTTGCCAAAGTAATAAATTGTATACGTATGCACTGCTAGCTCTTTCACACCTAAGCCAACTCAAGGTGCTGTTATTCAATATTGACCAAGAGAACATCTAGGGCACCAGAAGCACCTCAGTAATCAGTTCATTGACTGATAAAAAATGCATGTAAAAATCATGAGACACTTTCAAATACATGTAAGAATACAATTTCTAAAAAAAATAGGAATATAGATGTTTCTGAAGTCAGAAACAGACACCTTATCTGCAAGCTTTTTAAAAGTTTACAGCAATTTTGAAAATGTGTTTCTAAAGCAGTTTTGACCCATAGTAGGTACATTTTTTTAGTCTTTCACAGGCAGGTGTTTGGTAGACAAGGGTGAATAATTTAAAACTTCTAATGAATTCACAATTATTGCTTCTTTTCCATTCAGGTGTTTTCTAGAAGGAGTTACATTCTCTGAAGCAGGCAAAAGTATTTTCTGGTATGTTCCATCTTTTAATCTAGACCCCATTCAGTAATAGTTCACTGGAAATATTCAGAACTGAAGAAATGTCATTTAGTTAGATAAATTACATGATACTGTTTCTTTTTACCTAAATGAGTAACTTGGATAACTAAGCGGCAACAGGAAGATTTTCAAATTGCAATCCAAGTGTAAAAATGGGCATTTGGAATTACAGATGTAAATAGAAACTTGCTGCGAGTTATGTGTGTGCATATATTCCAATAATGGGGCCATGTATGCACACGCACATGCCTTCAGGATCAGCTCTTTGGTACAAATCCAAGTACCTCTGTTGAGAGCTGAGAATCTGGCCTGTATGTTTAAATCCACTTTTCAGAGCTGTGTAAATCAAGTGAGCTGGTATTTGCATCTTCTTCAAAGGACTCTAAGGAGTGCATTTCAGGTTTTCATGGCTGGTGGGCAATGTGCAGCATTTCTGTGCAAGTCACAGAATCACAGAATGGTAGGGATTGGAAGGGACCTCGAAAGATCATTTAGTCCAAACCCGCCGCCGGAGCAGGAACACCGACATGAGGAGTCTTCCCAGATATCTTAGTCCTAGCTATATGTCTTAGTCCTAGCTCTTAGCCCAGCTCTGGCCAGCTTCTAAGCCTGAGAAGAGCACTGCTTCAGGTTAGACACAATCAATTTATTTTTTTAAGGGCACTGTGTGAGGCATTCTCAGAGTGATACACCTCAGTGCCTCTTGATCAACTTCATAATTACCCAGGAGAAGTTGGTGCAGCTGTACTCTCCACACCTGATTCTGATTTTGCTTACACTCAAGCAGGATCTGCTAAGAATACATTGGAGTTTCAGGAGTTTGAACTGGGTGTCAATAAAGATCACAATCTCTCTCTTCTTTGAAAACTTAATACAGATCCAGATCAGCCTGTGCTCTGCCAGGGCATTAGTCAGTTTGAAAGTGATAATAATGCAACTTTAGACAGCTGCACTTCTTTGGTCTGTTTTTCTTTCCCTTAATGGAGGCAGCATGCTATCACAGGTCACACAAGATAGTGCAGTCTGAGTCATTGGTTCTCTTGCCATATTTGTCCATCAGCTGCTCTGCCATCTGGAGATGCCACTTCACCTTTTAGACAATACTCATCTGTAAATTGCATATATTAATATTTATCTCCCATGAGAAGTCCCATATGACTTAGTCTTCTCAAGCTCTGAGACCCATAAGAATGAGCAAAGAAGATTACAGTATGTTGCTGTTCCTTCAGCATGTTAGACTTTGCATCCTCATCTGTATCCTCATGTTACCTGCAAAACAATATCCAGTGTAAATTACAGTTGTTTATTCGGTATCCGCTAACATACATGTTTTGGCAAGAGAAACTTTGAAACAGTGACACGTGTTGATGAATATTGTGACAAAAGCTCTCATGCATTTCCATGCTTAGTTGGCTTCGTATCCTATGCATTAAGCTGTATTGCTGGGAAACATACTCAGTAGAAACTAAACCACTTTCGACCAAAAAGCAGGCACCACAGCTTGTCAAATTAGTAAGATTTCTGGAGACAGAGGCTTCTTGCTACTGAGAGCAATACAAGCATTATCAAGCAATATGGGCAGAACTAATTTCAGCCCTAGATCATTTTCAAAATTCAGCCTTGGGAGGAATTTGCACCTGCAATTTAAATACATGAGTAAATCAGAAAAATTGTTGCTCTGTGTGTTTAATTACAGGGTCAATTAAAATAATTAGAGAAAGAGGTGTACAGAGAGCTATTCAAAACTCTGTTTTTCATCCCTCAAAGCCCTTTGAAAAATGTAGCACTACCAGGGCTTTCTGAAAATGATGACATAGTGTTCCTTAGGATACACCAAATTATACTGCCTAGCATTCAACCCGCAAGGTAAAGGCAGGTTTGAGTGTCGGTCTTCTAAGACAGAAATATTGTACCTGTCAATTATGCGGTAATGCATGTGACATTTGGTGAAAGTCAGTCTTTTCTGACAACATGAACGCAAGTGCCTGAGAGAAGTTCTTTCTGGCAAATACCATATAGCTGTAACCAGAGAAAGACGAACTCTGTGATAGGAAGGGGAAACAGCTCATGGAAAGTCCAAAGTTTTTTGTTGGCAAAGTTATAATAAGGGTTTCCATGCCCTGAGTGATTTTTTTTTTTCAGTACGTCTTAATTTTAGAATGGTGGAGTTAGCTATAGGATTGCATGTCTCCAAAATAATTTGCAAAATAGTTAAGTATCGAAACCTTGGTATGGATGCCTGATCAGTTACCTCAACGGATAATGGATTTTAGCAATAACACAGAGTATAAAGTCCTGTCTGGAGGTCTCCTGCGAGGCTCGTTCATTCTGTTGGCTTTATTTAGCTCTCTGTTGCTCTGCTTTATGCTTCAGTCAGTGAAGTTACTCCAACATAAAACTTGACTTAGATGTGAATCACCTCTTATGATTCTGTAATGTTTTCAGCTCAGTTGTGGCTGCTAAATCTTGCTGTGGTTGACTCACTATTGATTTTGTCCAAACATTTCTTTTTAATTGATTTTAACTATATACATATTTTAGAGCAATTAAGGAAATAAGAATTGAATATCTAGCAGTACAACATAGTCTGCAGACCTTTGATAGTCACAACGACAGTTTATGTGGTATATTTCTTTTTATGTTTTTAGAAGTCTATGTAAATTAATAGCGTCTGCAGATCTGTTTTTACTGTGATGGATATAAGAAACTGTAATGATCTAATAATTCTCATGCTGCAGGGCAGTCAGGTATAGCTGCTGCAAATTTATTTAACTAAAATTATACAGACAGGACCTGAGAGTTATTGATGCTGAGCACCCACAACTCCCACTGAAATTCATAGAAGCAAAAGGTGTTCATCACTTCTGAAAGCAGGATAGTAATGTATTCATGACAGGCTTTGTATATACAAGCCATCCTGTGAACGGCAGCACTAATTAGGCTTGATTTCAGGAAAACTGTGTTCATACTTGCCTGCCCTGCAATAACTCCCACTCCTTCTACCATGGCCCTCTCTCACCTCTGTAACCTCAGCTCCCCTCACTCTGCTCCTAGAACACCTTCAGCCCATGCTCTCTCCTCTTCCTCCACATATCCTCTGCCCCATTCCCTCAATATTTCCTCCTTCTTCCACACCTCCCCTCGGGCGCCATACAGCTACCTCTTGCCTCCTTTCCATTTGTCTTCTACACCAAGTGAAAAAAAGCCTGATTCATTATTCCCTCATGGGCTTGAAGTTGTTTGGCCTTGTTGGCTGGCCAGCTGGCAGGCAAAACAGAGCAGGTAATTGTTTAATTCACACTGAAACCCTCCCTTCATTGAGAGTACTAATTTAGCTCTCTTTTCCCTGTCTAGCTGCCAGTTTTCATGAAACCTGAAGGAACATAATATATCTAAGGCTGATACCTCTGTGTTAAATTTAGTTGAAATAAGACAACGGAATCAGAAGTTATTTGAGGGCAAGACAGGAAAACGAATGGGCAAGCAGTACTGTTATGCAAGTCTTATTTCCTTAGGAAGCCAGGCTAATAAACCATGCAGGCAGCTGTTCATTGTATTTTCCTTCTCATGACCTTTCCTGTCTGCTTGGATCCCAGTCCCACAACTTCATCCATATTAGAAGACCAGTGTGCCCATTCAGTATCCCAGTTACACTAGTGTAGCTCCCTGTAGCCTCAGCCGTGGACTGTAGACCACAGAAGGCTTCGTTGTCAAGCTCTTTGGATGAGTACTGTCTCATGACAGTGACAGTGCAGTATCCACTGTTAGCAACCTAGAGAGACCAGAGACCTTGTGCAGTAAAAACTTCCATCATCTTTTTCCATTACGCTGTGCAAATGACTAGGAATGTAACCCATCAACAATAACTTTAGAGTTTGTACAGTCTCTTGGTATTATTTATTTTTGGTGTGCTTACTGTTGCAAAGGATGTGTGGGTTTTTGTTTTTCTTCTTAGATAGCAAACTAAGCATTTTTCTTGCTTTTTTTCTATTAGAAATACTTGATCTTTATTTTCTTCCTCCTGGGAGCTTTTGGAGGTATCCATAGAGATGTGGCATAGACATAAACCAAACTGTGACTTTTCCTCCTCATATGGGAGCTGTAGATGTGAGATACTGATTCTCAGAGCAGTGTTAAAGCCTGTGGGAGAAGTCTGACCAGTTGTAAACATGCATGTGCTTGTTAGACCAGGGCAGCTGCACTACTGTGGTTGGCACAGCAGTGCTAATTCTTCTCATGAGTGGTAAAATAGAGTTCATTGGTGGTCCTGTAGTTTTTTCCACAAAAGGAAGGACTTTTGTCCTACTGTAGACAAATTCCATATGGAGCAATTTGTGGTAAATTAATGCAATATGGTGTTCTACGCTTCTTGCCTTCCAGAGGCTGGAAGTTTCTTTTAGCCTTATCCAAAACCACTAGAGTGAACTGGGTTTAGACCAGACGTTCCACAGACTAGTGCATGCTGCCCATGAGACCAGCTCTAATTCAGTAAAAACTCACAGTGATTCCATCAGCATATCCTAAACACAGCACAAGTGTATACCAAGAGGTTCTTAATTGCCACAAATGGTTCTGATCACAGTTCCACATCACAGTTGAAAGTGATCCCAGCTATGCCACCTCTGAGGAGATGCAGTTCTGCACAGACTTGCTGATCCACCAGCCATGATCCAGCCCTTTTCACCACGCCTAAGGGCACCAGGACATCACAATGCCAGCCAGCACAGCCAAGCAGCTCATACTAACCTCCAGTGATGCAAAGCCTATGGTACAGAAGAGGTATTAGGGTACAATTAAGAGGGAAGTTGTGCTATTGGGGCACTATGGCTTTCTAGCAACCTGACTTCCCAGCTTTGAGTCTGTTGGCCTGATGAGAGACGAGGAAAGAGAGAAGCTCTACAAGCTCAAGGAGCTGCCAGCATCACCTTCGGTGCTTCATCCCTCCAGATAGGTCCACAAACCATCAGGAATGGCTGGGGACTTGGTCCACAATCTGCACTTCTCCAGCCCACACACTGAGGCATGAAACAGTTATTTTATCAAGGTTCCTCACCAGTATATGCTAACCAAATTTTGCTGGCATGCGGATGGAAAGAAAATCACTTCCCGAAACAGATCCTCATTATTTTCAGATTTAACAGAGCCCTTACTCATCTGAGGGAACTGAGACAAGCTGTCTCACCAAACTGGATGGACTTTCCCTTGGCCTGAGCTGTGAACTTAAGAGGGACAGCTGGCAAAGACATCACCACCTCTTGCCTTCCTCACAGGCCCTGTTTTTGAAGAGTGGTCTCAGTCACCTGCTGGCTTGGCTCCATTCAGCACCACCAGCTTTGTGAGAATGGTTAGAAACCATTGTAAATGACACCCTGAGAGGGGAGGAGAATGGCTTGTGGGGAAGGAGACATGTTCAGCCATAGGCAGCAGCCATTGCATAGGCACCAAGGCTGTTGCCACCCCTCACTGTGGTGGTCTCTGTCCACAAAGCTGCCTCCCAGTGGGTTTCCTTTCCTCACCACTTGCACAGTGTGCCCATGGCCAGCACCAGCCTTCTGGTAGCCTGTTTCACTGGAGCCAGGTTTGGTTGCCTTTGACCACAAAGTTGGGACAGCCATTAAAAGATGCTATTATGGAAGGATGCCTCCTTTTGATGCAGGTATGCCTTTCCCTAGTTGCTGAGGTAGTGTAACAGCTTCTAGTCTGACCTGGCGCACACACCCCCAGTTTCTGACAATCGTATTCAGTCACATTCCTCTCAGGAGCATACTGAAGCCTTTGGCAGGTGTGGATGGGTATCAGCTGAGCATGGCAGAGGACCTGAACTGCTCTGCTCCTTGCAGTTCTGCTTGTGTCATTTTCATTTACCAACATTTACCAAGGTCAAATGGTCCTTGTTGCCTGACCCTGCATGGGTTGAAATCTGTCAGTGCTAAAGGTTGAAGTGGCCAAGCAGCACAGTCAGCAAAGAATTCTGAGTTTTCCTGTAGAGAGATAGCTCTTCCAGAGAGCAATTCAGACCACTATTAAATCACTCCTTGGAAAGGTCTGCCTCTCACTTGAGAGAAGGCAAGCCTGGGTCTAATTGTGGGCTCCAGAAGAACTTAAAAGTTATAACATCCAAATGCTCATCCCAGCTGTGTGTTGTCTCAGTCCCCAAAACTTCCAGCTGTGTTTCTACAGAAAAGAAACCCAGGTCTGAATCTTGGATGGGAGTCATGGCAAACTCAACTGATCAATAAGCCTAAAGCCAAAAGGTATCCCACAGTCAGTTTAAAGCCAGGCCAAGAAGATTATCTTCCTTGCGCTGCCTGAACTAATGTGAATCCATATAGTTTGGGACAGATCCTGCAAAAGACTTATGACAATTTATATCCATAATATCTGGTCCTGAATTGTGTGTCTTTTTCATGTATTTGTTTCCACATAATCTGAAAAAAAAGAAATGTCTTACATTCTGCAGTTACTGCTTCTGTGGAAAAACTGGTAGTAAGAAGGAGATCTGCACAACTGTCCTGAGAAAGACGGATGGCACAAAGAGCTATACATGGATTCTGCTCTATACTAAGGCATCCTGCCTCCTGCACAGCATCAGTTAAAGGGACTACGAAAAATGCCGTAGTTAATGCAAATTTAGGTTATTAATCTACAGTTGGTTCTGTTTCATCCCAGTTATTACTTGAGAAATTTTACACATTAAAATGAAATAGTATCATTTTAGTAATGTTTGCATGTTGCACTATAACTGAATTATAGAGGAGCTTTTTGTAATTATCTGAATGATGTTGGAGCCCTTGTCCTTTCTCATAGGTGAGTGTGTTAGTGGGAGAGGAAGGTGAAGGGATCTACTTTCCAGAGCTTCTTGACTTAACCAGTACCTGGTGACATTTGTAACTGAGCACAAGGAGAAACTTTAAAGAAGGAGGTTTACTGCCCAGCTGTGGCAGTCCCTCAGGGCAGAGGGACTCTTGGTGTCCCTGAGTACACAGCAAATGCCAGGCAATTCTGTACCCTGAATATTTATGAATTACTTTTATAAATGACAGTGCAGATGGTACCTTGGCCTGTTTCTGTTTTTTGCCTTTGTCTGCCTACTCCCCAGATCTGTCTATAATTAGCAGGAGTGCTCTGCAATGAACGGATAATTCTGGGGCCTTCAAACATGAGGCATGGTCCCTTTCACCTCTGCCTGTGACAGTGAAGGCCTGATGATGCTTTTTGTGTGTTGGGATGGAGGGTCTCCGCATGTGGGTGTTGCCGGTGATCCATGCTGGACCACATTCCAGCCTCTCTTTGTTCCCAGCTTTTCCTCATCGGAATTCTGTTTGATACAGGTGATGGTCTCATGACTGCAGACTAAATGCTACAGGGCTAGGCCCCAGGCTCTAAAGATTTTATTACAACAGCTGTACCTTGACGGAAACAGTTCACCTACTAATTCACCGGCCTGGAGATCATATACGTATTCTTTAATGTGTGCAATAATAATAGAGAAACATCCCTTCCCTTAGGCCAGTCACAAACAAAGTATACCAAATCTATAAAGAAAGACTGCATAGGCTGCTAGGCTTTGCAAAAACAAATCCTTGGGGGAGATTTAATCACTAAATACTCTGAAGCTGCAGCTGAACAAAAATGACAACCCAGTGGATACAAACCAGAAGAAGGAAAAATTAGCAGTCCATTTAACTAATAGTAACACAGACAATAAATACTGTGTGAGACTGGACAGCTTTCATTGTGTGATATAAAAATATATCTTATTCTTTCTGCTTACACTCAGTCCTTGGTGAAACCAGTTGTTCATCCCTTCCCCTCTCCTTCTAAGATAGTCACAAAATGGGCCATTCTTACCTCACTTTTACTAACTTGTTTTGTTTCTGGAAGAAGAGACAGCTCTGTCAGTTGTACTGTCTCTTCAATACTCAATAACAAGCAGAGGGCCTGGAAAATATGCACTACTCAATGAGTTAACCATTTATAATATTTAGAAAGTTACTCCCTTTCTCAGTTCTATAAACAAATACGAAAGGCTGCTAAACCAGAAAGAAATCAAATCCTACCACTGAAAACAGCAATGAAAAACTGCCTGTAGTAAACTTTAACTCTTAGCTGCTATAACCGTGAGTGGGTGAAGAGTGAGTCTTTTGTGTTGCAAAGAACATGGCTACATTTTTTTTCTTAACCTTTTCAGCACAAGAATATACAGAATGCTGTTCTTTGTAACAACCCTGCAACTTGGTCCTTCAAGTGTGACTTTTAAATACAGTTGTGTGAAATGCAAGGCTTTCAGCTTGCAGGAGTTGGCAGGCTTTTTTTTTTTAATGTTTTTTGCAGTTTCAGAGGAATCCCCAAATCTCATGTCTAAGCACAGGTAAAGCAACAACTCTCTGGCTAGCTTTGACATCAGATTTACAAAAACAAATTTGAGGTTTGATTCACCCCAAACCTGTAGCTTGCCTAGGTTTCCTCTCCATCGAGCCCTTTTTCCCAAACACAGAACTCAAAGTGCACCAAAGGCTTCTTGCAGCCCTGAGGAACCCTTGGCTAGTGAACAGAAGAGCCCATCCTCCTCCTCCTTTCTCACAGCCAAAGTGTCAGGATTGGATGCAGATGCACTGCACTGCCTTCCAAGTGCCTGCACTAGCTTAAGAGTCAGTGAGATAAAATTAAAAGTCAGCACAATGCAGACCCAAATTAAAGCCTCCTTTCTACTCCTGGGGCTGGTATGATGGCCACCAGGCAGGGGGAAGATAGGGGTGAAGTCAAGCTGTTCTTGCTGAATGAAGAGCTCCGCCCTGCAGGGACAGCAGGCTGAAAGGTGGCTCAGTCACAAGCTCTTCGGCAAATTCCAGTTCTGTAATACCAGGAAACTTACGTACGATCAAAGCATTCTTCAAACATGGGGCCAAATTCTGATCTCAGTTTTACAGCACAAGTCCAAGTTAAGCCAGTAGAGTGGCTGCTGTTTAACATCAGTATCAGTTTGGCCTGATGCAATTTGGCTAAACTTGCTGAAATTATGGCATGATATGTAAATGAGGTATGATTTTAGTCTCATAACTCTCTTTTTCAGGGGTTTGCAATTTCTCTTTTGGCTCCAGCTCCCCATTTAATTATGCCAGGCTCTAAAATGCATTCTCAATGGCAAGCCAAGTTTTGAGTAATTGCAATGAATGGAGGATTTCTTGTTCCGACATACACATTAGCTAATTTTCCTTGGGTTCTGATACTAACTATCAAATTCCACCACCCCCGTGTCTCTGGGCTGGGTTTGGTTTTTTCCTTGTTTTTCAATTGCAAAGCAGACATCTGGCAGCTCTCTGGTGGCAATAGCTGATACACTCGTTCTGCTCACTGCGCTTTACCCATTTCTCTGTGGGAGGTAAGAAAAGAGGCGAAAGGAGCCACAGTTTCAGATTCAAGCCCTTATTTTTATCCTATGTAATCCCACAGGGGGATGTTTCCTTCTTCCTACCACCCTCAGGCTTGTGCTTTCTATTATCACTGAAAGAACAGACTAGCAAGAAAGGCTTCCCCTGCCTTTAAAATCAGATAGATATTTTCTGTTTTTTCCTTCTGCAGACAGCATTTGTTTCTTCTCCTCCTAAGTCTTAGATGAGGTCCCCCTCCTTCTCTTGTAACCCCGGAGCTGGGACAGGGAGTGGTGGATACAGTGCTGCCCGCCCAGCCTGCCTGATGCTTGCTGCCTTGGAGATCACAGTAACCAGAGAAGCGGTGCTGAGAGCACCTGCCACACTGTTTTTCTGTGGAAAGAGTCCCCAAGGGGAATATTGACACATGGGAAGGAGGATGGGGGGGGAGAAGGGAAGCAGCACATGACTTTATCTGCCATAATTTGCCATGTTTGTCCCTTGAGCTCTTGAAGGAGAATGTGACAGAGCCCTTCATGACCTCAAGCCTTCACCTTAATATTTAATCACGATTTAGATTACTGCTATGTTGATTAAGACTGAGTAAATATATACTAAACATACATGATTTCACTCTCAATCAACTGCTACATTTTTCCCAGCAATTATCGTTATTAGCCTGGAATGCTTCTCATGCCTGCAATTTTTTAATAGATTGAAATTATTTTTATTGTAAAATAATCCTTACGTTGCCCCCATGTAGTTCTGAATATTAATTCATTCCTCCTCCAATATTCGCGACAATCCTGTCTGAAGTTGTTTAGGCTTATATGACAATGATCAGGTTTTATTCTTATGCAAACTATAGAGTCTTCTGTTCTTTTGATACCAACACATTTCAGCTTCCACACTGATGCTATCTCTAATTGTTGAGGTATTTCAAGCAGTCTGTGGAAGGTTCTAATTTCATGTGATACTTTCTTTGTTCTCCATTGCAGAATACATGCTTGATAGTCTTGAAATTACTTTGATAGCTGGTTCCAACTGTGCAGATTTGTACACATAGTAAACAAATACCTCCACCACGTATTCATCCTACCGTATTTACCCTATTCTCTTTAATGCAGTTTCACCTACATTGCAAGGAACAGTTCCTGATACTTAAGAAAAATTAGAAGTACTGAAAGTTGCTATTAAGCAGACTTATGTCTCTGCAAGAGTAACAACTATGCTCTGCCAGCCTCAAATAACATCTTCAAGTCATTTTCTGAATAATGCTGATCATCCAGTCTCAAAACTGATTTTTTCAATTTCTAAACAAGCCATCATAATGTTTGGAGTTGTCATATGAATATGTATTATGAAGCTTTAATACCTGAGAATGTCTGAATGTATAAATATGAAAAAGAACACAGAAGAAAAATTGAAGTGTTTCAAAAATAGGTGCAACTGATTGAATACTCTGGCTAGAAATTTCTGCACGGTATACTGAGAATGTACAGTAGCAATGAGCCTGATATGTTGAAGTTGTGCCATTACTTTTCATCCCGTATCAGCTTGAGACTGTCAGCAGCTCTTAATGTAATATATTAAAGGATCCTCCTAGAACATCTAGAATGGGCTTGGTGAGTAGACACAAAAAAACAAAAACAAAGCAAGCCAACAAAAAACAAAACCAAAACCAAAACAAAACAAAAAAGAAACAAACACACCAACCTGCAGCCCACAGTTCTGGCTTCACTGCAGGTGATAGTAATAATCTGCACTGTTTCCTTTAAGCTCTATCACAGGGCAGGACAGTAAGGGCTTGGGAAGACTTCAGGCAGAAAACTGAACATGAAGCAGAGGAAGACAGTATAAAAACAATAATTTTGTGGACGAGTCTTCTTTCCTAAGTGTATTTCTTGCTCAGTTTAAGAAAGGCTAGTGCAGCACTTGGGCTAGCTAGAGGGACATTTGGGTTCTGCAGCCAGAGAAATGATCTGATGCCAACCTAAGGCCAGATTGCTACCAGCACGATGGTTTATTTATCCAAATCACTGGCCCATCAGGACCATTCTAAGTTTCAGAGACAATTAGTGCCTCAATTGCCGTTAATTTTTCCTGCTCCCTGCTTCTAATTGCTGTATGGAGGCCTTTCCTCAATGTGTTACATGTGAGTGGATTGCTCCTTCTGTCTGCTAAGACTGGGCAAGGTTACACTCAGCCTGTCTGTCTGACTTGTCACTCCCAGCCCACAGGTGGAGTTCAGCCAAAGCTATCATCACAGACTGATGGCATACATATAGTCGTGATCTGCAAGATGGACTATTTTACTGCTTTACTGTGTGGCTTTTCTACATTCTGCCTAAACTCTAACGTGTGCAAAGTGCTGCTGTCAGAGCCCCAACTCAGAGTAAGCTGTGTCAGCATGTCACACCAATCTTGAGGGAATGGTTTGGCTCATTTTCAGGGTTTCAATTAATTTTAAAATTGCTTTGATGACTTACATAGTTGGGGAACAAATTGGGGAAATAGTATTTGTCTCTCCATGTATGTCTGGGTACCACATGAGAGGTCTACACCCTCTACAAAAGCAGAGGCTGGAGTCATAGCATCCTCATGCTGTAACTGCTGTGCATCCCTTACCCAGAGTTTAAAGCTGATTACAGACAGGAGGGAAAGATCAGTAAACTCCTTTTAAAGGCAACTTCCATTCTAGTGATTTTCCCCCAGTATTTCTTTGTAAATGGAGCTACTCTGTCCCACAGAACTTTTGTCCCCTTCAGTTTTTTTTAAAAAGTGATCTACTTTATGTTGCAGATTCAGCCTGATTTGTTTCTTGCTTGTACGGAAGTTAATAATACTTTTAGTCTTGCTTGAGTGAAATAAAAAAGGCTCAGCAAGAGCGGTTTGAGCACTTATATTTTACCTCACATTTGGGACAGACTAATCGCATGCATGTGATCGGTTACTGAGGCTCTGCTGATGTGCAGTAACTTTAGTGTCTGTCTGAGCCCTGAGGGTTTGTCTACACACAGAAGTCATAGTGTTTAACAATACCATGAAAGTGCAACGTTGCCCTCAAGGATGGATGCAGTCAGCTTCATATAAAATTATGTAAAATCATGGAAATTAGTCTTGTAAGAGAGTAAAAATAAGCTAAAGGTACGTAAAGTACCTTTATACTTTGCTATAACATTATCTGTAGGAGAACACACAAGCAGATCTTCACTCTATGCAATTATATCAGTGCAAATACTGTGCAGAAACCAGACTTGAAATAGTACAGTACCCTCACTGTTGTTAAAATTATAACTGAACACGTAATTCAAATCCTTCCCATTCTGCAATGTGTGCCATTCAGCAGGGAAAGAAAATATTTCACCCAGATTACACAAGGGAAAAATGTGGAGTGGGAAGGAAACACGCAAACTGTAAAATGTCACAGGAGTCGTATATGAGAGAGATTAAACCCTTCTGTTCAAGAAAGAAATGGTGTATTAAAAATTCAGGAACTGAAGAGCAGGAAGGAATCTGAACCAAGGGTCACGTTGAATTGCTAAGCTTTCCACATTTAGTGTTCATTTGGTAATTCATGACAATTAGATGACTTTAGGAAGGTGAAAATTAAGACAGTAATGTGATAGTCAGCAAACAAGTTTTGCTGGAGTTATTGTAGGAGCTTGATTTGAGACTGGGGACCCATCTATAATGTATTCACTGTTTTACAGAGGAGCAAGAAAACATGAGCCTTGCAGATGTATTGGATAGACAGAGCTAAAATCTAATATGGAATACAGTTTATGTGCTGCATATATGCACAGAATGAGGTCTGTGAGGAAATTCTTCGTGGTGGAGGGACAGCATTGCTTCCTGGAATGCATAGTATATTACAGACCATTTCTATTTACATGATTTAGAAGTATTACCAATATTTGTCATAACATCATCTGCGGTGTGAAGCAAGCTGGTAAAATGTGTAGGGCATACTTTTTTTGTCCTCTGAGGAAGTATGAGGTCTGAACTTCAGTGCAGAAGTGGTTCCTGCAGGGGCTGGGTTATCACTGTCAAATGCAAAATGACAGCCACAGTTATAGCACAAATGGCCATCCTTCATTTATAATGCATGACTTTTTACTGTTGCATTTCCATTTAACCTCCATGGTGTGGAGTTACATGTTAGAGTCTGTTGGGTTTACATGGCAAGGTTTTGGTAGCAGGGGGGCTGCAGGGGTGGCTTGTGTGAGAAGACACCAGAAGCTGCCCCCATGCCTGACAAAACCAGTTCCAGAGGGCTCCAAGACAGATCTACTGCTGCCCAAAGCTGAGCCCATCAGCAATGGTGGTAGCACCACTGTGACATCATGTTTAAGGAAGGGTAAAAAAAGCTGTGCCACAGCAGCTGTGAGAACAGTGTGAGAAAATGCAAGAGAAGCAGCCCTGTAGACACCAAGGTCAGCGAAGGAGGGGGAGGAGATGCTCCAGGTACCAGAGCAGAGATTCCCTTGCAGCCCATGGAGAAGATTATGGTGATGTAGGTCATCCCCCTTGCAGCCCACAGAGGACCACACCAGAGCAGATACCTGCAGGCCATGGAGGGTCCCACGCTGCAGAAAGTGGACATAGCCCATGGCCAGTAGTCCATGCAGGATCAGGTGTTCTGGCAGGAGCTGTGACCCTGGCGGGGACACATGTTGGGGAAGTTCTTGAAGAACTGCAGCCTGTGGGAAGGACCCACTCTGGAGCAGTTTGTGTAGAACTGTATCTTGTGGCAGGGACCCCACTGAGAAAAGTATGAGGAGGAAGGAGCAGCAGAGACAGAGTGTTATGAACCAACAACAATGTCTACTCCCCCTGCCTCAATTAATGGGAAGAAGCAGAAGAGTCAGGAGTGAAGCTGATTATTACACCCGTGTGGAGAAGGCAGTACCACTTCAGGCCTTCTGTTATTTAAAGAAAGAAATATTGGGAAGAGTGTTACATTACTGGGCTTTGCCTCTTACAGCAATAATCCTCATATCTCTGAAATTAAGAAGGAACTAATGTTTACAAAGACATATGTGCAGAGTTTGAGGCTTGTCTATCTCCATCTTATTTTAGGTGTGTCAAAGACTGTCTGTTGACTAGATACAGCCTCTAAACCCCTGCTCAGCACCAGAGAGGTAGCCTGGCATTTCTTTTTGCCTGTAGCCTGGGACACTGTCCAGAGCCATAGCTACTCAGGATATGGACTTATCCTCAGAAAGTATAAATGACTTTCCAGTCATACCTTCTGGTTACCTCTCTCTGCCTTTAATACACCCTCAATATTTCCTCTGTAAGAAGTGCTGTAGAGAAGGATGTGCAGATGATAGCTAACTGGATATGATTCTTGCATCATCTAAGTGGCAAAGAAGAGAATGTACTCTGAGGTTTCCGCAAAATGAGTTCAGATTACCTGCAAGCCATCCCAGCACCCAGTGGGAATGAGTTCCTAGGCAGCCCATGGCCCATGTTTCCTTGACTTAACATATTGAACCAAGTGTAATTCATATTAGGAAAACTGACCACATACAAACTTGTACTATTGTCTCAAACATGCAGTAAAATGCAATACCATAACAACATTCAGCTTTCACAAGAGAAGACGCATTTTACCTCACCTTTTAAATAACTGTACATTTAATCAGCTATCACAACACAGTGCATAGTACACAAGGTAACTCAGCCTTGTGTTTGAAACGTGTTAGGTCTAGTATATTTATTGGTATGTGAAGATATATGTGGACTTCAATTTATTTCTTCTTCTACTGGTTTTAGATCTATGTATGTCAATGGAGTTCAATTCTTGCTACCGTAAGTGAAAGAGGCGGCAACTCCATAGATATTAATAACTTGTATACTTTAAAAACAGCGTTTTGCAAAATACTTTGGGTGCAAATGATCCCTTTGGTAGATTAGAGACACTGCTGCTACATTATGACACAAAAGACGACTGCTGGCTAGTAGTGGTCTCTTTCTATTTTTAGTTTAACTTCATTACAGCTGCTATGTAATGTATTCATTAAAAAGCTAATACTTCATGCATTTGTGATGCATGTCCAACAACGATAACACACTGTCCACATAGCAGAGCAGGGTACTTCCGCTGTATAATTGCATTTCATTTCAGAACTTTCAGAAAACACAAATTATACAACATGTGGAATAATGAATCACCAAATAAGGTCACATGCAATTAGATGAAATAAATGATATGAACTATGCAGGGCTCTGGAGTGAGATCCAAAATTAGGTGCTTTCTGCTCCATACATGCTGCTGAGGGAGAACAGGGTCTTCTCTGGAGGACAATCTGAGCGTCTTGCTAATTGAGCAAGCAATTAGGAAATCAGAGTGCCTGAAACTTCACCCCATACAGATGCAGATGTCAGAGTCAGGCTTCCACATGTTGCAGCTCAGAGCCTGGCTTCTGTAAGTGCATGACTGTATACTTTTGTTTTACTGAGATGCAGAGCAAAGTGAGAGGGATGAACAAACTCTGCCCCTCCCTGTAAATTCTGTTTTCCTCCTCCTTACAATAATATGGAAACAGTCTCACCGTGATGCCACAGTTTTCTTCCAGTGTTGAGTGCCTCAGCTATCACAGAGATAATGTGGTGCTGTGCAGAGACAGGAACCCTTGTGCTTTCACCAAGCACAGCGCTATGCTGCCGCTGCTGCTGCTGCAGCCTTCTCTCTGGTGACTAAAAGCCTGGAGAATGGTGAGGACAATCAGCATTTTTTGTTCTTGCTTTGGATACACTGGAGTGGGAAACGACATGCAAGGTTTCTCAGGCTGTGATGACTGAACCAGTTTCGCACAAATCGGCTGATTTTGTTACCTAATGAGCGGTGGCTGCTCCGTTCTCTCCTGAGACAAATAAATTGATCGCATCAGTATTTGGATGAGAATGTGATCATGCCAATAAGCAGTCACGTGCATTTGGAGGATAGCAACTGGGTGGAGTCCTGTGTCGTATTAGGCAGAAACAAGGAGCTCAGCTGCACAGAGAGCTGCACGAGGATCTCTGAAGCAGAGGTCTGGATACACCAGGGACTCTGAAATCACAGAAGGATGTGCCCAGGGGAAAGCAGCAATTGGAGGAGGGTATATGTCGATCTCATTTTTACACTTTCATGCCACAGTTTCACTCAAGTTCTAGTTTAGTTGTCAAAGCCCTTTACTGGCTATAATTCATGCTTTCATCTTGACACAAATAACTGGATCTTCAAATTAGGATGAACTATGGCTGAATCACTGATTTTTCCATATGTTTGTTGTGTTTCCAGATGTTTGATCTTTTAAAAGTAAGAATTTAAAAAAAAGCTAAGATGAGAATATGACATGTTTGTATTAGATTTACATTTTATATGCATGCTCAAACCTACCAGGAGGAAAAGTAACCTTTGATGTCTTGGTGAGGTTGTACCATTGTGATTCTGACATGGTGAGATGTACATGGATGGACTTTCACTGAAGAAGGTATCTATGTCAAAACAGGAACATATCGGTTAATATTCTTTTGTCTTTAAAAAAAATAAATATGTATATACATAAGAAGGGAGTACAAAAGTGTTCTGCACTAGCAGAATTCTTTAATATGTCTACTCAGTTTTATGCAAACCATTATTTTCAGGACCTCAATATTGTAAATTTTACAGTCTTGAAGCAATGCTATACGGAGAGGAAAAAGGAAGCTACAGAAGTAATTATTAGTAGATTAAAAACAACTTTCTCGTGAATACATGGTTTAAAAAAAAAAAAAAAGGATCACGCAGTCACTGGAGCTCTGTTTGTTAATACTTCCTGGCCAGGCATACATCAAATAACACTTGGAAACAGAAAATAAAAGCTCCATGCAAGTGCAAGTACAAGACAATTAAATTAACACAAGCTTCAGTTCATTTGAACTGTATATGGTTTAAAAAAAACCTAAAACTCTTTCTTTCAACATGGTTATTCTTTCTTTATCATGTACCTTTTTTTCCCACTTAAAGATAAGCATTTGACAAATTCTTTTCAGCTCCATTTTCTGGGTTGACTTGATTTTTTCAAAGACAAATATTTAGATTACACAGAAGATCCACAACTCAAAACTGCAATATTCAGGCAACTTTCAATTTTTCTTTTCTAAAGAATCTAAGATGCTGTTACTGGTTTATGATCAGTTTGAATTTTAGTCTTTATGTGTGTTCTGATATATTTTCAGAACCTTATCAGAGCCAGAGATTTAGGAGCCTGAGCCTTTCTGTTAATTTTGTGCCATCCCTCTCTGGGGAGGCTTTAGGAGGATTATTAGGGCATTTTATATCACAAGATTATAAGAATTGCCTGAGTGAGTCAGAACTTCTAGCCCAATACATTTTCTCTCAGAAGGGTCAAAAGTGTTTTCCCGGAGAACTGCCTTCAGAGCAAAGCAAGAATATACTTAGACTTCCCCTAAATTCTCTCCACCTTCCCACAATTTCCAGTTTGTAGGCTTCCTGAGTCAGATGTGATTTTTCACATCTTTAGAAGGCTCCAGGTATCCATCTTCCAGTAGCTAGTTCAATTTTCATTTGACCCTGTGTGAAGTATTAGGTTTCACAGCATCCTGTTCTGAAGAATTTCCACTGTGTAATTAACTACTGTGTGTGTAAGATCCACCTGATTGTCCTGACTCATCCGTATCTGGACATTTTCTAAATCTACTACAACTTTTCTGAGAGAAAAAAGCTGTAGGACTCACCATATATTTATACAGTGGTAAAATTCTCTTGTCTCTATTCTTTCCTACTACTTTTCTAATAATTCCCAACAGCCATTGTGCCTTTTTGACCACTACAATGACATTGTCATTAAAGTGTCTGTTATAAACTCAAGATGTCATTGCTGACTCGTTACAGTCAGCTCACAGACAATATATTATCCCCACGAACTCATGGGGAAAAGGAGAGCAAGGCAAGGTCCTGTGTGCATGGCTGTATTTATCTCATTAAATTTCATCTGCCATTTTAATCCCCAAGTACGAAGTCCCATAAAGTTCTTCTGCAGTTCTGCACAGGTAGCTCCATCATTACTACCCTCAGCAACCTGGTTTTGTCAGCAAACTTTGTCACCTTTCTATTCACCCTCATCAAATAAAAAAAGTTTCCTAGGTCTGTGGCAGTCAATTGTCATGCACATCTGCACATCCGTGCAGGAAAGGGAGAGAAGCTATGGAGGAGAACAGTGAAACAGCCACAGGTTTGAACTGTTTGCTCATGCATTCATTTGAATCTAGATTGCGGGAAGCTGATGAGGAAAAAATGAGACAACATCAATCTCTAAAGCATAGTCCTGTTCATAAACTAAAATTCCTGTAAGGCACGTCAGTTAGCTATATTTTAATGGAGTGTAGAGTTCAATCCAGTTTAACTAATTCACACCTAAATCAATTTAGAGCCCCTCTTGCAGATTTAAGAAATATATCACAAAGTAGCCCGCTTTTATTACTTGAATAGTAGACCTACTATAATAGATTACAGGTGTTGCTACCATGCCTACGTGTCCAGGGTGCACAAGAAATGTGACACCTCAACACACTGCATTGTTACCAGAAATAGCAAATAGACCCACAGCAGTCTTCCAGCATGCTTTGTTGTGACAGGAGGCAGAAATATACTCTCAATTCCTCATTACTTTTGTGTTTATTTACATGCTAATTTAGTAAAATAAAGGCACTGTTCAAAAATACTGTTGTATTTATCACAGTCAATCCCTCCTTCTGGCAAACTTGACCTACCTTGTGAGCTGTGAGTCCTGGGTCAACAAATTTTGACACTGCTGGACATATGGAAACCAGGAGGATCCATACCAGATACAACTGCTCCATCTTGCTAATGCACAGGTCCTTGAGCTTCCCAAAGTCAGAGCACATGGACAGAATTAGATAAATGGCATAGAAGATACATGAGCTAAGAAATTCCCAAGCTAAATAGAAGTAGACTTAACACAGAAGTAGTGCTGCAAAAAATGCTTTTGGAAGCAGTGACTGTCACACAACCTGGAGATAATAGAGCATGAGGATAGCTGTGGAGGGGTATAAGCACCAGCAGCTGTGGTCCAGGTTGATCACTTTGTGCCACGGCCATTTGTTGCACCACCCCAAAGTGGTGGGACTGCAAGGAAGAAGGTAGAATGAAAGACTCCAGGGCTACGTAAAGTACTGAGTAACTGATCTGGGATAATGCTGGTTTCTGTACATTGATGCAACCTTTTCCTGGCAGCCTGTGGGCCATAGGCATTCAGCATTGGCTCTGCATGCCTGCCATACCAGCTGGTTCTATTTTCATGTTTTCAGATGGCACCTGATGTGTGGCCTGCCAAAGGCTCCTGAAAGATTAATCTGGCCTTCAGCAAGGGAAATAACCTCTTATTAATCATTCTTCCCTTTTTTTTTTTCATCCCCTGCTGTGGTTTTTGCCCTGAAATAACAACATAATTGAAATTAAAGTAGATAAGACAGAAATTAATAAATATACCTATCTTCTTTTAGTTCTTTGAATTTCCAAATTAATGCAAGAACACTGTGTGACTCAGAAAACAACCAGTGACTTTTGGTCAGCATGTGTAATGATAATATATGTCCAGTGAAAATTAAAAAGTTATTTCCTGAGGCCACCTTATTTTGCTGCTGGCTGGCTCTTTTGCAGATAATAGCACAGTTGTGCGCTCTGTGCTACTGAGTACAGATTAGCATCTAAACTGTGGAAGTAGACAAAATAGCTTCACTAGAGTGTATCCATGAGCAGATCGTCAAAACCTATTCCTAAATTGCCAGAACTTTTGTTTACCCATGGTGAGTTTTCTGATAGAAAGTTGCAGGTAGTCAGGAGATGCTCAGTGAGGTAAAATTTGAGGGAGCTTCTTTAAACTCAGCGGTCTTGAGGGTGCTGAGGAATTGCAGGTGACTATATGAAATGCCTGAGAGGAATGCTGCCCTCTCTGTCCCCTCCTATAGTACGCTCATTGTTGATAAAGGCTGTCTTCCTTTTGTTGGTGTTCATTGTGGAGAGAAATGCACTAGTTATTTACTGGTGAAAATGAGATGGCAGTAACAAGCAATGGAAGACAGTGTTGTTTTTCATTTTGCATTGATGCCCCTCTGCAGAGGCATGCATTTCTCACATTAATCTTCTCAAAGCCTTTATTGTCCTGGCTTCCTGTTACAAATCAAGCTGGTGATGGCAGCCTCATGAAATCCCATCAGCATACTGAGAGCAGTGTATTACAGTACCAGGCAATAGAATAAATACAGAACAATAAGTATAATAGGGAATGCATCACCCCAAAATGAAACAGCAGCTCTGTACTGCATGCCAGTTCTATAAAGGTGCCTTCTTCACTACCTGAAAAGAAATAAACAGCATTTTCGGGGTTCAGTTTCACTGTCAATTAAAATCTGCCTAGTCTGTGCCAAGGAAAACAGAGACACAAGAGGAGCTGCGTACCCAGGTGCAGCTGTCTGTCCCCGTGCTCATGGACTTTAATGTCTTTGAAAGACTGACTTTCAGGTATAAAAAGCTGCCTAATTTTTGATCTACAGATATAACTAGACCCTGCAAACAACTGAACTTATTTTAGACTCTTATTCTTTGCTTTGCTTTGCTGGCATCAATAGCAGCACATGATGATAGCCTTCAGAAGAGAGGCTGTCTTTGAAGGCAGCAGGGTTGATTTTTTTAGTGTTCCTTCTTGTGAAGGCTGAACTAGAAGGGAAGTTGCCAGTTCATAGCTAGGGAAGCAACAGCCTGCTATGGATGAGTAGGAAGACAGCTGGGTCATCAGCATATGCTAATACTTCAGTAATGCTGACAGTTGTCAGGGGCAGGCCTGTGTATGTCCTCTCCTTGGGTGGTCTTCACGATCTTAAAGTAAGTGTGCATACAGTGCGCAACTGCAAGCCACCTTTGGAAAAACTGCAAAATCAAATAAGACAAGGAACAATCCTGTAGAGGTATTAACATTTACCTTTCCCTTGGACAGGGATTGTAAAAGCCTTTTTAAAAATGTGAATTCCCATTTGCTGTCACATAGTGGTGTATTGAAAGGTGGGAAAGCAGCTGTGTTTTTCCAGAATGAAAATGATGACAAATTTGAAGGGCTTTTAAGAAAAACTGACAATCATTTTAAAAGGGCAGATCAGACTAGATATTGGCATATTTTTTCTGATGACAAATCACTTTCTAGTTTTAAATATAGGTTGTAATTCTAAAAGTGGAAACAGTACATTTAGATTTTTTCATAAATACCAGATGGAGGGTTTCTGTGTTAGTAACTTAAGATGATCCAATGACACAAAATATAATTTTCTCTCTGAAATAGCTTAATTTTTAAGTGGGGCTGTGGCTTGGCAAGCAGGTCCAGGGGGGCTCTTAGACCACCATATTTTCAATGAGCTTTGAGCTCTCTCTTTGAAAATGAGCTTGCAAAAGAAGAGTAAAATATGACATGAGAACTTCTTTCTGAAGATTTGTATTAGGACAAGCATTTGCAAGTTTGGTTCTTCAGATGAATATAGCTGACATGCATTGTCGTGGGACTTAGTATAAGTTAATGTTGTTATGTTGTTTGGTATACTCTCCTGTCACCCCCGTGCAAAATTCAAACACTTTTTTTTTTTTTTTTAAGGCTAAAAAGATATGAAAATAGGAAAATACACAATGTTGTGTGATATCTGTGTATTTCATCTTTCCAGATAGGTTAGGCCTGCTTTGACATGAGAAAAACAAGTAAGGTCTTCCTGACTTAGGCCAAAAATGGGAGAGAAGCATGAAACCTGAACGTCTCCGGGAGCTTAGAAGAAATGTTCCACCCAGGAGCTGGATGATGCTTTGAAGGTAAGATATTCAAGAGAGAGCTGAGACACAGAAAAGCACCAAGTTTCTGCTAGTTTCATTTAAGCTTTCAGGCAGCTCTGTCTTGTCCCTGAAGAATGATTGTTGCATAATGAGCATTTCAAACAGTGGACACAGTCCTCATTATGTGAGCATGAAGGGACTTGTATATCAAAGAGGATGCCCACATGGGTTTTGCATAGAAACATAGAGCCTAGAAAGACCATTTCGGTCATCAAGAACAGAGAAGCACACAGGAGATTTTTAAATCATGTAGGTCCACAAGATCTCTACTTCACCTGTCCCTGCATATCACACATGGAAGAAAAAATTCTGTCACCTTAAAATAAATGGACGCACTTCAGTATAAAAGATGAAAAATTATGTTTAACTACAGGAAGGTGGCATGAGACCTCAACAATATTGCTGCTATAGTCTTCTCCAGAATCCAAAAAATGCCACTTGCTCAGCAGCACATGTGTTTAGGAAGGTTTAAGAATGGCCATCTTAGCAAAAACAGTTTCTGTCCCTAACTCCCAAATAAACGTTGAAGAATTCTTAAATATAGAAAACTACAAGGCAGGAAACTTCAGCATCTTTCCTAATGATAACTCCTTAATTAATGGGTGGAGGATGTTCATTATGTTTTTCAAAGAAAAGCACCAAGTAGTACATCAAATATGAAGACATTTGCATGTCTACCCATAGTGTGGGAACGTGCTAAAAACGTCATATCTGAAGGGCAATTGATGCACAGCTTTTGCAATTGCTAGCAGCAATTATGTTACTGTTTTTCTCTCTATAGTACCATTCATTACATCTTATGAAGACCTATGAAACAAAAACTACTTCATGTTCACCTACCTGCTTCAAACTAGTGGCCTTGGAGATTCTCTTTAAACAACTTTGAAGCTGTTTCTGAATCATTCCTGGAAGTGCATATGCAATGCAAGGTATTGGGTGAAATTATTCATCCCTTAACTATTTGGAAGTTCTGCTTTGCCACAGTGTGCTCATGCTTTCTAAATTGTTAGTTGTGGTCATTGTGAGACGAGTCTTCCAGACATCACCAACACACATGAAGAGAAACACACATTTTTCTAATCGCATATTATTCAGCAGCAATGAGTGGCACAGAGAGCTAGTTCTGAAAGTTCAGTTTCAGTTTAAAGTGGCCCCTGAAGTTGACTGTTCCTCAATGTTTAAGTTCCTCCCTTTTAAGTTTTCAAAATACACAGGTAGCATAAAAATAGAAGTACTAATATGATACACAGTATTTAATATGAGAAAACCATTAATGATTATTTTAATAATGCACAATTATTTCTAAATCCTTGTGAGAAAACCTTATTCAAACAGCAATCTACTCTAATACCTTCTCCTACTGTTAAAAGCAAACTGGATGAAAATCATCTCAAAGGTGTGTCTGAGCATAACTTGCTTTGAGCATGGTCATATTAAGTTTTATGACAGACTGAGCTTCATTTATACCAGTCCGTAGAAGCTCTTCAACAATTAAGGCATTACTGCCCTGAAAACAGATGTGATATTCCCAAGCTTCACTTTTTAGATGTTCCTTGTAGTCTGACTTCTCCTTCAGATCTGATAACAATATGAAATGATACATTTATCTTTGAAAAAAAAAAATAAATAAAAACTAGTCTGCAAGTGATTCTGTTTGCTGCAGGCACTGAGAAAATTCTGTGCATTTGCCTAAGTCTCTCCTATGATCCTGGTTGGATTAGGGTTCTGCTGTGTAAAGCCCTATTGTACAAAAGGCTTGCAGTCTTACAGACCACAAGCCAGGTTCCAGAAGAGCCTTCAGGAATCTGCGATAGGCTTCAGCTGAGTAAACATAAATTGCAGTCCTCACAAATGTCACTGAGTTGCTGCCTAAATCTGGAAAGTGCTCAGGTTTTCAGCATTACACCAACTCAGATTATGGTAATTCCCAAAATTACTGGGAAGCCCTGACTGGGGAGCATTTTCTGTCTCATGTTCAAGTCCCAATGAGTCCCACAGTCCAGGTCTGTTGCCTGCTGAGTGGCTCAATATAATCTGCCCTGTGATAGCACACCTGCCAGACGGGGTCCTGCAGAAGTCACGGCCATTGCATTGCTCCCAAATGTACCAGATGATGGACAGGGTACGCCACTGCTCCTGCTGCTTATGGAAGATCTGTTTTTATTCTATTCCTTACCTGAGAAAAACTCAGCCTATCTATCCGCACAGACCCATCCCTTCTCTCCTGTCACCTGTTAAAAGAAACTCCTCTACTATCTGTTTGTCCTGTTGTTGATCCACTTGCTATTGAATATGTCTAAGTGGGGACAGATAGTGAGTATAGATGTGTCCATCTGTCATACTAAGACTCTAGTCCCTGCTGTATTGACATCAGATATTTTATCAAATGACCATTTAATGTCAAATACAACTAAGTAGGAAGAATAAGGCACACTGTCTGCCCTTAATTCCTGCTGGTATGTTTGCAAGGTATGAATAACTTAAAGGAATTTGACTACAGTGACCTACATTCAGTTCATCCAGTTACATTGGCCAAAACTGCACTGCAGGACGTCTGCTTGGTGCTGTATGTTACCTTCCAGCATGCCAGACAATGAGGCAGTCAGTAAGGTATAGCACTCACAAGCTGCTCCTTCCTGGGATTTTTCTAAAAGAAACAAGAGGAAAGAAAAGAAACAGAGAGAGAAAGAGAAGGAAGAGAAGGAAGAGAAAGAAGAGAAAGAAGGAAGAGAAGGAAGAGAAGGAAGGGAGAGAAGGAAGGAAGAGAAGGAAGGGACAGAAGGAAGGAAGAGAAGGAAGAGAAGGAAGGAAGAAAAGGGAAGGAAGGGAAGGGAAGGGAAGGGAAGGGAAGGGAAGGGAAGGGAAGGGAAGGGAAGGGAAGGGAAGGGAAGGGAAGGGAAGGGAAGGGAAGGGAAGGGAAGGGAAGGGAAGGGAAGGGAAGGGAAGGGAAGGGAAGGGAAGGGAAGGGAAGGGAAGGGAAGGGAAGGGAAGGGAAGGGAAGGGAAGGGAAGGGAAGGGAAGGGAAGGGAAGGGAAGGGAGGAAGGAAGGAAGGAAGGAAGGAAGGAAGGAAGGAAGGAAGGAAGGAAGGAAGGAAGGAAGGAAGGAAGGAAGAAAGGAGAATATTTTGCAATGCTACTCATGCCTAGTTTGTGAAAATGTCAATTAGTTCTCAGTTACACTCTCAGAGCATTACCATGACATTGGACAGCCTACCAGACCTATTACCATGCTTGTAACACAGGTATTCTGTATCCTTGGACTGATGGAGCTGAATACAGCTTAATTTAGTTAAAAACTATTAATGGTTCGATGGCTGGTGAGTCCTGTCTTTCATTAGAAGTCCATCCATTGTGAGGGAGTTTGGATGTGCTTGTTTTTGCTGAACTCAGTTCACTCTCTCTTTCTACAAAAGTTTGGTTTTGTTGCAAGATTCCCTGCTTTGGCTACATTTTTTTCTTTTCTTTTCTTTAAGTGCCCTGGTTTTTTTCTAATTTCAGCCAGAGCAAAAAGAAAAATATTGCAAAAGATAAAAATCTTCAGTGGAGTCACAGTCACAAAAATTTACAGGCCTGTTTCTCATCCAAAGACATTTAGGAAAGTTTGATCAATCTCTGAAATGAAACGTACAGCTCTACTGAAGCTCCATGTCAAGGCATTACCACTTCTAATACTATCAGTATTGCACTAACATGCCAGAGAACTTCAGTCCGATTTTACAGCAGCTAATCACCTCTGTGGCTCTGCTGGCCTGCCTTCACCAAGGCTTTCACATCACACACCTCGCCCACCTGCAGAAAACAGGCACTAAACCACTCTCCAAGATCTGTATAGATACCCAAAAAGATGCACATTTCCCTAGAGGTCTCCCAGTCACTTATTGCTCCCATTCCCTCATTCCTTGGAAGTGTAACTCTGGAATTAACCCTTTATTCCCAGGAATGCATCAAAGCAATAGAAGCCTAGACTGTATGATACTTTCTAAGGAATAGCCACAGTTCAAGAAAACTCTAGAATAATATGCAGTTATTCCTATTTGTTGCAATGTCCCATCTTTCATTATTACACTCCTCTCTTGCAGAGAGACCTCCAACAGCTTTGGTGGGGGAAGAGGCGGGGGG
Organism: Columba livia; assembly: GCF_036013475.1. Taxonomy (NCBI): domain Eukaryota; kingdom Metazoa; phylum Chordata; class Aves; order Columbiformes; family Columbidae; genus Columba; species Columba livia. The sequence continues at coordinate 34,937,704 of NC_088642.1, forward strand.
GTGATTCAGATCCCCCTTCGCCAAGGTTAAAAAAAACCACCACCACAAAACACATCCATATGAGAGGTCACTTCATTACAGGTTTCTCAGGGGAACAATCCAGACCTTCATTGTAAATTAATTATGGTTTCTAAGGTACCTTTGTGTTTTGGATGGCGATTCCAAGTCATTAGAAGAAATATACAGCATGTAAGTAAAGCTAGTAATTTTATCAGGCGCTTCATTGAAAAATGAAGCTGTACGATTTTTCTGTCTGGGTTTTAGTAAAAGGGAAAATACAAGAAAAAATAAGCTTTTTTTTCTTCTGTTTGAATTCTGTTGAACCTTACTTGGACTGAACAGGGAAGAGAGCTATAGAGGCCCTAGAAAACCCAGTCTTATCTGTTCAACTAGTACACTAATTTATTTTGCTTTTGAGTGAAAGATAACGATTTTAAAAATGATTGTGAAAAAAAAAAAAAAAGGAAACTCATATGTCTATCAATTTCCAGAATTTATAGCTAAGGCAGCATTTACACTGAAATTTCTTAGCTTCATTGTTCAGTGTTCAGAAGCCTTTCTTGCATTTTAACCTTTCCACAAAATTCTGTTTCTGTTTGTAGGAATATATAGGAAATCAGTAGTCTAGGCATTGTGAGAAAACAAAATATATTAATATTTTTGAGTATTCGAATCATGGAAAGTTAGACAAGTCACATCATTTTATTTCTAGATCTATTCTTAGTGATCCTACATATTTAAGTCGAGGAAGGCATTACAAATAAGCCCTAGACACAGTATACTTACGAAGTTTAATTTTTTTATAAATTCACATTTTCTCTGAAAGTGAAATCGAGTGATCTGTCTTACTTTCAACTCAGCAGATTAAAATAATCTCTTAAGGTCCTACTGAGAAAGAATTTTACAAATACTTCATTAAGTCTATTTATTTAAAGCTTCACTACCAGCACCTCTGCATCTACAAAGCAGCATCTTTCCACAGCTCAGTTTGGGGATTTTATTTTCCCTTTATCCAACAGTGGTATCCTCAAAAATAATGAATGTTTCTGTCAGAACTCCCACAGTTCCTTAAGAATACCACAAGGACTTTATTGCTAATTGAAGAAATAGATAACATGTGTCTTCACTTCAGCAGCCTTTATTTATTTTACGGACATTTTTCATCAGCTTTCAGACGTTTTCTATTGAAATTCTGCATAATTCACTGTTCCCCATCTGGAATGTTAATACTCAGCATGAAGAAAAGGAAGTCAAAGGGAAAGAAAAAAAAAAAAAAAGTAACAACATTTCTTTGACTCCCGTGTCAGTAGTACCAATTAGCTACATGAATTTTCCATCTGCTTTCGCTAAAGAATAGGTGAACAGCTGCATCCTACAGGAAGACAACCTGATGCAGCCAACAGAAACTGTCAAGCACCTGGTCATTTCCTGTCACTACCTTCACTAGTGCTGCAGATATCAAATCACACAGGCTTTGCCTGCTGACTTTGAACAAACTCTACTAAAAAAAAATGCTGCTATTCTGCATTCCCTTAGTGAAATCTCTTTGCCTACTGATTTAAGTGTTTTGGATTTATATTTTACTTAATGTGCATTGGACTGAATAGCAAAATGCTATATGTGTGGAAAATTATGGGCCTCACAGTCTTCTAAACAATAAATACACCAGAGTAATGCTGCAAATTAAAGAGAAATCAATGTGGGTTTGTTGGCATGGTCTAACTCTGCTGTTAATTGCTAATATATATTGTGCTGGGTGGTTGCATCTTGTCTATTTACTTAAAGAAATACCCACCACTTTGTCCTTATGTTTGACTGTATTCCATGCAAAGTTTATTATTCCTCAAATTTAAAATGGAGAGATTTTCTACCTTCCTCCTTCCTACCCCTTGCCCTCCTTTCCCCGACTCAAACAAACAAAAAAAAAGCATAGAGATTATGGGCATAGATAACTTCAAAATGCCTCACTCGCTCACTCACACAACTGGAAGAACTGATGTTGTCAGATATTTTTGCATGAAGCACTGAGTTTCTTGCAAGATAACTAGACCTTTTGCTAGTGCCTCCTGTCAAAAATGTTGAGACAGTATCTTTCTCCTTGTTCATTGTTGAAGCGATCTTCTTACTTGCATGGTATTGTTCAACTCTCTGGCTGAATCAGTGGAAGGCTTACGAAGAGGTAAGACCATCTGTGGTGTTAGGAAGAGAGTGAGAATGCTTTCTGGAACTGTCAGGGGAACTAGGTGATTTCTAATATTTTTAAACCCAAGGACTGTGAACCCTATAATTTTGACCTTGTGAAACAACCAATTTTAAAAGAAATAGATCATTTTGAAAATAACGGCGTCAGAATTTAAACTTACACTCAACATATCACAAACAGCAACTGAAAATCTTACATTCATATACAGTTTGGGATATAATGCACATGTATTGATGTGATTTCAGTGCTGCATCTCATATCAGGAGTTTTGCCTGACTGTAAGGACTGCCTTGTAGACTGCCTTATTAAATTTGCTGATACCATGGCTGTGGTCTGCACAGCTGTGAATGCAAGACCACCTTCTTCATATTTCTATGTTTGTTAGAATTTACATTCCTCCTAGTGCCAAATGGTCTGATAAACTGTCTCCCTCCTCAGTTTCCACAGTTATCACCTTTAAAAACAACTGTTGCAGCAGAAGTTTTGTATTGTACATGCATGCATGCTCCATGGGAATGCAGTCAGGGTTTGCTAATAGTTTCATGCCTAGAAATAGGAAAGATGTTTGGGCAGAACTTTCCCTGTGCTCTTTGAATGCCTCTGTTGCAAAGTCTTGTTCTGTGCTGCTTCCCTGCTCCTTAGCACAAGCAGGCTCGCAAAGGGAGCAGCTGGCAGGGAAGCAAACATCCACATGGGAGCCTGGGCAGACACTGGGGGACAGCTTTATCTCAGTTATGCTAGCATAGCTGCATCTTCACAACCTAATATTTCTGTTAGGTCAGCTCACACTGGGATGTGTGGCACAGCAACAACATCCTCTTTGTGTCATTTGACTGGGAAAGACAAGTTTTCTGCCACAAACGCATTGTGGCACCTCATTTCTATGCATTTGTGATTCTCCTGCATTTTTAGCAGAGGGAGTTGAAACACAGGGGTCAGAGCTATAACCACCAGGTGTCTTAGTTAATTGTCGGTATTCATCCCACAAAACCCACAGCGTAAGTTTACAGTGTTTCATGACATTTCATAAGTTACGGGTGAGCCGTTTCATCTCACTCCTGTGTTCACACCTGTCCCCACAGTGCCTGTCCCTCATCTTTTCCTTTCACAGTTGACAGCCCAGCCATTTTTTGGTCTCAGCCTAAGGAGCTAGAAAAATAATCATTTGGTCTCTTTGATTTATGAGGTTGCAAGTAAAACTGAATAAGTATCTTGGAATGGGAAATGCATATGATTGGTATTCAGTAAACTGAAGTTGTGATGGCGATTATTAAAATTCAGAGCTCACATGACTCCTCAGAGATAAAAAGAGTTCTTTTATGACCCCTTTTATAGTATGTTTTTGTAGTCTCCAGAATACCCAAACATCTGTATCTATGAAAAAAGCAGTGACTTTTTAATATAAATATCTCTGTCTTTTAAAGATAATAGCTGAAGCTAAAACTGCTTTTCTTAAGATATATTTAGATCCTTAAGATAATGTTTGTTCATTCAGAAGAGAACATAAATGGCTATTTTTGGATCCTGAATCACTAGGTTATCATGTTATTAGGGTTTTTTAAATCACAATGTAGAAGTATTTGTTTCACAAGTACCTTCTCTCTTTATAATCCATTCTGCTGTGGATGTATCTCTGTTCTGTGTTTCTCTTTTAGGAAATTGCCTCTGACAATACGTATGTCCTAACAAAATAAAACTTTAGGTCTGAGAACTGAAGATAATAATAGGAGATTCTGTTATTTGTCCTCAGAGATAAGATAAAATACCTATAAAGCAAAGATTAAGCTGCGGTAGGTATTCTTCTTCATTCCTGGATCTACCTGTGCAATGTCTATTTCTGAGTCCTGTTCAACAGCTTCTATACTTGCTTTAGCCATATATAGGCTCCTGTTTCAAAAGATTTATGGTAGGTGTGCCATTACCTATAAAATCAGCTCCAGATACACATCTTTTGAAAATCGGCACCTATTCTATAAGTTCCGAGCTCTAGCTTTCCCTCCATAAACACCTCCCAACCACCTAGACATTATTAGTCTCCCATAACAGTGTAACTCTCTTTTTAAGACTCTTTTATAATGACAAAATCTCTGATAAGGGCCTCCTAGTACATCAAGCCTTATCATTATCACCACTGCTTTAAAGGTACCGCTCTACAACACACCAACAAATTGGCTTTTGAAAATTGTTTTAGATTGCACAAAGTATCTGTTAGACAGACACATACAGTATGCCATATATCTGCATTGGATAGCAAGCAAGGAAGTGGTAAAGTAGCTCATTTTTTCAGATGAGGGTCTGTCTCACTGAATCATTCGTGTTTTACTGACTGACTCACTGGATGAACCAAATGCTGCAGAGCAGGGAATTATGTCAGATAAAAATACTGAACAATAATTCAGTTAAAAACTGAAACAGAGGTAGGTGTATTATCCTGTATTGCTTTATTCAGAAAGCAGAAGGATTTTGAACCTGTTGAGGTAAATTTATTTCTTTTGATTTACAAAGCCACCCATTTTGCAGTCTTTAAACTCTGAACATTTTGTCATGTAGTAAAGTTTCATAATCTGAAGCATCAATCACTATGTGTATCTAGATACAAGGCAAGGACCTTCTAATTCCATAATAGCCACCATATAAATATACACACAAATATAGAGCATCAGCCACCAATTGCTTCAGTGTTTCCCATCAAGTTTAGAGCTCTGCTGAGTTAGGTGCTGTACTAAAATGGAAATATTTAATGCCTTTTATATTAAACAGAATGGTTTTCATTTAATCCCTGTGGTTACTTCCATAGGCCTAAGGATGTAAGCAGCAATAACAGATCATCAGAGAAAGGTCGATAACAAGTACTGCAATGAAAGATTTTGTATTTGTGCAGCCAGAGAGGTACCATACTCTATCTGCTGGTATGGCTATACAATATTTATCCCCTTTAATCACCATGGAGCACTATAGAGAGACAGAGGGTGGGCAGCAGAAAGAAAGAGCAAAAGAATGAGAGTAAGAGGGAGATGAGGGAGAAAAAGAGACAATAGTTGTTCAAAGTGTGAGAGGAGAGGTGGTAAGGGAAGAAAAGCAATTTATTAGCAGCAGTCAGCTATGAGGAGCTCCATTGGGGAGACAGAAAGCGCAGCTTGAAGGCATTGGTGTGAAAACCATTGGCTGTGGTGTCAGTTTTGATGTGGTTCTGTCTCTAGCTACTAGTGTGGTTGTTCGCACTGCTCACATCTATCAGTCCCACAAGCCTGAAGGAGGAGGCAGGCTTTGTACTACCACCAGGTGGGTGTAAAAAAACAGAGAGCCACTGGACTGAGGAGAGGGAAGGAATTTCTTGCCCGTGAGGACACGTTGAGCCTGTCCTACTAGCAACTCCATCATTTAAATCACCAGAGCAACAGCTTGTGCTCCTCCAGTCACCCCAGCAGTAACGTGCTGTGAAGGGAGTTATGGTTTCTCGGTTACGCAGATTTGTGCCAGAAATCATCAGTGTCAGTGAAAATGAATGATATTGCATGGGAGGATTTGTGCTGATTCTGTGAGTAAAGCTTTACAGTGGAGACCTCACAGCTTTATCATAAAGATTTTAGTTCTAAAGGACGAAGCTGAAAAGATGGTGCTTAGTGACTAATTTCAGACACTGTACACCAAGAGAAAGGGAAAAGATATTCAGTGGACGTTGGACACAATCATGTCAGTCAACCAGCAGTATCTTCTTTCTTGTTGTACACAAAATATTTTCCGTGTTGTTCAAGTGTTCATAGATTTTTTTTTTCCCATCTCAGTGATGTTACTGTTATATAGGCAGAATCCCTGATATAAATGAATTCCTTGTTCTCTTTGTCAAAGTAGTGGGACCCAAAGTATGCCTTACTAGCTATGTGTAAATGACAAAGACTATAAAGAAGTCAAGTTAATTAAAAACATGAATCGATTGTTTCCCATTGCTGCAATTTTTTCTTATAACCCTTTAGGCTCTTTCTTGATGCACTCATGTGAAAAATAATGCTGCTACTTGAATCAGTCTTCCAAACTCTTTTCAAGTCTACTGTGCACTCCAACCTTTAACGACAAGCACTTAAACAAAATGCACTGTTCCACTGGATTTACTGTGAGCCTCTTAAGAGATTCTTCTGGTCAGCAAACTCATTTTAGAGCTGGAGAATCTAGGGTTTTTTTCCAAGTTGAAGAGGAGATAATTTAAAATCATTGTAGAAATCACATGTAGGAAAATAAAGCAATGTATCAACAGAGGAAAGGTGAACAGAATTAAAGGGCCAATGATTTAACTGGTATCATCATCTCTGATCACGGATAAGTTATGCAAACCTCACCCCTTTTCCTGCTGGTACTTCTTTAATATCACTAGGGGTGAAATAGCTAGTTAATACACAACTTATGAGTAAAAATAATCTTAAAATATTTTTCCATAAATGCCCTCATTTGAATTCATATCCCCGTTGTGAATTAACTCAGTATAAACTATATGCCTAAACTGGTTTCCATGTAGCATAATTTCTGATGTGATCAGTTAACAGGAGTTAGACAATAACAAAACTATGTTTGGATATATTTTTTCTTTTGAAACCAGTTACAAACCAATTTATTTAAGCCATAACCCTGTCTTAGTGGTCCTGAAACTAGTTACAAACTTGCTAAATTATTTTGACTTAAAAAAAAAAAAAAAAAAATAGGCTTCAGAAAACCAAGGGAAGTGTATCAATGCTACCTCTGTCCTTTTTCATCTCATGGGCTAGTGATATATGTGCTCAGCCAAGATCAGCTCTTTCATCCCCCTGATGGGGATTTCAGCTGGCACCTCTTGCAGCACACTGCCTCTATCAACATGCCAAAGCTTATTCCGGGATGATCAGTCTCCCCATTCATATCTCATCAGCCTCACTGCTGTCTTGGTGCGACGACCCTTCAGATCGGTCACATGAAGTGGAATAGTGTCACAAAGCAGGCTCGGAGCACTCCAGCCTCGCATACATGGCAGCACTGAGGCAGCAGGAGCCCTCCTCTGAGTCCTCCAAGCTCCAAATCCTCTCAGACAGAGGAGGGATCAAACCCAAGCCTTGCCTGAGCTATTGAACAGACCAGTCCTCAGACAACCAGATGGATGAAGCTGCTGCTGCAACTACAGCAATGCCAACATATGGCTACTAAAACTCCCAAGAAAAGGAGATCACTCAGCTTGAAGCTGAGCGTGTGAAGTTTTCTCATCTTCACCCCTCCGCCTTCTGATCTTCTTGCCCAGGCTGTAACCCACATTGTGTTAACCTTTTGATGCACAGTCACAGAATCATAGAAACGTAGAATCATAGAATCACAGAACCATAAAATCACAGAATAGTTTGGGTTGGAAGTCACATTCAAAGGTCGTCTAGTCCAACCACCCTGCAATGAGCAGGGATGTCTTCAACCAGATCAGGTTGCTCAGAGCCCCATCCAGCCTGGCCTTGAATTTCTCCAGGGATGGGGCATCCACCACCTCTCTGCACAACCCAGGCCAGCGTTTTACCACCTTCATTGTAAAAAATTTCTTCCTCACTTCTAGCCTGAATCTTCCTTTTTAGCTTAAAACCATCACCCCTTGTGCTGTCGTAACATGCCCTGCTAAAAAGACTGTCCCTATCTTTCTTATAGGCCCCAAAAAGTGCTGAAAGGCTGCAATAAGGTCTCCCTGGAGCCTCCTCTTTTCCAGGCTGAACAACCCCAACTCTCTCAGCCTGTCCTCATAGCAGAGTTGTTCCAGCTCTCAGCCCCATATAACTGTGGTTAATCACTTTGTCTTTTAAAAACTCCAACAAGCAGTGCCCACCCTGGCTCTCTGAGGTCAGCCTTCCACAGCTCGCCTGGATTATCACCCTCTTCAATCTGCCAGGGGAGCTGTTTGTGTGATTGTCTCTTTCATACATGTCAATCTGGACATGTCAGGCTGGAAAAACACTACCACTTGAATTGTTTAAGTCAGATAAAACACTGTTTAAAGAGGCACATGAGGACCTTTCACACCTATTCTCCCTAAAAGTATTTCAGAGGCAAAATAGACCTCTCACTAGTGGGAAAAATGTAGAACTGTTGTGACTTTGTGAACAAATAAAAATAGCATGTCATGGGAACTTCTTGTTTTTTCCCAATGTCTGCTAAAATGAGAGAAAAGTAATCATGAATATGCTGTCATGTTTTACACAGGACTAGATCTCAGACCTGAGATATAGTCAGAAATTGTCAAACCACACACAAGTTTTAATAAGACACAAAACAAACACCTTCAACTGTATTTTAAGTCCTTGCTTTTTTTTGCCTTTTTTTTTGCTTTTTTTTTTTTGCTTTTTCTTCTTCCTTGCCTCTACCCTCTGCTGACTCCCATATGGACAACTACCTTATATTTTATTTTCTTTAAACAAAACAGTGATTGCTTAATTTTAAAATAATTTTACAGGAAAACAGGTTTTCATACAGGTTTTGTACTTGGCTTTTTCAACATCTCATCCCTGAGATATGCACATAAAAAGACTTCCATGATGCTATCTCTATCTGCTCCTAGTTAACAGTCCCAGTGCAATCCTGCCCCACTGAACTCAAAGGCATTTTAAGGTAGATTGCTGTAGCATTGGACTCCTTACCTATTTCCAGGGCCAGCCTAGAGAAATCTAGCAGCATACGTTTTGCTTTGAACGTAATGGATTAAAAGTGATGGAGGGCAGATTCACATCTCTGTCTTCCCACTTGCTGCTGCAGCTCTATTTATTAATTCTGCAGTGGGTATTTTATAGGTGCCATGCAATGCTAGCTGAAGGTTACCACAATAAAGCAGAAAAAAATATGAGGACTACAAAGTCATTGGCAGTTTATTTTAATTCAGCTGGATAGAGCAACTTCTGCTTTTATCACCCTTTGTATTTGGCAAAGGTTAGAGTTTATCTGAGTTTCACAAGCTGCCAAAATACTGAGTAGATCCTGCCATTGTCTCAGTGAACACTGAATTGCATATTAATTGAAGATCTAAGGCTCTACATCAAACAATAGAAGTGTAACCAAACATTGCAGATCTGGGACACGAATGTCTCTGGAGCTAGATGGGAATGTTTAATTTAACGAGACCCTATAAATGTTTCCTACAGAAACATTGCTAAATTATTTGAAACTTTGACAATGTTTTGCTACTAGCTTCAGTTAAAAATTGTTTTCTGGAGGTCAGTCCAGTCTGCTTACCTTGTGGTCATATCCAAACGACCTGGTGTTAGGAACATCCCCAGCATTCCATCTCCTAGGACTGCTTGAGATGACAGACAACATGGAGATTAAACTTCACCTCCCAGAAGGCCTGTTGATCATGCACACAGGCACATTCTTACTTTACAGCTTCCTAGTAAAAGGAAAAATAAGATGAGGGCCATGAGAGGAGCTGCCTATCTCATCCTTCCAAGAGGTGTGTGAGTGTCACAAGGGCAGAAAATAGCAGCCAAGGGAGACCTAAACCAGCAAAGTGACATTTGTGCACTACTTGAATAAACAGGTGACTTCAGTCACACTGCTATGCATTAAGAATTTGTATCAGCCACAGACAAGAAGACATCTCCTGGATGTCATTTAATATATACATATACCTAAAATAGAAGGAGGCAGAGAGGACTGAGCACTTATCCAATGTGAGATACTAATATTATAATGTATATTGCTAGAAGTAGAAATCAGGAATAATGCTAAGGAATGTAATGGATTCAAACTCATGTAAAAACTGGTCTGGTGATTATTACAACATATTTGAGTTGCAGAAATTGTTCTAAGCTGTTTAACTGGATAGGTTTTTTCTTTTATAAAAATTTACAATGGATCTGAGCCCAGCTTTGCTGCTCGCTCCTTCTTTTATAGTGGTCCTGATCTAAAACACAGAATTCCAGCATTTATAAGTTTATAGATTTAGCTATGATCCATCTCTTGTGTGATTTGTTTGTCCAGGGAAGAACTGCAAATAAAATCCCAACTTCATCAATGAAGAGGTAACTGGCAATAGTCAATATCCTCATGGCTAGTTAAGTCCATTGCCTTAGAGGAGGACCCATAAATACATGTTACAGTGTGGATATGATATCTTAATTGCATACTAGATACCTGAATCCCTTTTTGGATCTGACTCCACCTGACTGCCCTATGTATATTGTGTGTCATTTACACTGGATATTTTGCTGAGCAAATCCCTACACATAATTTTTCTCATTGTATTTGTTATGCAAAAGGTAAATAATGCACAGATGTAGAAGACTTGCAAGTATAAGTAATTAATGATAACATATGTAGTTTTAACGGACCTTCTTTTAAAAGAGGATGGATTATAATCTTCAGCATGCAGTGGCGTAATTTTAGATGTGGTCTAAAAGTCTAGGAATCAGACATTTGAAGTACTAAGTATCTGCCACAATTTTAGATTCTCAATGCTGTAAACTGCAGCCAGGAAATTTTCCATTCCAGGGCTGGATATCATCCAGAGAAGATCTTCAGGCTCCTACAACTTCTTATAGACTCACCATAGCAACTTCCATCTCTGCCTCATGCATACAGCTGACTGCTTTCCTTCTGCGCCACACTTTGCCGATACACTCATAGATATTTCCATGGAATTCATGGGGAAACTGACTCTTAAGATTGCAAACAAAGGTTTGGTGCACTGAAAGATGTTAAGGCTGTGTTTCTGTATTCAGTGCGTATACTTTAAGTAGCAGAGGTTTCTTGAGTTTATTTCTTTTCACACGGGTATATAACTCACGCATTAAAAAACTTTGTCCTACCGCTGCTGAAGACAGAACAAAGAGGTCATGGTTTTGAGAAGTCATTTATTACCAAGTGCCTCCTTATATAGTTAAACACACATAAAACCTGTGATTCTAAGAGGTAGCAATAAAAAAAAAAGGACAGCAATGAGATAAGGGAAGTAGGTTCAGTGAGATAAGATCTACTCTGTGTAAAAAAAACTACATCTTTCTCCTATCAGTACAGCAAAACGTTTTTTACTGTTGTTTGTATTTCACCTAATTCTACCATATGCTGTCTTACTTCAAAGTTACTACTTACACACACTAGTATTTGACATGCTATATGTTATAAATAAATTACATTTAGCACTGTTGTTGAAATCTTAAGTTCTATAAACAAGAAAGTGTGTGCGAGAGCATCACCTCTCAGGGAAAAAGTTATAATGTAAAACAGAGTTCCAAAAGTAAAAGATACTATTAGTGATTTACCCACATGCTCAGAGGTGACAAACAATCCCCACCCTGATACAAGTCTAACAATAAAAGAGTGCTTCATAGGTAGTTCTTCCAAGACAAATTACAACTTCAAAGGGAAGAGTAGCTCAATTCACAAAATAGGTCACCAGCAAAAGCTATCAGGTGGAAGGAAATGTAGCAAGGAAGAAGCACAGAAAAATTAAAAGTAAATTTACTGAGATCTCCTTCATTACATACAAAAGAAAAAAAGAAAACCTCCACCTGTTCTCATTATCTCTGGAGAATTTTATAGCCTCGCTTTTCTAGCTCTGGATATGGAAACTTCAGTAACCAAAAAAAGCAAAACAAAACAGAATTTTTTATGCACAGTGAAAATTCAACTGGAACACATTCTCTCTTAAAAGCTTCACGTATATATTGCCTCACACAGTAAAAATAAGGAATAGACTGTATTTTACTTCCAATATTTTTAAAACTTTCCTCATTCGCCACTGAATTCATTCAGTCTTGTTCTTCCAGTCACATAACTTGAGGGCAATTAGTTGTGTAATGGAACCCTCTCTTCAACCCATCAAAAAAACCTGAATTGTTTAGCTAGTTTGCAGACAATGGTTACATAGGAGCCAAACTTGCACAAATCTGCATCCACCTGTTCTTCAGAAACTGTTGTCTTCTTTCTGCCAGTTTGCTTGTAAAACATGTTAAAAGCTCCTCCCACTCTTTTGTGCAGCCAAATAGCATAGCTGGGGCTTTTCAGAGATGGCCACCCTTACTTAATTACCTGTTCAGTTATACAAGCTGAGCTAATAAGGGTAATTGAGTTTCCCATGTCACACTGTAAACTCATCTGTAGAAGGGATCAGTCTGCTGATCTAAATAGCTGGTGCATTTTGCCTCTCATCTAACAAACAGTGGTCAGAGAAAATATGGTAGTCACAGAATTTTAAAAGTCCTCATATATTGCCCATTGCCATACGGCACTGTTTTCAGCACTTCCCTGCCAAACTTACAGACAGGGCATTCGCTATAGAGCATGGTAATGGTGTTGTATTTTAGGTTTGTAACACCAGCCATTTGTCTGGTAGCACAGCACATACTGTTTTGTCATCCTAAATCCAAGGAGGTTAAGAAGTGGGTTCTATCAGTTCAAAATTAAATGTGGATCTACAGGACTCCTCCATTTTGGTTTGGTTTGTTTGGCCGTTGTTTTGTTTTGTTTCATTGGGTTTTTATTTTGTGGGGTTTTTTTTTGTTTGGTTGGGGGTTTTTTGGTTGGTTTGTTTGTTTGTTGGGGGGGAAGGGAGTTGTTTTGTTTTTGGGGGATTTTTTTGCAGCCAGATATTCAGCACTGAAATATCCAGCTTGCTTGTTCCATTGTATTTCCTCCCAAAGGGGAGCTCTAAAGGGACATTTATTTGGCTGCTGAATGCCCTGTATTTTCTCTCTTCACTAATCATGCATACTGTGTGATGTAGAGTTTGAACTGCTAAACATAGTGTGATTCACTTTCTTATGTGAAAAAAAAGGCAGGACTGTTGCACTTCACATCAAAATCAGCAAGTTTGTAACTGCTGGGACTTTTAATGATTGATGAGAGCTTTGGCATAGTTTCTGTTTGGAAAAGAGGTCTTTGAACTGGTGGATGAAATAGAAGAGGAGAGAATTGCATAAAGGGCCCATCTCCCCTAATCTCCTCACCAAAGAATACACAAGGAAGAAAAACAAGGAGTCCCTTGTAACCCTTGCAGTGACGAGCGCCTTGTTTAATGTATTCAGTTACTTATTAGTAGGCCAATATAAATCTAGCACAACAGTGTGCAAAGTCAGCAGGGGGTCTGAATCTTGATGTTGTTTTTCCCACTGCTGAATAAATGATCGCAACCACCAGCTTCAGAAGCTCATCCTCATTAGTATGTATGAAATAAGTGGAATAAGCACTGGGAGATTTATATTGTTCTGTATTCAATTTAATTAATAAGAGACGGTGCCGATTTTTGGAGGAAAGAGGCAGTGTCCATAGATTCCTGTGCACATTTCATTGTTACTAGTGACAGAAATCTATCACAGCATGGAGGCCTTAAAAAGTGTCCTCATCATTTTCTAATCCTACTGACATTCATTAACTAGACATTTTAGCAACCTGCATATTAAAATCAGCCACCATCATTAAGGTCACGGTAGAGCTTTCATTACAAACCCCCTACTTATAATGTTTTATAACTCTACTGGAAAATTTAAGGATAACCAAGGAGCACTTTTTGCAGTAGTCTTGTTTATTTTTAAATCCTCGACAGGCCAAAACAAAAAACAACATACATGCCACTTAAAAAAAAAAAAAAAAAAAAAATCCAAACCACCTATCTCTTGGTGTTTGCTCTGAGAACAAACATTACAGGTGAAGTCACCATGAAAGCAGTCCCCAAGAGGCAGGAATAGTATAGTCATTTCATGAGCATGAAGTAGAATGTGTGAAAAGGTGATTTATATATGTCTTATCTGACATACACACAGACCATGCTACAATGTGGATTTGGACTTGAAAATCAGCATCTGACCACACTGAGGTCAGCTACAGTTTTGCCATTGACTGCAGTGAGACCAAGAATTGAAGCAGACTTTCCAGTTTAACGCCTATTTTATTTTATTTATTTCATTTTACAGTTACAGTCTTCTTAATTTTCTGTTTTCACAGAGTTAGGAGGTGTGGTTATAAACTGGTTAATGTTACAGATTTTGCATGTCGGGTGATGTTCTGGTCCCATGAAGGTCAGTGACAAAGCTCCCAAAGACTTCTGTAAGTCCACTTATTTACCCCAGGCACTTCAGCCCACATCAAACACAGCTCGTTTATAAATTTACTTAGTTTTTTTCTTCAACTGAACAGGCAAATAAAGATTTCAATAGGCCCAAGCAAAACCTTCATTCTCTTAAATCAAGTTTTATTTGTCTTTGACATAGGATGTAAGTAAAATCCACATATGTTTTCTGCTGATTTTCTGTGTAGACTAATGCATATTCCACACAGGACTGAATGTACAATTCAAGCATCATCCACAGGATGTCCTTGCCAAAAGTGAGGAATAATGTTGTCTCCAGGACAGACCAAATAAAGTTAGTCACCAAGAATAATACTATGAAAGATACCCTGGGCAATAATACATGAATTTATTTTTCAGCTAGTGGGAGTTTCATCACTGATGGCACATAAATGAGGACACCTGTGGTTTATTTCATGCAAGTTGATGTTTTCCTCTACATTTCATTTTATTTATACATAGTCCTGACACTTCTGCACCTATGAGGTATCCTTTATCTACTAAATTTCCACACATGCAATAGTAAGCACACTCTAATACACTATGTTTGGTATGATGGCTTAAGGAAAGGACAATGGTTTGACTCAGAAATCAAATCTGTCTCCAAGCAATGCAAACCCTCCTTTCACAGAGAGCGAAACCGGCTTCTTCTAGCAGTCAGTTTCTGCACGGTCTCTTGCCCTTCCTGTTCAATCAGTGACAAATCTTCCAAATTGCTTTCCCTCACTTCCTCTCAGTTTTGCTGCACTATTATCAGGCACAGTAGTGACTGAAACTCACTTGGGCAGGGCTGGAATGTCTGGGCTGTGATTTACCTGGGACAGTCACACCCATGAGCATCAGCTAGCTAATGATTGCCAGGAATGAGCAAACACGGGAAGTCTCTGCTCCTCTTCCCTCATTCCCTAGTAATAGTCCAAGCTCCATTAGCAAATGTTTTTCAGCTGTAATAATCACCAGGAAACTCCAGACTACAACCAGCCCGCAGGGAGGGAGGGAGGGGTTGTACCTGGCTGTAATGCTGTTGCCATCATCATCCTCAGATGGGCCAGAAGCTATCACCTCTGCACACAGTGGGAAACATCTAACTCCACAGCTACCTGAACTAGCTCCAGTGCATCTTCCTGTGGAGTAAACCCCTTTTAAATACAGGTACTATTGGCAGAGTACAGATAGTTATCTGGAAAAATCTAAAGTACTGAATTTGTGTCTCCAGCATTCTTATTACTACTTTTCTTGACCTAATGCAATACAGGAAAAAAAAAAAAAAAAAAAAAAAGGGAAAAAAATAAAAAGAAAAAAGAAAACAGGGCTCTTTCCGTGCCAGTTAATTGAACTAGAGCTAGAAATGCCATCCTGTCATTTTCCTCTTAGAAAAAGGATTATGGACAAGCAGACAAAGGAAAACATAAATTTCAGCATTTTTTCCTGAATAACATCTTTGCTAGATAAAGCATACTTCAAAATCACTGAAAGGACTCCATCAGCTCCCCACTGCCAGTTCCCCACATTATCCCATAGAAGCCACACTGCTGGAAACTGATGGCTCATCCCATGTCCTCCCTTGGAGAGGAATAATTTTCTGCTCTTCCCCATGAGAGACAAAGGCCATTAACTTGCTCTTGGGCAGGTGCACAGGAGGATGGGAGAGGTGTGCTCCTATTCACCTCCTGTTTTCGTCTTGCTCAGAGGTGTGAACCAAGAACTCCAGCCAGCCCAGCCAGGGGTGATAGCTGCTGGGCACCACACTGCCTTTCTAGAGTGATCCACCATCTAACCCATGTCCTGGTCCACTGTTGTTTCCTGGCTACCCTGTGTCACTTTTTCTACACAGAATTAGGTTCAAATAGCTATCAGGCTCTGTAGGGAGGTGGCTGACACTGATGGAAATTTCTTTGCCAAAAGCAGGACGTGCTTCCTTCTTCCCAAATATTTTGTCATGTCTTTCAAGTGATTTTCAGTCACTCTTCCGTATCTTAGCAGGCCATACTATGTTTGACATTAATTTCTCCTTTACTATGTAAAAATATTCATATTGTTTAAAAGGAAGTGTAAACCTAGAGCAACTGAGCCTCTTGTTTCTTCTTGTTTTAATTCACCAGTCTTACAGGATCAAAGATAATTTTCCATTAGCTGCTCATCTGTGAAGGTTTAACCAATCCCATTTTTCCTACATTGCTTTACTATATCTCACTAGCCTTTTGCTTCACATAGAGACTATTGGCTTCCCTCTCTCTTTGGTCCTCTTTGTTCCTTCCTCCTTCCCCCATCACTTCTCTCTGCTTTCCTTCCCTCCCACTGCACACTCTGCTTCACAAATTTTCACAGCTGGACCTTTCTCCCCATCTCTTCCATTTTGTCCTGGCTGCTCTTTTCCCCTCTATTCTTCTCCGTTTTTTTTTTTAATCTGTCAGTAGCAGAACAGTTTTTCTTCCCACTGCCATCATTTTGAGGGTTAAAAAATAGTCACCTGGATGAGATGTAATGTTACGAATTAAAGTAGGTGTTTTGGGGAGCAGGATGGAATGAAGCCTCTTTCTTTCAGATACTGAAACCATTTAAGGTTTGTCTTTGATAATATTGTATCGCCTGGCAATTCCACTTACTGAATGCTGATAGGGGCTCAGTTCAGCTGGAGGGACACTGAGAGCAAAGATTTTGACTTACTGTACTAATCACTTATTATGTAAAATTGGATTTGCTCTCAGTTTGATTTTGTAAGTGTATTTAAAACATTTTATTATAATATTGACCTTGTCAGTGTTGTCTTTCCAATTGTGATAATTTTACACTTAGTTTCCCCATTTACATCTGAAGCGTTCTTGGTTTTATTGCGAGCCACTACAATGATTCGCTTTGGACCATACTTATCCACTGCAAGAACACAGGCAAAGCCAAAATAAGTCTATTCTCACTGTTTTCCTTAAGATCTTGATCAAGCCCCTGATTTTACGGGGTCCTGACAAGAAGAGAGTATTTACCCCAAGAACAATGTATGAGTTTGACTTAATTTTCAACCAAAATATACTTTGCGTGTTTTCAGAAAGTCTCTCTACATCTCTTTGCCTGCTGTTCAAACAACTCGGTAGTTAGTGTCAAACCTTAACCATATGGAGAAAAACAGCAGTTGAGAGACATATTTTGTTCTGTTCAGTTCCTCACTGTACTCAAAAAGGATGCAACATCTGAGCACAATGCTGGAAAAGCTGAGGAGGAAGGAATTTCTGAAATAGTGAACTGAAAATTTAGAGCATAATACTTGAAACAAAACTACCGTGAAGTAACTGAGGAGCGTACTGTCTTCGCCCTGATGGGAAAGAAACCCTGAAAACTCTCTTCGGATGCTCTCTGTACAGTTTCTGATTAATTCTCCTCTCAGACACTCTAAGTAGACAAGACTAATGTGAGATCATCAACATACAATGTGCAAAGACAGTAAGCTTCCCTTTATAGAAAGTCAGACAAATTCAACAGCAAAAAATGTTTCTAATGACTTAAACAACTGTCTATGGAACACAACAGATCAGTTATATTCCTGTTGTGGAGCTCTAAGGCTAGTTAAAAATTAACATACATCCTCTTCCTAGTGAAATTTTACAAAACAGATCATCAGCAGGTGAAATTGATATGGATGCACTAACATTAATAAGATTGTTAACTTGCACCAGGAAAGGATCTGGCCCATCTCTTTTTAGAGTAATTTGATAATGAATATCTGCAAATTTCTGTTCATTTTAAGAACTGTTAAATTCTACATCACTTTCCATGCTCTGTTGGTTTGTTTTTTAATGGGGAACCACTCCCTTCACCATATGGTCCAGCTGCTATCCACAGTATTCTCTGCTTATTTCACCATCATGTAACACTCTCCTCTTCTGGGAACTAGATGACACAGTGACATGTGAATGTTGCTTGCAGCGCAACATGAATTTCTGCTGATTTTTCTGGCACAATACAGCAAGGGCTGACCAGGGCAGCCTGCTGCATAAAACATCTGCTCCGCAGCCTTGCTTCCCTTCCAAAATCCTCCATAGTTGTAAAGACCAACCTGCACAGAACTGGCACTCTTTGGGTTCCCAATCAGAGACAAATGGAGTCTCTGGCATTTCTAGTGAATATTTTGAACCGCTTTCCTGGATTTTGAATACTTTGGGTGCCCCTACTGAGCACACCCTGAGTCAGTCTACAGTCATCTGGGCATCCATTTGGAAGATGTCTGAATAAAGTGATGTAAAAAAGAAAATCCATATATGCCATCTAGCAACCAAAAAATGTGACATTTCTAGTGAGGTCCATAGTTATAGAAGGAATTTTGCAGTGATTCACCAACCATTAAAAATCACACCCATGGAGGAAACTCATGGTTTGCCTGTTCTTAATCTAATCTCATTTTACACTCTTACAGTGGTCTGTAAAATGTCTAGTGCTCATAATTTTGAACTATAAGGATGACTCTGCAGGAGTCAGTTGGGCAAAAGACCCATTGCCATTTCATGTTAAGAGACTGAGAATTGGGTCTGTGCTGGGTTTTATGAGCCTTCCTTCCTTTAGCTGCAGTGTGCCCAAAACTAGCTACCTGCTGACTGTAAACCTGCCCATTTTCAATCGCCTTTACAGAGCACAGCTGAGTTTGGTGAATTTCTCTGAAGTGATTAAAAGAAAGATATTATTTTTCTCTGTGTAGGAGTAATTACTTTGCCAGGCACTCAATAATGTTGTCTTGACAAAAATAATATTTACAGTTAGATTAAGATGTCTTGCACTCAACATTTTGTTTTTATTTGTGATGAGATATATCCCCACAGGTAAAGGCACCTCTTCTAATGCCAGAAAGGGAGAGGGGGAAAAGGGATTACAAGCACTCCAAAGATTACAGGCGTCAACTTCCTCCTGGACCAAAAAGACCCCTGGTGTTTCTCAGACGGCTGTCAAAATTCTCAGCTCTGCCACTCTTGTGAGTTGTTTCTAGTCAACATAAAACTCTGCTGCACTTTGAACCTTTGAAACAGGGGCAAGAATGAACTGAACTAAATCTAACAATAACAATTGATTCAGAAATTGGGGAGCATTTTACAGGTTATTATGACATGGAAAGATGAGTGGGGATGTGCTCAACAACACAGTGCCATTGTTACCCCTGCAGCATCCCAGCTCCTTAGAACTCTATCTAATGGGGTGCTGCCTCTGTGATCACATGGCTCTGGGGAGCTGGTGGACTAGACAATATACACACCTATTGCGTGAGGCTCAGCACGCGAAATGGCATCACACTTCACACAACCCAACTGAAGGAGTCAGTTGCTGCTAGGGAGGGAGATCCAAGAGCCCTTTTCCCATACAGGACAGGTGTCCCACAAACTTCAAGTCAACATATTTTGTATGTGATTAGGAAGGAGAGGTAGAGGTAACATTTTCATATCAACTCAAGTCAAACTTTTGGTAGAGACCTACTCTGAAGTGGGGTTGAAGTGAGTTGGAGAACTTATTTGCGGCTTGTGTGAAATGTTGAGAGAAAGCTTTTGAAATGCACAGCTCCATGGAGACCTCACCAAGTATTCCTGACTGGAAACCCACTGCACTGTACTTCTGCAGCTGCCAAAAAGCAGCCATTGAAAAATATGTCTTTTCCCATCAGTAAGGGTAATAATTCCCCTCCCCAAGTCAGTGTGAGTAGCCCACAGTTTTTAACTAGCCTGGGCAAAACAAATAAGGTTGTGTCTCTGTTTTCAGAAAATCTGACAGCATGGAGAATTGAGATTGATATTAAAGTTCCACAAAAACAGCCTAAAATAACTTGATGGGAGAGGAAACACAAGAATAGTTTACTGGATTTGGTACAGAGAGAGAAAGGGAACAGGGAGTCAGGTAAAGGAAAACAAGGTGGTTTTTAAGTCCTGAAGACATGTCCAATTTTGCAGATTGATTCTAGTAAGGTAAGAGCAGAAGGAGCAGTGAAAAGAATGAAGGACAGAAAAGCTGACTTTTGTCTTGGCAGATGAAAAGGGGCTAAACTGTCTGATTTAAGTGAAGAAATCAGGCAGTGCAGGCTTGGAAATTAAAGACAGGGGAAAAAAGTGGATGAATGGAAAATAATTTTGTAAAAGAAACTGAATGTAAAGTTTCTAGTAACTGATGCCATAGCTACTACCACTGTCTGGAAAACAGGATTTTTTAGTGCTTTCTGTTTCTTGCAGAATTTTCATAACATAAAAATCTGGTCTGTATTTTTCAAAACCTTAAATATAGGGTGAAAAAATTTTCTCTGTCAGAGAGACCTTTTTGATTAATGAAGAAAAGCAAGTGTAAAATAAACCATTCAGTATTGTGGAAATATTTCTTGAGTATATGAAGCACACAGTAAGGGCTCAATCTAGATCTGCTTACAGTTCAAACCCACAACAAAGTCAGTGGAAGTTTTGAACACCTCAAAATGTATGCAGTGATTGAGTATAATGAAATAATTGAATGTCAGCCTTTGGTATTGTTGAATGGTATTTTCCGCAAATCCTGACTGTGTTCACTCTTGGTTCTTGTTTCCTGACAGAGGAAGAAGTATCATGAGATGATCGGGGGCCTTTCTGTGGAAACCCGGTTTGCAAATCAAGGTACATTCATCTGGTTTACCTCCCTGACACACGCTTGCGTACCCAGAAGTTATTTGCACCAGTTCAGTTTCTCTAATTGCTTTCAGATCCAGGGTAAGTTTGTTTCATTAAAATGTATCTGTCCCCAGCAATTATTCTGTTTGGTGCAGAGGTCGCTTCTGTTTTAGATTTTCAGGGAAAGAAAGAAAATACATATTAAGTCTCATTTCCTTTAGCTAGAAAATTATCCTAAGTATACATTCGGTTTAAACTGACTGAAAGGAAAGAAGAAACTTTTCCTTGATACAGATGAATGTCTTCCCTTATAATCTAACAACTAGAAATTGAATGGATGTGTGTGTAATTTTAGATCCCAAATCAAATACCGAACCAAAATCAATTTTTGAGACTCCTTTCATTACTGAAAATAAAAGGCAAAAAACCAGCTGTCATAAACAAGTAATTATTTTCATTTTAATGCCACACTTCGTGGTCCGACAGAAATTCCCCTATCTGCAGTCTGTCCTTTCACTTATCTGGTTTGGAAAAAAAAAAAAAAAGTATAAACCATGTTAAAGCAATTGCACATGTTAAATGAATCCTCTGGAAACTAGATACCGTCGCACTGAAATAACTAGACGCTCTGTTTGCAGTGTTACTACGGCGAGACCTAGAGGGTGGAAATCACGGCTAAAACTCTTGAGTGCTTGCCGCCGTCGAAGCAACGTGCACGCGGATTTTCAGCTCGCCGGCCTGGGGCTGTTTTGTCGGGTTCATATCGTGGTCCTCTCCCGCAGCTTTCCTGTACGACCCCCGATGCTCCGAGAGGTCAGCGGGACGCGGGGGGCGCCCCACGGGCAGGCGGGTCGGACCACACGGCGGCCGCGCCCGTGGGCAGCGTCTGCGCGCCTCCAGGTCGTACTGGGGTCTGCGATCCCGGCGGTCCCGCAGCAGCTCCCGCTCCCGGGGCCGCTGTCCCGGGGCCGCGGCGGGGCTTGGGGAGGCGCGGGAGCCGGGATGGACCCGCGTGCGGCGGGTGGGGAGCGGTGCCCGGCACAGCCCCCTATCGCCCCGCCGCACCGGGACCGGAACGGGCGGGCTTATCGGCGGCTGGGGGATCTCGGTGCGGTGCGGAGTAAAGGGGAATTAGCGTATTAACGCCTCTTGCTCCTGGCCCTGGCTGGGGAAGCTCCGAGACAGGGCTTAGCGCAGCGAGGGACCAGTGAGGCACGATTTGAGCGGAGGAAGGGAGGAAAAGAAAACAAGCGGACGGTCAAGATCTGCACCAGCCCGCAGCTGCGACCCCAGTCCCCGGTCCCCCGAGGATGCGCCTGTGGGATACGGCCCGGGGCCGTCTGCCAAGCGGCAGCGTACTCGGGGCCCCGCCGCCGGCCCGGGCTCCGCAGCGGCCCCTGCTGCCGCGCCCGCTGGCCGCGGAGGAGCCGCACATGCCCCGGGGGGCTGCGGGCGGCTGCCCGGCACCGTGCCCCGCGGGCGGTCCAGGCCGCTCGTGGGCGTCTTCGCGCGCCCCGTGGGCGTGGAACGACCGTGATGCTCGGAGGCGGTGGAAGCTCAGGAGGGACTAGCGGGGGCCGCGGGCACCTGGTCGACATTAGCCCGATAACGCACCGCATTAGCCCCGCGCCGGCGGGAGACGAGTGTCTCCCGTAAAGAGCACGGGAACGAGCAGCCCAGCCCAGCCCCGCCCGCCGCGGCGCCTCAGCGCCACCGCCCTCACCCGGGGTGGGCAATCCACGCACGGCGCCAGGCACCGCCCCCGGCCCCAGCACAGCCCCCTCCGAAACACCGCCCGGCGGGGCGGGGTTGCCGGCCACGTGCCCCGCCCGGCGGGGCGGGCGGGGCGAGAAGAGGGGCGGGGAACGGGGCGTGCCCGTCCGCCCGCCCGCCGGGGTCCAGTCCGGGCTTTGTCTCCGCCTCCGCCGGAGGAGCCGCGTCCCAGGGGCAGGGAGGCGGCGGCGGGCGCCGAGGGGACGCAGGGCAGCGGCGGCCAGCAGCGGCTCCACCGTCCTCGCCGCGCACAGTCCAATGCCCGGCAGCCCGGGGCAAGGAGCGACTGCGCTTTCCTGCCGTGGCACGGCGAGTGCCTCCAACCTAGGAGTTTTCCTGAAGCAGCCGTCACACCGGGAGCACTTTTGGTAGAGAGGGAGCAGAAGGAGACCCCGAAATGACTTACCTTCCGAAGCGCGACTGAAGGGGACTTACTGGAGTGGAACCGTAGTGGAATTTGGTTCTGGAAAGGAGTTGCTAACGCCTTTTTTTTTTTTTTTCCTTCTCCCTGTTCCCTCTTTTCTCCCATTATTGGAAATGAACAAATTGCATTTGCAATTCAGAAAGTAGAAATATTAAATATTCCATCCCCCGGGAAGCACACATGTAGTAATGACAAAGGATTGCAAAGGAGAGAGTGGCTCCAGTTTCCCAGAGAGATCCCCTTAAATGGATTACTAAATGGGACACTACATCAGCTAGTTCTGTCCTCTAGCTGCCTAGATACATGCACCGAAAAGGTACAGTACTCCCCCGTCCGTATCCCTACTTAATGTTTTGGGGTTGCTCGGAAAGCAAGACTGCCGGGTCGCCCCGGCAGGCTCGGGAGGACCAAGGATGGTGTTTGGCTGAAGGCTGGCTGCTGCTGTCTCGACAGCGTTTGCAGCGCCTAGGGAGAAGAGCCGCCTGCAAGTGCACACGCTGCGCTTGCCGTTGCCACTTTCCAGGCATCTCATGGCTTCGCCTTTCTTTTCTTTTTCCTTCTTTTTTCCACCCACCGCCTCCAACTGCTTAACGTGCTAGCCTTCCTCCTTAGCCCCTTGGCACGGCTTGCATGCGCCGTGCTCGGGCTCCTCTCCGCCTTCCCGGCCCCGAGCCCTGCTTGCAGAGGGCCGGCGGCAGGGGGTCGCGCCCGCCAGGGCGCCGCGGAGCACTGGGCGGCCGCGGGACGCCGCCGGGGCGCTGGGGCCGGGGCCGCCACCCGCTCACCCCGGGGCCATGGGTGATCGTGTGGGGCTGGGCGGGGTGGGGGGAGGGTTGTCTTTGTTACAGGGACAATGTGGGCGCTCCGTGCAGAGGCGTAACCCCCCGGTCTCCGCTCTTTCACGCGGGGTAGTTGGGTTGCGGTTTCCGTGTTCATTTATTTATTTCAAGGCCGGGATTGCGTTATGGGGGAAGGGGCCAAGAACCGGGGAAACTTATTTCGTGGTGCAGCCCCCTCGGCTGCCACGGGCTTTGTTCGCGATCGTGGGCTTGGGCCGCGGGCTCCCCTCCCCGCCCGCTCCCCGCGGACAGCGGCCCCCTTCCCCTCCGTCCGGCCTCGACGGGGGAGAGTACCAGCTGCTCTCTCATCGTCCCGGGACAAGGATGGCTCTGGGGCACGGCTGCTCGCCGCCCCTTTTTGCTGGGCGCCGCCAGCTTCTCCCTACGGGGCTGGTGGCTCTGCCAGCCGCTTTTCCGCGGCTGGTGCGTGTGGGCAGGCGGGCTGGTCCCGGCCCGAGCTAGGGCGAGATGAGACCCGTCGGGGCGGCCCAGTGGGTGGGGAGCAACGCGGGGGAACCCAGCTCCTCTCCCTCTGCACCCCGCGCTCTCGTCCTTGTAGTCCTTCAGCCCCTCTTTTCCCTCCGGTTCCGGGAGAGACGGGCGAAACGGCGGAAAAGAGAAAGTTTTTCTAAGGAGGAATAACAGGGCTGGCCGGCACAAAGGAGTTCCTGTTCGGCTAGCCCTCCCAGAGGGGCTGCGGGCTGGCGGCGCGGCGTCCTACACAGACCCTACGCCGCCGAGGAGCTCCGGAGCAGGCGATGGGGCGCGGGCAGGCCTGGCAGGGCCGGGAGCGGTGTGCCTTCGTGCTGGGGATGCTGAGGTGGGGAGGGATGCTGAGCAGGGAACAGGATGCTGCTGAGGAGAAAGGTTGCTGAGGAGTGGAGGGAATTCCCCTTAAACACGCATACCGCGTTCTCGGGTATGCACGGGCAGGGAAGACTCCCAGCTGAGGGCAGGGTGCATTAGGAGCCCTGGCTGCGGCCCCGCATGAGCGGGAGCCCGCACGCCCCGCGGGCTGTTCTGCCGGCAGTGTGCAGGGGGTGCGGAGCCGAAGCGCTGGGGGCGACAGCTCGGGCAGCCGCTGGGGCCGGCTGAGGGTCAGCACCGCCCCGCGCTCCGCCGCCGGGGGGTGTAGGGGTGGCGGCGAAAAGTTTGGGTGTCCTTCATCAGGCGTCGAGAAAGTACCTGCTTCTTGCGAGGGCTCGACCGTCTCACCACCCCTTCCTTGCTTCCTTCCTCCCTGAGGGAGGCGTTTCCCGGGGCGGCTCCGGCCGGCGTGCCGGTGCGGGGCTGGCGGGGGAAGCGGGGCTGAAGCTGGAGCCCGGTCAGTCCCAGCGGAGATGCCCTTTTGCCCACGGCCGCCGCCTCTGTCCTGCCGGGGTCTTCCCAGGGTGAGTCGCAAGGCAGTAACTGCTGGGCTTTCCTTAAGCAAATGGCTCTTTTTCTAACCTTGACGGCTTGTTCAGAGGGAAATTTGTTCTCCTGTTCCTCTCCCAAGCTAATTGCTGCTTTTGAAGTTTGTAAACATGCGCGTTTGTGTCAGCGTCTGTGCAGCGCGGATCTCTATCTGCCGCGGACGGAAAATTATTTCACTAACAGAACGGCAAAAATAAAGGCTTTAGTCAGCTCTGTGATAAATTGTAAAATACGCTAATTCCTGACTCTACAAGGTGAATGCTTGGCCTTCCAAGGGAGCACACACGGCTTGCAGGTGTTGTAAATAAAGAACAGCTGAATCTCCACAACCATTTTCTGTCACAGAGCTGCATGTGATGGCTTATTATTTAACATAGATTCTGCTAACTTTTGTTTAGTATCATCCAGCAAAGATATTAATTATTAAGCTAACCTCAAATATAGTAGCTAGAGGTGTGATTTTCCCACTGTCTTTGCAAAAATTAGTTCAGCGACTGGTTTTGTTTGCATTCATTTAATGTAAGTGTCATCCAGTGAGCCATTCTCATGCAAGTAACCTCTACTTGGCAGGTAAATCCTTTGGCATCAACGTGAGAAAGTCCAGCAGAGTCAGGCTCTTTTAATCTCAGAACTCATGGAGATTTTGAGGAGTCTGTGGGATTTCTCTTGGAGTATGATTTATGCAGCTGTTATCATGTTCAGGGCTTCCTTTGCCATTTGTTTTCAGACCAGAAAAGTAAAATTATCTTCTTCTGGTTAACTTCTGGCTGGTTTGTTTTTTGCGTGTTTGTTTTGGGGTTGGTTTGGTTTTTTTTTAATGTATTGTGAGGCAATTTGGGTCTGTTCCAGCAACCCCCTTTTTTATGGAATTGCCTCATACATGGCTGTAAGCAAATACTACCTTCAGTGAGGTGGGGAAGGCTTGTTACTCTTAAAAAAGAAACAGTTGTCAAGGCATTTCACTGTCTAGGATATAATTTTTTTTCTAAAAGAAATCCACTTTAATATGATAGTTTCTCATAAGGTATAAGACAAAGAGAGATTATACTAACTCTCTTTAAAGCTAAACAATTTCCTATGCATGAAAATGCTGATATCCATCCTTCCCCACTCTTCACTGGAGAAAATCTCTGGCTTTCATGGAAGTTTAGTTCAGGAGAAAAATGCCCAGATGAGGTTTCTGTCTGAATGCTAGAAGAATTTTAAAATGGTAAGTAATACTATAAAGTATATTAGCAACATTTGCTTTTCATGCAGTAGGGATCAAATGCTTGAAGCATGGGTGAATACTTTCAGAGAAGATGAATCATATGGTCACAGATTTTCTATGTATTTTCAATGTCTACATTAAAACTGTATATTCTTACTGAATAGCAAAACCAACCTTATCAACTGAACTCATACCACTTGAAGCAAAAAATAATTGGGCGATAGCATCTGTGAGAAACACAACTAAGTGACATCTCTAGCTACTTGAAGATGAGAGTGAATATTAGCCATGGTCCCCTCTTAATGTTGGTAAACAGAGGATCACAGTTATTGGAGTTTAAGACTAAAGAAGGAGGTAGGTTGGGCTATGGATGAGGAGTTGCCTTCATTGAATTTTTGAAAAGAAAAAAAAAGGAAAAGGAAAGAGATCAAATTAATGACCTGTGATAAATCCAGACTAGAACTGTTTGCATTAAAAAGGAAGTAGGTGATTGTGAACTTGCTTGTGCATGTTTTGTGAAGGGAAGGGGAAATTTGTCATCTTGTTTTGAAGAGCCATACATAAATACACATGAAAGGAGTTCACATGGTTTACAGCAGGGGAGACATAAAATGGTTTAGGATTAAATTGACCTGAGCTAATACATGCATTGCATTAAACTTGTTTGCAAGAACACGTTGTTATACTACCCACACAAATGTTTTGTGTGTGGTACCTGATTCCCATACATTATAGAAGAATGCTGAAAACAAATAACAGGGTAAATTCTGGAAAATAACATTCAACTCTATTAAATGTGGCATATGCTAGAGAAAAGTTGAAACATAGTAAAACAGAAGTTTTTGCTATCCTAATTCGATACAGATACTGCAGTATTTTACTTCCTACTATTCAGCTGTTAAGAAGGTGAATCTTTAGCCTATATAGTTCCAAGTCTCATTGATGCAAGTAAGCTTTAATCACCCAACAAAGCTTTGCTTGCCTGAGAAATTTTCTGAGAGTAAAGGCAGTTGCTGAATTGTAACTCAAATAGGGACTTTTTTCATGTTTAGGCCCAAATCTGAAAATACTGTTCTCTGTTGGGAATCAATATTTGGTGACGACCTGAAGGTATGGCGCAAGTACACTCTCTCTGGATTGACCTTCAATGTTAAGTCAGACTTAGGTCTGCGTGTTGTGGAGCAAATTGCGTCTGAGAAATTCTGACAAGCTTTGACTTGACAGGGCAACAGAGAAATAAGAGGAATAATCAATCTTTTTTACGGACCGAGCATTTTATGCTCTTTAATTCTGTGTATCAGAATTACTCAGACATGGGTGAGGCATACGCAGATTGTTTTGGCAGTAAGATACAGTCAGTAGTAGCACAGAGTCCAGCTGCTGATCAACAGCATGCAGCAACCACGTACAATGTTCAAAGGCAGAAACAAACAGTTGGGGGAGAGCCTGAGCCTGACCACGACAACCCTCTGTAGGAATATTTTTACTTTTGGCCTGTTGTACTAGTCTTGTTAGTGAGGAACAGCTTAGGTGTGCGTAGGGTCTCTGAAGGCAGAAGTGGACTTCCCCAGTTCAAGTGCTAATGTGACAGAGCAGAGTTTGCATGTCTTTATTTTCTTTATGTGCTGTCTTTTGGGGCAGCTAAACCCATTACTTATGGCCATGGAAGTAACTGAATGTTCAAGTTTATACAGTGTTAAGGGATTGTTAATTGTCCATGGTGAACAATGCTTTGGTTTTGGGTCTTGATTGCAACATGGCAAGTATGGACACACAGCTCCAAGGCACTGCTTTAGGATTTAAAGGGAAGAGTGCCACCTACTGAGTTATAATTATACACATTGCACGTCCTGCATGTCTTCTGGAGTTCTCAAGCTGCTTGTTTGCCTATCCTATTTTAGCAGCTGGAAGATGGGAAAGGATTCAATATTAAATGTGGTATGAGAATTGAGGGAGAAAAAAAATATAAGAAAACGGGTATGCACGTACAACCCCATGGTGTTCTGCAAGTCTTAGGAGGGGTTCACTGAAAGGCAGACATAGGGGCATTTGCAGTTTTTGTCACTTCAGATTTATAAAGGCTGCTAACATTTAACAGAGGGGCCACTAGAAATAGGGAAGGGGATGAGATATGTGTGCCTCCCCCCATAAAATAATAATATTTTCAGCTTTCATACACCAGATGAATATAAATGAGGCTGCCAGACTTAGGTCCTGTGTAATCTAAAGTTTAGCTCCAGCTATAGTTTAATACAGAAAAAGGAGCAGATACCAGTTTTTTTAAAAAAATCAGCTTTCAGAAAAGGGAGAATAAAACAAGAAAAACTCAACATGAATTCTTCTGTAATTCGCTGCAAAACCTCTTGAAGTCTTTCTCAGTGTAGAACTGTAGTTATTTATCAGCCAACAGGAGGAGTGTACTATGCTCTATGTGAATACAGAGTCATTTTTGTATGAAAGGAATTTTCCCCCAAGCCCCAAAGTGTTTCTTTAATGGCTGAAATAGAGATGTAAAATGAAGTAGATAAACCAGCTATTAACAGAACTGCCAGTTGCTGTATCTCTAGAGTGAAGACATACGGTAATTCTCTACATTCAGTGATGACCTTTCCTTAAAAGTATTGTTAATAATAATAATAGGCATTTCTATATGGAGTATTTATACTAGGTCCTTGAAATTCAAGTAACGTGGACTACCCCGTGCCATTTTAGGGTGGGTTTCTTTTTTTTTTTTTTTAGCTACTGACAAAATTGCTAGTGAGGAACTTTCTACAGAAATGCAGTTTTACAATGTTCATGCAGTGCCAAAGCTAATTGCAGCACATCGTGCAAGATCGCGGCAGATGTGCTTTCCTTGGAGTGGGAAGCCTTCAGCTCCTTCTCCCTCACCCTGCCCAGGTAAAGCCTTGCCTTGAGCGCAGGGTTATACCCTTTGTGAGATACGGGCAAAAAAAGCATTCCCGTGCTTTTGTGATCTCTGTACCCAGTTGCCTGTATTGAAAACTTAATGTTTATGAAAGTGGAATGAAATAAAGAATATTTTTATTATGCCCCTTCACCTTAGTCTGAGACCGCCTAGTGGATAAGGACTATTATACTAGTGTTTCTACTGGAGATAATAGCGGAAGTTTGATTATGCGCTTTAAAAAAGGTATCCCTTACCATCATCAATTTTGCAATGACCCTGACAGACTTACAGGGCCTTCTAGTAATGAAAATATATAGCGTATATAATAGATATGGTTGGGTGTTCCAGTTCAGCAGATGGAAAAAGTACTATCTTATATGAATCCTCAACACAATGGGAAAAACTGTGCCCAAATATATTCCTGACTGCAGCAAACATTATTTTTATTTTCTTATCGCTGCCTGTTCAGCTTCATTCAGATGTTCTCTATATTGAGTATTCTTACGTATGGATTTGATAGTCAGATGGGAAATATGCTGTGTTGCTTCTTTTCCTGTTGTTCATGAACATTTATCCATTGCTTGCACTTGAGGCAGCCGTTCATTGAAATGTTAATGAGAATTTGAACAGTTTATAGTTCTATAGAATATTTTTTTTTTTTTAGCAGAAAAAAGATCTGTTTTGTTGATATACTTTTTATTGGTAGATTGAGATGGATTCTATGCTAATTCCTTCTGCATTCCTGAATTATGGCCTAGCTAGGCACTGTTGCTGGGATCTTCATCTATTAATCATGGAAGCTGCTTTCTTATTCGGTTGCCATAGTTTCAGTGCCTCAGATAGTGTTGGGGTGCCTTGGGAAAGGCTTGAGATATACTCGGACTTGCAAGCCTTGCAGTTATTTTGGCAGTAGTAGAGCTCTGAAGGAGGAGGGAACAGCATCCAACATTATTCAGAGCTGGATTAAAAGAGGAAACTTCTGGATATGTCTCTCTGGACCTTGTTATTTGAACATCCAGCTGATATTTACTCCCAAGATTTCTTTTTGTTTTGTCTTGCTGGTAAAATTGTACACTTCAGAGACTAATGGCTACCTTTACCCGTTGCAAGAGCCAGAAAGGCTTTTCATTAGTTCTGCTGATAAATGGTTGGGTAAATTAGGGCATTTAGGGTTTCCTAAGCAATCCAGGTAATTTGTTTTACATTCTCTTTTAACCTAGCTACATACAGCATGACATCATGTTTGAGACTGAGTTAATGTTTATTGTTACCTTAAATTTAATAAAATGACAACAAGTACCCTTTTGTTAGCTGCAGAGCAGCTTGAATTACAAAGTAGAAAAGGGGGAAATAAACTCTTTCAGACAGAACTATTCTTCTTTCTGCACTACATTGGCATTGGTGGTATTTTTTTAAAATAGTGTTTCAATATCTGTTCACAAATTCAGCATTAAAACATGCACACTTTCAGAAATATGGAGCTGTGACCAGTCAGAAACACCTTTTTTGACAAATAAGAAAAATGGTAAGGTGGTAAATAGATCTAACAGGAAAGTTGCTGGAAGACTGACTTGTCAATGTAGTGCTGAATATTAATTATTTTGTCAGTTATGCGTAATATAAAATAATACAAACATCTTTCACTAAGCAAATCGTGGTCTCATTTTTCCTTTCGCATTGAGAAAAAATTTTCTTCACTCCTTAGTGAGCAGGAGTAAACTACATGTTTTAGCAGGTATTTAAATCCCATTTCTTTTGCACTTTACAGTGTCTCCAGTATTAAGTGATTTCTCTTCAGTTCTAATAAAGCAATTTGGTTCTTGCACAGATAAGCTTGATACATATCTTCTGTTCACAAAAAAAAAAAGCCTTGAATATTCACATCAAGCAAAGAATCATGTTAAAAGCTATGCAGTTTAGATTAAAGAATTCAGTATAATTGGAACTAATCTGGAAGATTAGCCACTTTTTAACTTTCAGATGGTTAGCTTGTATTCAAAGATGAGTTTTAAAGCTTCAGCTTGGGACTTTACTACACAATCTTGTCAATTTTTCAAGTGAGATCAACAAGCAGATTGAGAACATGTGCCTGTTATTTGTAATCCACCCTCAGGAGCCCTACCACTGAACAAACTGAAGTCCAGAAATTTCACATTAATTTTAAAGATGGCAAAGCTTGCTTTGCTGGTGGATGTGCACAGAAAAATCTGTATTTCTAATTTTATACTCTGATAGTGTGGAAGTTTCTGTTTTAAAGTCTGTTTTTTGCATACTATGTTGCATATGCATATTTGACATTAAATTAACACCAACCTTTTTCCTTTTAAACTCACGAAATGCATGTATCAAGCACATAGACAGTCTGATAAAATAAAATAATAGGCCCTGGTCATTTTTTTGTTCCCTTTGAAAAGGAGACAGTGATTGCATAAGAAAATTGTTACAGTGGAAAAGTATCTTAGGTCATAAGCTTTAGGAGTACAAATTCTATTGTGTTTTTTTTTTCTCAGAATTTATTGTTCTCCATTTAGTTTTAGGTTAGGTATAGAATCACTCTGTATAGAAATTAATTTAAGCCATTCTGTAGGGTAGATTTATGCTTTCTTTAACATTATTTTTGTTGTTTATTTTTTAATTTTACCTCTAAGATGCAGAGAAGTGAGTGGTAAGTGGTTGTGTAGTCAGTAGAGAGGCCCAGTCTTGTTCCTGTTGGAAAGAAAAGAATAGTTTCTGCTGAACAGCTCAGCAATATCGAATACCTCAGCAATTCGGGTCTACAAAGATGAGCAGTGATCTGGAGCACCTTTCTTAGGAGGAGAGACAGAGATCTGGGCCTGTTCAGGATGGAGAAGGCTGAGAGGGGGATCTTATCAATGCTGATAAATATCTTAAGGGTGGGTGTCGAGAGGATGGGACCAGACTCTTTTCAGTGGTGCCAAACGATAGGATGAGGGGCAACGGGCACAGACTGAAGCATAGGAAGTTCCATCTGAACATGAGGAGAAACTTCTTTACTTTGAGGGTGCCAGAACACTGGCACAGGCTGTCCAGAGAGGCTGTGGAGTCTCCTTCTCTGGAGGCATTCAAAACCCGCCTGGACACATTCCTGTGTGATCTATTCTGGGTGAACCTGCTTTAGCATGTGGGTTGAACTAGTTGATCTCCAGAGATCCCTTCCAACCCCAACCATTCTGTGATTCAGTAATAAGCCCTTATTCCATTTATAGTTCAATTTTGTTCTTTCTGTTTATTTTATGGTTGGTCACGTGAGTTCTTCTGCATCCCCAAGCAGCTGAATTTTATCATCAAATATACTGATCTCATCAAGGAATGAAAATAATCCTTTCTGAGAAAGTAGTTTGTTACATTTGTGTCTTTATAGCAATGTTACAGAGTTTGCTTTGCAAATCTTGCGTGTTAGATAGCATGTCATTGCCTGAATGTTCCTGGAAGGCTAAAACTTGGCTTGGGCTGCAGGCTCACCAAGTGGCCTGAGCAAGAGGGACGGCTCTGGCTCAGCCACGGGAGTCCCTGCTGCCCACAGCTAGTCCCTGTGTGTGGGCAGAGTGGACCCCTGCCCGCTGACCGCTTGGAGCGGGTGGGGTGGGCAGGAGTGGCAGGACGGCAGTGCCCGGGTCTGCTGGGAAACCCTGCGTCTGCCATCTGCGCAGGCCTGGGGGGCGCTGCTGCACCCTGCCCCAAAACGCCAGAACAAGGAGAAGGACGGGATGGGGTGGTTTGGTGCCAACTGGAGCTGCTTTTTCACCGCTTGCTTTACACAGAGGGTGTAGCCCGGTCTCTGTCACCTGGTGGCAAAGTAGAGGTTGAGTCTCATGGGATTATCTTCCTTTGATAGTACTTCGTGAGCACGGCTAAATCCAGCCTGGTATTTGATTCAAAATGCCTCATAGTCTGTTTAACTGCAATCTTGAACCTCAGGTCATAGTCTTTACTAGCCTTTCATCATAGCTCTCTAATGAAAGAGGGGCATTGTGCGTTAAAATAAACTTTTGAATTAAGTTTTCTGTATGAACAGAATTTGGAACTATGTGCGTAAACCTCTAATGGCATTCAACCCACTCCGCTTCTGAACAATTTGTACTTATTAATTAGAAATGCACAGCTTTTGCAATTACAGCGTACTGATCCTAACTGTATTAATCAGAAATGACCACAGTTAAATTGATTTTTTAAATTTGCTGGAGTCTGTTTTAGGGAGGTGATTATGAAACATATTTTTTAAGAACAGTGTCCATGCAGTAAGACTTTCTTTTATAGAAATATGTTGTGCAGATGTTTTTTGTTCTTGGAAATGAATTAAAGTGGAGAGTCTTCTCAGGTTTTGTGAAGAAGAAAGAAGAAAAAATATTTGTGGTCATTCTTTTGGATGCATGTTTTCTCAGCTGGTAAAATTATTATTGAATTTGAATAGGAATTCGTTTTTCTTTAGAAAGAAATTAAGAACTGAATCCTTAAAGAGCTGTTGTGGGAAGAGGAAAGATTTTTGCATGAGCAACACACTTTTTCATTATTATCTGCAAGGTGTTTCCTTTTAATTCTGTTGTGGGGAAGTTCAGCATGTTCAGATACACTGATTAATTCCGTCACGAGACGCGTATATTGTAGGGTGGTGTCGTCCTTTTTGCTTTATCCTGTTTTAAGTGTAAGACCTAGAGATACTGCCAGAACACTTCCTTTCCCAAGTACTAAAAAAAAAAAAAAAAAATAATAATAAAAAAAAAAAATCCTGTTCTTGTTCAACAGAATGTATAGTCCAAAAGGCAGATTTAGCCAACCTGCAGCTAATAGCTTGAAGGTGTGAGATGAAGGCTGGTGACTGGCTGACTGTGGGAATAATGCAGTTTTGATTTGTCCGAACATTTTTCTTAAGAGTTCTACTTACATGTGTTAGAATATCTATCAGAGAAAAACTTTGAAAATAAAAGGCAAAGTGTGGAGTAAGAGCTCTCTGACACACAAATTCTAGTCCCTTTTCAGAGCACTTTACATTTTTGAGCAGTTGTTTTTGTTTGTGTTCCTTTGTGTTTGTCATGAGCTCTCTTGTGTAGCTGAAGGTAGCACCCATTCAGCCAGGCCATTTTTGGTAACACATTGGTGGAACTAAATGCTGGTGATATGCTGCATAAGCGTGGAAAATGTAGACTGTACAATGACTGCCCTTGTCAGAGAAGGGGTCTGTAAGAATGCTTGCATTGATTTACCTTGAATAGCAAATCCATTCTTTAGACTTTTGTTTTTTCCTCTGTAAATGGTCAGTATTCTATTTTACTTTGAAACAGATGAAAGAATTCATTGTTGCTACAGTCAAATAACTTGAGCTTTGCAAAATCTCAAGCACCCCTACATAGATGCTTACACCACTGTTTTTTCAGAAGGACTAATCCTGACGTTCTTTGTGCAAGGCTCCCAAGATCCAAGTATCTGGAATGCCACCTGTAAACATCTATTCAAACAAGTCTCCTTAGTTTACATTAATATGTCATCAAAACCAATTACATTGCCCACATGGATAAGTGCAGAGGCACAAAAATATGGGTTAGCAGTATCTAACTTTTGATGTGTTAACATCAAACAAAAAAAATGAGGGCACAGTTTTGCCTCAGATTGCATGTCCATATTTATTTCACCAGGTATGGGATTTGTCTAGAAGAGCTAACCTCTGGCTTGTTCTTATCAGTGACATAACTCCTGCTGAAGTCAGCAAGATTTATTCATTACCAAAATTTAAAATTTCTGGACGAAATTAATTAATGAGCAAATTAATACCAAAACCATCAAGGAGGCATTGTACTGTAATGGCATCTGTAACATGGACTTGATATTTTAGCTTTAAAGAGTCTAGTTCTGGAAATTTTTCAGCAGTAAACCAGCAGAGAACATGTTAGTAGGGGGGCTGGAGTGCTACTTCGCAGCTGCACTGCCTACTTCTAGACAACCATCATATGACAACCTGCTCTAACAACTACCCACATTTAAAAAACAGGGTTGTGTAAGAATGAACACAACACATTTACCAAAATACATTTATGGGAGGAGGGCCTTAAAGATTTCAACGGACGGAATTTACTGAGAGGTAATCCATTGCATTTTCATTACATTGCATGTCAAAGCCTGGAAGAAGGCAAGTAACTTTTCTGTAACCTTAGAAAATGCTACAGATTTCAAGAGAAGAAGACCGAAATGTAGAGGTATGTCTGTAACTAGTTGTACAGGGTGTTTCAAAAAGACGGACGCAATTACTTAGTAAGACTGCTTTGAAATTAAGTTCATCTTTTTGAAACACCCTTTATACTGTCTAGAGAAACAGAAGAGGAGCTTGGTCACATGTTTTTATGCTGAAAGTGAGAAATGCACCTCTCAAAGTTTTCCGACAGCCTGTTTGTTCCACTGGCTGTGTGAAACCTACTCGGAAAAGGCACTGTGCTTTTTCCTTTGCATGCAGCCTGCCCTCTTGTGTTCCAGGATTTCAGTGCAGACGCTTCAGGTGTCCAGATGATAACGAAGAGTAGTGGAAAAACATGGAACAAAAACAGGAAATGATGGACACAAGCCATGCTCTTCAAAGGCACTGATTTTGTTCATGCGTATGCATGTTGTCTTACTGTTTGCAGTGCAAGAAGCAATATAGTTTTCAGCTTGCTTATACAGAGACATGAGAAAGTGGGTTAGCCAAACTGATGTGTGGAAGAGCTCTGGGAGTGAATTCACAGCGACGGGTAAAGGCCGTAATGCATATGATTAAAGTGAGATATGCTGCCTACACAAGGAATTGCTAACAAGATTCTTTCACAGCTTTCATGTCTCAGCCCTGCTTTTACAGAAAATAAATTCATGATTAGTTTCAGTGGTTGCACTATTTTGCTCAGCCCTACAGGATAGATAAGACAATCTAACTATACAAGTGCAACCAGTTGAACATAAAATAATACAGTTTGCACTGTAATCAAAACAGTGTCCCAGGTTAACACTTGCTTGGTCCATCTTTAACTCCTGCTCTCTTACTGCTTAGTTCTTTGATAATCACGCAGAAAGGAGTCTAAAAACACAGATTAAGCTAAGGAAAATCAGATGCATTTTCAAGAGAGAAGGCAAGATAGAAACAGATTTCATGTCCTTTAAACATTTTTTTTTCTTCTGTTCAAACAGCAGGGTAGAAATTGCTTCAAGCTATTGAATAGTTTCTCGCAATATTTCGAGCACTTCCTCTTACTTATGTGAAGCATATTTTCCTTAGCTCAAAAGAGTATTTAAATACTCTCTTGCTTTTAAAGAACTTCTAGAATTCAGAATTATCTAAAGTTTTTGCAAGATGCAGAAAAACAGACTGCAGCAGTTGTGTATTGTCCCAGTGTTTGGAAGAATAAATAAATAGTAATTCAAGTAATTATTTCTTTTAAAAACCACTTAGAAATCAGCTAGAAATTGGTTTGGCCCACAAATCTAAGACCATTTTAATTTTCAGTTTTCCAAT
Organism: Columba livia; assembly: GCF_036013475.1. Classification (NCBI taxonomy): domain Eukaryota; kingdom Metazoa; phylum Chordata; class Aves; order Columbiformes; family Columbidae; genus Columba; species Columba livia. The sequence goes on from NC_088642.1 coordinate 34,974,620, forward strand.
CAAATTTTTTAACTTCTTGAGAAATAGCATGCATTTAGATATTTTTTTTTTTTCGCCTCAGGTCAGGCCCATAGGAACTCAGTGCTTATTTTAAATCATTTTGTGTGTCTTGCATGAGACACAGCATCTTTCAGCATAATTTTCTTAACAATAATCATAGTATATATGCAGAACAGGCAAAATGCAGATTCTGGAAGTGGTTCTTTTAGGATCCAAGAGTTACCTTTGCATTAACAACTCAAATCCAAGTGGTCAAGTCCTAACAGAAAGAATTTGCCAGGGTCAGCGTGGCGTGTTTTAGTTTGGTGGTTTGTTTTTGTTGTTTGTTTGTTTTGTTTGTTTTGAGGTTGTTTTACTTCACAGCAACATACCTATGGAGACAGTTTTGTATGTTTTGGAGTAATTTTGCTCCCTCAACTGCTGATCTCTTGAGATCCACACAGGCTGATAAATCAGCAGAAGGGCGCAACTGGCTAATCAAGATGACTAGGCTCGCGTGCTGATTTTGAGTCTCTTCACTTCCCTTGTGGGTTTAAATTTGTGCCTCCCCTGAATCTGTTTTGCCAAGGTACAGTGGACTCCCACCTGGGGAAGACCCTTCTGAAAAGGTGGCAAGTTTCGATTTTGCAATTGCTTTTTGAAGGATGTTCACTTCTGGCCCCACTTCACACCTTTACTCTCTGCTCAATTTGTACCTCATTCTTAGATCTGGAAGCTTGCAGGTGGTTTTAGGCAAAGCCTTATTTAGAAAGCTGCTGTCAAGGAGCTGGCATTGTGTGTAGGAGAAAGGCAATGTGTTCACAAAGAAAGTACTTAGTTCTTCAGTCTCTGATCAGGTCTCACTTTTTAAGAAAAAATAATAACTAGTGTGTGTTTAGAATGTGTCATGGCTAAAATGTCTAGAGACTTAAAACAGAAACAACTAAAATGCATACATAAATAAATGAGATGTGCCAAAGCTTTCTCTTCATGGGTACACTGGGAAGGTGATGCATGGAAATTCATCTGCAAATGAAGATGTTGCCTGATTGTTTCACTTGCACCTGTTATCTGCTGGTAAACCAGACTGTTCAGACAGGCATTTGTTTATTTAGATTTCTGCTTTATGCAAGCTAGTAATTTCAGGTTTGGAGAAGTTAAGACTGTGGAAGCCCCCAGGTCTTCTCAGTACAAATCACAGCCTCTGTAGGCATCTGTCCCAAGCTCATCTCAATATTGACTGAATAGCCTGGAGAACCAGGAGGCTCTACATTGGAGACAGTGTTGGATTTTCGATGCAACCAACACAAGGTGAGAAGAGATGGAGAATATCTTGTGCCACCAAGTCATCTTGTCAAGAGTTGTGTCTCAGCAGCCTTGGCTTTGTGGACATGCTTCCAGCTCGGGGCTCGGTGATTCAGACAAGGAATGAGGGTTTCTGCAGCTCTGCAGTGAAACCAGTTAGGATCAAACAGAAGTGCCACTGAGTGACAAGGCAGCTCATACTAAATAGACAGATTATCTTTTAAGAAATAGGTGGACAATCCATAAGCTATTATGTTACTCTCTTGTGATGGAACTTGTCGTCTCCTAGAAACACATGCAGCATTTCCATTGACATCAAAAGTGTCCATCAACATGGACACTGTCTTTGGCTATGGCTTTGGCCTAGAAAACACTAGGATGTCTTAAAGTGACTGCTGTCATTCTCTGCTTTAAACTCCATTGCAACTTTTTGTTATGGTGTGAGATATAAAAATGTTAAACGTTTTTTCTGGAACCTGCAAGAATAAATGGAAAATTACGGACAAGATGTCTTCTTTAACTGCAGGAAAAAGCTTTACTTTTTATCAGTGTAAATGAAATCCTCTTCTTGAACCAAGTTCTTCATACCTAATACATTTTTTTGGCACTAACTCAGCAGGCAAAATATGAGAAGCTGTGTTGTCCTGCTGAAGGGTACATTGTAGGAGAATAAGTAATAGAGAATTTATCTACTTCAATATTTGTGGTGTCTTTGAAGTGTTAATAATATTTGGAAAAGTTTATATGTCAGATTAATGCCCGCTCTGTGAGCTTGTGAGAGAGAGATTGCAAGAAAGCTATGAATAATTTGCTGATTTTTTTATTTTTTTCCATAGCAAAACCATTAAGATGGTCCAGGCTGAGGTATCTCTTTATCTTGACAACATTTTTTTTTTTACTGAAGCTTCACTCAAAATATTTTAATGAAGAACAAGGTGCTTTTGGTAGGTGCAGCTCACTTAATTAAGTTAAATTTATGGAGGTGTATCAGTGCCTTTGATATATGTAATTTCTCAGAAACATTATCTTTGGAAAGATAACATCATGACTAATTCAAGAAGAAACCCATAAACGTTGAAATTATGAGCAGAGACAGGTGTGGTACCATACTGTTCTTACTGGATCCCTACTACCCCCTGTAAGTGGTGGGACAAACACAGATATGCAGACTAACTTTTAAGGAAAAAAATGGTTAATAGGAAGAAAAGAATCATAGGGTACTTTGGGTTGGAAGTGGCCTTCAAAGCTCATCTAGTCCAACCCCCCTGCAATGAGCAGGGACATCTTCAACCAGATCAGGTTGCTCAGAGCCCTGCCCAGCCTGGCCTTGATGTCTCCAGAGATGGAGCATCTACCACCAATCTGGTAAAGGTGTGCAAATGTTTTACCACCCTCATTGTCCAAAATTTCTTCCTCCTGTCCCGCCTGAGTCTCCCATTCTTTAGTTTAAAACCATCAGCCCTTGGTCCATCGCAACAAGCCCTGCTAAAAAAGTCTGTCCCCATCTTACAGGCCCCTTTTAAGTACTGGAAGGTTGCAATAAGGTCTCCCCAGAGCCTTCTCCAGGCTGAACAACTCCAGCTCCCTCAGCCTGTCCTCAGAGCAGAGCTGTTCCAGCCCTCTGATCAAGGAAAGTACTGAAAGGTTGAGGCAGAGGAGTGGAAGGTTTCTAGAAAAGAATGGATTAAGGGAATAGCTATAGGTATATATCCATACTGGTACAGAGAGAGGGGTAGCCAAAGTGCTGAGATATAGGAGGGGAGGGCAGAATAAAAGTGCTGTATTTTCTCTACCTTACAAACCAGCAGTATGCCGTGGGATGATTCTTTTCTGATGAGCTGTCACCCTCTAAAGTGTATAGGAAGCTTGGAGTGGAAAAAGCAGATGGTACAGGGGAGATGCAAGTGACATGGCTTGTCTCTCTGCCTGATTTCTTTACCCTTCGTACAGAATTCGGCAGTTGGGGGAGGAAAAAAGCCCAGATGGGACTCTCCTCTGTTCCCACACCCTCCTCCCTCCCCTGGGAAATCTCACAAGACTCCTTCGGCTTCTCTCACAAGCTATTGGTAGAGAAAATAAGGTTTTCCATCATTGCTGAGCATCTTGTGTGATTGGCTTGGACAGGCGGGGTTTGTTTCCGTGGGGAAGAGGGATTGACATGTAGCAGTGCAGAGGTGAGGCATTGAAAAGAAGTACCGTAAGCAATTTTGTTGTAATAAATCCTGGGCAAAGAAGTGGAAGAAGACTTTACAATATTTGTATTTTGAGGACTGTATGATCTTCTGCCTGCCAGGCCAACAGTGAGTTGATGTGTTTGCAGCTATGAGAGAAGGGCATCGGCATCACCCTTTGCAGCTGGTGGTCAGCTGTCTGAAACAAGTTTATGGCTTTTTGCCAGTTTCCACTGAACTACTAAAACTTCCTTTTTCTAAAAAAAAAAAAAAAAAAATAAATATATATGTATATATATCCCTGGACCTGGCAGTGTTTAGGAAAATTGTCGGTAGCCTCAGCAGGGAGACAAAAGCCTAGCTCAACAAAGAGTTTTAAATCCCTAAAAGTTAGATTTTGTTATAATATACGTTAGGAAAAAGGCAGCCTGTCTTTTTGGAGATAGAGTTTTTGTGGGTTGAGAAGGGAAAGGGAGAAGCTGGTGGCTCTGAAGGCAAGGAGGACACCTGGTCTCTGCTGGACCCAAAACTTGCTGAATGAGCAGAACTTGTCTTTGTGCAGGCAGCAAGTACAGGGTTGGTCTTTGTGGTAGGGAAAGAATAAAGTTGATGCAAGGACTGTAATTTTAAGGTGTGATTGTCACGCTGTGGCTGTAATTGTTGATGTACCAGGAGGCATGTGAACTTCAAAGCCTCTTTCCCAGCTCTGGACCTGTATGTCCACCGTGGAAAAACCTGGTGAGCCGGCAGCTCTGGAGCGACCCAGGGGTGCGCCATGGGGCTGGCCCAGTAGCACCAAGAGGCAGGGCAGTGTGTGTGGCAACTCCGCCCGCATCGTGGTGAACGTGAGCAATCTGGTGTTCGTCACAGGTCTTAAAACTAAAACTAAGTGTAAATAAAGAACCCTGCTGCAAGCAAGCAGTATTTTCATAGCGGTTTCCAGGAATGAAATCAAACCTAAACTGCAAGGGAAATATTCTCTGCCATATTCAAAGTTTGTGTACAGAACTTTTCAAATAAATGCTCTGTAAAAATGATTTAATTCTGCTGTGATTATGAACCTTCTCAAACATGCTGTTTCACGTTACTCTCTTAAATAAATTAGATTACTAACAGCTGTGACTCCTCAAGTCCTTCCCCCCCCCCCCCAATTTTGTTTTCTCAATAAAAAAGAGTTGAAGAAATCCCCAAATTATTGTAAATGAAGATTTTGTTTGTACTTCAAGCTAAAATGTGCTTGACAACATCCTAGCAATAATTAGGTGGACACACTCCTGCTTGGAGAGGCTGCAGTGAACTGCCTTTAGTTCAGACAAGACTTTTTAGTTCCTGGAGCACTTTGTGAGTATTAGTTGCTGCATGCTGAACAAGTACTAAAATCTAAGCCAGTTGGAAACAATGCTGCTCCATGACAGCCTGTTTGAACCCAGACACAGGCTGCTGTGGCTGCATTGTGAGTTACTCCCCCAGCTCCCCCCACAGACTAGATGCAGACGCTCACCCGCTCCCACACACACATATATCGCATATGTTTTCTGACGGTGATGTTTGTTTACTGCCCGTGTCTATGTTGGTTTGTTCACAATATGATGCTCTGTGGTACAAGACAGCAATTGGATGCTGAGGACAGGTGTTGTCTTTCCCACCCGCTCTTCCTTCATGCAGAAAACATACTCGGTTAATGGAGAAAGGATGTCCTCTGCCTGTCATGCTCTGTGCTGTCAAATCCATTGCTTGGCTTCCCCCCAAATATGCCCAATTTCACTTTATGGCACAGTGTGCAGCAGAGTTTTGTCTTCGTTAGGAGGACAGACTTTCCTGTCCCCAGTTCTGCCATCGACTGCTGTTGCTGCCAGCGCTGGGTGACTTTCTGCATGTGTGACTGCAACCTGCTTCCCTGCAGTCCTTGATGTAAGCTGGGGCTGCAGGCAGACTTTCCTATACATCTCTGCTAATGAGCTTGTCTGCTAATTAAATAGGAAGATGAAGCTGGCAATGTCTTTGATATTTGTTCTCAGTGTGGCCCTTTTGACTTGTTTAGAGTTTCAGGGTGGTCTTGAGGGAAGAGGTTTGGTAAGCAACTGCTGAGTTTGTATTATACTTTATCAACACTGAAACAAAGTTTGCAAAATACTGTTTTGTCCCCTCTAAGCCAGATAATACAATATAATTAAAAAAAAAAAAAAAAAGTGAAGCTTAACCTAGACTCAACTTACAATTTAGAAGCAAAAAATGCCACATGGGAAAGTCCTTTTGAAATTTATTAATGGTTTTGTGTATGCAACACATGTTCATTGACATCTATTATGAACAACAGTCAGAGGTTAATAAACAGCATTTATTACACACTTCTGACTACCTTACTTGCACTTTGCTTCCTAATTCTCCCTCAAGATTATTTTATCCATTTCAGCCTTATTGAACAGCTTCAGGCAGCTGCCATTTTCTTAAAGAAAAAAAACAAAACCAAAACAACAACAAAAGCCAAAAAAGCTAGCCCAGGATAGGAAGGTTGCTGTTTACCCCGGAAATGAAGAAAGTCCTACCTAGAAGTACATTTGCCAAGGGTAAAGCAAATTTTTTCCAAGGTAGGAAACAGGTTTAAAGCTGAGATCCTCTGATCTGGTAGGGTGAGAGGCAGGTGGCCAGATGCTCAGGTGATTTGTATCTGCTCACTCTCTGCTCCTCAGTACTCTGCAGTATGCAGAGTGGGAGATTTCCATACCTCCCAGGAGAAAGACGCTACTTGCCTCCCAGTTGTGTGACTTACATAGCCATCAGAATGTAAAGTATTCATGCACTTAAAAAAAGCTAGACTGGGTCATTCCGAGGTCTGTAATTTTTAATTAGGTACTGTTTTCTCCTTCTTTCCCCTGTCTATCTGCCTCTGTAGCTGGGTAGCTAAAGCACTGAAGCTGGATATTCACAAAAATATGTGAAAAATGGTACAAAGCTGTAAGACAGTTTAAATATGTGAAATGTTACAAGGATTCAGTAATGCTGCTTCTGTTTGTGGCTCTTCTCTGGAGGTTTGTTCATAGTTGTTGCTCAAGACAGGATAGATGTTTTTATGGTCATGATGGCCAGTATGTCCATTCCAATGTTCTGATGGTGTGGATAGTTTTGGACATGTGCCTTGGTTTGCAGTTCAGTAAAAGAGTTACTGCTGGAGGCTTGTATGCAGATTGAATTAAGAAATTTAATTTTATGACACCAGCCTACTTTGCTGGGGTCAGGTCAATAAAATAATAAAGGAAAAGTTGAGATAACCATATGTCACCTTGGTGGCACAGTTATTTTCACAGACTTTCCATACAGCAGAATGATTTGTGACTTCCCACAGTTGCTTCACAGTGGTAATTTCAAGCCCAAGAATCAAAAAACTGCAGGTCTACTGGTGTCAATTAATACCTGAGAGACCAAGCCTACTTGTAGCCTTTTGGCAGTCCTGGTATGTGGTGTTGAGTATGTGGCAACCATCAGGCTGTGTGATCCATTTCAGCTGCACTCATTAAATGGAAACAGGTGCTGCTTACGTTTGTGTCTTCTGAACGAGAAAATTTCAGGTTCAGAAATTGGCATTAGGAACAGATTGTATTAAGAGAGATTGTGAAAATCCGCAAACATTAAGATTTGTGTTCAGGTGAACGGCATTGAAGGATAGATTTGTGTTATATAGGATAATGTCTCTAATTACTTCTTGGTAGTTCATTAATATTCAGTATGTATGAGAACTGATCTAGACGTAAAGTAAAATGGAAAAGTGGCTAAATAATTTTTATTTTTATGATTATGTAGAAGAGGAATGTGAGTTAATTATCAGAGATCGCTTTATAGGCCATACATGGGCAAGCTAGACTGGCAGGGAAAGCACTGTAGGTAGAGTTATTTTCATTCTGATCCTTTCAGTGATCATGACTTGGTACTAACCACTAAATATATTGTCTAGCTAGTTCAAACCAGAAAAAAAAAAATATTTTCCATACAGGGGCTTGAATAGGTGTAATATTAATTGCCTGCTCTGTACTTTTACTGGAAATACTATGGAGTGATCAGTTTTATTATTTTTCTTAATAATAAAGATTCATGCTCAAGGGAATGCTCTACTAGAGTTATATCTGATAATTTTCCCTCTCTTACAAATGAAGATATTTTAATGTTTTATTTTCTTCAGAGGTTTGCTCTTACACTTAGCTTTGGTTCGCATTTGTGGAGGCTTAAGGGAGATGTCACGATTTTCAGAACTGCTGAAAAATCAAGACCTCCTGGTGCAGTTGTTGGCACAGGAAGGTGCGGGATGCTTTCAAAGGGCAGGCTGTGGATCTGTTCTTTTCACTTACAAGAACAGGCAGCACAGATCTTTTCTATCCCCATGGACCATTGGCATCAGGTGGGGAATGAGCTCATCTGGTGCAGCCACCCCAGCCCGCTCTGCCCCTTGGCTGGGCCTGCTGGGTTGGGTTGGGCTGAGCTCTGCCCAAGGGCCGGGACAAGCTCACCTCTGTCTGCGAGAAGTGATACTTGAAAAGCTTGTTTTTATCGGTGGTTTGAATTCCTTAACCTGAGTCTGACAAGTGGCAATAAAATACGTCACTGGGTCTTTTGTAACTCTCATAGGAGTGCGCTGTTTTCTTGCAGTCTGGAAATACGAAGGGACATGGTGTTGCCAAGCTCCATGGATCGAGTCTTCAAAATTATGAAATAGAGAAGCTTGCAATATGTACTCAGGAACCAAAGAGTTCTCTTGCTCCTGGAAATTAATTTAATATCATGATTCCAGAAGCCAGAGCATCAAAGAAAATACCTAATGTTATATAGTCTTGTCATAAAAATTATACAAATTAGCAACACTGGCACACAGGAAAACTTTTATTTAAAAGTATAAATAGACATTGCATTAGCTGCAAGTGATCTTCTGTTTATTCTTAAGTTGTCTTCAAAAAGGCATACGTTTTTGTGAGCTACCACTTAACACAAAAGGTGACCTGATGAATAAAGCAATAAAGAGTTCATAAGCTTTAGTGTTACCGTTCATTCGTTGTCTGGTGTGTCAGAAAAAACGAGACATTCCCTGTGAGCAGACAGCATGGGAAACTGATGCTGCGCCTTCAGATGCAAGCCTATTTAGTGATGGGTTTCTTGCAAATCAGTCTTTGGATTTAAGTCATGTTTTAAACAGATTTATTCATAGACTATGGTACTGGAAAGCAAGGTCAGTGTAGAGTCCATACTGTAGCTATTAAAGCAGATGGTTGAAAAATGCAAGCAGACATCTGCATCTGCTTTGCATATTTAAATGCAAACTAAAAGAAAAAAAAGACAAAGCATCTCAAGTTCTGTGGGTCTTTTAGACAGCAAATGTGTATTTCTGAGAGGAAACTCAGAATAACTTTAAAAATTCAGAAGCGCTAGGGCAGCATGAGAGGGAGATTGGGAAGAGTGTCTGTTGGGCAATAGTTTTTTAGAACTCATGAAGAATATGAAGAGCAGTGACATTGTAGTTTGATTCTTGAACTTTATACAAGAAATTTAGGCCATCATCAAAAGTCAGACTGTCACTGGGAAAAGAAGTATAATCTGCATATTTTTTTTACAGAGGAGAATTTTCAAAACTTGTCTCTGACTGTCAATCCTATTGCATTTTAAAGTAGGTACCAAAGCTACTGTAGCAGGGCTGACCAAGAAAAAAAATATAAAAAGTGAGGGTCGCTCTGAATATGCTGAGAGGGTAGTTCCACAGTTACCAGTATATCTAGCAATGACCCTATTTAATAATAAAAAAAAAAAAGAAAAAAGAAAAAAGAAAAAAACTTACAAAGAGCTGGGAATTCGTTCGGTAGATTTGCTGCAAGTACATTCACTCTCTGGTGAATGGATTTGCAGCAGTTCTGTGTCTGCTCCAGCTAGGTGCTCTTGTAGAGCAAACTGACAAGGAATGGCTTTTTTAACCCCTTGTATGTAGGCACTTGAGGAGCATCATCATGGCTCAGTGTGCAGAGGTTTACCAATTGGCACTTGGTGATTTGTGCAGAAGCCCTATGGCTTTGTCAGCACAGGGCTCTGCCAGGGTGAATAAACTGCTTTTTATGATCCTGTAACAAACTCACTCCTTTGATGTAGGCTCACTGTTTTATCAATATATATGAAGCTTGCACATAGTAATACTGTTCCTATGGAATATTCCAAGAAATGAACTGATTTGAGTATTTCTGTATAGAAAGAGAAAAAGTATAAAAATTCTACACAGAAATATTTTCTGGTGATGTTCACAAATGAATCAGTCTTATGGATGTTAGAGCTATTAAGATTTTGCACCCACTTTCAAAAACAGGATATAACATCTAGGTAAAATAGATATGTTAAACTGATGCTAAATGGTATCTGTCTTCCTTACAGAAAGACCAAATATTTGATAATTGCTTGTCATGAAAAAAACTCTCCTCCTTCTGCTCAGGTAGAAAACATATTTGCAGCCAACCCTTGTAGTGTGCGAACACTTCTGAAATAAAGTCAGTTGGTGGGAATGAATTTCTTACTGGAATTCACAGTGGCTGGAAGGTATTATTCAGCCCAGTCTCACATAGCTAATTTGCAGCTCTTTGAAACTCCTTGCTTTGGAGAAGTAACAATACTGTAATTTTCAGGGTTTGAAAGGAGGGGGGGAAACTATAGACCCTGACTGCAGACTCTATGGAAGAAAGTTCCCATTGCCTTTAATAGCTTCTCATATCCCTGGGAGCTGCAGAAACCTGCTGTTATCCTGCACATGGCACGATGAGCCTTCAGAGCAGCTCTCAGTTACGAAAGCCTGGCTTGGGGACGTGCTGGGGAGAGGTGTGTGAAAACCGTGTCACAGCCAGGGGCTGGCCGTACTATTCCTGGAAATCGGCAAGATGCAAAGGCACATTGTTCACGGCTTCTCTCCCTTCTTTATTTCTTGTGCAGTGGTGTTTTGGGAAGCGATAGTTAAGGACACAACCTGGCAGCCCTGTGCCAACATCAGATGACTGCATTTCTGAAAAAGTCTTGTTGCAGCTTAGCTGCAGAGATCTGTGTCCAGTTTACCCTTGGAGCCAGAATGACAGCACTGAAAGGGTCTGAATGAAAAAATAACTTCTCCTGTGAGCTGGCCAGAAAAGTGCTGTTCAAGCTTGTGGTTCAAAAGCAGAAATAGTTCTTTATCATGAAACAAGAAGGGATAAGGAAATATTTCTTACTTTTGTGTGGGGTTTTTTCAACTCCCTTTCCTTTTAGAACACATTTTTTATTTTTGTTACTAGTTGCACATAAAACTTACTAAACTGCCAGATTTAATCTGAATGCTAATTACAATAGACCTCAGCGTTTTTGCATGCCTTTTGGAGCACAAAACACCTGTGCTCCACAAGGCTGAATTCTCTGCTGATACCACCGGAGCCATCTTCTCCAGGGTAAACGGAGACTCCAGACATGGCTGGCTGGAAACAGTGGGAAGAGTTTTCTCATATCAGGCAGTTGTTTGCACTAGCTTTATCCTTATGAGAGAATTCAACGGCAGTTACTTGAGAAAAGGTACTTCTATTTTATTTGTTCAGTGAGCTCTTGTAGTTTATAGTCAGAAAACATCTCAAAAAGTTTTTGTCTGAAAGGAGCAAGGGAAACAAACACCTTGTGTGTACAGATGTCATATGGGCAGCCGGAAAGGAATTAGGGGAACTTGGAAACCACTGCTGACAGGATTGAGGTGGGAAGTGGGTCTGTGTGTGAAGGAGCAGTCTGATGCGTGTCGAAGTCCTGCAGTCTTACTGCCTCAGCTAAATTTTTAACTAACAGGAACAAGAGAGGTGAAATATCCTGTGCTCTTGCTTGAAATGTCTTTGCTGTTTTCATTGTTTCCTGTAGCAATGCACAGGATATCCAGCTGATTAGCCACAGCAGGCTATGTGATCTTCACAACATCTGCAGGAACCTTCTTGGACATAATGTCGTGCTGAATCTGCAGAAGAAACTTTTACAGCTTACAAGTAATTGCAAATAATGGTAGAAACTGTGCACAGCTGAGGGTGACAAAGATCTGGTCAGGATAAAGTCTTACCATTTTTTTACCAACCAAACCTTTTCAGGTCTCTTGTTTTCTCTTTATCTTTTATCTACCCGTATCTTCTTTTCTCTATATTACCATGTCCTTGTTCTCCAGGACATAGATAGGTAAGACTCATTATGTGCATTGATCGGTGTGTGAGTGTTTTTATTCTGAAATGGCCCCACCTCATCTTAACTATGCATGATTTGGAAGACATGTATGTTTTAAGTACCAGCTTCAAATTAATGTCTTTCCTCAATTGTCTTGACTTTCCTGAGGATCCCAGAATCGACAAGCTCCTAATCTTTACTGCAGTTCAACCCATTCCTTCCTTCCTCTGAAGGAATAATATTTCAAGCCTTTCTCCTTTCTTCTTTGTAGTTGCAGCTGCCTTTCTGTGCACATCTTGATTGCAGTGGTGCCTGCTCCTCCGTATTGTTCTTGCTTTTGCTTAGTTTCTGACTCTTTACATCTTGTTTGTTTGCCTTTGTCTTCCAGTACCTGACAACATCTCAGGAGGTCTGATCTTCAGGCTCTTTGTACCATCAATCTTTGAGGACAACCTGAATCATCTGAGATTTAGGAGATCCCTGAGAAGCAAACAACATCCTATTTGCCGATCCCCATTATATTAATAAACATAGTTTCTTTGTAAACAGTGAGCCTGGCACAGAGAAGCAGCATTATTTACGTAAATGTGAGGAAAATGGGGATGGAGCTCGGGATTTGAGCTGGAGTTCCAGTTGCAGCTGGTTCTTAATTTTTCCCCAGACCAAAGCAACTACTGCTAACTCAACCAAAAAAAAATTAATGTTGTATTGAAGGAAAATACTTGCATTCATTTTTCTGCATCATTAAAAATACTTTGACCAATAAATAACATGCTAATATGAACAAAATTGTCACTAGCAGAGCTGTGGTAGTAGTTAAATCATTTTTAATAAAGCCTGTTTTTGCAGCAACAGAAAGTGTTAGCTACAGTGTGTGCTTGGGAATGAGTGCCAGAGGAACCTGTCATCTTCAGGTCTGTCTACATGATTAGCTGAAAACTTGTAACTTTTAAAGCTTTTATTTAGGTTACTAACCTCTATGTACAAAATAGGCAAAAATATCCAGCAGTGCATCTCCAACTTAAAAGAATGGGTGCTTTCCTGTTCTTCATCTTAATAAAAAATGGGTGCTTTCCTGTTGGCGTCAGAGCGAGTGTGAGTCTCCCAGCAAGAGAGAAATACTTGCTCTTGTGAGGTCAGTGGAAAAACTCTCACTAACTCTGGTTTTGTTCCAGGTTCTTGCCAGACTGCTCTGAACACGTGTGGATTTATCCGGGGTTGAAACAGCTGGGGTGCCCTTCACTGCTCCCTGCCAGAGTGGCCTGTGCTGTCAGCCCTCTGCGCTGGCAGCAGTCAGAGCTGCCTCTGGTGCAGATCCATCTTCTCTCACTTGCATCCACATCAAGGCTGCTTTCTCTCCTCTGCTGAAAGCTGGAATTCAGAAGTACTAGTGCACACATGGGCTGTGCGTGTCTCAAGAGCAGTATGTACCGCTTCCCGGTTTGGAAAGCCTGTAGTAGTTTAAACATTTTTATATTAAACCCGGTGCATATATAGCTTGCTGTTTCTTCTGTTCGTTTTAACAATGGGCAAAGGTGAAAGTAGGGATGGAGGTAGTCCTTTGCTTGAAAATAAATTCTCCAGAGGGAAAGAGAAGTGGAGAATGAGAAAAGTGGGAAGAGTCACATCACCTTTCATGCCCCAGGTTCAGCTTGCAAGTGGATCCCAGAAGTGGTCCAGCTGGAATCTCTAGTGACTGGGGCTGCTTCAGTACATTAACAAGGAGTGTACGCAAGATACAATTGCTCAGGTCTGGTCAGAAAAAAAATAACAAGCACACCCTCTGGTACTCTTTAAAGTTGCACCAGTTGCAGCTGGCACTTAATCAAACCTGTCCTCACTTCACTGTTTTTGCTAAAAGGTGAAGGCCTATGCTTTTCCTCTTGTTTCATCTGCATAACGTTTTATAATCTTCTAGTAAATAAAAATGCCACTTAGGTTCCAAGAGGCCTCTGGTCACAATGCTGGGTCTTATGGAAACTCGGATTTATTAGCTTGTTTTAACATGTTGATTATTCATCTCAAACAGAGTCAACAAACATGAGTGCAGAAAGTCTTGAGAAGGGAGCCTTGTAACTGGATAACTAAACTTTTTAAGATGCAAAGAATGAAGTTCAAAACTGTTGGGGGAAAAAAAATGAAATTAAGATATTCTGAAAATTCATGGATATGAGAAATGCCATGACCTTCCTGTTTGCAATCGTTAAAAAAAAATAAAATTCTTAATCATTTGTAAGGGAGGCTTTCCAGTTCATTAAGCAAAGAAAAAAATAGCAAAGAAATTGGAGTGTGAGGGCTATATGCAATGTGCATTATATTTATCATTTATTATTTCAAGGGAAATGGCCTTCAAAGCTGACTTAGTAATACACCGTATTATTAATCACTACAAAGGCTGAAAATGTACGCTTTCAAACCATGGAGGTTAGGTGTCCATTGAATTATTGTAAAAACCATGTTCTACCTCACTTGACTATCACAGCAGAGGAAGTCGGGAATTACACCACCAAAGCCAATACCATTGTTGGGTATGAATCAATCTGGTGGCAGTTAGGTAAGAATCTTTTATTTCAGTGAGTACCTAATGTGGAATTTTCCTGTAGAGCAGAATTTAAACAGTAAGAGTTCCTGCGTAGTTTTTACTATTGCTAGTGTGGTATTCTTTGCTGGGACTAGCAAGATGCATATTTTTCAGTATATTGAAGCTTCAAGGAGTTCCTCTGAAAGGAGCACCATGTTGGTAAACAAATGTCTGTGAAGGCTGAGGTTGTTCTCAGAGTCTCTGGGCCCGCAGAAGTGCTTTCTGCAGCCTGCTAGCATTGCGTCTGCTGCACGTTTCTGGATGCTCTTTTTGTGATTGAAGGGATTTTATTAAATCTGGCAGAGTGAAATAACTCACTGAAATCAGAGTGCACTAATTTAGTAATGGGGGTTACAGAAAGCAGAAAAACATGTGAACAAGGGCATGATGCAGCTACACAGGAGAATTCCCATGTGGATAAATCAATCTTCTTTAAGGCTTACAGAACTTAGAGCTTTTCCTGTCCTAGATATCCAGCCGCCTGTAAGATAGCAGCAAGTGTGCTAGAATTACTACAGTGTTTGAACCTGTAATGATAATAACGTGTTAAGTACTGGTAGACAAAAGTTATGTGAGTGGACTATCATCATCAGTACATATTCATTAACCCCTTCCTATGTCTATGGCAATCTTCTTTTTAGCAGTTACTTCAACTATATTTTTAGTATGGCGTCTTGTATGATTTATTCATTCAGAACATCATGGTTTTCAAATTAAATCTCTCTGCAGTTGTTCTTTTTCTTTTCAAAATGGACACCTTGTTTTTATAAGACAGATAGAAGGACTGCATTGTCTAGTTTCACTTCCAACAACTTCAGGATTTTTAGACTAAGCTAATCCCAATTAATGAGTAATTTGCTTCAGCAAGGCCAGCATGTAATTCAAGCTTTCCTTTACTGCTGGGTTTTTTCTCACTGCACCCTACACCT
The DNA here is from genome assembly GCF_036013475.1 of Columba livia. NCBI lineage: Eukaryota > Metazoa > Chordata > Aves > Columbiformes > Columbidae > Columba > Columba livia. Next base: position 34,989,757 of record NC_088642.1, read on the forward strand.
GCTTCCCACCCCCAAATCTCTGCAAGTGTTCACAGGGATATTCGGCCCTCAGCCCATATGGCACAAAACCAATTGTCAACCTTCAAACACTCTGCAATCTTTTAGAGAGCTCTATAAAGAGCCTTTTCAGCAGGGATGAGAGAACTGGTTTTTTTGTTACTGTCGGTATACCTTGTTTTAATTCCCATAGTTTACACTAAAAACTGACACTGACCCAACTTTGCTAGTTGAAATTTATTTGCAAAGAGTTTTTGGCATCGATTTAGAGACAGAGCAATAAACTGTAGCCCAAGGGTTAAGAGAGATTAAAATTAAGCAGGGAAAAGGGAGAATTGTGCCAACTAGGAAAAGGGGGAATTTCCAGGGAACAATAACATTACCATACACTTACCTAGCATCCTTTATTTGATTATCTTAAAGCTCATTATGAGAATTAATGGAGCCTCATAACTTCCTTGTGAGGCAGGTACTGCATTACGATACTGATTTGCAGATGAATAAACAAAGGCTTGTGCAATCTTGGGACTCTCAGCAAAGTCATAAATATTCCCAAGAGGAAATTGGGAAGAGGTAGCAAAAGATGAGCTAATGTAGCATGGGCAGGTATCTACCAATGAACCACCCATGCAGTGTTCAGTCTTAATTCAGCATGGCTGCCTGGCATTCCTCTCCTGGAGAAAATTGGCTTTGAATGTTAAGAAGAGAATGCTGAAGATTTCTTCACCCTAAAAAAAAAAAAAAAAAGAACAAGTTTTGAGACCTGGTAGTTCAGTGGGCTCCTCACCTGCCGCTGAATAGCCACTCCAGTCCTGCTCTGCCTTTCTCTCCTGACACTTTGTTTTCTGGTTTCTTCAGTGCAATACAATTGCGTTAGTAGTGGCCTGTCTCTGCTAACACCGGGTTTGACTCAGCAGTCTAAAGGGAATTTCTGACTTCTGTGTTTGGCTATGATTTATTCTTAGGGGGGAAAAGATTTGGAACTTGGAAAAATCATACATTTCCCAACCTTTAAAAAATAAGCTGAAAGACCACCAGTGGGTGACAGCTTTATATCTCCTGTGTTTGCCCCTACTGGAGAGCACAACTAGTGAGAGGAAAATGCCCCACTTACATCTCATCATGAAGAGCAGGCTTGACTTGCACTGTGACTAAGTGCCTGATCCCTGCATGCCAAAATACATACCTCCTAATTGACATGAAAGCAGCTTCTGACTTGGTATTTAGGATGTAACACAGCTCCTAGCACAGGCTTGGTTTCCAGAATAAAGCACATTCTTTTCTACCATGCATGTTAATGCATTGTCCTTCTTCCTTCTCCTAATAGCCCGTGAGATTTGAACTTGGAGTCAGCAAAGTAGAGGCTTTGTGAAGCACAAAAGAACACCAGGTTTTTATCACATCATGCCTGTATAAAGAGCTGTTCAGCCATTCAGTTGCTGCTTGTATTGTGCAGCTGTTATTCTGCTGCTGAGAACATCTTGCTGTCGACACTGAGTAGTACCTGCAGGAAACCCTGGCACACTGAGCTTTTTAGGAGGAGCTGGGCTTGGGCATTTGCCAGATCCCTGCATGCAGAGCCAAGATATTTTTTCCCCCCATGCCTTTGCCATTCCAAAATCCTTGTTATTATTCTTACTTATTTAGTAAGAAAATTTTTTTCTGCCTGCCAGCATCTGTTCTGGGGTGTTTGACAATGATGTCTTCCTGACCTGATGAAGGTCCGTGTTTCTTGTCTTCCAAACCTACTTTTCCAAAGCTGACAGTGGGGCTGTGATGGGCGATGGCAGCACTGAGCTGGCTGTGTTCTTAGTGGGGGCATGCGGTTTTCTTGCACAACGGCCCTTTCTTTGCTGAACTGATGGTCAGTATCTGGTCAGCCTCATCTATTTAAAGTCAGCCAAGCAGGAATCCCAGTGCTGGTGGAGAGGGTGCTTTGTTTGCTTACCAGTTAACAGGAACTTCAACTGTTTCCAATTAAGAACAAACAACTGTGTGAGGACAGAGTGAAGGAAGTGTCTGAAACCCACAGAAGAGAGAGGGGTCAGAGATAAGCTAAGGCTCATTCAGCCTCCAGGGCTAAATTTGGGTCTGTGGAACTGGGGATACAATTCCCACTGTAGTTCAGGGCTGAAATTCTTCTGACCGATTAATGCAAATGGCTATATTTTTAGCCTGGCATCCTAAAGAAAAAAGACTTGTGTGATCATACTGTCTGTGTATACGCATTTGCCAGCTTCCAGTAACTTTTGAGTTTTTGAATTGACTTAGGCCAGACTGCTTGACAGTGGTTTTCCCTGGTCCCTCCTGAAACACCGTGCAAGCAGGTGAAAGCCTGTGGCTTCAGAGAGGCGAAGGGCATGTGGGGAACTCTGTCCTTTTAAAGACATCAGCATCAGGACACAAATTCCTAACAACCAAGGCTTCTCTGGTGCTAGTGCTTCGTTAGTAGTAACATTTCCATATAAATAAACAGAACATTCCTGCTGTAAGGTTGTGTGAGGCTGGTTTTAGTATATTGCATTTCACAGTGCCCAACACATCATATAACATAAACTGGCAGACTAGCTAGTGCAGAATATGAATTTCCTAAGTCCTGACTTGCTGGCTACTCTCCCATTTGCTTTATTAAATTAAATGGCAGTTTTGTCTGCCTACGTTTTTTCAGGATCCAGATGCACACTTTGTGTATTTTTAACAGTTGGAAAGTGTAACAGTACATAACTCCTGATCTTTGCTATATGGGTTACTAACCTTGTGCACCTTGCATGGGAAATATAACCCTATTAAAATATGACAGTACTGTAAAAAAACATGCATGGAAAAATTCATGGAAATCAGTGAGTGTATGCAAAGAACAGCGATGTGTTGGATAACAGCATGGCTGGCTGGTAAGTGATATACCAATGTAAAATATCTATTGTATGTGCTCAGCACTTAAGTGTTCTCAAATATTTGTGATTTGTTTGTTAATTTTTTAGTTGGTTTTGAGAGGAAGAATGCTGGAGGTATGTCATCTGTATTTCTGACTGGATCCTTTAAATCCAGTGAGAATCTTTTCACCGACTGAGAGCTGAACTGATCCCTTATTTTAAAAATTAGCCTAGTCTTTCTTTCACTTCGAAGTGGTGTAGCAAACATTTAAAACCCTTGAAAGTACAATTTCAGGCTGTAAAATGGAGCATTGTAGATCCCCTTCTCATGTGGAATTGATTTGATGTCTGGGACTGCCAAATTCCAGACCGATACAAATTGCAACAGCTGAGTTACAATTTTTAAATCAACCCTGAAGATGAGGGATTTATGATGTTTTCATGGGAAGGACGTTTATCTTTGCAGCTGTATGAAAACAGAGGTCTATTCCACTTAGATTTATCTACCCAACTCCCATGAGACAAGTTAGGTACATGTTTTGTTGGGCTTTCTGTAAATATCCTTGCTGCCTCTTATTTCTTGCAGGTTCGCTTCCCGCTGATTGTGCTTCTCTCCCAGTCCTGTCCTTCCTGTCTTGCTCTTCTTCCATTCCACCTTGAGGCTTAGCGGTCTTTTCCCCTCCTTGTGGGCCATTTGTCAGTCCTCTCTGATGCATCCACTGACTGAGGTGTACGATGGTGCTCTGCAGGAGGACATTTTCCTGTGCTTTTATAACAAGTCCCTGTGCTGCAGGCAACAAACACAATGACTGTATAAATCAAGCCACACATGGATACACACAGGGAGCTGGGCCCAGACTCCAAATCTTTCACCTCTGAAACATACGGACAATTCTCATACACAGGCAAAATTCCCTTGGATCAGTAAGTCTCCAGGTTTTTCTACTTTGGATCTCACAAGAGTGGTATTGTTGTTTGGTGGACCACCTGCCTTCCCACTTATGATCTGAAAGTGACCTTCCCTTTCATTTGTGATTAAAATGCATCTCTGAGACAACCACAGTGTTTACCACTGTTAGATGGCTTGTGACAGAGAGGTGCTGGCAGAAGTAGTGACCCATGGGACATAAACTGTTAAGCTGCATTTGGATGTAGCCATAGCATTGGGACCTGGAGTCTTCCTGTGAACCAACTGCTAGGAAGGTAGCATCTTTTCCTTCTTTAATACATCAGCTGATATACAGAAGATTTCCCTGTGTCCTTCCCTCTCCTTGAATTATTTCTGTAAGATTAAAAAGTTGATGAGTTAATAAAGAAAAAAAATAACACACACCCATGAGAGCCAATTTCCAAGCACAGACTCCATATGAAAATGAGTATGATACACAATGGTAGCTTTAATGATGTGTTTTCTTACTCTTTCAATTCCTTCCATCCAGCTGATGTTCTATTCTTATTTCCATTTTCTTATTAATCTCCTCTGAATCTTTTTCCTTTCTTATCCCTTTGCCCGTAATTGCATTCCTTCACTTTTGAAGATGCTTTTACACATATCTGCATCTGTCCTTCTGCCTCACAGTCTTTTTATAGCTGTATTCATTTTGAAATGTCCTTTTATCTTTGTATTTTTTGCTCCATCTCCCACTCACCAATAGTTTCTCTCCCTCCATGCCCAGATGCCATGACAGCTCTCCGTCTCTAGTCTGCTTCACCTGTCTGAACCTCCAGCTTCTCAGTTTTCAGAGTCTTTGTTCTCTGCTTCCCAGTACCTGTAATCAGGTCTGCTCCTTGTTTTCCCCACTTTAGCCTTGCTCTTCCCCATTTCTTTTCCAGGCTCTTCCATCCGCCATGTGTAAATATAACTGTACCTTCAGCCACTTCTGTTCTTTAGTGTGGGAAATCTATGTAGGAATCTGAGAGTAGGATTTCATCTCTAGTATAAGATACATTTTGGAGGCTGTGGTGGTGATTCATGCCTCCTTCTCACATAGGCCCACTCCTCGTGTTTACTTAGGAGTCCTAATAAATCACTGGCACTGGAGGGCATTGGTTTTTCCATTGATGGATGTTACTAGATCAGTATTGCCTTGAAAGCATCATAGTATGAGAACAGATTAAGACAGCAGCCATGTAGTAGTGGGATGTGGGTAGATGCAGCCAGCATCAGCCCAAAGGTTGCTGAAGCTTGTAACACTGCCTCATCTCTCTGCATCTTCACATATGCTCAGGTAGTCATACCTCTTCTGTGTTGGCTTTCACAGTATTTTCCACAGGGCCTAAAACATAGTCCATGTAGGAGCACTGCTTGAATTTAATCTCTCACTGTACCCACCATTTTATACTATACCAGCTTGTACAAATGCCTTAATACCTTCTTCTGCAACTGCTCCCCATAGTGAAGTCAATAGGATTTCTACATGTGGAATGAATGACAAACTCCACTACTTTAAAGTATAAACACTTCCCAGAAGTAGGGAGTGCATCTCTCTGTCTGTGCAGTGCCAAGCACACAGCTGGTGCTCAATAAATAATATATGTATAGGCTTGGTAAGGAATGACTGTTCGTCTAGTGCAGCTGAGGTGAAACATCTTTTTGTAACGAGCGGCAATGCATGATCACTTTTACTGGTCTGTTTTATAATTTAGGCTTTAAATGATGAAAGTATATTAGCCAGCTAGTTGAGGGGAAGCTCATTTACACCGCCTTCACACAACATGTCCCATGTTTTAAATGACAGGAAGGATAGCTAGTTCTCTACAGCCGAATGCATAGTGATTAAACTGTCTGGGCACCAGCAGTAGGCAGCCATCGAACAGATCATTATTAAGATGGCTATAATTACAGAGTCAAAGCAGCCCCTTGCAGTGCACTGGTAATCTGCTTTGAAAACTGGGGGCACAATGGCATATCTCCTTTATATGTTGAGGCACAAGCTGTGCAAAGTAGCTGCAGATTTTTATGTTACGTCAGTTGTGTTTTAAGCTGTTAACTGCCCCTGCCTGCTGTTTGGAAGCTGGCCTGTTTTTCTGACCAGGGGGATCTCAGATAAGTGCTGAGCAAAGGGCTGTTTGGGAAAAACAAAAAAAAAAAAAAAGAAGTATAGCTGTGACACCTCTACAAGAGCTCTCATGGTATTGCTTTAGTCATTAGCTGAGTGGATACTTGAGCTTAATCGGTATCAAAGGGACATACACAAAGTCATCTATTTCATTAAGCTAATTTGCATGACTCGGCTTACCAAGAATCAAATTTTCATGTATTGTCCATCTTGCTGTCAGCAAAATAAGGGGAGGGGGAGGAGTAAATGGTAAGCAATGCAGGACTGAGATGTGGTAGTGTTCATTCCTTTTTTCAGAGGTACCTGCTCTCTCAGGAGCCTTCATTGCTTTTGGATACCAAACATACAGACTAGTAAGCTTTATAATGTTTATTTTTAGTAACCTCTACTTAGAAATGAAACTTACAGAGCTTTGTTAAGTGCAAGATCTTCCAAGCAGTGTATAGTTAGGCTTTTAGCTGCTGCCGTGGTTGAAGTGGAAGGTGTTGGTTTGGGAGAAGGTGAGAGGAGAATTAGAATGGTTAGCTAAAATAGACCTTCAGCCTCCTCTGGTCCCCAAGAGACATCAGTGGAGTGTTTTGTGTGTAGCTTCACACAGCACTGGAGTCCCAAGGGAATTGCTACTGCTGTTTATTTTGTACCAGATCTGGCTGTGGCTTTAACAGAAAGCTGTAAAGTGTTGAGAAGCTGTTCTTGTTCTTCTGTTGTGTCCCTGGTGCTCATGACACTGTCCTCCTTCAGTAATTATTTTTTTGTCTGTCTTTCTCTCTCTTTCTTTTTCTCTCCTTCTCTCTTTCCTTCTTTCTTTACTGCTATCCTTCCAAAAGAAAGGTAATATTTAATATCTTCCTTTCCATTACTGCTAGAATTGAAACTTAATGACTATTGAGTGAAACCACATTCTTTTAGTTGTATCATCTGGTAACTGTTTGCATATTAAATCTTCAATTTGTCCAAGGTACTATTGACTGAGGTTTGCATTAAAGTGCGAATTTGTTGTGATGATTAGATTATTCTGGTTAAGACCAGCTGTTGGAGTCTAATAATTAAACGTAATTTAACTTGATTGATTAGACAGAATGAAGGGACACTTTCATAAGACAACTGAAAAAAATTGGGGCATCATTTCTCTTTTTACTGAACCAAGACTGAATGGTGGATTCTGCAGTCTGCTCCCAGACCCTGCCCAGGGTCTTTCAGACATCAGTGTTTCTGAAGTCTCCTGTTTAGGAAAAAGATTTAATAACAACTCTTTTGTTATTTGGGTAACTTTTGTAAGTATCACTAGAAAAAAAATGTAGCTGTGACTGATCAGTTCGTAATGATGGAAAAACTAAACAAATGCATGACTATGAGTTGAATATTTCCAGTGAGATGAATCATCATGTTTGTGTTCCTTGAACTGCAAAACTGTGCTCCGGAGCCATGTCCCTTCTGAAACAGAAACTGCAAGCAATAACCCATCTGTCTTGAGGAATGGGTCCCATGTCTTTGCATGTATGAATGCTTCGGCTTTTAAGGACTTGATGCTGGACCGAAGTCAGCAATTGAATGCTTTTTTTTGAGCTCAAAACATTGATCTGACCAGTTTGGGATGCTGGAAGTCAGTTATGGAGACCGTTATGCTACAGAAATGCTGTCAATATTTTTACAGTTTGCTAACTAAAATTTTTGCTTAGGAAGAGAACAGGGCTAAAGAAGATGTGTTTGAATCAAGAACTGCAGATAGGAACAGTTTTTCTTGCACGTCTGAAAATTGAAAAAAGCACCTTTATCCACTTATGTATGTGTTGTCTATGTGGACTGTAAGCTTTTCAGGACAAGGCCTTTTTTTCTTAAAAATTGGACAGCATCTAGCATTCTTGGGGCAAAACCCAACTATAGGAAAAAATAACCAAAAAAGTGTTCCAGTTCAATAGCATCTTCTGCCAACGAAGATGCCTTTTTTTTTTTTTAGTTTTTCTTTTCTGTTGGTAGTGCTACTTTAAGCCAAAGCAGTATTTTGCCATAGGGGTTGTAGCCCTAACTTTATAATCGCACCAGTGACAGACAGAAACTAAGTTACATTCTTCTAGGTTATAGTTGGGTCCAGCCAGCAATAGAAGTGATAGGGTGGACAGGACTGCTTAGTGCACTACTTTGTTCAGCTGATGCAGGACGTTGTTTGACTGTAGATGATGTGCAGTTGCTTTGTGACAAAGCAGTAATCAGTGATAAAATTGTATTGTAGAAAATCATCCATTCATCTATTGTATTGCTTTGCAGAGTCAAAGAGAAAAGGGTATAAGAAGGAGGAAATATGGAGAAGTGCTTGTTGCTGAGTAAGTTCAAAGGAGAGGTTTCTTATCCTTGTATTCAAAACCGTGTTACCTCTGAAGTTGCATTTGGTTTTGTTAATTAGAACTGCTTTATTTCAGGCCTGTCATAAAAGAGAGCATACCTTTTGTCTGCATTTACATTAGAAATATCTTAAAAGTGGCATAGATTTTGTGTGTGTTGGTTCATGCAGTGCAATTAATCCTACCTGAGAGAGATCTAGGCAGAAGGGCCCTGTGGAGGATGTGTGGCTTAGCACTTTTGTCCTAATGCGTTTGCTCTTGCACATTGCTAAGCATACACAGCAAGAGAAGAGGCTGAAGTGGAAGTTGTTATAAAAAGATTCTTGTCCTCATTTGCATTTCCAGTCAGGCAAAATTCTTCTGGATGACTGTGTCCTGCCCCTGGGGAACGCACAGCAGGGGTGACCCGCTTCATTCCTGGCAGAGTGAAATGCTTATTTTCATTTGGTGGGCTGAGGAAAAAGAGGGTGCCTAGCTCTGTCAGTTGAGAAAGAGCATGGAAGTTGATCCGTCTCAATGACAGAAAAAGAAGGAACATGTCTGGTGAGCCCCAGGGGGAAGCAGCTTCCGCTCCATCTTCTTCATTGTTCTCTCTATCACCATTTCTCTGTATAACACCTGCCTTCAGAGTTTACCAGCATTCAACTAAGAGAAATAATGCTCCAAGTCAGGTTTATTAAAATGTACGTAAGAGGTGTATTCCAAGTTTAGTCACCCTTGGATCATCAGGAGCTGTTTTTTTTATTTATGTGGAGCACTAGCAATCTTCTTAAAGCCGTCCAAAAAAGGAGGGAATATACCATCTGTCCCCATGAGCTTGCAGCAGAAATAATGTTTTCAGCTTTGGAGGAACGTAAGGGTGTGTGTGAGTAAGAGGAGTAATCTGTTCTGCTGTAAGGAAAGCCAAATCTGTTCTTGCGTGAGGAAAGCCAAGTCCTTTTACAAGGGAGAGTCCCTGAATGTAAGTGCTGGGAAGGGGTAGGTTTGTGGGGAGCTCCCTAGGATTCAGACGGAGAGCGTACAAACATTTCTCACAGATTCTACCAGGGAGGCAGGCATCAGCATTCTCAGCCTCACAGACCAATTCCGTTCTTTATAAAAGCACTTTATTGTGGAGTATTACCAGTTTGCAACTCCGTGTTGCCCCTCTTGTCTGGGTGCTTCTCCTGGCAGACCATGCACAGGTTGTTTTGTCCCATCTGGGGCAGTAAGTAATACTTTCAGGACACTGAGGAAAGAAAGTATGGTTATTTGCTGAGGGAAAAAAAAACCTAAGGAATGAAGTTGTGGTAGACACTGGTATTCAATTAGGTGATTGTAAATTTTCAGTGAATTTCCACCTTCTTCCCATTTTTTTAAAATATGTGAGAACATACTCTTTTTTATTATTGTTATTATTAACAAATTTGTTCTTCAACGTCTTCTAAGAATGGCATTTGTTCTGTGACTGGACATGTTTCTGACACCATGTGCAGTAAGCTCCTTTCTGGAAGTTTTGTGAGAACATCAAGAAGCTCTGGGCTGTTTGTCCCACTGAAGTGCCTCTATGGCTGGTGTCTAGGAAAAGCTGTTGCTGACAGTTCTGAGGCAAAGTAGGTGTCAGGTGACAGGGTCCCTCTGAGCTTCAACAAAAGATTTTGTAGGTTAAGTGCTTCCTTTCTAAGTTACGTTTTTCCAGTAGAAGAGGGAAAATGTCTGAAGGGATGTCCTTTAGATGTTTTTGTTGCTGCAAGTCATTGAGAGGGGTCTCTTCCAAAAAGCTTTTTCACTGAGCCATCACAGACCATTTTGTAGGTGGTGTTGCTCCTGTTGTTCAGGATACCAGAAATTATCAATGTATACAGCCATAGACGCTGCAAAAAAGACTTTCACAAGCAGAGATCAAATATAGGGGCATACACATGCCAGTAGTTTCTTACTTGATGTAGTGATGTTTACCACAGAAGAATAATACCCATGAGATTCTGTTTTGAATTTCTCACAGGCAGATTTTAACAAGAAGGAATACAGTGCTGAATATGACCAAGACCATCTAATTTGCTCTACTTTAAGAAAGCAACAACTCAAACCAAAAGGAGAATTTATTATTTTAAAATATTAAGTGTAACCTCAAATTTCACAGGAAGTTTGGATCCGGTATTTCTATTTCTTCACATTAGATAGGAGACTTTGCCCAAAAGCCATATAAGTTGGTAGATTTTTAACTGAGTCTTTATGTAAGTATGTTTATTTTTATGAGGATTCAGGTATTAAATGTACACAGTGTTTTCTAAGTGGAAGGCTTATAGGTAGAGCAACACCACTCTTGAGCTGATGCAGATGGAATGAGCTGTAGAGCAACTATAGTTCTTTCTGAAGTCTGGTGGGAATTGGTAGTCCACAATAGCAGATGTCAGTATCAGCATTTCCACTGATATAAATAAAAACAAACCAATGCCCTTTAGTTGTAACTACTAACAGTGTGACTCTGCTGCAGGCTGGAGAGTCACTGCTCTGCGGTGCAAGGGAGCATAATCTGTGAGACATCATTCATACATGTAGGCAAGGTTTGACATGGGGGCTGCCAGATTGGAGTCCAGTTGTGAATGTCACACCTTGATGGCAACCTGGATCTCTTCAAGCTTTTTTAGTGAGTTCAGCATGGTCTGTGCATACAGCCTTCAGCCTCATTGAAAAGTAATTTGATTTTCCTGGTCTAATGTCTTTTGTGCTTTTTTTTTTCGCTTCTGTCTGCTGGCAGGAATTTGAATCTTGGCTGTAGATCGGCTCTTGGCAGCTGATCAGCTGAATGTCCACGTTATTGAGGCCAACCCAAAGTTAGAGGAAACTCTGCAGCATTTTATATAAATCATATAAGCGGCAGAACTGCAGAGTAAGAAATAACAGCAGCAGTTTGCCAGCTACTCTTCTTCCCTGTTCCTGCACAGAAATTTCTGTTCTGTCAGGCAAGCTAGGAAGGATTCATTTGGTTTCAAAAACACCTGGCAGTCTTGTTAAAAACCCGTAACTGTGTATGCCTACTTATCAAGCAGTCTTGTCGAATTCACATAGATGCACTCAGCCATTGCTTTTCCTGCATCTCCCACTTTAAGGAATTAAGTTGCAGAGGCTGGGGGAGAAGAGGAAAAGATTTGGGAACAGGTCTGTGGTTGTCTGGGAAAGCCTTATTATTCTGGTTAGAGCCAAACTTTCTTCAGTGAGCACCAGAGCGAGAGTCTTCCCATCCTGGTGGTTGTTATTTAATCACTGGGATGATGCCTGCGTTCTGTCTGTTGCATAGTGTAGGCTTTTTTTAAACTCCACAAAATTAGCTGGAATATTCATAATGATGTTTCAGCATCAGTCATTAGCTTTGTGCTAGTGCCGCAAAAATGACTTCTCTTCCCGTGTATCTCATTATTTGCAGTTGGAACCTGAAGGCAGCCAGTCATTCCCAAAATAGCCATAGGAAGTGCGAGCAATATAGAAAGGTCTTTGTCTCACTGTGGGGCTTTGGGTTGCATAGCTGAGCCTGCCCTAGCACAAGGCCTGGAAACAGGCTGCTGTCTCATCTGGGTGACAGTCTGTGTTGTCCTTTGCAAAAACACTGCACGTGGTATTGAAAAGGCAGAGGATATTCCCTGCAGAAGAAAAGAATGACTTTGCCTTGCTCTACCAGTGAGCCGGGGAACAGATTAGAGGCTTTTCCTATCCGCAAGGAAGGTCATCCATCATGCCCCATTCAGGCAGTCATACTCAGTGGGCTTGTTCTCTCTTGCTACACTGAACCTTTTTCTCCACAGCTTTTCCAGGGAAGTAAAGCACATAATAACAGAACTGTTGCTTTTGTGACTTGTACTACAGGCATTTTGTCAATGCTGCTTTGACTTCCTTTTCTATGCTGTTCTAATTCCCTCACACTGTGCTGAGAAACAGGTGTGAACAAATGTGTAAGAATGCGTGTATTCTTCAGTATGTGGGTGAATGCGTGTCAGGAGGAGAGAGCAGTGTATTTATGTGGCTCACCTCTGTCTAACCCTAGTATTTTTTTAAATTTTTCTGACCCACATCACCTCAATTTTAACTTTACCCTTGAAATCACATCAGATAGTTCCTGTTTCCTCTCAAAAACAGACCCCCAGTATTTAGAGTGATCTTACACTGTTCTATTAATTACAGGAATTGTGACTTTTATATTCAGAGGTTAATTGATGATATCTGCATATAGCATTTTCCCTTAAAATAAATAGAGTTACAGTAATTAACCTTATGTCCAGGTTAACAGACAATATCATTTGTCTCAGCAGTATCCTGAAGTAGGATTTTTCTTATGTAGCTGTTGGCTTCTTGCTTTGCTTTCTGTTTTCTTCACAACCCTGAAGCAGTGGAATGAAGGGAAGAGTGAAAAATGTGTCATGTTGGCATATTGAGGTGATACCCTTACTCAAAATGCGTTCTTTAGAATAGTGTGCTTTTCTGTATTAACTTGTCCACAAAGCTGTTTGGATTATCTGTGATGTAAAATCTGGGAATTTCTTGGGCATGAATCTAGGCAGAGCATGGCTCTGAGTCTGACACTTGCAGCTAGCAATTACTGGCAAACTGCAGGAACTGGATTATTGCAAGCATCATGCTCATCTCAGAGGAAAAGCAAACTACATAGATTTTCTGTCTCAGAGTCAGATTTATTCCACTCCTTTAAGGTTTCCAAAAATATCAGCAAGAAGCATGGGACAACAAAGAGTAATCACAAAAGATAGAGAGAGATCTATGAAATTCTCTAACCTGTGATATCTGAGCCTTTTAAATTTGGGTGAACATCTATGAATATATGGGCACATGTGAATGGATGGATGTCTGAGGGAGAGAGTTATCAGAGGTAGTGCTGAGAGACAATGTTCCCAGTCAATTTTATTGTTTTCTTAGCACTCAGAATCTTCTGCGTTTTTTTTTTTCCCCCTACCAGACATCTTTAAAATTTCCCTCAGGGCTTACATTTGTTTTGTGGACATTTTTCATTTCTGCGGTAATCTATTTCATACTCTTCTGCAAGGTGCAGAGAAACTTCAGAAATATGATTTCATAAACAAATTAGGGGCTGAAATTATAAATACGCATTTATAACTCTTTGCTTACCTGCATTTATTTACCTGTTAGGGTCAAATATAACTTATCCTGATGAGTTTGCCTGATTTCCAGAGGGAAAAGCCTTACCTTTTTTTCCACCTATAAGAATCAGCTTGCCTGACCACACTGTGTCTGCCTGTCCTCATGCAGAGCAGCCTTCCCCAGAATACGATGCTGACATTTAGCCTGAGTTATCCTGTTGCTGTGACTAGAGTATTGCAGTGTGGAGCAAGTGGTGGCCTCTGTCGAGGTGGCTGTTGGGGTAAAGCACTTTTGGGTAGTCTGGTGTCCACAGCTGGAGTAATTGATACGTCAATGGTAATGTTTGCTCTTAGCGTTTGCAGTGTTACAGTAGATTTCATTCACATTTTGAGGGTAGGGGGTGTAGTTTGATGTTGTATCAAACCACATCATGACCAAGTTGATTGGTGATTTTTGAAAAAATACTCTGAAAAAACTTGCTGTTTCACTCAGGGGAATGAAATTAGGTTAATGGGTCAATTTCTGCATAAATAGATTTAGGACCAGAATTGGCTAAATTGCACAAAAGCTAACCATTATTCTCTGATTACTTAACAGATGACTTAAATGTGGGGATTTGTATTTTTCTACTGTTTCATGACCTTAAAAATTGACAGTTTCATTTCAAATAAATGGGACAAGTTTCCTGAAGAATACAGCCAGGGCTCATGCACTAAATGTATGTATGAACGTTTCTTGGATTAACAAAAAGCAAAGGAGAACTGTTTGTGATTACATTGAGTTTTAAACACAGTAGTGTGTTGTATGGGATCCTAACTTATTCTTCAAAGTTAACCTATGCCCTTGTATATTGATCTGATCTGTTTTGCAGATGTAAGAGGACTGGAAATTAAGGTTTTCTTCCTGCTTAGAGGGTGAAGAGGGACTGCAATCCATTTAAGTATGTACCAGCAGTGAAAGGAAGCAAATGCTAAGTGTCTGAGGGAGTGTGACCTGAAGAGCTGGCTGAGCTGTAGGGATTGTTTTAGGATTACTGCCCGATCCCAATGTTATGTTTACAGCAGGCATGTGGCAGCTGAGAAAATGTCTGCAGAGCAGTGTCAAACTTTTAATCAGTGACAGTTGTCAGTATTGTTGTGAAAACATATCAGGCATTGTGTTTCACCTTTGCTATCTAAAAAGGGAGGAAGACAAAGGGAGACCACATTTCTTTCCCGTTACAGCTTTGGGTCACCTGCAGCGATGTAATTTTTATTCCATCCATCAGATGAGAGACTAGAAGGTCAGTTGACTGGCACTGATATTTCCCAGGCAAAGTGGGGGCTGGGAAGAGTAATGGCGTTGCTGGTAGTGTATCTGTTTTCTATTAAGCATTCTGAGATGAAACAGCAAAGTATGTATTAGAGATGGCGTTCTCTCCTGTCAAAAGGCAGAGATTGCTACATTTAGTTCTTAAATCAATTCAAAATCTTGACAGAGGTTTGCTGAAGTCCCACAAATAATCAATAGAACTATTTTTATCTCTTCAATGAGTGAGGCTTTTAAAAATAATAAAGACATCTTTGTAATGACCGACCAAGCTGTTCCAGAGTTAGGTCTGTTGCTCTCTGTGGTTGGGAGTGGTGAGTGAAAGGGGTTATTTAGACATTGCCTTTGTTCCATTCTGCAGGTCTATAACCCCAAAATAAAATTGCAAATGTTTCTGGCAGTTATTCTCCAGGCACAGATGGCTTTCCTCACAGTTTTGGCAAGCCTGATTTCAGTATAAAACTGAGCAATTATTAGAAAGTGAAATATTGCATGATATAATACCACTGCCACCACCATCAACATCGTGACAAATGGAGCGTTCATTGTTTCTGGTGCCATGTGAGAGAGCTAGTGCCCCTGCATTACCTCTTCCTCTAAAACCTGCACTTTTGCTGCTGCTGGTGATGCATAGACAGAGGGATGGAACAGAGCAGATGCTTTAGCAAGGAACTGTGGCCATTTTCTCATTTGCGTTGGCTCTATATTTCAATGCAAATATCACTGAACAGGTGGCTGATGAGGCCCCTATGGACTATTTACAGTAAAGGTTACAACCAAAATCGATAGGCCTGAGATGCTTCTAATTCCATCTGGGAGATGTTCATCTTCCATCTGACTGTTCCCTCTCTGAACAGCAGCATCCTATTAACACTGCAGTCATCGGGGATGTCTCACTCGGGTCAGCAGAAGGTTTCTCCTATTTAGACCTCCATTTGTTCTTTACATTTTCTTTTTGCACTGCACTGAATCGAGCAGTAATGTTGATCTTGACAAGACAGGTTGCCAGCATTAAGCATGCTGAGTTTTGCCTACTGATTTGACACCTGCTACTACCATTCGGCAGGCCGAGGCTCATCAGTGCTGCCTGGGGGTTGTCCAGATCTTTTCAGCTTATCACTTACTGAAGCAGGAGGTAGTGATGTTACATATCATAGCTGACATTATTGTGTGTGATGTACAGCTTGTAAAGTTGCAAACGAGGAGAGAAAAAGCTGGTAAGGACTCACGTTTGCACAAACCTAAACAAAATAAGCAAGTATCCCTGAAACTTGGTTGTATTTTGTATTTTGTATTTTGGCCAAAATTTTATTTTAGATTTGCTTTTTTGCAAGTCTTAGTGGGAAGATCCGTATGGTCCCTGTATCTGTGTTTCATCTAACTAGCAGTGAAGTTTGTATTGTTCTTTTTAATGAAG
Source organism: Columba livia (assembly GCF_036013475.1). Lineage (NCBI taxonomy): Eukaryota > Metazoa > Chordata > Aves > Columbiformes > Columbidae > Columba > Columba livia. The sequence continues at coordinate 35,005,838 of NC_088642.1, forward strand.
GTAGATGCTGTTGCTTACTATATGAGGCAAAATCGCTCTCACTGGTGTCTTTCCCTTGGGCCTAATAGTCACATCTGGCATGCAGCCCACAGCAGCTGGGCAATGAGTAAGCAGTACTGAATCCAGTTAAAATGGTAGTAAAGTGTGTATACCAGAGGGCACCCCTGCATTCCTCTTACGGTCAGGGAGAACTTGGTACAACAAAAGATGCAATGGAGTGTGCTTCATACACATAATATAGGGTCAACAGGGATGTTGGAGAGTGGGAGGCTTCCCCTGGGCACTGCCTCTTTCTCCTTATTCAGGAGAGACCTCTTGCCACCACATGATTTGAAGGAGTGCAGGTGAATATCCCAATGCAGCCTCCCTGTCATAAGGGCCAGCTACCTGGAGTGCTAGAGTGCTTTTTTGGCTACATGAAATGAATGGCCAGCTGTAGAGACAACAGGAGCAGGACAGGAGAGGAAAGATAGATGATGGCTGCACCATCAGTCACAAAAAGATATTGGAGGTTGGTAGTGATGATGGGCATGGAGTTGGCATTAAGTCTCTGTGGCCACCTGCACCACCATTCAGGTGACTGAGCATCAATCATGAGAGAAATGACAATACAAGCAGAAGAGCTGGCCATCCTGGGCACTGTCCTGCCATGTGCCAATTCAGTTGTCACGTCTGGCACTCCACGCGGTGTCTTGCTGGTAGCCACTTGTGTCTCCCCTCTCTTGAGCTCCCCAAGCACCCGCTGGGCTTCTGTTCACTCACATCTGTCTGGGGCCCTTGGCACCACTCAGCCTGGGCATTTTGCATCATCCTTCCTGCTGCCAGGTGCAGCCGTGCGAGGTGGCTGAGCAGCAGCTCGCCCACCACCCAAACAAGCGTAGACAAAGGTTGCTCTCCCAAACAGCTCTGCTGTGCCAGCCTAACTTTCCTCGTTTCCTGGAAGCTGCAGCCTGCAGGTTGTATTCCTTTCTTTTTTGTAAGTGTGGATGCGTTATTCCTAATTTCTTTCTCTGACTTGCACAGAACTCTTGTCTTTCACTTTCTAGGAACTGTGAATTTAAAGGGGTAAATAGCAGTAACGGCGTTCTCTACTCAGAGGTTTCCAAAGGCTTAGCCAAAGGAGATGAAGGGTGTTTGCCAGCATCGTATGGCAAGTCTGTACCATGGCAGGGAACAGCAGTCAGGCCGTCCGGCAGATTTCTGGGCTCTGTGGCAAAGCATGTGCTACCTAGATCAGTATGTGCTTTTTCTGCATGGATAGATATATCTTGCTCTGGAAGTCACTTTCAATAAGACACTGAAGTAGGATTTGGGTTTCTGATTCACTTGCATGCCTTTAAATCTCTTACTGCAGGGCAGTCTAAAATGTTTTTGTTACCTCTGTTATGCAACTCAAAACAGTCTCTTCTCTGCTTTTCTTTGTGGTTCTTTTGTTTTTCCCAGGGTAGGAAAGGAAAAGCTGATTGTGATGGGAAGTGCTATTTGCTGAGTATTTCAAGAGTCATTTCACAGAGGCTGCTACTTTTTCTTGTCGCACATTTTTCGTTCAAATTCATATGGCTTCAGTTTTTAGTTTCCTCACTGTTTGATTAAATGTTGTTCCTTCTTGCTAGATTTACTGTCTTTTTGAAGAATAAGTCATTTCTAAATGTTTGTAGAAACAAAAGAACTTTTTTAAGACAGCCCTGTTTTTTATGGCCATTAGATTATGTGGTCTTGCTTCATGCATAACACAGACCATTCAATTTTGTCTGGTAATTCACACATTAAGCTTAATAATTTGTGGATCGAAGTGCAGCTGTCGTGTATGAACACAGCCCATCATAGTATAAAGAAGGTTTGTAATAAATGAATATAACAAGATCTCTCCATTACTGAGCAGGTTTACTGTGCCATGGGAAAATTCTGACATGATTACATACTTTGATTTTACTTGGAGTTCCAATGGGGTTAGTTGAACATACAGTGCGGCCAAAGCAGCAAGATGGGAGGTTTTCTAATATGGAAGAAAGTCCTTTTCTCTATTCTGCCAGCCTGACTGAATTTGTACATTTATTCCTCTTGATCTGACACAGAAATGACTGAGCAAGCTGAGACAGGGGTAAGGAACAGAGGTACCAGTACAGCAGCCTCAGGAGAGAACCAGCAGCTGGTTTATACGGCCAGAAAGTGCAGGGCAGTGAGGAGGAGGAATAAAAGGAGGAAGAGGAGGAGGAAGAGGAGGAAGGGCAGGGCTGGAGGGTGAATCTGGCTGTGCTGGAAGAACTGTCGGCAAACAAACTGCAGGATGGGGACACAGCAAGATCCAGGTGGTTGAGGAGAGAAGCCAGGACCCCATTGCCACTGTAGGGAAGGAAGTTATTTATAGATGTGTCTGTGCTGCCACTGCTTTTGCTCTTAAATTCGTTCTCAAGATTAAATCTGGCCTTACAATTTTATGGCGTTTACCAAGAAGTTAGCTCTTCCATTTAGCATGTTTAATGTGATTTGTATAACCCTTCTGGAACTTAAAACTGTAAATACAATAACATGGTTACCAGGGTATTATGGCAGCAGCCACGTAACCATTTCTTTAGCCAAGCACCTATTCTATATGCATTTCCGCCCAGACTGTTGTTCCCTAAATGCTAAAAATATCAGACAGCAAAAAGCTCGTTATGGTGGCTTCATGTTGGCTCAGGTAGCTGTGGATAGCCATGGTGGAGGGCACTTGGCACAGAAAAATTCGACTTTTCTCCTTGGTTTGGAATGATTTTTACTTTCTAAGCTTCAGAAACTCCTTCCTGACAGCAGCATGATTTTTACAAAATTAAATGCCCCTATGTCGAGCATCTGGGACAGGTGGGGAGGATGTATGTATATGAATATGTGTATTTATATTTATATGGAGTCTTTGAGTGAGTAAATATAATAGTGATAGAACTATATTGCACTAGTGTCCAAACATCCTATGTGGAGGTGGTTCACCCTTGAGCTGTAGTGTACACAGAAATGTTTATTCCATGTAGGAAGGCAAAACTTTCCATACAGGTTAAGAAATCATATGGTTTATTTATACTTGATCATAATATAACAGAAAGGAGAGAAAACATAAGTAACAGGAAAAAGTCATCTTACATAGATATTTGAAACACTCAACTTCAGAAAGAAGAAACAGAGCACCAAAGTATCTTGTGTAACGTTATATTTGCATTGGTCTTAAGCATGAAAGAAGCAGATTATTTGGGTTTTTTGTGAAGCTTGGAAGAAATCTCATCTACTCCACCGGCTCAATGGCTACCAGTCATTGTGTTAGACATAGATTATAAAACATGCATTCGGAGGGCTGTATTTTATTAGCATGTTTGCTAATAAATGAACACCACCAAAACTCAGTCTTCTTGTTGCCTGTAGCTTCTTTCAGCAGGAGCAGTAATCATGTTTTGAAGAGGGAGAACTGAAGTTCTCAGAGACGGTTCTCTCTCAATCAGTATGGCCTAATGCAGGCCAGATTGAACTGCAGTGGTCTATATTGACTGAAGATGTCTCCATTGATGTTTGCAAAACCTTTATTTGAAGACAGTGTCTGTACTCGCTGGGCATCACCGTCTGGCTACTCATGCTTCATCAGACACTGCGTTAACAAGCATTTTCAATTAGAAGGTAGTTTCAGCACAGTTGCAAGTGAGAACATTTGCATCACTCCCAGGAGCCCAACCAGAGATGAGTATTTGCTGAAAAGGAAATTCGTACTAAAAATAAATGTGACCTTCTCGAATCAGCACTTTTCTGAAATTCCATGGAAATAGTACAGCTCTTTGCACCATTGTAAGAACAGCAAAAGTAATCTTATGTTTGAATAATTATGTCCTAGTAAAAAGCTGCCTTTGAATGCAACATGAGACCTACTTGACGTTACTTTATTGGCACAGGCATTGATACAGATGTGCAGTCCACTTGAATCATTGACAGATTTAAGTAAACATTTTGCATTTACTTTGTATGGATTCGAACAACTATTTTAGCACTACAGCAACAGTATTATGCTTTTTTTCTCTCTTCTTCCTCTTTCCTTTCCCAGAAGCTACCCTTAAGAATGACAGAGAATATCATATACTTAAAGATGCACTAGTCTTTGTTAGAAGGCAATATGTCAGTTCATGTGTCCATTCATTCTATTCAGGTAAAAGAAAAAAGATCTGGCCCAATAACATGTACATAAAACAACAAAGTAAGAGTGCTGTGCATTGCTCATTTTCGTGGAAGCTGTCTCTTGTATACGTTTACATGGACTACACGTGTCTGCATGAGAAGGAGGGAATGATGGTGCAGAATTGCCCATGGGAGAAGTTTTTCAAGCTCTGAAGTGGAGCGGCAGCAATATGTCTGCAGTACCATACACTTTCTTCATAGCATACACACATTGCTAGATAGGGGATGATGTGCTGATAGGGAGTAACAGAAAGCAGCTCTTCTTATGCTCCAGAGTCTCACTGTGAGCCAAGAGTTTGAACTGTCAGCTTAGAGACTGATAACTGTGTATGAGTAAGGTGTAAGTGGAAGAACTGGATTGCTTGCTAAGTTTCTTCCTGTTAAACTGGTGGTCCTCCTGTGCATTTCAGAAGAGACTTCTGCATTGGACTGTAACAATTTCAAGAAAGAAAGAATTTAGTTTTATTTGTGTATTAACACACTTTTGTCGCTTTGCATTGAACCTACAGGGACGAAATTTTTAAGGGGCAAAATGAAGTTGTGTAGAGAGAAAGGAATTAACACCTTCAATGTATATATCTCAGTTTTAATTCAACCTTTTGAGGGAAAGTGTGTTCCGCAGAATTGTATTTAATTCTGCTGCTTGTTTCTACTTCGGACATTCCTCATGGCCCCAAATGGTGTTTCACTGGGCATGGAAACAAATAGGAACAATTCCTGCCCCAGAGAGCTGAGAGTCAAGAGAAAATATAAAAGGTGATTAAAGAGACAAATGGAGGAAACAGGTAGAGAAAGTGTCTGCGGGCAGACATAGCTGTGTCAGTAATCATACACAGCTATCGGCTTAACCAGTGCTAGATGGAAATGCTTCTCTTGGGGCTTGTGTGTACTATCTTCTAGTATACATTCTCACGTAAGGTATAACAGGCAGACAGTGTCTGCATTGTGTTGCATTTATTCTTCCTATTTTTATCCTTTGCCATCCATCTGACACTTTGTTCAGTTAAGGTGTCAGTCATTGTCTGACATTACATTTAATTTTTTCTAGTCTCAGTCTAATTCAGTCTCTCAGTTATTTTGTTAACAGAAGTAGAGAGTCAGCCAAGTGTCCAGTTTGTGTGTTTGAATAATAATAGGCAAACACAGAGTATAATAAATCATTAGTCCCTATAGATCATATCACTCTGCACCAGAGTCCTTATTTCAATCCAGTTATAGGAGCTGATATTTTATTTGAAAGCAAATATCTGATAAGCCAAATTAATTATTGTGACATTTTTCAGTTGGGTAAAAGATGACGAATCAGCTCTATCTGTGAAATTACAAATGAAAATGCAACACTCAAGACTTGTTAATGCTTTTTTTGGCATCAAGAAGGGAGACATAGGTATCTAATATAAAATGGTGTTGCAGAAGGGCAAGTTAGCACTTTGTTTGCCAAATTAAGTTTCAAAGACTGTGTAGGTTATGAAGTTTGACTTTATGCCTGTAAATCTTGAATGACTGACAGACTACTGTAAAATACCTTTGTTCAAAAGGAATCTTTGGCTGGCGGCATCAAAGGTTTGAAACTCTGGAAGGGATGAAAAGAAAACCTCACTTTTACACTGATTTCCCCTGCAGATCAACATCTGTGTGAAATTTGCCTGGGAGTTAAGAGCTATTTACTGTATTACGTGCTGTTTTCTTTCACTGTATCCAAAGGCTCCTGTGGTTCCTTTTATCTTCAAGATTTAGGGATATTTTCGTACATGAAATGTGAATGAGTGAATGCATCACTAGAACACAGGGAAAAAATGATGGTTTTAGACAGTTCTGTTCTCCCTTATTTTGTCACAAGCTGGAGTGTTGGTTTTATGGCACCTAAATTTATGGGTACATATTTTTACGGTAAGGCCCAATGACATGTTCTGCATGCTCCATCAAGCTCTCTCAGTTTCTTCACTTGATGCACAACTCTGCAGGCTAGGAATCAGTTCTGTAGTATAACCCCTAATCTCTTTTTAACCACAATAATCTAGTGTGGGTTTTTTTTGTTATTTATTTATGGTGTGTGTCATGGTGTCATCATGTAATTATGCAAACCAAAGACGGGGAAAACGAAGTATTTCCTGCAAAACTCTTGTCAACTGTTGATCAGTGCAGGAGACAAAGTTTCTTTATTGCATATAAGCAGCTGAGGCAGAAAATTTTTCATAACTCACAGATGTGGCATTGCTGGGGCATTGGCTAAAGGGACACTTGCCCGGTAAGGCAGTTTCTGCTTAGAAACATGAGATACCTCTGCAGGTACAGTGAGAGGCTTGACGGGGAGGAAAACTCCCTGTGCTTTCCATTGACTCTTTTTAGCTTTCTGTTTGCAGTGGTTAAAACGGCACAGACTGAAGGCGCTTAAGGCCTTGTTTGTCTTCCACAGGGTGAAGTGAAGAAGTGAAGCCTCCCAGCTGAACTACTATGAGGTCAGAAGCCTTGCTGCTATATTTCACACTGCTACACTTTGCTGGGGCTGGTTTCCCAGAAGATTCCGAGCCGATCAGTATTTCGCATGGCAACTGTAAGTATAAGAGGCCAGAAGAGTTAATTTACTTAATACTGATCGGGGGCCTTCAAGGCAATGCTATTTTGTTACGGTTGCAATAAATAAGGTGTTTTTTCTTAATGTCTCCAGATGAGCCAGTTTATGTTCTCAGATACTGATATAGGAACAGGACTTTTTCAGGTTGACACATTACTGGGTGGTAAACTGCTTGATCTTCCAAAAACATAGCCTTTGTCCTTTGCAAACAGAGACACTTCAGTAGCATAATCAAACCAAATATCTTGATCTATCCTGCAGCAAAGGAAGGAAGCCTCCTCCCCTTCCTGCCCCTTAATCCAAGTGTTCTTCACCTGACTTGTGAAAATGTAGTTCTGGATAACCAGTGAAACATCTCAGACTGTCAAGCATAATACACTAAAGTAACTGAGCTCTGAAAACATAATTCTTTGGTCTAATACACATACTTGAACTTATTTCTTTAGAGCTCTCACAGATTCCACTTTAGCATTAGTTATTTTTTGCTAAGCTGGAAATGTAGCAAGAAACCAAATCAAGACAAAGAATCTTTTGTAAGAGAATCTCTCTTCTTTCTTACTGGCAGTAATTGGCAAACTCTCCAAAATCTAGAGTAACACTGACAACTGCAAGTGTGTGTTGAGATTTGGTGGTTAAACAGGTGAAGAGCTTTCTGTGCCTTTTGCCATGCAAGTCAGGCTTAGCATAACTGATTCTTTCACGTTTACCTCCACTCAATTACAGTTACTGTAAAGAAAAGTCTTCTGAAGTCCCAAAGGCTCAGATATTTTAAACAAATTCTAGTGTGCGACTCTGTAATAGTATGCTAAAGAGCAGGAAGTCAGCAGTGAGCATGCTTAAGTCTACTTTGGGTCAGGAACTTTAATTTAATCTCTTGATTGTCCTCGCTTACTGTGCTTTGGGTTGGCCTTGGCACCCATAAGCTTGTCTGTCATGGGTAAGACCGAGCTGAAAGACAGAATCCAGGGGTGCGCTTGATGTGCTCCAAATGCTAATAGGCATCTGGGATACAAGAGCAGGACAGAAGTGCTCTGAAGCACACCCTGCTGAAACATGTCTAGTGTGAACACTAGGTCTTCAGCACCAACATTTTCATCCTCCAGAAGGGTGATGCTAATCATCACTGCTAATGCAGAAATAGCCAATCTTGATCCCTTTGGAGAAACAGAACACAGAATAACTCCTTCCTCTGCAGCTCAGCATGCTGGAAGGCACATGAATGAACAAGAACCCAGCTCATAGTATAACAGATCTGTGAGTTACAGAGGAAACGCTATTGGACAGAGACCAGCTTGACAGTTAAACTTGGAATTTTGCATGTAGGACTTGGTCAGAAGGAATAAGCTTCTGAATGTAGATCCTGCCTGGGTTTATCTTAATTTGTTCCTCCAAGAGTTCTCAGTATCTCATTTGCAGGGATGTTCCTGTTTCTCTAGTTTTATCACTAGGCTTTCTGACACATGGCACTCTCAAGTGCTTGGCTGAAGCCAAAGTACAATCAATACTTTGACCAAGCTTAACAGGAAAATTACTCTGAAAGGACAATAGCTGAAAACACTACAGCAGTAGCTTAGTTTCTGAGGAAACAGACTCCCTCCAACAGCTCCGTGTTTCTGTGAAAGCATATTGACGGGGAAGAGGCTCAGGCACAGCTAAATGCTAGTCAGCTCTCTATAACATGCACATGCAGCAGTTCTGCATTGATGATGATGCTCGTCAGAGGTTTATCCTCCTCCTGTCTTCTGTCATTTTATTTACATAACTAGCTCCCTAGTCTGTGCATCTAGGTGTCATGATCATGTATGTATATGTATGAAGTCCAACAGCAATGTGGCTCGTGGTCAGAAGTGTTTACAGTTGCTGTAGATTGTACAGACAGATCTTTGGAGCAGTAGCACATTCTGTGTATGCTGAGATTGCACCAAAAAAATCATGGGAATAGAGTGAATGTCGTTGCTGCCTGGTGGAGTGGGGCATAAAGCTAACTTGTTCATAGCATAAGCTTAGTACAGGGCTTCCAGTCAGTATTGTTGTCCAGTTGCCAGAAGAACTGGAGTATCAGACTGGTTGCCAAAATAATATGCAGTGACTTTCATTTTATAAAGTTCAAGTGGTGGTTTCCCACCATTTCTCAGAAATCCCCACAGCTGTTCTGTGGTGGCAGTCCAATCCTGTAGGAAAACCAGGGAGCTGGAAGCTTGAACCAAGGAGAGCCAAGTCTTTTGCTTTAACCACTACCATTCCAGTTACTGTGATGATTGATGGGCCACTGTGAAACCCCTTTGTCCTGCTATACACACTTTGGCAGCTAGGAGCGAGCATTTAAGCTCTGCAAGCAGTGAAAGAAAAGCTGTGAAGAAGTACTGTGTACCTTTATGCCAATAGCGCCAGAACGGCTTTACGCTCTAAAAAAACTCACATTTTTTGTTTTCTACAAAGGTGATGGGTTTCTCCTTTGCAGCTGCAAAGACTGTAAGCTTCAAAAACGCTCCAGCCCTCTGTGCTCATGCCTTCCAAGCCCAGGCCATGGCCCCAGGGCAAAACAGAAGCCACAGGTTTTGACTGTAGCTGGACCCCATAGAGCTCTGTGTTGCATGGTTTCAGCTTAAGATTCTCTTTTGACCCTGTTTTTTTTTTTCCCTTCCCGCAGATACAAGACAGTATCCGGTGTTTGTGGGTCACAAACCAGGGCGGAACACTACGCAGAGGCACCGGCTGGACATCCAGCTGGTCATGGTCATGAACAGGACTCTCTACGTTGCTGCTAGGTCAGTGGTCCCCTGCTCAGCCATGCCTCCCTTGATGCTTTCAAAGGAGGAAGGAGAAGACAAGGCATACTCTGAGTTCTTTTCTGCTCACCGTGTTATTTTTAGGATTTTCATGACTAAGAGAGCAGTTTGCAGCCTGTTAGTAAAACATATTTGAAAGCTTGTTAGCTGATCAACTAAGGTTCAGTTTTGCAAGGTGCTGGGAGAGTTCTTTCAGGACTACACACCTCTGCCTTTCTTTGAGTCCAACAAGAGTGAAGTTGCCAGAGAAATTGTTCAGCCCAATGGAGGAGAGAGTCTGTCATCACCCTGTAATTTTGTTTGTGCACACCATTAATGATATATTTTAGAGAATGATTCTAATGGTGCACAAATACGTGTTTAGATAAGGGTTATTAAACTGTAACATTGCTGGCTTAGGCATGTTTTTAATATCTTAAGACAAAAAAAAAGAAATAAACATGTTTGCTGCTTTTTTGTTGATGTACCTGGTGAGGTTAATTGAATTTGGTGTCTGGATTTTTTTGGAGAGCTGTACTGTGTGCCTTTTTAGAAAAATTGCATATAAGGCCACTCATTCAGTTTGCCTACCTCAGCATGGCACCATCAGTTTCAGTGTAGCTACACCAATTTACACAGCTGCCAACCTGGTACAGATATGACATTAACACTTCCTCTCCCTGCCTGTTGTTAGCGAAGGAAATTGACTGAGAATTACCTGATGGAATCCTAGACTGGGAATTACCTGGTGGTCACAAGACAAATACAAGAAAGGTCCAGGTTAGCAAGAGTGGATAGTCCAGTTTAGGAGCTCTTGGACCCAGACCTTATTTGGGACCTCCCTGCAAGCTGCCCCTCTGGTAACAGCATATTTCCTGACAGTTTTCTGATCTTTCTCCTCCATCAGTGAAATATGCACCCTTCTGTGTGTACCACAGAGAGCCAGGCTGTTGCTGCAGATGGGAGGGGTGGTGGGTGGGATGGCCAGGAGGTGAGAGGGAACAGCTGCTGAACAGGCAGCCTCTCGCTACCAGCCCTGTCCTCAAAGCCCTTGGCAGCCTCCAGGAGCTGCCTGGCTTCCTTTTCAAACAGCCACTGCCCATTTTCTGGGTGGTCGCATGTGTCCTGTGGTGGAGGTCTGTCTGTTGATCTCCATTCCGCACCAAGTAATTAGTTGCATTACACGAGCAGAAAGCTGGTTTTTACATGGTCATGTCCATGGCTTCAGGAAGACCACAGTTTGACCTGCTGACCTACTCAGGTGTTGCAGCCGTACCTGCTAAATGCAGCTTCTTTCGGTTTCCCACACATGCCAGTTTGTAGGAGATCTGGGTGTCAGAGTTCTGGGTTCTCACTCATAGAATCATAGTATAGTTCGGCTTGCAAGGGACCTTTAAAGGTCATCCAGTCCAATGCCCCTGCAATGAGCAGGGACATCTTCAACCAGATCAGGTTGCTCAGAGCCCTGTCCAGCCTGACCTTGAATGTCTTCAGGGATGGGGCATCTACCAAGAATCTGGGCAACCCATGCAAGTGTTTTAGCACCGTCATTGTAAAAAATTTCTTCCTCATGTCCAGCCTGAATCTCTCCTCCTTTAGTTTAAAATCATCACCCCTTTTCTTATTGCAACAGGCCCTGGTAACAAGTCTGTCCCCATCTTCATTACAGGCCACTTTTAAGCCTAATGCTAAGCCCTTGCATCAAGTCCAGGCAAAGAGCGTGCATCCTTCCACGGGAGCGGCAGTGGCATTGATCTGTAGGGCTCCAGGAGTGGGCATCCGCACAGCAGGGCCTCCCTATGCTTTGCCTGAGCTTAGGGCTTACTGTTTTTACTGCATTTAGTGTAATAATTAGCGGGGTGAGGGAGCAGGCTGAAGGGGTTTGAGAGGTGGTGGCAGGATTTCCTCCTTTTCATGGCTGAGTTCCATTTGCTTTCCTTATTTGTTTTCCTTTAAATTAGAAAATCATTTGCAGTGAGAAGGTGGTAAATCCGCTTTGTGTATTTTGCTTTGCTGTATTCATAGCTTGTTCCCAGACTGAGACTGACGCAATTAGACTGTCACAGGGCCCAAGCAACTGCTATTACAGCAGGAAAACCCAGATAAACCTTTTGGAAAATGAAACCATGGTGTGCACAGATTATATAATGAATGCTAATATTTGGAGGATAGTATGTGTACTGGTATGTGAATATGCATTCTTATGTATTATATGGTTATATATTTGTATAAAACCATTTACTACAATAAGAGTGCTTATATACTGTTAGTGGCTAGTGACCTACAAAAAAGAATAAAGACCTGGTCTGTTGTGTACTTACGCAAGCCCAAAAGATCTTCTTACACTCTTTTCCGATGTTAACTCAAAAACTCTTTTGACGTATTCTTTGCCCCCTCCACGTGTTAGTGAATAAAATCCCTGCTGGGCTGAGAAGCCTGTGTGACACAAGTTAAAATTCAAAGGTCTTTTTCTATCTTTAAGTAATAAACTTTAGAAAATTAGTCATCCTTTAGTAACTAGTGTGAATGAAAATTTATAACTGCAATACTGCATCACCTTTAGAGGTAGTAGTAAATCTAGAGACTGAAGCAGCTGCGTACACAATCAAAGGTGTTTCTCAAAGAATTTTGTTACAAGATTCATTGAAAACTGTAGCTTACATAAATCCCTTAGCTATCATATCAGATGTTGCTTTCATGCTGGTGTTTTTAGACACTGAAATACAGTGATGCTAAGTTTATGTTTGTACCAGTTACCTGAAAAGCAGTCAAATAATTAAATGTTGAGAGTTTCTATTTGGGGGTCGTTTGGTTTGGCTTTTTTTGTTTGTTTGCTTGTTTTAGGAAATACAGCTTTTGCTTTGCAGACAGTTTCCCTGTGCAGAAGACAACTAACTCAGATTTGAGAACCGCTAACACGTTATTACTAACCAACTTGGCGTAGAATAAAATTTCTGTCTTTCAGTTGCTTGTTTTGTCACACAGATTACGTGCCTCCTGTATTAGCTATTAACACATGAAATTTCGTATTGCTTCAGGAGGGCTTTATTTCGTATTTTCAGGCAGAGATATGCAGCCAGTATGAATTAGAGCAATTCAGCCAAAACCCATGAAGCCGCGCTGTCTGAATATCTGGCTTGCAGTCTGGAAAGGACCAGCTCTATTTTCTTTTTTCTCGTGGGAAGGGTACTCTTTCACTGTCTCTCTCACGCTCACCCACACCAGCGCACACACACCCTTTTCCAAGTTTGCCATCTCTCCTCCTCCCATTGTCTTCTGGGGTGGCAGCTTTTGTTTGCAGTATCTGTCACCCCTCATGTGTATGTGCAAAACGTTTTTTTGAGCCCACAAAGCCCCTGGATGGCTCCCTCCTCATTTGCAGTTACACATTTCCAGACGATGCACCAAGCGGCCAAGGGTCAGGCACAGCCGGTGGCATTATTTAAATTCCCTTCCTCCACAAGATTACGCCATGGCAACAAAACCCGCTTCTGCTGACTGGAGGTGGGAAAAACGGAAGCTCTAGGATTAAGTCAATTTGTGTTAGAATAACTTAATTAGCAGGGAGCTGTGAGCTGTACGCATACCACAGCTAGTAGGTAGTAGGAGTTGGGCAGCAGTGGGAAAAGGAGGGCAAGGACAATCCCACATTGTCTGTGGTTAGAGAGCCCTCCCCTGAATCTGACAGCTCTTTCGCTCTCTGCTGACTTTGTCAGCACTACGTTTCACATACGGCATGGGAAAATATGTAATTTGCCTGATACTCACCCTCTTTCTGACGATCCCGTAACTTAGCATCTGAGTTCTCTTTGAGCTGTTTCTTGAACCAGGAAACTAAGTCCCCTGGAAGCTGTTTCATTGAGAGTGGAACTAAATAACTCAGACCTCATTCTGAATACCACCACTGTATGTTCTAATTGTCTTGTTTAAAAAGAAAAAATCATAACCACTGGAAAACAAGACTGATTATTAAAATCAAGAGTGGTGCTGGAAGAAGGCTTTTAGAGTACCAACTGCACTTAATTTGCAATTCAAGAGATTTTGTTCTCACTTTTATATAGTAGGAGTGACAGCAGCACAGAGTGATGTACATAAAAGGGGAACCATGCCGTAATCTATGAAGCTGATATCATGCTAATAGGTAGTTTTAGTCCAGCTCCAACCCTGACCACTGCTCCGCCAGTAAAGTCAGGCGAATAATAAACTGAAGCTTTAAACCGATCTTGGAAGTAAATGGCAGCTTCGGTTTTACAGAGTCTGGAGGAGAAGAAAACCCACAACCCCACAGTTTGGCATCCTACAAAGCAAACAGCCTCAAGCACCATATCAGAAGTAGATTTTTAAAAGCCAGTTCTCCTCAACAATGCTGCCTTTTTTCTCCATGTGAGAGAAGTGTTGCTTATTCCTCTTATAGCAGTGTATTGTGTTCGCTTTATTTAAAAGACTGAACGATTTCCTCAAAATGCAGTAAAATGAAGCTAACCTTGAGAGCAATGATTTCTAAAATGGAATCCTGCTATCAGTAAACCCCTCCAGTGCTGTGGATCATGCTCCAAATGCACAGCTTCTTGCATTTTGAAAAAATCCAATGTTATTTCAAGAAAAAATGAGATGGTCAGTCCCAATATGTGTGGTGGTTACTAGACTGTGGTTTGGTGGGATTTTCCAGATTTTAAGTTCCATACAGAAGATGTCATTGTTCTCAGCTTACACAGATGAGAATGTTTAAATATATGTACCTGAGTAGCTGAGCCTATTTCGTCTTTTCAAGGAGGGACTGGCAGCTAACAATAGAGAGGGGACAGCTTCTGTGAATTTTGTTTTAGAGGAGTGTTTTACAGTTTTGTTTGGCCACCAGTGTGTGAAGAAAATAATGCCTTCTAGGAATAGTTTTGTGGCTGTCAGCCTTTTGCCTACCATACTCTCAATGAAATTATCATAGCTGAGGTTAGATGCGTAATTAAAAGACAAAAAAAACCCAAAAAACATTAACCTCTTTTTAACCCTGAATGGCTGTATGTGAGACAGTGACTGCCAGCCCAGGAATCTGGCAAAGGTTGCCTAAGCTATTGTAGTTGATTTCAGGATCCATAAAAACAACATTTGCATATTAGATCATGCAATCTGCCCTAGGACCTATAGAGCAGAAATTATATGAGGCTCATCTCCTTTCCAAAATTTCATTTGTTCAAATAATTACTTTTGGGAAGGAATCTTGCTTTGAAGTTTTCTAGCATTTTTCTTTTGTTCTTTATGGGAAGGAAGACAGTTTATATATGAAAGTGCTTTTCTGGGAGAAGTAAGCAATACTGTCAGTAATGTTCCCTGGTAAGACCTGTGATATTTTTTTGATGGATTATGGATTATGTTGTGATAGATAGTTCTCTTCATAGAAAATGAACTGTCTGACTACTCTATTTGACTTTGCATTCATTTGCTTTTGTTTACAGGGACCATATTTATACTGTTGATATGGACACATCACATACAGAAGAAATTTATTTTAGCAAAGTAAGTAGCTTTTATCATCATCCAGAAACCAAGGACACTAGAACAAGCTTCTAATAAATAGGAAGATGACGTTGTTTCAAATAACTCGCCAGCACTGCTATAAAAACTGTAATAAGCAAGTAGGATGGCATTGCTAATCATATTTGGGGAAAGCTAGAATAGCAATCATGTCCTCTGTAAATTTCTGATAAGTGATTCAGCTGGGCTGATAAGCAATCCGTACTGAAATACAGTGAGGTCCCTGGTGGAACATCTGTCAAACATCTATTCATTTATATTCAGCAGTTTCTGTAACAGCTATACTATCCCAATTAAGTATACTGAAACTTTCATCATAAAAAGCAAGTGCTATTTGCATATTTTCATGCACACAAATTTTATTCAGTCATGCAAGTACTCACTAAATAAAATCTTATTATAACAGCACTTTGTAGATTTATTCACATTATTTCCATGGGAAGTTACATTCAAACTATGAAGAGTTTTGTCTGCATTACCATATTGTATATTAACATAAACATACTAGAAATAATCTCCTTTCAGCTCCTTTGCATTGCGTACACATTGTGTAATATGTGCCAAACAGAGCCTTGGTCCAGCAGAGTATCATATGAATTTGGGCACTGGTGAATTCCACTGTAGGAGTGGAGAGTGTTTAATTATAACTATCAGTGATGCTGAAGATGAGCCTATGACCAATTACTTGTCAAAAAGTGATGGTACCAGCTTGTAATGGAAATGAACATTCGTGGTTACAGTTTCAGCTTGGGGCCCTTCATGAATGCACAGTGCCTCAGTTTACTGATGGGCAACACTGTCAGGACTGTCATGGCTATAGTGTCTAAGGTCTTACAGTCTTGGGCCAGGTGTTTTTAAATAAAGTTTTGTTTTAATTAATCAGCCCACCCACATTTGACCACTCCCAAAACTCACCGCAAAAAAGTCCAGGCTAGGACCTCTAAGTGTTCTGGAGGAAGAGTATTAGCAGATAAAATCAGCAGCATCTTGATAGGTGGAGAACTCTCTGAACCTGTTAGCTGGCTTGAAGTGATAAGAATTACCTGTATTTTATTTATTTGCTAATCTAAAATTTGATTTAGAAACCAGTTAGGGTTTATAGTCCATAAATGTTTATTCTGATTTGCAGAGCAATATCAAATTAAAAGAAGAGAGCATCTAGTACTTCTAAGAAAAGTCCACATATTTTTGAAAATTTGCCTATTGCTGAATTCTTTTGGTTCAGGCTTTAAAAAATGGGATAGGTTTCTAGTTTAAGGAATAGATGGAAACACAAAATTAAGTGAATGCTCCACATCACTGATCTTTCATTGTTGTGGTGAATTAATCATGGAGAAAGGGTGAAGAAAGCTTTCAATAAATGTATGTTCAACAGCTACTCTTCCCTAAGGGACTTCTGAAATCAAATTCAACAGCCTCTGGAGTCTAATTGATTTCTTTCTTGATCTTTGCAGAAATTGACATGGAAATCTAGACAAGCTGATGTAGACACATGCAGAATGAAGGGAAAACATAAGGTATGCAATTTTCTTCTCTTCTGCATCTGCCACTTTAGTTTAGTTGCTTCACTATTATCTTGGGCTGCTGTCTGTGATGTGGAATGGATCATGCCATTCACTTCTTGCCAGTAATTGCTTTTTCTATCAACTTACTGAAGGCTTTAATTTGCACAAATAGTTTACTTTTAATGTGATAAAACATTATGACAGGAGCCACAGCAATATCCTGAAATACTTAAAGCAATGGGGATTTTGGACATAGTGCTTAGTGTACTGATTTTGCTTACCATTGCCTCAAAAGCTAAGTGCTGCTGTCTATCCCCCTGCAGAAATTTACAGAGAAGTTTGCATAACACATGAGAAAGCATGAATGGGTGCAGTTGTAGAAGGACTGTTCCTCACACCAATTTTACCCTACCGTAACCTATAAATAGCACAAATGCTATCAGAATTAGATGCATGCTCTTTGATTCTTTACACCTGCTTCCCCTTCTGGTTACAGATGCTTTATGCCAATACATTGCATTGGTGAGGCTACTGTCTTACAGCAACATAGATGAGAAGGTCACGTTTTTCACTCTTGAGAGAAACAATAGTATTCAAACAAAATTCACCTGTGTGAACAATAGCAATATCTGAGCTATAATATGAATAAGATATCTTCAGTTCTTTGTAACCACTTTTAAATGACTGGAATATAAATCGTGTTTTGCTTATTGTCAGTTAAACATAGTTGAAATGAAGCCCAGAATATCACAGTGGCTACCAGCCAATTTCATTTTAGACCTGACAATGAATAATCATGGCATAAAAATAAAACCAGACACCTAAAATGCAGTAGCTGAAATACTTTTTATTATTTTTCTTCAGGATGAATGTCATAATTTTATTAAGGTTCTCCTAAAAAGAAATGAGGATACATTGTTTATCTGTGGAACAAATGCATTCAACCCTTCTTGCAGGAACTACAAGGTATGTCGTCTGTCTGTGGGATTTCATTTATGCCTTATCTTTCAGTTGGATTTATTGTGACTGTGCTGGCAATTGCATGCGCTTGTCATTCAACAGAGCATCATTTAACTCTAGCATTTATCCTGGCTTGTTGCAATGCTACAGAGTTCAATGTTGATTGAATTTCTGAGGATTGCTCAGATTGATTACCTACTTCTTTGCAACTCCTGCACATCAGAGTTTATTGCCACTTTGCATTGCCCTCCATAGGTGCGGAGTCCTTCAGATCACTGCTTGGGAAGGTAGTAACTCCTCAGAAAGTTACTCAGCTTGTCACTGACATGCACATCAAGTCGTAGACTGCTGCTGAGTTTTACCTGTGGGGCAGCACATTTTCAGTGTCTCTGTTGTACTGTTCTAGATCCCAAAGCCAGTTCTCAAGCCACACTTGAGGGCTTGGCACAGCAAAACCTGGGAAAATTAGTGTTGGGGATCTGGCAGATATGGAAGCTGTGGATATCTTACAGTGTTGTGTGCTTTAAAACTGACTGACAGCAGATCTCCTCAGGGAAAAGTACAGCAGGAGGGTAACATATTCCTTACTAGCTGGGGATCTGCAAAGCCAAAACATTATCTAGAGCACTGTAGAAATCTGTTCTGGTCCATGGATGCTCAACATTAATCTTTGACCCCAGTTTCTTCCTTTGATTTACTGTGTCCCCATAATCTTCATTTTAACAGGATCCATTTATTAAAATGTTTTCCATTTTCTCAGGCTTGCATCAGTATAATCATATATAACCCCCAACAGTGGATGTCCCTGGAGTAGCTTTGAAATGAATTCACTTAGGACCTTGGTATCCAGACTCTGCTTTTTGAAGCACTGCTGTGGCCCACAGGACATTTCTCATCCTTCTTCAGGAAAAGGGACATTTAGCTTCATTAATGGTGCTTCTGATAAAGTCACAGCACAATTCTGATTCATTTAAGTGGGTTCGGTGTTATTGCAAAAAAAAGAGTAAAGACATTAACAGCTAGGAAAACTACTTCCTTAGTGGTATTCATTGTGGCTGCTGCTATTCCTTGCTTTTTTTGCAATGCTGCTTTACCTTGTTTAGCCACTGTGATGGCTATAATCTAGGAAATACAGGAGAGAAGCTCAGCATAATCTTTTCTTTCAGTCTGTGGAGGAAGAATCAAATTTGAATAAAAATACAAGCCTGCATCATGGTAACCGTGTGGTACACGTAGCTGTTTTGTTAACAGCCATTTCTTCTTTTCTTCCTTTCCTTGCATCCCGCTCCTAGTATGCAATGAAGCTTCTTGGTCTCAGTGCTGTATTTAGCCTTCCACCACGGTTAATCATTTTTTAGCTCTCAATACCATTAATGTGGCTAACAAATCTCAAGCAGTCCCCTTTCTAGAAAGTGGTATTTTAATACAAATACAGATTTCCTTGGCATCCTGATGTGAGGGATATAAATGGCCCTCCTTATCCTTACTGCAGGTGTTTCATTCCCTGTGGTGCCTCTGCAGCTGCCTCACCTGTTACTGAGCAGAGCGGCTGACTATGACACCTCTGGGGGTCAGCAGAAGGTCTTTCCAACACCTGCCGTGGCTTCTCCTCCATGTATTTCTGCATTGTATTGGTAGAGCACTAAAGATGTGCCAAACAGAAAAGAGGGCTGTCCCTCCAACCCTGCAGATGGAAGTGTGGACAAGCCTGGGGTGTGAGGCTCGGCACAGGGAAAGTTGCTCAGGACTGTAACTCCTTTGCTCTCACTGTCATGTCAAATGCATTTCAGTCCTTGAGTGAACACAACTAATTCCCTTCAGAGTGGATTTTGACAGGAAGGATACATGACAGAAAACAAATGATGACAAATCATCCACTGGAGGACTTGGGTGCTGTAACATATGAGCTAAAAGTTGATTGGAGTAGTTAATGGTGCCAGGTGGGTTATTTTTCATGCTCTGTGATTCTGTACTGTATTTGATTTATACAGTATGAGCTGCTGAAGTTACCTGAATATGCTAGAAAGAATCTTATTCCCAAAATACCATAGTATAAGAATCTTAAAGTGGTGAGATCTTTACCTTTCCCCTGCAGCTCACTAAACCGTCTTGAACTTAGCGTAAAGTTGATCTGTATATTCGTATCATTGTCAGTGCCCAGGGTGAATTTATTTCCCAGGAGTTACACTTAAGACTCAGATTTTACAGTTCCTGCACAGATTAATTCTTGCCTGATGGTAAAAGGATTTCTCCATGACACAGACTCAACTGATACAGTAAGACTTGGAGAGCATCCTTCTGAGTATGTAAATCAAGGAAGAGAGCACCACTGTTGAGACTAGAGCAGAAAGATCTCCGGACTTCGGGGAGAAAAATGCACACACAGATAATTGTCCCAGTGTTGTTTCTTCTGACTGCTGTGGCTTGCAGTCTTTTCTGTGTATAAGAGCGCTTCTGTTGGATCAGTGTTGAGGATAAATTTTGAATCCTTGCCAGAACTACAGACCACATAGACTGCTACAGTTCAACAGTAAGCTTGTGTACTGATAAAATATAGACTGAAGACTTTTGTAAAATGTGCCGGGGTAAGACTGATTAGCTCAAAAAGAATGCCTGACTTACTGGGCACGCTTTTTTCAGACTGGTTGTATTTAACACGGTGATTTTTGTCAGGTGCTTAATTCATAGTCAGGAGCACAGTTAGAGAAAGGACCTTCCTCCCTCCCCAGAAAAGAAACACTGTCCTATGCCTCATCCTGGGTAAGAAGTTTTGTTTCTGTGCCTTTCAGATGGATACCCTGGAGTTCCTGGGAGATGAATTCAGTGGAATGGCCAGGTGCCCCTATGATGCAAAGCATGCCAACATTGCTTTGTTTGCAGGTAAAATGTGGGAGATAAAACTTTTTACTTTCTGTCTTGCAGCCCAGCCTTGCCGTAACACTGTGTCTCTTGAGTCCAGAATGGCAAAATCTAGAAGGTGGCAAAGGGAGTGAATACTGACTAAAAATAGGGGGCATAAGGAAATCACTAGGACAGAAGCTTTCCCTTCTCTGGAATTAACTTCACTGCCATAAATATTGCCTGAAGACTCAGTTTCCTGGTTCGATATTTCGCTATTCCCTGTGTTCATGACAATATAGTGCCAGACCAGCATGAGGCACAATTCCTGGCTGCATCTGGCTTCTGTGAAAGTCAAGGAAAGTCAAGGCTTGTGAGAACTTTTATGAGGAGTGGGCATGATGTTCTTTTTAACAACTCTAAGCTTAAGTTAACCTTCATAATAAAAGGAAGTTAGGGAACATGCTGTGATGTACCCTTTTCTAGGTCTAGAAGGAGAGGGAAGGTGATTTTCTTTTAAGCAGAAAACATCTCAGTGTGGTGTTACCAGCTGTTGTAGACGAAAGAGAGAAGTGTATGCAGCAGAATATGGTTAACTCTGATTTCTACTACAATAATTTTTGAAAGTGAGTGCTTATTAATCAGGTTAATTTGGGCTGTTGATTGTGAAAAGGTATTTTTGTACCTCTCTTCGTGAATCATCTGCTGTAAAAGGAGAGATTTTGTAGCAGGTTGCAGGTTTGTTTTGTTTTGTTTTGTTTTTTCACTCTCTATAGTATAAATAAATTAGTCATTTTATTTCAAAAATAATGGTGATGATCATGGTGGTAGTATGTAATTTCCTGATAATAGTCAAAAGCACATAAAGTAGAAATTCTCTGATTGCAACAGGTAATTCATAAACCATGAAAAGAGAGAGACATCTTTAGAGAAAGATTTATCCCCTGTGTCTCAGATTCCCTATCCTTAGGGCAGTCTGAATCGTCTTTCAGAAGGGCCTTTCTCACTATACCGGCCAAGAAGGTGTTTAGAAGGTGTTTATGACAAACTTAATGTAAGCATCTGCCTTGCATACAGCTGAAATTTGGTAAGACTCCCACTCTGTCACTGTAGAAGTCATTGTATTATTTGAAAATAAAAAGAATATTTATATAAATTATTTTACTCTTTCATGATGATTCAGAATAAATTTAATACTGTTCAAACAAATTTTTGTAGAATAGATCCTGTAACTCTGCTAGCTTCAGAAAAATCACGGTTTGATCTGACATTGATACTCATGATAACTTTTCAGAGTGCAGTGAAAAAGCAGTTTCACAGCAGTTTAGGGCACTAATCCAGCTCATCTGAGTCTGTTGGGTGCGCTTACATGAATATGGCTCTTCTTGCAGCCTGTAGCTATTCCAGCTGATATGTGCAAATTGTAATTGATCACATGGTATTCAGGAACTTGGCAGGAAAGAAAATAAATGTGTGATTGTATTAACGTGAGTTCAGATATCCCTATCTAAACAATTAATCTTTTTATTCTATTTTAAAATTGGTTTTAGTATCTGCTTTTTTCCTAATTGTTTTTTCTGGTTTTCCTAAGAAAAAGCCCATTTTTAAATAGCCACATAATGATGGGAGTTGTGGGGCTCAGAACAAAAAGTACAGTCCTGCTAATAACAAACAGTCTTATTTTTACATTTTGAGCTGAAATTAAATGTTGTCTGTAAGTGCAATGAGGAGAGCTTGACCAACAGAAGCCTTTCTGCTTTGTCCCAGATGTTTCCTCAGCACTGGTGCCTTCAAGGCCCAGCACTCAACATAATCTCCATCAAACGAGATGTAGGCCATTCTGATTTTTATGTAGACACAACAGAGACACAAGTTGCTGTCCTCCTGCCATGCTGCTTATGCTCCCACCAGATATCATGTTCCAAGATATGGTTCACACACGAAAACAGCCCTGTACAGTTGCCATGACCTGCAAACAGATTAGACAACAAATATAATTTTAAAATGTTGTTGGAGCTCATGCTTTTACCTCCTGGTAGTTTTGCATCTTTTGCTTGTCCTTGGGGTGCCACTTTGTAGACACTTTCTTATCACTTGTCCTCCAGGTCTTTAAGAGAGAGGAATGCATAATTCAGGCAGGAAATGCCTAAAACACATTTTAGAAAAGAAACACAGATAGGCAAACCTCCTCTGCCCTCTCTTTCAATCCCTGTTTTGCCTGGACTCCCTGCATGCTATTTTATTTTTTTGGTAGTGATATTTGGCAGCAGAGAAGAGCTCTCAAAGGGAGAAATTTGCATAAGTGTCAGTTAGCTTACAGTCCCTAAGACCTGTCTGGTTTGCCCTCCCCATTAAAACTAACACTTCTGTTGCAACTTCCCATATTTATTTTGCTCACATATGTAGGCAGAATTTATGAGCATTGAACCAGAGGCATGTGCAGGGAAACTGGATAGGGTAGTTCAGTTTGACTTACCTAAACTGGAGAAGAATTACTCCGTAAGGTCTCTTTTCCCACAGCATCCCTTTGAAATTATCTTTTTGAAAACAATGACTTGCATGTTCAGTGCTCAACCCCGTTTATCTAGCTGGATTTTTTTCCTTCAGTGTTCCTAAGGAGATTGTGATGATTTTGTTTGCCCCATCTCATTGGACTGATGAGAGAAAGCAATTACATTCTTTCTAATGCTCCTCCCCTCTTGTTTCTTCTTTCCTTGCTCCCCAGAGGGAAAGCTGTATTCTGCCACAGTGACCGACTTCCTCGCAATAGATGCAGTTATATACCGGAGCCTTGGAGACAGCCCAACTCTGCGGACAGTTAAACATGACTCAAAGTGGTTGAAAGGTAGATAAACAAACAAAACCAAGAAAAAGCGACATCGCTGATGAGAGTCTTGGATTCCTGACAGACCTCTGTGTCATTTCATTTCACCAACGCTTTCTAGAAGAAAGAAGGAGCTAAATTACATCTCTTACTTGCACTGATCTGTTTATCTCCTTCCCTGTTCTCCTGACCCCCCTGTTACAGGACCTAACAGAAACTGTGACCATGGTAGATATATATTCCAGCAAGCTTTCCAAGCTGAAATCCATCAGTTTACAGCTGTTGGATGTAAAGGTTGGAACTTGCATGGCTCTGTGTGCTTGGGCTGTGTTTGAAAATATTCCTGCCCCACACTGTGTTAGGCAACAGTCAGGGCTTCATGAAGTATAGAGGGTTTGTCCTGTAACATTAAGATTCATCAATGAAAATAAAATTATGGGAATATTTCACAATGCCGTTCTTTTACAGTTCTTGGGGGCTGTACAGCTGCCATTGAATTAGGCAATTTCTATGCTCTAAATGCCCTCATTGTTAAGAAAAGTGCTGTTTAGCTTCATGTAGGCGTTATGAATAGTTAGCATTTGGAGTGATTTTAACAGGGAGCAAAGCCATAGTTTGAAGTCTTTTTCTGCATGGAGAAATGTTTTGCCAGGTGTCAACTTTAGCTGTCCCACTTTGCTTGCTGCTGCAGACACATGTGGGCAGAAAGAGTTACATGGTTTGTTACTCCCTCCACACACAGCCTGCCTGCCATAAAGAGCACTGCTTGGACGCCTCAGGCATAGCCTTATATTGTCTCTTTACCTTTCCTCATACACCACATGGGCAGATATATTAGTAGGAGACGCTTTACTTTGCAGTGAGGCTGCACAGACTTGCCTCAGCTGTCCTGTCCCATGATGGTGTTTCTTGTGCAGTGGTGATGTTGCCAGTTACGGAAACTGAGCAAGTTTGCCTCATGCAGGCGTTTCACCTTTGGATGTTTAGCCTGAATGTATTCGATGTCCCTTTGCATGCTGTATGCTGTACATGCTGCCTAAACAGGATGTCTTGGGCTTTTTTCTAGAACCATACTTTGTCCAGGCAGTGGACTATGGCAATTACATTTACTTCTTCTTCCGGGAAATAGCAGTGGAGTACAACAGCATGGGAAAGGTAAGGGCAAAAACATCGCTTTGAATGACTTTGTCAGATTCAGGAGGAGGAAAACATATGCTATTCTTGGACCGATGCTGTTAGGAGTGACCTTGAGATGAGAACCATAAATCATGATGACAAGGTCATCATTTTGAGAAGATTCCTATTGCTCAAGCCAAAAGGTTGGTTGGAGTGAAACATTGCACTGTCTTGAAAGGAAGCAGGGTGGTTTCTTACAGTGATGGTAAATGTAAATGCTGGAATCTCTCTTCTCAAATCGTAAAAAGCACAGGGCAAATGTGGTTAATTCAGCATAGTAGGTAATTGTTAAAAATGGATTCCAAAGCAGGGAAATATTTTTCTTTCAGAAATCTGAATTGGAGTGCTGATTAAACAGCAGCAGGAATTCTGTGCTCTGCCATTCTGCAAAGAATAATTAAACACTTTCTGCATTTTTGCTAATTTCACAATAGCTTTCTGACTAAGCACTCAGAAAAGCTGACCAAGGTCACAAAGGTGGAGGGTGAGAATAAAAGCCCAGCAAGATTTGCATAGTTTTTAAGTGCTGAGAACACAAGAATCAGAGTAGGCAGCGTGGGTTGCAAGGATTGTGAATATAAAATGTGCTTTTGTTTGGGGAAATAGAAAGCTAAGCAGTCTGTATGGAAATGAGTTTTATATGGGTTGAGAACAGATATCCTGAAGGATTTATGGCTGTATAATAAATGCCACAGTCTTATCTTTTGCAACACACTGTTCCAAAGCTGAGTTTTTCTCTATTTCTTATTTGTCACAGATTATGGAAACGTGGGATTAAATTAAGCACCTTGCTGTGTTATTCCAAATGTTTGAAAAGCAGAGTTTCAACAAAGTCTTTTAGTTTAAACAAACATTTCATTTTCTCCATTATTTTCGCCCTACTGCTTCCAGGTGGTTTTCCCAAGGGTGGCTCAGGTTTGCAAAAATGACATGGGAGGATCTCAGAGAGTGCTGGAAAAACAGTGGACTTCCTTTCTCAAGGCTCGTTTGAACTGCTCAGTTCCTGGCGATTCACACTTCTACTTTAACATACTGCAGGCAGTTACAGATGTTATCCATTTCAACGGCCGGGATGTTGTTTTAGCAACCTTCTCCACTCCATATAACAGGTAATTGGCACAATAACCTTTTACCTTCTCCTTCCTTAGTGTTTTGCTTTTCACTGCATTTTCTTTTTGCTTTATGAAGGTACAAGAAGTGATTGTTCATACAATGTAATCATTATGTACCATGCACTTACTGATAGTTTGTGCTTCATTTTAAGCTACCCTGGTATTGCTTACTGCGTTTTATATCTGGTAATTTAGAGCAGGTTTCTGCCATTTACTACCTGGATATGTTCCCTGGCTGCACTTTTCTTTACGTGGGGATAGTTTAGACCAGCCACCAAGACATTTTGCAGCATGTAACTTTCAGAATGTTACTCCAAAGAGAATTCTTTTTTTCCCTCACAGAGAAGGGACTTGATCTGTCTTGTTTACATCTAAACCCCCTAGAACCATGTTAGTGCTCCTTCCTTCTATTTCATGCATCCCTACTGACTCTTGCGTTTCTCCGGGGAGAGACAATATCCTACACCATTCTGCTGGCTGGGGAGGAGGCTCCTCAGAACACCTGTATTTCATTGTTCTCCTGGTTTTACAAAAGCGTCGGTTCATCTGCAAAGAATTTATAACCATTACAGGTTTTAACATGCTTCTCCAGAACTTGTTAGGAGAGTAACTGTATCTAATTATTGAGGTCTCCCAGAGAAGTTAAAAAAATAGTAGCATTCTATTAATAATTAAAAAATATTTTGCTCTTTCACAGAGCAATGTTTGATCTGAAAAAGGAAATTTATTGCTGAAATTCATCTGTTTTTTCTGTACACTCGCCACCTCTTGTCAAAGCCCGACCTCACTGAGGTCACGCACAGAACTGACTTCAAATAAGAGCAAGCCCGGGCCTCTAATGCATGATTGCTGCTTTTGACATCAAAACGTTAGGAACTGCAGTGGAATAATTATGCCACCAATACGGAATACAGGCTTAAATTAGGATGGTCTATTTTTATGCAAACTGACTTAATAAAAACAAGTAAACAAACAGAGTCAGAATCAGAAAATAGGTTGTATCTTGAGATAATCTCAAAATTGAGATTGTCCTCCTGCTTTGCTACTATTGCCTGTGTCGTGTCATGAACAATACTCTTCCTTAAACCCTATGTTTTAAAATCTAAGTACTTGGTGTTAAAATCAAGGTACTATTTTATAGGTCCCATTTTTTTTTGCCAGACATTGAATATGACAGGAAGGCACATAGGCTTGGAGACACCTCATTAACAGAGCTACCTCTGACACAGACACTTCCCTTTCGTTCCTCCTGCGTTGAGGAAAAGCTGCAACAAACACCTTTGAACTCTGGATCGAAGCTTCCCCCTAGAGTGAGCTGGAAGAGATTCTGCATTCTAACCTGAGGTTGCCCAGGGTAGGAACGGGTCATGGGTTGTAGTCTCATGGCTGGGAGATGGCTTGGCTGTGTCCCACAGTACTCCCTCTGTATGACATTATCACAGTGCAGACCCGCAAATTACCAGCCTCAAGAGTAAAAGATGTTGCAGTGTTCTCACTGCAGCGATCCCTCCATCCCTGTGGATTTACGTGTTGCGCGCATTCCTCAGCACATTTAGTTCTATATAGCACACCTCAGGATTGTAGGGATGTTTTTTCTTTAGGGCTTAATTCAGCAAAGTGCAAAATCTAGCTGGCTTGGTTCTTGAGGTCGTTTGGGATGAGGTCCCAGATAGACCCTTGACCAATTCTTACATCGACATACATGCGGCTGTCTCCATTTGAGACTCTCGCTGTGTAGTATCATGTTAATATAGAGCTTTGAAGTTTCCTTCCATATAAAAGCACAATCTGTGCAGATCAAAGTAAGACTAATACTGTCTCTCTACTTACTGTTTCCTCCAGTAAAAAGCATTTTGACCCCTTTTAATATTCAAACAGTTATTTTCCCATCAGTTTATAGGCCTTCATGAGTTTAGTTTTATTCTCTGTTAAAGTATTATGGTTTATATGTTATTTCTTTGGTGTATAATAACCTACTAACAAAAAGCGGAATTGAAAGTGTCAGCCAGCTGAGCTTGTGCTGTATACCTGATAAAATTAAGCCGTGAAAGTCAGACACATGAAAACAGTAGTTCATGTGTAAAAAAATTAAAGGTGGATAAATGAACAAATCATGCTTCCAAGTGACTGACCATAGGAAACCCCTAAGCCTTTCAGAAAGTATGTAGGTAGGGATATAATTATGTTTAGACAATGTTAACATGCAGTTATCTGCAAGTAATCAAAATATTGTAAGGTACAACTCTTATGATCTAAAGATAAAATTGAATTTGCTTCTATAAGTTTTTTATACCTAATTTAGTTAACAAATTCCTAGGCATAGTTAACTCATTTCCATTTGGAAAAAAATTGTGGAGATCAGGCTGTGGGAGGTTGGAGTAATAATGTGTAAATGCCAGGTCAATGGTGTGTTGCAGCATGCTCCCAGTTTGATCAGCATCAACTTCTGAACTGTCTGCAGTGTATTTTTGAGGCATGACAGGGACTGTGAGAATTAATCCTGAGAGATGTTGTGACTTACAAGAACTTAAATTTTCAAATAATGGGTGATAAATGAGACTGGCTATTACACCTCATACATTGCCAGTTTCTCGGATTCTTTCCCTTCTTCAAGATTATTGCAATTACTTCTTTCTGGGGAAGCTTTGAAACAAACTGTGCTTGCAGGAACTCTCTGCTGATTGGTATGTTTCAGGCTTTTCCATGGTGCTGGCTTTTGCTGTCAATACTCAGAGGTTACAGAGTTCAGGATTGAGTAGCCTGTGACAGGAAGACTTCTATACAGCATGTTTTCCACACAAGATTTTATGCATAACTGCAGAATGAGTAACAATTTCTGGGAAATGTCATTTTGCAGCATCCCTGGCTCTGCAGTCTGTGCCTATGACATGCTTGACATTGCCAATGTATTTACTGGGAGATTCAAAGAACAAAAGTCTCCAGATTCCACTTGGACACCAGTTCCTGATGAACGAGTGCCCAAGCCCAGGTAGGTTTCATGTACAGTGATATTGTTCTTTTCCTGCACAAATCACAGAGGTTTTTGACAATTTGAACAGCCTTGTAAGGTGCAGATACAATTGAAGATAAGTGTTGTAACAGTAAAATAGTCGTTGAGTTGCATTTGGATCTAGGGTATGCAAGTGAGAATTTATGCACTTAAACGAGATTTGTGTAACATAAATCAGGCTGGCATCAGATCTACTCAGTCAAAATATTCAATCAGTTAAGAGTGGTGTGGGTTACACACCTGTTGCAAATTAGTTTGGTAATGGATATATCTCGCTATAAAGCCTGCACCAGTTTTGTAGTTCGCTGTTCTGCAGTTAACACGCAACTTACGTGCCACAGAGGATGCATCATGGGGAGAAAAAACAGCATTCCATCAAAGTGGAGATTCATTTTACCTCATTTCTCCTATGAGTTGTTTTCCCTGCTTCCACTTCCCTCCTGTTCGCACGTAGCAACTCTGTTACCCTCTCCGTACTTCCTACAAGCACCTGTTCTGTACAAGTTGCTGTTGTCAGCCATTTGTTGACTCATTTACACCAGTGGCATTTTGCTCTGAGAGTATGATATGAATGTAGATAAAGCAAACTCATTTATCTCAGTCAAGTTCTTCCACTTTAAGGTGTGTTTTACGTTGTTTGTGATATCTTGCATAACATCAAAGGAAAAACATACCTGAAGCTCTGTGGTGGCAACCAAGCTTCTACCTAGATCAAAAGTTGGCCCATCATCTTTTACAGTTGCCGAGTACACTCTTCCTGTGCTGTCTTTATTCTGAGGTTGTCACTCGAGAGTCTGGAGGTGCCTGGAAAATGTGGAAAATTTTGTGTCTGTCTTTGGTCAGAGCCTTAGTAAGGCACCTGCTAGCACCATTGCTGGATTTTATTCTCCTTTTTGCAGTATTTCAACAACTTGTTGACATGATGGCTTGCCGTGGTAGTGCGAGGCTACACAAGGGTTCCAAGGTCATTTGTTTGAAACTTACTCAGATAAAGAGTACTGGCAGGGAAGAGGAAAGGAGAAAGATAGATCTTCTCATTCAGCAGGAAGAAAGGATAGAAAATTGCATTGTGAGTTTCTGGGACAAGCCAACAGCAGGCTAACAGTTATGATTAAGATAATGCTGCTCTATCCAACTCAGTAGGAGATAACATGAACTGAATTGGTGAATGCTGTTTCATGTAACATTTGGCCATCAATCTTCTTAATAGAAATAATAATTACTTATACGTCATGTTGAAACGCATGAGAGGCACAAGACATCTTTGAAGTAAGGTCATTTTTGTTTGGATATCTCAGTGAGGGGCAGAAACATTAGTGCTCCGATTGACCTTAACATTTCTCAGCCTCACTTCCCTTTTTGGCTGAGGTGCACAGCAGGGTTTACTCAGTTTTATGTTTACTTGATTAAACCAGTTTTAAGATTAAAACAGGATTAATTCAATCATGTGATTAGGATTTAGGAGGAAGTAGGCCTCTAGATTAGACATACAGAAACCCCAGGCACCACGATGCCAGAAGGCTGCTCCCTGGAGTTCCCTGGGAATGTGACCTCCTGAATCAGTGCCCTTGCAAGGACTTAGGAGAGGGGCGATGCCCTTGGTTTCTTCTTCTCTCCTGCTATTGTGAATTCTGTGTGCTTTTGCAAGGTTTCAAAGAGGCAGAGCACGCAGTCTCTGCATGTAATATTCATTGTGCAGCTGTATGGGACCAGACTCATTGACCCAGCTAGTCCCCTCCAGTCCTGTGCTACCTTCCTACATATTATAACATTTAGTTTACCCGAGGTTTGAATATTTATCTGAATGTGAGCAACAGATAATGATAGAACTAGGACTAGGGCTATATTTTATTCAAGTAAGCCTTACTCTGTTGATGTCAGTGGCTCTCTTCACGTCAAGGCAGATGAAAACTGGATACTGCATTGTGTTTGTGAGTGGGTGGTCTGTCTTTCATCTTCCCATCTCACAGTGATTCAAAGCCTTGAAGAATCAGAATGCTCTAGGAAATGGGATCAAATGGACCTTTTGTTGGAGCAACATATTAATAGCAGGCAAAGCGTTTTCCTACTCCCTGTGTAGGGATGACCTGTTCAGGCAGGAAGGTTGTTACCTCTTAGGAGCAGGGTAGATTTTAGGAATAAGGTGAGCAGATGTGCATTCAAGTTGTTGACAATGGTTAGATAACATTTTGGTGAAAATCCTCAAAGCGCTTACAATAATAAAACCATCTCATCCAAACTGAAAGGAGGGTAAAATCAATTTTTACATGGATTCTTGCTAGGTTGTCTTCTCCAATAGTCCACATTCCACCAAACAGGACTGAAAGCATTCTTTTACACATGCTAAAAGAATCAACTCCTATCTGTGTGTTAGAGACTACTTTTATTCCAGGAAAGAGCAATCAGCTGGGTAAGTTATGGATCAGAAAGGACCAGTGGGCAGCATCAAGCCAAATGCACACATGCAGTGGTTAGCTTCCACATGAACAGATCAACTATAAACTCTGTGTGTCACACTCCTACTGAAGAAATGTCTCTGTGCTTTTAGGTGACATGTTAAGTCCTTTTGAGTGGAGGATCAAGCAGGATTTTAGGCTTCCCCTGAGGAGCTGAACATGTCCACCAGACTCTTCAGTCGTCCATTTAAACATTTGTAATGCACATCAGATTTCACTGAGGGCCTCATTACAACAGGAGATTTGCAGTACGCATTAAATAAGTGTTTTGCTTTTACCCTCTTGTTTTATTTAGGCCTGGTTGCTGTGCTGGCTCTACATCGTTAGAAAAATATGTAACCTCTAACGAGTTCCCTGATGATACTCTGAACTTCATCAAAACACATCCGCTGATGGATGAGGCTGTGCCATCCATTGTCAACAGACCCTGGTTCCTAAGAACAATGGTCAGGTATGTACCTCCAAGTGGACTCTTGCCCTCAGTGTAGCTGTCAAGTTGTGCTAATAGTCTTGCCCAGAATACTCTAACTCTGCAAACATCCTCAGTGTGCTGGGCATGAATCCAGCTAGGAATGATGGCAGAACTGAGCAGATGCCACAGAGCTCCCTGAGCAGCTTTGAAGACAGGAAAAAGCCTCAGTGCTTTCCAACCATGCTGTGCTGAAACGGGGTCTTGGAGGAAACACTGTGTGGGGAAGGTTGACCTGCCTGTTGGCTCACGGATCAGTGTTTGAGACAGCTCTGTAGAAAACTTTGGGCAAGGATTAGTGGACAGCCCAGCGATATGTACACAGGATACAAACATGCCTGCCAGGATATGTTCACAGGATATGAAGATGTCTGTTGGGATACGTACTGGTGTGTTTTAATGTTTACAGAAGTGTACAGGCAGAAGTAATCACATAATCTGTATCATTTCTATGGCAACAAGAGGAAAATAATAATGAAGAGATTTGGACAAAGACCGATAAATCCACAGGCTTCAAATATACCATCCACCTCCTATAAAAATACATTCCTACTCTCTGCTGTGGTCCCTATACTGCTTATCTACCCTCTGGTTGTGAAAAGAATAATGTGACTAACTTTTGCTGTATTTTCCTCTTGTCCCCTGTAGGGGTAGAGTTTTGTGCCAGGCAGAACACTCTGGAATGGTCTGACTTAGTTTTAGTAATGTATATTCTGTCAGGTTTTTATGTCAGGTTCTGTACTTCCAACCAAAGACAAGAGCAGCAAACCCTGCAGAGTGCTTTTCTTTGACCACCAGTACCAGATAACTGGTACAAAATCACCAGTACTTGTCGATAAATTGTGTCATCCAAAGATTCAGTATAATCTCAGCACTGAACTCACTTAGTGGCAGTTGTGGGATTATTTTTAGTGAGGTAAAATGGTGCTTGTTGTCTGACATTTGCACTCACACATCTTTTGCTGCCAAAAAAAAAGTTAAATGTGGATCAGTTGCCATTATTGCTGCATTTAATGTGACAGAGCTTGTAATTAGCCAAAAATTTCACCGTCCTATTTTCTTTCCCTGCCTGAAGAAGTCATCAGGCTAGTACTTTGTTTTTTATTGGAAGGATAATTCCTAAGTAGACTCTTTGCACCCCTTCAGCTTTCTGCAAACACTTCTGCTAGCTATTGGACATATGGACATGGAGACGAACACACGAAAATTCCCTAGCATTTGGGGAGCCAAACTGTTACAGTCTGTGTTGACTTAAAGGGTTATTCAGCTAGGAAAAGTGCTTAAATATGTTATGTGGTTGCTAGAAGGCTACCACGCAGTTATCTGAAGTGGAAAAAGTGATAAAATAAATGACAATCTAATGCCAACTGATGCAAAATGCTGTATTGTTATTCTAGATACCGCCTGACCAAAATTGGCGTGGACTCTGCTGCTGGGCCATATCAGAACTACACCGTGGTTTTCTTGGGATCAGAGAAGGGAATCATCCTGAAGTTCTTGGCACGGACAGGAAACAGTGGTTTCCTAAATGATAGCCTTTTCCTGGAGGAGATTAATGTTTACAATCCTGAAAAGTGTGTATCTGATTCTTTGTACTCATGTATGGGTGACTTTGAACTTCTGATTTCCCAGAGAGCAGGTTGTCCCACAGAAGAGGAAGTGGTTAGAGAAGCCAAGTTTTTTGAGTAATTTTAAATTGTTTGGGGAGGGGATGTCTGCTTATCAGTCTCTACACTGGAGTAAGATACTTTTTATTCAGTATGTGCAGAAAATAGCCCATCCTATGCAGCAGTTGATGGAGAATTAAAAGTGAAATTCTGCAAAGGAAGATTAGTTTTCTAATCCTATAAAAACCTGATTCCTCTCCAAGTAACTCAACAACAAGCAAGCCACTCTTCAAGGGAAATTTCTTGCATTTCAGCCATCCTCAAATATGCCTAAGGGGGCTTTGAAGTGGCCCATAATCACACAGAAATTTCAGCTACTTTGAGTGCCAGAGAAGAACAAACACAAAAAGCAAAGGGTCCTCAGAAAGCTTGTCTGGTGTGCTGCCTTTCTCCACTTCTTATTCCCATGTCCCATGCATTTTCAGCACTCATTTTTATGTCTATCAGTGTTTGTAGTTGCTATTGTGTGTTCTTTTTCCTTGGCTTGTTCAATTCTACCTTCCTCGGGGTTTTTTTCTCTGGTAGTTTTTTGGGTTTTATTTTTGTTTTTCAGTTTGAGGACTCATTACATTTTCACCTGGTTTCCTAGCAGAATTCATTTATAACCTTATCTCACTTTTTTTTCAAATCAGGTGCAGCTACGATGGCGTGGAGGACAAGCGGATAGTGGGCATGCAGCTTGACAAGCCCAGCAGCGCCCTTTATGTTGCCTTCTCCACTTGTGTCATTAAGGTTCCCCTGGGACGCTGCGAGCGTCACGGCAGGTGCAAAAAGTATGTGTTTTCTGGTGGCTGTCAGAAGCCCAGGCACCAGGCGTGGGGAAGGTGGGAGGTCCCATGAATGCTGCCTTGTGCTCTTTGTTCTCCAGGGCCTGCATAGCGTCCAGAGACCCCTACTGTGGATGGATGAAGGAGAGCGGGGCATGCACACAGCTGGTCCTTGGCTCCAAGTGAGTAAAAGCTCTGGCATGGATGGACCATGAAGCTCTGGCAGTGGCGCCAGGCGGTCTTGGGCAAAGCTATTTGAAACACGGGGCTCTTAGGGAAGGAAAAATGTGGGAAGTGTTTGTTTCTACCTTATTTGCATTCACCTCTGAAATGTCTCACAAATTTTTTTGATGTGAACTCTCAGCTGATTGGTAACTGCTGAAAGAGGAGGAAGAAGAAAATGAAAGAGCTGTACTAAGGTCTGCATGTTGTTGAAAGGAGGGAACTGGATGGGTATGTCTGGACCAGCCCACATTGGAGCCATCACAGCTGATTAAAGAGGCAATAGAATCCAAATTAAATTACTGAAGCAATTTGTCCACTGGAAACAAAACCAGTCCTTCTAATTTACTGTGCATTACTAAGAGGAAACACAGAGCACAGGAAGAGCTTAAAGGAGTTTCAGAGAAGTGCTAGATCTCCCCTTGCTTAACAGTAGAATTTAATTATTTTATAATAATTAAAGTCTGTGAAGGTTTATTTAAATGCGGTTTACTAAAGCCTTCTTGCAGGAAGCAGACCCACTTCAGACCTCTCGCTTCTTGGCCACATCTGGCACACCTCATGCTTGCCCACTCTGAGATACAGCTATGCTTCCTCAACGTAGTGGTGTAAGTGTAGTGCAAACATCACACAAATGGGATAGCCCCACAGCAAGCCCTGCTTTACCCTGCTTCTGTATAGGTCTTCGTTATATAAAGGATGAGTTACCATCCCTGTGCTTGTATCATGTTCTTAATTTGCCATTTCAATTCAAATTGTTATGTCCAGTGGGGATGCTAGAGCTATATCTGTAGATATACTACAGTACTACATGAGTATGGACTGTTCCTGACTGAACATGTGATAGAAGAATGTTAAAATGCACCCATGTCCACATAAGGTCTTCTCAATATTCCGAAGATGCTTCAGTCTTTTTGCATTTCCATGGCAAGTCACATGGAACTTCTGCATCTTGCCCTTAGAAGCAGCTCCCATATTTGTCAGTAGATCCATCAAGACAGAAGCAGCACAGCTTGTGGTGGTGCAGTCCAGAGGCAAGCCAGGCAGGTCATTCTCCGTCTAGCACGTAACACTTAGGAAGGGGATCCATATCAGCTGTGAAGATGCCTGGTGCACTTCTAAACTAGCCAACAGGAGGCAGAGATGTTAGGTGCCCTCCTGGAGTTTTAAGAACATGGACTTGGGAATTAGGTGCCTGCAGGGGTAATTGTGCCTCAAGGGCAGGATCCTAACTAGTGCAGACAAGGGCTTGTGTTGGAAGTTTTCCAAGGCTCTTGTCATTCACCTTTGACCATGCAGGAACTTGGAAGCACAGCTTCACTGGCTATGCAAAATCAGAGGCAGAGGTTAGGAGCATAAACTGGGCATGTCAGCTGGAAAAGCCTGGGAGTGTTTTTCAATAGAGCTCCTTGAGTTCAGTGGAATGCCTTCTGTGGGCTGGACCTTAAGCCTTGTAACCTTATCCAGTGCAGTACATAAGTGATTGCTGAAATCCAGGTCATCTTCCCCCAGCACAGTACCTATCCAATGGGTTAGCCTCCTTCTCATGTCAAAGTGTCACTGCACCTTGTCTGCTATGCAGACAAGTTAAGGTGGGATCATAGTTGCTTCTAATAATGTCAGATATTATAGAGTTAACAGTTTTAAAAATGTGAATGTTTGCCTCCCTTGACAATGAGACATGCAGTGGATTTAAGAAAAAAGTAATAATAAAAAGACAAAGCATCATCAGAAGCCAAGAAATCATTAAGCAGTGATAAGTAACTCAATGTCTATGTTGCAATTTTTCAGTCTTTGTATGTAGGTTCCAAAGAAATAGCCAGTTTCACAGCAGGGCTGTATTTCAGTTACATATGTGATAATTTCTTTTTGGTAGTGCCTCTGACTTGTTGTTATTCGTACTGATTTGTTTCTTTCTGTTATTTAGACTGGCATTTGAACAGGACATAGAACATGGCAATACAGATGGCCTGGGTGACTGCCAAAGTAAGCAAAGCTTTTACCCTCTATTTACCATGTGTCACAGCATCCTTCTGAATGTCTCAAATTGCCATTACCTGTTGGGCGTTCTTTTGTACAAATGTAAGCCACAACAGGGACAGCATTGTGGCTAACAATGCAGATTTAGAAGAGGAACGGATGTTTAAATGTATTTAAAGAAAATAGCCCAGTTGGCGTGATTTATACAAACACTGGACTTCAAAGCAGTTATGTAGTGAGAAAACCTCAGTTCCAGAGGATATTGATTATAGCAATGACATAATTAATTGGTTTTTCATTGTCTTTACTAGCCACAGTTGTTGAGTTGTTTATGTAGATGTGCAGAAGTGGCTTGGTTTTGTTGGTGTAGACTGTGAATTGAACTACATTCCCATGCAGCACAGGGAGACAGTGAAATATATCTTCCACTTCGGATCCAAATCAAGACATAGGAACTACTTAGTTTGTGAATCTTACTGGATCTTAAACACAGGGGGACCATGTAGTGGTATTAAGGGTCAGGCACTACTGACCCTGCCTAAGAAATTTTAATGGTAAACCTTAGGTACTGTCAGCATGAGTTGGAAGCTTAAACACAATCTTTTAAGCATTTACGTTTTGCACTGAGGTGTTTAAAAGTGCACAGTGTGCATTGCATGCAAAAAAAACCCCACCTTGCCTGTTGATTTCCAAGCCTTCAGGAATACTAACATCTGTGTTCAGGACAGCTCTCATTTCAAGTGTTGGTGCCACAGCTGGTTTCTTTCTGAGCCCCAAACAATATTTAGAAACCTTATGAAATCAAGAGTCACATTCTTTTTGGTTCAATTTGCATGGATGCCTATAGATGCAATAAAACTGCTGAAGCTGAGGAAGCAACATACAGTGAGAGAGTCATTACTTCTGGAATACAGAGCAAAATAACAGAGGGCTGTAGTGTGTCATGGGGTACAGTGCAGGCCAGATGCTCTGGAGAAGGCCAGAACC
Source organism: Columba livia (assembly GCF_036013475.1). Classification (NCBI taxonomy): domain Eukaryota; kingdom Metazoa; phylum Chordata; class Aves; order Columbiformes; family Columbidae; genus Columba; species Columba livia. Next base: position 35,042,874 of record NC_088642.1, read on the forward strand.
ATCTCATGCCTTGTGCATCCATGTTCAAGGGCCGTTTGTTACTGTGACCACTGTGTTTGAGGGAGGGCAAAGATTTCAGGTTTGGCATGCCCTCCATCGCAGTACACCTCCCTCTGCCTCCAGCCTAAGATAGGGTTACACAGGCTAAGTTTTTTGAAGGAGGTGTAGGTATACTCCCACTGTGCTCCTTGTAAAATGAGTTAGGACCAAAATCAGGTCAGTTCCCAGCTGGTGCACCTTTGCCCTTTTCAGCCAGTTCTGCTCTTCTTGGGCAAATAGGTTAGACAGGAGAGAAGCGTACCTGATAGCAGTTAAATACAAAAGAAGGGTAGGAAGTGATTCAGAAACAGCACATTGTGCTCATGGAGGGAGATCTGCTCCTGTGCAGAGAGCAACAAAGCCCATGTCCTGCTTAATTCCCTCTTTAGCCCTGAGTGATGCATGGAACTTTGATACTGCACAGGGGTAGATTTCACTCCCTGCTAATCCACCTGATCTTATAACTTCATGTGGTCTTGGGTCATGTGAGTTTTGTCCTCATTGACTCACATTGCTGGCTGCATCACTTGTAGTGCCTTGTGTTAGATTAGGACTTGATATAGAAAAGAAAACCATGGCAAGGAGGACACTGCCCCTCCCACTTGGTATCCCATGGTCATGAACACTTTCAAAGCCAGACATTAGTTTTGGGTATGTTGGAATATTAGTTTTGCCTGGTCCTTAGGGTGCTAATCACCTGTTTATAAATATCAGCTGAAGCATAAAAGGTTGCTAGCAGCAAACTATTAAAAAGAAAAAATGAGAGAGAAATAATTATTTTTCCCCTGTTATTTGTCTTTCAGATTCCTTCGTAGCCCTGAATGGTAAGGAAGTTCTTAGTTTCATTATTTACTGACAATAAATCCATTTAGGAGGAATCATTTTTTTTACTAAAACTGAAGTATTTTCATACTTTTGTTTAATGTTTCTTCCCAATTTATTTTGTTCATAGACATTTCAACTGCTTCACCTGATCAGGAAATGTCTTACAACACAGTGTATGGTCAGTTTTCAGGTGTTTTTAAAAATTCTCCCCAGATCCTTATGTTAGCTAGTAGTTCCTGTACTCAAATAGCCATCACACCTTTCTGCTTGTTTTGTCTTGTTTTTGAGGGCCTGATTCACTAATCACAACTGGGATTAAGATATATCTTTTGATTTTTGATATCTCTGTTCTAGTCCTCCCTCAAAACTGTCTTCATTAAATTAACGGCAGATATGGCCTATTTTAATGGCATGGCAGGAGATATGATTAAGAGCACGCTTCATCTGAACACTCACAGAAACAATTGGGTACAGTGATGCATCTTATTTCTTCACCAGGAAAAACAAAATAGCAGCTCACATCCCACTCATGAGTGTTCCAGGCTGGTGTCATGACTGCTACTGCAATCAGTCAGAGATACCTTAGGGAAAGGAGCAGAACTGTTCGTGGGTTACAGAAAGATCTCCCATAAGGAAAATTAACCTGTTACCAATGTCAGCTGAGACTGGGCTGTGCCTCAGTTCCTGCAGGTTCCTGTCACTTCTAGGGTGAGTCATTTCTGTATCCATGTTTGCAGTATCTTAATGCCCAAATGGTGCCTGATCTGTAAAAACAGGGAGTCACATAGCCAGTTAAATGGCCTGAGCTGAAGAGGAGCATTTCTGTAAACCTTGAGCAGCAGTTTCTCATGAGGCACATGTTAATCCGTGCTCACAGTACTTTGTTCTGTATAATTGGTAATGTCTTGGTGAGGAACCATTGCAGAATAAATAATCACTTTAATTCAAACGTAGACTTATATTGCAGTAGTTTCTCTTTATAGGCATCCCAAACAAAGACAAGTACTTCACAAACTAAAAGGGTGTGTGGTATTGCTCCCAGTGAAGTCAATGGCAAATTTCCATGTGGGATGGGAGCTTGCTTGTGAGGTTGCTTTCAGGCTCTACAGTTCATAAGAGCTAGGGCAAATTCACCATATGTTTGGCTGAATGAAGCAAGAGGTAGGTTAGTGTGCAGTTGCAATGAACATTTAATTGATCCCTTCATCTTGTGCCTGCAAAATACATAGGTACAAAGCTGAACCAATGACAGCTCAGTACAGCAGAGTATAAATAGCTGGAGGCACAGTAATACTGTTCAACATTTGTACAAATAAAATCATATTCCCCATGCTGTTTATTACCAGGAAATGGAAAATGTACAGGTGAAACTTGTTTGAAAGTATAATAATGAAAACCAGTGAAAGGAACATATAAAATCAAAGACAAGTTGAGACTTTATAATGTATAAAAGAATCCTGGTTTCGTCTGCATATACAGCGTGGACTTTAATTTGAAAATTGCTGTATTTCCAGTGCACAAAGCAGTAATTAAAGAACAGTAATAATAAAATCTGTACTGCTGGATGTAAAGAAAAATAAAATTGCCTTGGGCATAGTGCTGATGTGCCAGAAATGTCCTATGTTTCTTGCTTCTAATTGCATTCGTAGGCTTTACAGTTACAGCTGTGAGACTGTGGTTTTGAATCCTGTCAGCTACGATATTAGTAGGGACTTAAGCAAAAGCTGTTATCTTAATCTGACCAAGAAAGCATAAAAGTGGTTCAAGTGAGCAGCAGGGTGAAGAAAGCTGCAGTCCCAGGGAGTACAGGTTATAAAAGTGACCCATTTGACTGTCCTTGCGTGTCAAGCACAAAGACAGATTGCACGAATTAACCCAAATCTTCAAGGAGGACCCTACTGCCAGATGCAATGGAGAAATACTGAGCCAGGTTTAACATTGGTTCCCGTTCATGCCATCTTTCGCAGATGATTTCATTGACCCTCCTCAGGTGCATCCCAATAACGCTGTCTCTAGGCAAGCCAGCCCTTCCTTTCGTGGGTTTAGTTGAAATACCCATTCTGATATACCCATAGTTTCTTTATCCCTACTGTGGCAAAATATAAAAGGAAATGTGCTAGTCACTTCTATTGATCTCCTACATGAAAAGTGTAAAAAATACCAGCATGAGGTAGTAAACCAGTCTCAGTAAACATATTGATGTTTGTTAAATCTACTGTCTGTTCTGAGGAATTTTTATTGAGAAAACGGAAATTTTATAAATGGTGCAATTTAATGTTATTGAGTACAGTTAAATACATAAGTAAATGGTATTTTATAATAGATTAAATCTCTGAACTCTGGGATGTACCAGAATGCCAACCAAGAGAACACTTAGGGTGCTTTTGGATCCAGTTGGCTAAATATATCCAAAGGCATCTGAAACTCCAGTTGCAAAAGAAGCCTTAGGGCTTGATTCCCTTGATTTACTCCACTATAAATCAGATCACTTCAACAGATTTACTGCCAATCTGTAGCAGTGTGAATGAAAGGAGAACCGAGACCTTAATCTTTGTATTCTTGGCATCAGCCTCCTCCTCAATTTGGCAGATGGGCCCCCTTTTCTAGGGCAGTCTCACATGACCAGCTGCAAACAAAGTGCAAAGTGTACACAGGTGACTGCTCCAGTGCATCTCTTTGACGCCCAAGAAGAAAACAGCTGGCTGAAGTTCTGGCTCAGAAGGTCACAGCAAAATGATCCAAGAGCCTCATACTTAAACAAGTACATTAGGCTAGATTCCCCTGCAAAATTGTAAGCAGCTTCAATTACCTTTGGAAACATCAGTTCTTAGTGAATTGGGCCCTTATTTTACCCCCTAGCCATAGTTCTTTCTCCCTCTGCAGTATTGATTTAGCCTTTCCCTCTAATTGTCTAATTAGGTTGCTATAGCCGTTAATAGGATACTGTGCAGACATCTTAACCTCTGAGATCCTAATGACTTGTGCATATTAGAGCAACTATCAAATACGTATTGAATCCCTGTCTTTGTTTTAAACCTGAAAAAACCTCCTTATATTTTACAAGTGCACTTCAGAACGAACTGTAGTTATAGAAGTACAGCCCTTCTGAATCATTATCCATGCCCGTAGACACTAAGTGCTTTTAAGTCTCCTTCTGTTACTTGATTACAGCACTCCAAATGAGAAGTTTTTGCAAATAATGGAAGCACCTAAAACAGATTTTTTTTAAGTGTGTCTATTTTGCTTTTTACATTTGCTTTAAACAAGAAGTTTGAAAAGCACTGTGTCTGCAGTTTTTCAGATGTATTGTTTTAAAACAAAGACAGTATTGTCTTTTTAGATGTTTAGGTATTAACCAATATTAACACATACGTAGTAACCACATTTAAAATATGCAAAAGCCTCTTTTAATTGCAGCAAAGCCTATTTACGGAGTCAGAGTGGTAAAAAAGGTATAATGAAAAAAAAAAACCACTACATGTTACAAACTATACAGCACATTATAAAGGCTTAATAATGACTGTGTGTGAGAGGGCCAGGACTGGGTTGCCTGCCACTTCAGTCTTTTCTCTGTTTATGAGGGACACTTAACTAGCTTATACGTTTGTGGTGTCCCTTTGCTCAGAGGTGAAATTTGCCCAGCAGGACTGGCTGTTAAGGCACTTACAGGACACAGTGGCTGCTCTGCTGATGGGGCAACCACTGCCTGCTAGTAAGTGTTTGCAGAATACAGCTCTAACCCAAGTGGGACAGGCTATTAAGGTCTAATCTGCTCCTGCCCTGCTTCCTCGAAATCAAATGAAAGAAAGTTTATCTCGATTATGTGTGGAAGGTTGTTTCGCAGTGCGTACTAGACTGACAAATTAGTAACAGAGCGAATACACTGATTTCTTGCGTTTGTGTGAAACCCTTCTCTGCCTAACGACCATCTGGTACACATTAATGTCTTCACAAAGCCTTAGGTTTCCATTACGAAGAAGTTCTCTATGTATTTGCAGCATATGGTTCAGGAAATCTTTTTTTCAGAAAATGTGTCCCTTAGGCATATATTTCCTTTAGATTACTGTATTAAGAAATGTTTTTCTTTAGCCATACTTATGACTTTTCCTTAGAATTCCCCCTTTAAGCACACCTAAAGTGCAAGTGTCTGGACAGAGATACAGGCATATAAATGCATATCAAATACAGGCATAAAATATGATTGCTAGTTGGCAAGATTTTGTTCTCTTTTACCTCCTTATCAAGCTATGACTAATGGCTTTCTTGTGTTGAGTACAGCACTATTAGTAGGCTGACCAAATACTGTGCACATTATTGCGGTTGCTGAATGGAGTATTAACTTGGAGACTGGAACCCCATGAATGCTGGCACTGTGGTTTTAGTCCTTAGGGAAAAGAAGACATGGATATCTTATAACTTCCTTTTTCTGGCCTGTTCTCTGTCCTGTTATTTCTCTTATTTCTCGGGGATGAACACAGAAGTTGACAAACATCAAATAGGATGGGGGTGAAAGGTTTCACACTCCAGCATACTCTGTTTTCAGGAGGGCACGTGTTTTCAGTCATTGGAGCTGTACCTGTCCGTTTGGAAACAGACAGCCCTGCTGCAGGACTGCTGTGGGGCAGGCAGCACATTTGAATTGGCATCCGTCATCCATCTAACTGTGTGTTACCAATGCTCCCAGCCATGCTGTGACTTACGGAAACTTTTTAGAAGTGCATAATGTTTGGCTTCTCTTTTCTATCTGAGTGATATTAAGAGCTCTGTCTTGAAGAAAATACAGCCTCTAATTTGCCATGTTAAAGAAAGATGGCGGGGGGAAACCACACTTCCTATCATGAGAGGTAAAAAATAATACAGTGCTCTTGTCAGTATAAGCCTTCAGCCCGAGGTCCATAGCTAAATTGTGTTAATGATTAGCTGTAGTAGCTAAAGGTTGGCTTCATGATGAGGACGCTGTGAATCTGACCAATTTTCGCTGCTAAGCATACGAGTCACAGGAGCTAGTTGTGTCCATGTCCTATGCAAAACACAGTCCAAAGTGCTGCTGTATATAATTCTGTGCAGTGAATCAAAAGGATTCATCAAAAATATATGGAGGAGCACCGACATTTTCTTCCTCTGTAAGATGATTAATATTCAGCAGGACTTCTTTAAATCATAGCAGCATCTTAATAGAAGCTTCAGCTTTTTGCTGCCTTTATCAGTAGTTCAACCCCATGAAGCTGGTTAAAGGGCTGGATAAAGTGAAAAACATGGGCACATCAAAAAGCTTGGGAGCATTGGTGGTCAACCTTTAGATTTTTGGTTGCTAGAGTGAAATTGGGGAGCTAGGTTCATCAGGTCTCTGTGAGCTTCTGAGAGCTGTGCCTGGATGGCTTCAGAAGCCATCTAAAGCAATCTTTTTGAGATACAGCTTCCAAAAGCTTTATGCTTATCCAGTGACTGTTTAAAATAACATATAGAAGCACAGCCTCTACCTGACCAGTTCTGTGCTTTCACTGTGAGCTTCTAAATTTGCGCTACTTGTGTTGCCCTAGTGACTCTCAAATTATTTTTCTGAGCAGTGAAACAGTATCAGGGGATGGGGATCAAGGGAAGGAGTGGGCAGAGCATCCCTGCCAGGGCAGTCTGTAGCCTGGTAATTGGACTCCTCTCCAAGGGAGACTCACATCTAAGGAAGGAAAATTAATTTTTAGGGCTGTTAAAAATGAGGCAGGAGAAAGGAGGGCTGCTGTCAGTCTGCCTGGTGGTATATGAAGAGAAAACATTCTCTGCCATTCTGTCTATGAATAATCCGATTCTCTTAGTTTGTCTTTGAGCATGTTTCAAAAACCTCTGTTTTGATGAACTCTTCCAGGAAAGTAGGTAAGAGAAATACAAACTACTCCGTGTCAAATTAACGAGGCCCAGAGCTGCTTGAATCCTGCTGAAAATAACTCATTTTGATGCATGTGCCGAAAGGCAACTTTCAGGGACGTGTTGCATATTTAAGGTCAAAATGTTGTAGTGTGGATGGAGTTTCAGTGTCCCCTCCACAGCAGCCATGTAACAGCCCAAGCCACTGGGAAGCCCAGGTCGGAGCCATCTTCCACAGACTGTAGACTCCAAGCACTCCAAGCATTTTGGGTGCTGACGTACTTCTCAGGATCTAGCTGAAAAGGATGTATGAATCTGCAAACACGTCTCTGCCCTTGCCAAACCACTGTTAAAATTGTGTGGTGCTTCCGGCAGGGAATGTCCTGTAAATACACTGGTTTTGGAGTGGATTTGGTCTGTGAGGAGCTCCTCAGCCTTATTCAGGACAGCAGTAACAATGTTTAGAGTAGTTGTAATGGAAAAAGGGCATATGAGTCCTCTGTCCCCAGAGGAGGTTGTGGCAGCAGCTGCTGGAGTCGTTGCTTCTTGGGCAGATCTATGTAGAAAGGCATTGTCTTCACTGTCACTCTGAGCAGAAATGATGTTCAGTTTCGTACTTGTCTCCGAGCCATTTTGGACCATCAGCTCAGACAGGACTGATGACGAGGGTGCAAGCAGCTGACAGGCCCTGCATGTGTCCCATCCAAAGGGTAATGCCGCAGGGTAAACATGCCAGTGCTGGGCACTCCTTCATTCCCCTGGGCACACAGGGCCACTGACGTCCCTGTTTCATAGCTCTGCTGGCTTTCCCGTTCCATTTCAGCTGTATTAGAAGCTGTTCCATTTAAAATTGTTTTTAAAATTGCTTTTTAACTAAGCCAGTGCCAGACAGCGTTGGCTAACACTTCAGTGTTGGTCAGGCGTGAGTGCTGAATCCTGCCAAAGGATGCCTGACTGAGATGAAGTGTGCTCACCCCCTTCTGCACACATTTAATTCTGTTGAGTAAAAGCACACAACCGCAAGCTGAGCGGCAGCCTGAGGCACGTGTGCACCTCTTAACACCCTCCGCCTGACTGATCTGGAAGGTTCAAATCCCCTGTTTCCTTGGGGCGATGCTTTGAAGCACTTTTGAAATATTGTTCAGCCTCATACAAGACATTCGCCCAATACAGAAGTAATGTGTACATTCCTGAGCGTGGTGAGGTAGCGTGGTAAGTGACTAATGAGACTTATCTTCCCTACCTGTATTTATAATGTAAACAGGACACTCCAGTTCCCTAGTCCCAAGCACCACCACTTCTGACTCTCGCGCTCGACAGGGTTATGATGCTAGGGGACACATGCTGGATTGGAAGGATCCACTTGATTCATCTGAAAATACAGATCCATATGTGGCAGTTTCATCCCATAATCATCAGGACAAGAAGGGTAAGGCCTTGGAAATGACGTCCTGTGGTGAGGAGGGAGGGGGGAGAGAATTAAAGTGTAACTGCTTCCAGCTGGCTCCGAGTAACATGTAATAAAACTCCTGTGCTATAATTAAAAGCTTATCGTAAAGCCTGAAACTAAACAGCCAATCTCAGACTCAGTCCTAGATAATTCACTGCCTGAGGAAACCACACAAAACAAACAGAAGTGTATGCCTTTGCAGTGTGTGTTGTGCATGTGTACGGGAAGGAGGGAAACAGTGGGGATTTAGCTCTCTTTAAACTTGATCTCCCCCATTGTCTGGCAGAGGAAGATCCATGGCTTCCCGTTGTTCTTAAGGGTGCACTTTTATATTGCTTGTTGTCTGAATTCCCAGGGCAGCACAGCACATCTTGGCTAATTTCACATTAGTTCCATCTCTCAACAACAGACAGAGGTTCTGAATGTCTACTCTAGTTTAACCATTGAAGTAAAACTGTCACCAGTCCTAGCCACTGGGCCTAAGTCCCACTATCTTCAGTGAGACCTGAGCATCAAATACCTTTGAGAGTGGGGACTGAGGAGATCATTGGTGTATTGTAAAAGATAGGGAGGTGACTATTGGTGGGTAAAGATTCTGTGTTGCATTTTAAAGTGCCAAAAGGTTAGGATTTAGGTGGTGTTTCACAACATTCAGCCCTGTGCTGAAGCACACCTGGGTCTAATACAAGTGGCAGCCCTGTCATTTGGCCTCCAGTCCTCCTTTGCTATGCACAGGGAGAATTAGGCTGTTGCCTGAATTTGCCATTTGAACATGCTGAGAGGAGGAGAAGCTTTTCTCAGCTGTAAGGATGGTGATGCCCCCTAATTCCATCTTGGCCCCCCATCATTCTCCCAGCTCCTTTTAATCTGTGTCTCAAAGAGCTTAAAATGGTTCCTTTGTAAATAGGAGACTTAGGTTCAAATAGCTCCACTCACTAGAGGGATCTGAGTCCTTGTTATCCTTCTCCAGGGTGTTCTTAGATCGCTTCTTTCAATCTCTTCTCTGTTGAAGATGTTTTCCTCTGTATGCACTAATTAAGTACTCAGTGGGTCAGGAGGAGGATGGGTATGAGCAAAACTCACTTGCTGAGTGGTTAGGGTACTCACCAGGGGCAAGAACACACATGAGCCTTGGTCCTTTCTGCTATGAATACTTGATATAAAACACTTAAAATATTAATTGAAATGTGGATTCCAGTCTCTATTGTTCATGCATTTTACATGAAAAACTCATTAGACAAAAGCATCAGCTGTTCCTGGATAAGCTGCTGGCATGCCAGACGTGCTGCTTTGAGTTGTCTGCCTAAACTAGTAGGTTACTAAATCATGCTCCATCCCCTCCCATCTGACCCAGTGAGTCTTGAATTCTCTGCACTGGCTGTGGAGACTTTCAGCAGGGGGTAATGAGCACGTTAACATTGCAGAACAGTCTTCAGCAGAGCTGCACAAACAGCTGGTGGTGGTCTGGACCCAGACTGTGAACTCAGTGGCTGTTATTCACAACAGCCCCAGACACGGTGCCTCCCACAGTCCTGGGATATCCTGGATTTCTCACTGAACTCCACAGGATTGACCCCAAAGAGCCTTCACAGTTCATAGCCAAGAAGGCAATGGGCATCACCTGGCTGGCGCAGTAGACAACGCTTGAAGCACTTTTCCAGCTGAGGAGGCTGGTCAAATTAGGCAGGAGATGCGGTAAAATTTCCTGAGATGCCATGGCAAACATTAACCTAGTAGCCTTAGCTTTTAGGCTGGATATCAGGAAATGGAATATGAAGATTTGAATTCCCTCAGGCAGAGAATGTGAACTTGTCTCCCAGTTCCCAGCAATGAGCTTTTCCTATATAAGAAAGGGCAAAACTGCCTCATCCTTTAACTGAGTTTTAGAAGTGGCCGGTTTGAACAGTTTCTTTTCAGAGCTTGCTCTTGTAGACATTCTGGGAGAATAACTGCAAATCTAAAGCAACAGAAGTTCATTCTTAGAACGTGGTCAGGCTCACGTGTGAGTTAAGTTTACATGTGAGTTATGCACGAAGCTCCTTTGCACCCTGCAGACCTGCGGGCTGCTGAGCCTCAGCAGAGGAAGAATTACAGGCAGCTGCAATACCCGTAACTTAGGGTGCAAGGAGCTGAGGGTGCTGAAGATGAAGGCTCAGATTCCTAATTCCTGATTAAGCTTAGTTTGAGATATTGACATCATTTTTTTAATTCCTCAGCCCTTGCTCTTCAGCTGTAGAAGGGCAATCCAGGAAAAGTGATTTCTATGTATCACATAGGTAGAGAAAGGAAGGCAAATAAGCCTGCATGCTCTTCTAAAGATGGCATGTGATTTACCTAGCACTCCTCTTTCCTCACAGCAACAAATCAGTGATAATGCCGACGGACAAAAAACAAGGCTTTTTTCTTTCTCTGTCCAGTCTTGTTAGTAACATCTGGCATTCAAAGTGCTTAAGGTGAGAGGACATTTCTTAGAAAATCCAGTGTTCCCTCTTCTGAAAGTGGTATCTTTCTCTCCTCCACCCTGGGAGGATGGAATGTCATTAAGCAGATTTGATGAGGAAGGAAGAGATCCTTGAATTCAGCTCTTCTGCTGGCCTCAGACAGGGTAGTGGTGTCAGAAACCACCGATAGTGGAAGATCTGGCCCTTTTTGTACCCAGAGGAATGTGCAGACATGTAGGCATTTTAATGGTACTGTTTGTTATGTGTGGGTCCCTACTTCACAAATCTTTTGTGAAGCAATGCTTAATAGATGGAAAGCTAGCTCTTAAAAGCATCTTGTATGCCACTAGCAGCTTCCAGAAGAGCATGCAGTGAAAATATTAATAAATGTGTAGCTGTTGGATTCTAATCATTTTTGCTTCAATTCATTGACTGATGAGGTGGCTTACATTCAATAGTTCCCTCCCCAGGGAGTGATGGTTACCAAAGAGCCTTATTAGCACTTGACAGGGTCATTTAAATATCATGCATTCTTTAGTGCCTAATTATGAATATTGACAAAGCTGGAAGCAGTCTACACACAATCAAAACAATGGCGGCAGAGGTGTCCGCATGGTTGTTTACCATTACCATCTACTTGTGTGTTATTACTCCTTGCCTTGCCCAGTCAAAGTCCGTTGGTTCCAAAGTTACTATTGACTTGTTGTTTTGAAAGGGCAAAGGAAGGAGTTCTTACACAAAATTAAAACAGAAAATGTTATGCTTACTGTCCTTTTATCAAGATTTGGTTTTCACATTTGCTGTAATTTCTTTTACTTCCACTCATTCACAGACGCTTTTTTTTAAAACATTTTTCTCTTTGTTTTGCAAGGTGTTTTGTGGTGTTCTTCATTGGTTGTGTCTAATCCTTTGGACAGTGTTTTCTTTCTTTTCCTGCGCTCACAAATGACTTCTTACTGATTGTACTAATTGTACAGAATCCACTTGCTGCTTTCTTTTCTGTAATACGAGTGCTTTGATGATGTCACATCCATCCATATGCTTCACTTTTAATTCAGTGCAAGCATCTTGGGGAATATCTGTGGGGGCGTGCAGAGGGGGTTCTTTAAAAGGGCTGACTCATGGGAATGTGACATTTGTGTGCCACAGCTTTGGTAGCTAAATATACTCTGGGATTGTTGTTTCTGATCTACATCTCTTTTCTTGCCAAGGTGAAAATGTGTAATGCAACCCTTAGAGTGGGAACTATGCTTTGCCATCCCACTGGCATTTTGACCTTGGCCATTAAGAAATCTGCCCCTCCTGTTGCAAAACAAAACAAATTGGCTCTGATTGGGCAGACTGCACCCTTCTTTCCTGTTATCCTCCCTCTCCTGCCCAGGGGGAAAAAAAAAAAAAGAAAAAAATATAAACATGTTCTAGAGTATGTTTACTTTTTGTTTCCTTTCTTGCTGTGTTTTAGTGTTAATTTAATTGTGTGTTTCTCACCTTTGTCGAAACAGTCTCCCTAACCTTGCCGTCTAACCTTCCCCCTGCTGCCATTGTACTTGGTCTCCCTCCCTCCGCCGTCGTGAAGCTCCTCCCGTGGAGTGCTCCAAGGCTTTACCCTCTACACCCCGGTAGTGCTCTAGCATTCTGTCTCTCTGTAGTCGTCCTACTAACGAAGGGGGGAGTAGACACGTACTGCTCCTAGAGAGGTCTACATGAAGAAAACATAGAGATTTTCTTCAGAAGTAGCTGGCCTTGCCCCTCATTACCCTGCTGCCCTTCTCTGCTGCCTCCTGTCCTTCCTGCCTCCCTTCAGAAATGCCTCATGCTTTTCAAGTCTGGGGTTCATTAGCACAAACGCAGCCAACTGCTCGGTTTTCTCGCTGGCTCCCTAAATGCCTGGAGCTTGCCTTTTAATCATAGCATTGATAAATTGGTTGCAAATTCAGCTTACTGTTTTGTGGTTCTACAGCTTCTCCTCCACAGCATTCACATGGACATTGCTGAGCTGGGCACTGAATGACAAAAGTGTAGCAGTGCTATTAGCAGGCTTAATGCTTGTATACTTTCTTGTCTTGACATTCATTAAGTGAAGATTATACGGTGGTATCTCCTTTCCTTAACAAGCCTTTTGTCAATATCCAAGTAGCAATGGTAAAAAGCTGATTAGAAGCGGGATGTGGTAGGCAGTTTACAGAGTTAAGGGCTTCTGGTGTATTTGGATCTCAAGAGTGCTCATGTAGATACAGTATCTGGTAGAATCTATTAATTTAGAGATTGTAGAATTATTATTATAATTTGTTTTTATTATGTTAAAGATATAAATACATATATTTCTATCTTAATAATTTTATTAACAATAACAACAATAATAATAATAATAATTACTGCAGTCCTTCCTCTAGTACAGAATTAGACATCATTAGCAATTGTCAGCTACTGTGTTTGGAGAGGGCTGTGCTTCTGGGGAGCCCAAGTGCTGTTCATTTCAAAACCTGACTCCAGAAGGTATTTCATATTGTACACAAGTGGCAGTGTGACTAAATTTTACTGTGATTATCGCTACTTGAAAGATTTGCCAAGTGCTGACAATGCTTGTCTCCGGAGAGTCTGCAAATGTTCAGGCAGATTCTGCTGTAGTGAGACAGACTTATATGAAACTTCAGGTACAGTTATGATAAAGAATGTAAAGTGCTGATTTAATAAGATACTTTACAAATAGACATGAAATGAGAGAAAAAAAAAATCTGTGGCAAAGCAAGGCTTCAGACTCTTTTTTTGTCTGAATTAAACAACTGATGTTTATCATGGGAGGGCTGAGTTTTGCACCAGAAAGTACATTTGCAAAGTATGTTTTTACACAAAAATGTTGTTATGTGCTAATATGTGAAAGGATCTAAAATATTCAAAGCGCGTTTTATCAGAGAAAGCAGGGAGAAGTTATTATCTTGCTGGCATTTTGCAGTAATTCAGAAAAGGATTTAAAGTGGCACAAGATTTGTCAAAACTTACCGTTTGAGTCAGTGTTTGCAGGTGGGTGGGAGTGGCTTGAATTTTCAATGTGAGGCAAATATTCTGTATTTGATCCATATAATCGTCCTGTCACTGTCTGAAGGAACTTATTGGTCATAAAAAAGGTGTTAGGCTAAAATGGGAGAAGGAGCTGCACTGTAGTCAGTGCATGGGGCTCGAGAAGAGCTATGAACTCAAAGGGTGTGTGCCTGGAGGGGGCTACATAAACGTTGCTGTTCTTGCCCATGTCTCAAACGTTTGTACGCACAAACATAAAGCAGATTGCTAGTATTTTGCAGTTCACTAACAGTGCAAAGTGCTGACAAAACAATGAAGATCAAATTAAACCAGATCCTTAGCTTACTATTAAGTATTTTACCCACAGTCTAGTAAAAGAGAGCTGTGAGAAAAGAAATAAGGAATTTGCCCTGATTCTGTCTATGATTCTGCAGCATTTGGCTGAGATTTGACGTGAGAGGTGTGGTTACTTGGAGCTGTAGTGCTTCACAAAGGGATTTCACTTACACAAGACAAGCTGACATGGGACTTAGTTCGTTTAAACTTTTATAGATCCGCATCTAGATTAAAAACCACTTACTTTTCCCATTAGGATTTCAATAGATTGGTTGGATGAGTCTGTGCTGAACAAAACCTTATAGATTTTTTTCTGAAGTGTGCTTAAGTAAATTAGCATCAGCTTACTGTAAATATCACTGTTCCTAGAGTGGGAGCTTATTTACATTTGTCACATAATACTAGCTACTTTGGTGAAATGCTAAAACAAAAATATTTTTCAAACAAACAAATAAATAACCGTATATTTGTCAAGAATGGCTCTAATGAGCAACTTGTCCAGGAACTGAATGTTTCAGAGACTAATCAGAGTATGCCTGCTGTGGAGCACTATTTTAGCTCTGTATTAGATAAATACCAGAAAGGCATTGTTAGCAGTTAAATGGGACCAAATTTTTCAGCAGAGTTTTTAATGGCCACATGCCTGTGTCCCCAGACCAGGCTAACAACTAGCAAACATGACAGAAGATTGATGGTCTCAGCATGCTGGTCTCTGGTATCCTGTGTCGTGCACCAGAGGACTGTGCAGTTCGGATTAAGGGAACACACGAGACTTGTCCAGAGGAATGACACTGATCCTTCTTCTGCTCTGTCTTGCATGTACGGCCTGTCTGCTCCCAGGACAAGAGACAGCTAATCATCTCAGATTGCAGCCTTGAGTTCAAACAGTGGCAGTAGAAAAGTAAATGCTAATTAATAGAAGGGAAATGGTGTATAAAACTGATGAAAGGAGAATGCTGGAAGGATGTTTCTCACAACAGACTGTCTTCAAACTTCTTTTCATTATGTTTTTTGTAAGTTTCTGTGAGAACAAGAGTGAAGAGGCAGAGAGGAGACAAGGCATGCAGAAAAGATGACAGAAACTAATTCCCTGGACAGGACCACATCCTTAAGCCAGTTTTAATAAAAAATGCTGATTGTAATAGAATACAGGGCAGTGATTTAGCTTGACTTCTCTGTGACTAAATCTTCATTTCAAACTGTACATAAAAAGCCCCAGCTCATTTAGTCACAGATTTCTATAGTAACCTTCTGAAAGTGTAAGGAGAGGAACAGTTTTCACTGCAAAAGATAGGCAAGGATGAGGACATCAAAATAGTGGAGAGGATATATTCCAACACACACCAACTGCCTGTACCAAACATAAAGAAATGCTTGTACTTCAGCACTGGCAGTAACTTAAAAGATTTAACTAGCAGAAGCGGAAATGTAAGTTGCAGGATTAGAACCAAGAGCCATTTGCTATATAGTAGCCAGAAAAAAGACATAATTGGTAGTAGAAGAGACTGTGTCCACGTGCGACTCCTGGTTATGAAAGTTATCAAGAGAGCTTTTATTTCTAAATGTCCCCAAATTACTGAATCCTACAAATAAAAGAAGGGTGATGTTTAAAATAGAGCTCATCAAATGCCAGATGTGGCTGCAGGAAACAGCAGGTATCCTTGACCCGTAATTGTTCGCCTGCATAGATTTGAAGTCAGGCAATCCATTTTCAGGTTGCAACGAGCAGTAGAAGCCTGTCTTACTAAACCAGGGAAAAACTGTCATTGCCCCAGGACCTTGATCTGCTTTTTCAATAAAAGAGGCCACGTCTAATTTGTCAAGGCAGCTGTTCCGCATTCAGGGTATTAGAGCTATTGTGTGATGGACTAGATCCCCAGCTGCATTCATCCCGTCACCCGGTGAGGACAGCTCACTTGAGGAACACAGGCTGCCTCGTGCTCTTGTTTGACCCTTGTAGCATTGACATATTTATCAAGAGCTGGGAATTTGCTGTAGGGTATGTTGTCCCCACAGGGCCACCACTTTATCTGAAAATAACAAAGCAAAATTGGTGGACAGGACACTAGGTAATGCAAAGTTTCTTTTTTGCGGCATTTATATTGAGTATAGGGAGACGTGCCGTGCAGTGATGCTGAAGTGGAAGGGCAACCTAGCCATTTAAATAAGAGATTTCTGAAACTGCTTTGAAATTCGAAGGGATTTAAGAGCAGAAAATCTGGTATCTGAAAAACACTTAAAACACCTTTTGGTGTTAGTGCCAGTGTACAATTGAAATGTCAATATGCTGTTAAAGATATTTGAATAATTCATTTTTTCTCATATAGGATGTGCCTAGTTTCAATAATTGAATTAATTAATAGTTAAGATGTCCTGTAGTAACTTTACAATGACTTAAACATTGATAGTCCTGGTTCAGGGCACTTTTAATATGATCTGTGGACTGTGAACTGTTTAATTACATACCTCTATACAAAACACCACCTGCGTTATTCTCATATAGATAAAACCTTTTAGTGAATGGTATCAACATCCCTTTCAATATGTAGAAAGGATCCTGACTGACTCTCTTCCTTTTCTTCATAGTTTTCTATAAGACTGTAAAAAAGGTGAGCTCAATTCTTTATGTCAGAATGGGCTGGTGCTTACTGATTAACAGCATGCAGTTAATTAAAAAAGGAAAAACCTGGAGAGAGTATAATTTAGATTTTGCCATGTTAATTTTACTGATCATTAAATACAGATAACAAATGTTGTTGTGTTTGGAAAGCAATTGTTCCTGTGAATAGCCTCAGTTTAGTCAGGTGTTAAGGCAGGTGTTACTTCAAGCTCTTTAATAGTCATTTAGTGAGACACTATGGTCCCTGGTATCTGATAACTGTTGCTATGACTTTTGCTACATTTCAATCATGTGTTCTAAAATTTTCTGTGCTTTATTGAGAAGTTTTGAAGCCGACAGTGCAAATTTACCATTATATATATATCAAAAATCTGCTGACATCCCTGTGAGAGAAAAAAGAGCTTCATTTGCCATGCTTAAGTTTTTTGAAAAATACCAGTCCCTCATACCCAGAAGAGACTTGTCACTGTTAGGGAACTAAATACATAGACAGCTCCGTGTACACTGGGCATCAGTGCTGTGACTGATAAGCACTTTACTAGCTGATAATCTGACACCTCTCCCTGCCCCTGCAGATCAGAGTAAGTCAGAGTCCCTGCTGAAGTAGATTTTAACAGGTCCATTGGCATTAGAAAAGCTTAGAGCAGTTGATAGAGGAGTTGCTTAGGAAGCATTAAAAGGTATTTCTGGCACGATACAGCACACATTTGGAAATGTCTTAAGAGTGCATTCATAACCAACTTCGTGTTGGCTGGGAAGAATACCTGTAATCGTCTGAAACCATGAGTCCCGGTGGATAGCCTCCAGACCAGATCCAGCCTCCCATGTCTACCAAAGTGGTTAGCCCTGGAGATTAAACTGTAGCTCTCCCACCGTCAAACAAAGATTGCTATCATCTGTGAAATAAAATCTCAGATGAAGGTGCAGCTTTATAGCATTGCTACAACTGGGCGTAAACTAGACAGTTCTTTCATATGCCCAACAAGGATTTTTTTAATTGGAAAATAACACCAGCTGCATGCTGTCAGTGATATGCCATCGTGTTCATGCTCCATCCTGTCTTACACACAATTGTGATAGAAAATAAAAGAACAGCTGTTAAAAAAAAAAAAAAAGGTGGGAGGAAGCAGGCACATTTTTAAGATCCTACAAAGCTACTGTTATTCACTATCATGTTCTTCTAGAAAGAAAAAGAGGGTTTTTTTCAGAGTCTGAAAGATCTGCGATTACTAAACACAAACAGTACCAGCACAAACAGGGAATTTAAGCATGCACAGAAACACCTCCTGAACAGCAGCACACTGAAGCCTTCATTAAAATAATTTCAAAAGTGTATTGAGAAGCACATATTTTCCAGGTGTTTCCTTATTCCTTACACCAGAAAACCACTGAATTCCTGTTTGGAAGCAAGCAGGGTGAGTGAGACAGAAGCCATAACACTGGGTAAACACTGAGTTTCACTTGTTTTTAAAGAAGCTAAGAGAAGTGGTCTTGTCATGTGGTGCAGAAAAAGCCATTGGTAGTTTGTTTGAGCCTGTGGTCAGCACTGGAGAAATTTAATTCCTGCCACAAGCTTATAGCTCCCACCGAACAGTTCAGCAATTCTCCATGTGTGTTCGTTGCTGAATGAGTTCCAGTCGGAGGCTCTCAAGGGAGGGCACAGAGCAGGGGTGCCCTCCGTCCCTTCTTCTGCCTCCTCTCCACACTGAAGCTTCACCACAAAGCCTGCCCAGAGGTTTGGGCAATCACAGCTCGTAATAAAGAACATAAAGAGCACTGCTCCTTTTTTTGCAGATAGTGGCCGGCTTTATCTCAACAAAACACTAGTCTCTATTCAGTATCTTAAAGAGGTCTTACACTCCTACAGTACTTTATATACCTTTTGTCTAAATACAACCAAGCTACAAGCAATGCCCCGAGGCACTCATCCAGTAAGACCAATTAATTTTCCATACCCAGGGGGATTTGTATATCTCAGCATGCAGTTCTCACTCATTGAACTAAATTGCTAGTATCAAATCACTAGGTACTTTTATATACCCAGCATCACAATGTCGAAAGACAATGCAATTTATTATATATCTACTTGCTCATGGCAAGACAGCTTGATAACATCAGCTATGCTTCTGCAAAAGGTTTGTTCTCACCTACACTGTGTTTAGAAAGGAGGAAAAAGAATAAATATATGTTACTGAGGGAAAATAGATTGTGATATAGTTCATTAGGATCCCAATGCTAGTAAAAAAATGAGTCTTTAAGCTCTCACATAGAAATTTGCATATCTTTAGATTAGTAAACATATGTTGAGAGCTAGTTTACAGACATGAAAAAAGCCAGTTGTGTTCCTTGTTTGAGCACCTAGCTTCATGTTGATTAACTAGATGTGTGAGCTGCCCACAGCAGTGGAAAACACTGGCTTGAAGGAAGAGTGTGAACAGAAATCCAACTAACATTGCAGTAAATCCAGAAAGCAGAGATGAGACCCAGTACAACAACTGAGCGGAAGGCTGAGGGAGTTGTTGTATTGCAGAAACACTGCTGCCTGCAAGATGTGTGATAAAGCGAATATAGGGGTATGTCTGCCTGGCCTGCTGCTGGACAGCCAAGAGGTTGCCAGGATGGCCTTTGGATGCGTGGTGGAGAAGACACGGGTTTGCGCACACTGCTGTGGCTGGATTGCTGCTCGCACCAGGGCAGCTTTCTTGGAGCTTGCTGAAGTATGTCCTCTGAGGTGAAGCTGCAGGGTCACCTCATCCCAGGAAGCAGAGTGGCCAGAGTAATCACTGAGTACGTTCAAAAATGTACAGATAGGAAACGTCAGTGACGGTATGACATCAAAGTGTAAATGTACATGCAGTACCTGCAAGGTGAGGAGATGATTTAAAAAAGTCAAAAAAGGAGAGAACTACAAATTTGACAGACAGAAAAATGCATGGAGGAAGCCGCCACTGGAGACAGAAGATGAAGTAGGCAAGAGAGAGGTTGTAGCAGCACTGGGACAAGAAGTCTGTCAGGAAAATGCTCTTTTTCCTCAGAATGTGCTGGAGTAATGCTACTCGCTTTCCTGGAGATACTGCAAATTCCAGTGATTGTAACTGAGAGGGATGAAGGCTTCTGATATTTATATTGGAAAATCAGATACAGAAAAAGAAGTAGCAGTAAAATGAGTCTTGCTGACTGTTATGGCCAGTGTTTCAAAATCATCGCAATTCCTCAGTCACTTAATGTATTCAAAGGCAGATGAGGCTATATGACTGCAATACAGAGGGAAATGATAAACATAACATCAGATGTGTATAAGCTATTTTTTGCCTACAGCACCAGCCATGCAAATATTTCTAGAAGAAGCAGTTGTGTCTTTTACTGGTCAGTGGAGGCATGTTTTAATTCTTAGGTCCAGGTCTTTTGACTACACCTGCAGTGTTCATGAGTGTAGCAGAAATGAAGAAATAATCCACAGTGTTGACTTTCTGTCACAAAATATACAGTGCTGGCATTTTAATAACAAAAGAGATTTATCTGTGTAAGAGCAGACCTAACTTGGGGTCCAGCCATGTTCCTAATGTGCACCAGCAACCCAGCTGTGGACAGAGCGGCTATCCCTAAGAAATACAGTGCATGTATGTTGGCTTGGTCACATAGTTGTTCAGCAGTTAAAAAATAATTTCCAGGGAATGGAGGAGGATATATAGGGTACAGCCTTATTATTTAAATGTCTTGGATGTTTTATAGATGGCTTCTTTGTTAGTTCAGCTGTATAATGTGGTCAGTCACACTAGTAGCTCAAAACTAGCATTTCCATTTTCGTGTCTTTAAAGATGATCAGAACTGATGGGGAAACTATTTTTGCTTTTAGGTCATACACAGTGTTTGAAATTTAACTCAAGTTCTTCCATGAGGCTGCTTTGAGCTTCAGCCTGCTAAGCAGAGCTGCTTATGTTGACATTCAGCAAACTTCACTTTTCCCTGTTGTGCGGAAAGGCCATAGTTCAAAACAGGCTGTAAAAAAGGAGAGGAAAAGCCACAGAATTTCTCAGTGACAGCTTTGCTTTCCTTGACACTGTTCATAAAAACTGCTTCCAGAAAGGCACTGGGCTGCCCAGAATACATAATGCCCACAGTGGGAAGAAAAAAAAAAACACAGCATTTTTTCTGCACATCAGAGGAGCTCCATGCAGTGAAATGGGAACTGTGAAGATGAGAGATTCACTTTGCAGGCTACAACAACTTCTCTGGAGCCCTGAAATCATGCATATTCAGCCAAACATATGTAAATCTGGTTTAACCCAGCTGTGAGACATCCCCTGAAGTAAACTAATAAAGAGCAGCTGGATATGTTTAAGCTCATACCAGGCATGGTAGAAAGGTCCCAGAATGTGCACTGAGCTTTTTTTACGTCATTAGAGGAAATGCAGCAGACTTTAAAGGAAAGTTGTGTTTTAAGATGCAAAGCACCATAAAGTTTGCCTCTGCTGAGACAAGCTACAAAAGAATTAATTTTCCTTGACATTTGGGTTTTATACATCTTATTTTAACTACTGTGAATGCCTTTGTTTTACTTTGTTAAAGAACCTGCTACGTCTGCTTATTCCCCATCACACAGAAGCACCTAAAATTATCATTGCTCGCTGGGAAAGGGTGAGAGGTGAAGGAAAGTACTGAAATCAGAAAAGTTCAAAATGATCAGCCACTGCGTACTGCTTGCCAGTGGGAGAAAGGTTGCCAAGCTTTTTCTAGTGCAAGAGCTGGCCTTGAGCCTAGCCACTGGGACAAATAAAATTGGGCTGGCTTTGGGACTGTAATGACTTTCATCATTATATTATAGATCCAGGAGGTTGCGTACGTCAAACCTTCTCCCATACCTGCAAACTTGGTAAATTGGTTTATTTATGGAGGTACTGCTTAGACGTTAAAATTAAAAAAGCTCTAAGAGCTTGCTATTCCAGTCTCTTTCAGATCTGTCTCCCTTTCATTTCAGTGGGGGTGGGAGTTGTCTGTGCGTGAATTTGCTGGTTCAGATCTTGTAATTTCCGTGTATAATAATCCCTTTCAAAAAATAACTGCTTGTTTCTCATTTCTGAAAATTCACAAGCGTGGCTATGGTGTATGTTTTGTGTGGCCACTGTGGCATGCAGAAAAATTGGATTGCAGCTTCATAATCAAACTAAAAACAGGTAATTGAAATCCGTTCTGCAAATGTTATTTGAAGACTCACAGTTTATCTCACATGGACATGGTGGAGTTGTTTCTCTCACCTTTCTTGGATCTTCTCTCTTTTAGTAAGTTAAAACCATCTTTTTTCTATAGTGATGCAGGTCAGCAGTCATTCTTCAAAAGTGGAGAGAAGCGATATAATTTGGACCAGCTTAAAAGTGAAATAAAACCACCCCTAGAGATCAATAGATTAACCTATCCTAGAGGGACTGCTTCTGAAATAGATCTGATTGAGAGCCAAAAAGCCCTGACAGAGGCCACTATGGCTGATCTGATTGTTTAGATCCTCTTTCAAGGCTTTGTTACATGTTACCTCACGCATTTCATATGTTGATTTTCTTTTCAGAGTTCTGAAATACAATTTCTCCATATACATCCAATGATCCCCACGCCTTTTGTAACTTAAGATTTTTTCTTTACCAAATTAATTCTTCTCTCCACATGCATCTGCTTTTTGTTTGCTGGATATCTCAGACTGCTAGCTTGGGCAATTGGCTTTGAGAGCCATCGGGTGGAATCTGGGGAGAGATGGATTGCTCTTCTCAGCACAGTCATGCAAAGCTCATAGTTGCAGACCTTTACGAATCAACGATACAGCTTTACTGCAAGAAGAGGGAAGTGGGGGAAATTGCCAGCAGAGCAGCTTTAACTATGAATGTTTTAGCTGTTTTTTTTCTAGCTGGTGATACTCAGAGTCCAGAAAAAAATGGACACTTGGTTGAATTGCACTGAGTCAGCAGAACAAGTCTTTGCAGCCAGAAGGAACATGAAAGAAAAGGCTTACTTACTGTTTTCAACAAATTGGTTCCAATGAAGTGGCAAACATCAAATCATTGGGATTATAATGTGGCTGTCTTATGTCAAACCTTGACATTATTCCTTCAAGAAAAAGATGAGATAAGGTCATTGTAGGCTCTTGTCATTCCTGAATTTGCTATCACTTTAAATCTGTGTGTCCAGTCTAAATTAATCTGTGGGGGTTTTTTGTTGTTTTTTTTTGTTTGTTTGTTTGTTTGTTTTGTTTTGTTTTTATTCATTCGTACTGCTGGGTAAAAAGAAGGAAGAAAGCTTGTTAATACCTGCAGGGATTTTCCAGGCTGAAATAGTCTTTTAGCAGCATGAAACAGCCTGTAAACACAGTTCTAACATCTGGAGACACATGTTGAAAACCTGTTCAGTGATATTTTAAAAAGATAGTCTGAAGCCCATAAAAGCCTCCATTCATAATGAGACTATACCAGCTTTTCTTGCAAGTCTAAACAGAGGGAGACGCACATCAAACAGAGAATCTTGCACTGAAGAGTGAAATAAACTGCAAGGTTTTCCCTTTAAATAACAGCAGTAAAGAAATCATTGTGCCTTTCTGGAACAATGACTTGTTCTGTGGAAAGGCTCAAGTGATTTTGTAAGTGTTGGAGATGGAAGTGGGCTTACTCCCATTTAGCTAAAGAGGTGAAGTTTAAGACAGTAATGACACTCCCTGACAGCTGTTAGTGTGTGGTCTAGACGTAAGTATTACCTTATTCCTTCATAGATATTCCCCCTCTTTCCTGCCAAAACATCATTCTATTCCCAATTCTGCGTTTCAGTTTCGTGCATGCCACTGTGTTGGGTTATTGCTTTACCATCTGTTGCAGGCAACCTTGGACAGCTGGACAATGACAGCTCCCTGCGGAGGTGACCGCAGGGTGCACGTGGCATGTGGTCCAGGGTACACCTCTTGCAGCCATGCATCATTTCTGGGACAGAAGCGTCTTTGTGTCCACACTACAGATAACTGTAGTGCTTGAACTGAAAGGCGTTATTCTTGGAGGCGGGTAACTAGATTATTCACACACAGGAACCAGGGATTGCTCTCTGCACAGCTTTTGCTGTTCTCTGTGACTTCAGCTTGGTTGTGAACACAACCAGAATCCAGAATATTGTATCACTAAAACAGCCTCAAATTCAGCTATTCAAACTGGGAAGCAGTTTGTTGTTTGTTTTCATTCATCAAGCAGTTGTGAGGGTTGTAAAAGCTGGTATTCAAGTTTGTGCTCACTGTGAAGCATACACCAGAACCTAGACTTAGAGGAACATGGCTGTGGGGCTCTTCTTTATGTTCTGCCATCCTTGTCCCTAATCACAGATGAGAAAAAGAAATTTGAGCTTTATCATGGGATGTTTCTTTTTATACTTATGTGTTAAAAGGACACAGCTCTTTTGCTGGGCCTCTGGAGTTGAGGTCTCCTTTCGGCAGATGCGTGGTAATTGCTCTTCTCCTGAGACAGACACCTTACTTCAGATCTCTTTCCAGGTAGACCTTTGATCAGTACTTTTCACCTGCAGCTTTTTAGCAGGTTTTAGCTCATTTGCTTCTGAGAAAATAAGTCAAAGACTTTAGAGAAGTCAAAGGGTATCATGCTTAATGTTTCCCCATTAAAAGTAAGCCATTTATCCTGTCAAGAAAGGAAGTTTGTCTGGTTTGATGTAATCTATTCTAGATAAATTTGCTTAGGTGACTTTTTTTTTGTGTTGGTTGAATGATTGCTGATTAGTTGGTTTGAATATATATAATTATTTTCTCATCCTTTGGATGCTCATAAAATTGATTGTTTAGTCACTGGTTGTAGTGTCATTCCCATTCTAAAAACTGGACTGGCATGTCTGTCATTTTTTAGGTCCTCGCTTTAGCTCATATCAAAGGCAAATAATATGCTTGTCCTTTTCCAGAGGTCTTGATGTTCATACTTCCTCCAGCATTCTCCAAGACACTGCACAGTGTCTAGAAATTGCTTTGGCTAGTTCCTTAATCAGTCAAGGAAAAGTTCCTTAGACTATTTGAAAGCAACTGCATTACCTAAATATGTTTACCTCTTTTCTGGTCCACACTCATTCCCTGACTTTGTTACATTACTGATCACGGATCAGAGCAGGTATTTTTGCTGAATAGTGAAGTAGGAAAAGGCATAAATGCTTCAATCTCTATGTCTTTGCTTTTCTGTCGTCTTTTATCAAAGCTTATTGTACTGATAGTCAGTATTCTTATTCTGTTATGCTCATGTATTCTTTAGAATGATGAACTCTATTCCTTTGTGATTATTTCATCCTAATTACATTTCTGCCCTCAGAAGTTCTTTCCTGTTAGAATTAGAAGGAGCAGGACATGCCCAGAATAGCTTCATCAGCATTTTTGTACAATAATATTTCAGCACTGTGCATCTCTTGCTTTTAAACTTGTTTTTTTAAGTAGATATAGAGGTACATACCTAACCCTTGAATACTTTTTTTTAATTAGTGAAAAAAAAGAAGCTTCATCTCCTTCATGCTTATGATGGTTTAGTATGTGGTAGATCTGTATCACTGTATCACCCCTGGTCTTTTATTTTCTCTCTTATTTTCACCCAGAGACATTCAACAAGTCTGCTTCTCACCTCTTCCAGAACTTTAGAAAAAGTATATGTATTATTGACTTTAATATCTCCTTGCTTTTTCCCCAACTACCTTTAGTGAACAAGCTAGTTCAATATTCTGCTCATGTGATTTATCCAAGCACTAGCTGATTTCAGAACTGAAACACTTTGAAGGTTTGGAAACATTTTTCTTAATGTCCTCTTCAACCAGCCAGCCAACACTGTGTACCTTACCTACAAGCTCTGCTGGAAGATCAAATGAATTATGTATAGCAGAATAATGCAATACTATATCAGGTCTTCTCTGTCATTAGGTGAGTAAGAAGAGGTGATTTTGCGTGTTCCAGACTGTTACAGTACAGGCCATACTGGCTGAGAAGATGAATGGTGATGTTAAGGGATGCAGACAAAAGGACATGGGATGAAATTTCAGAAAGTTAGTGGAGGAGGAAGGATCAGGTTGTCTACAGGAATCGGAATGGCCACCGAATGCAGAGGGTATCACATTACTAGCCTGGCTCTTTTAGTAGCCAGAAATAATAGTACATCACATGTGGGAAGACCCTGAAGTCATAAGCCCAGTTGTGATTTGCAAAGGACAGAGCTTGACTTAACTGGAAGACTTCAGGGAGACAAATAAGTGTCAGCATGTTTGTGGCATTAGCAACACGTCAGGTCTGATCCTTGAAGGTGCAAATATTTAACCTTGTCTACGTCTTTCAAGCTTTTTCACTTTTACTACTGTTTTAACTGCCAGACTTCTCCCAAGTATAATGTTAATACAGGTAATTCTGTCAACAATATCCCTTTCCGAAGAATAGCTGGTTATTATCCATGGTGATACATCTTCATATACTACAGAAAGCAGTGAAGAGTATGGATGAGCAGTTCAGACCACATAAAATAAAATAAGCAATGTATTTTCACATTTGGAGGGAAGATATTGCAAAAAAAGAGAGTGCTAGGCATAATGTTTTAAAAGTAGAAGTATTTAATTTAAAATAATTGTTTTATTATTAAAAATAAGATAAAAATAATATAGTGGTGTGTATATCAATCATATTTTATAGTCTGGTTCTGTAGCATTTTATGCAGCCAGACCAGTCAGTTTTCCAGTATATAATGTCTTAGAAGGATGTCAGATAATATATAGCAATAAGACTTTTCAATGGCAGATATTTCCTCAAAGCTGGGAGTCTGAATACTTTGACTTTCAAAAATGTAGGCCCTACCTCTCTCTGATAATTTCCTCAATTTATTTTACTTCTTTAAGTAATGAGTGCTATTGAATGTTGCTGGACTGAGTCTTGGGGACTGTGGTGTTCTTTAAGAACTGTAGAATAGGTAAAAGTACACACAGTGCAGTTAGTGAAGTGGTATGAACACTGTCCTGTTTGCTTTCAAATTGTCTTGTTTTCGGGATATATTTGGGATCACACACTTGCTTATGCATCCCAGTCTTTGAAGGCAGTTACTACTGATGCGAGGGACTTGATTGATTGTTGATTGACAACAACTGCAGTTATCAGCCTGCCCCTGCTGTGGTCATGACAAGTGAGATGCTGAACATTCTTCATACATTTTCATTACTTAATTGTATCTATACTATAAACAGTAATGCAGAGTCAAATCTTCCCCATCTGATTTAAGTTAAAGTTATTGGGATTTCTTGCATAACTAAAGACACGTGGATGTGATCCATGATAAAAAATAAGTTGTATCATTAACGTCTGAACTGCATGGTAATATTGTAACATGAGTTGTAATGATTCAATATCCATTGATAATGTAAAACTGAAGATTTAATGCTGCTTTTGTATGG
Source organism: Columba livia (assembly GCF_036013475.1). Taxonomy (NCBI): domain Eukaryota; kingdom Metazoa; phylum Chordata; class Aves; order Columbiformes; family Columbidae; genus Columba; species Columba livia. Next base: position 35,069,890 of record NC_088642.1, read on the forward strand.
GGTGATGCAGGTTTGTGCTTAAGGCTGTCCTTCACAGATGAGGACTTAGTCTAAAGCAGAAGGCTGAAGGGTGTAGAACAACCTCTCTCGGCCCATAGGAAATGTCAGGACATGAGCTTTGAGCCATTCGCTCACATCCTGTCACCTGAGAGAGAGATCAGCGCTTACCTCTCCAGTCCCCATCATGAGGAAGTTTTAGATAGCTATGAGGTCTCTAAGCTGAACAAATGGAGTATCTTCAGCCGCTCCTCATCAGTCATGCCTGGTAGTCTTTTCACCATTTGTGTTGTGCTCCTTTGGACACATTCTGATACATGGTTCACTGTTTTGGACATCAGGATACACTATTGGCTCGTATTGAGCTTATAATCAACCAAAACCACCAGATCCCTTTCTGCAGGGCTGCACTCCATCCTCTTGACCCCCAGCCTATACATCAAAGGATATTAATTTAGGAAGGCATGACTTTCCCATTGTGAACCCATGTTGGCTTTGACAGTAAGTGCTTACACCCTTATGTAGGCACTAAGCAGGGTTTTTGATTCTTTTTCATGAAAAAAAAACATTGTACTTAGGTGATCAAAGGGGCACATATCTGAGAAGTTTGTGCATGGAAGGTGTCCATGCAATTAGACTTTTTAAGTCGAAGCTTTTCTTAACTTCATGCCCAGCAATGCATTTCTGGATAAGACTTAACACTTCCCTGACCATTTTTCCTACCCATTTAAGACTCTGATTCTCCAGTTAATGACCACAGACAGTTTTACAAGTGTAAATAAATTTTGTCTCAAAATGCTGCAGAGTCAAGCACGTAAATATCAGCAGGTGAAGGTCAACAGAAGACCAACACCTTTGCAGTGAAATGTAGTTACTGCTGACTGTGCCGTAATCCCCGGACTGTGCTTCTGGTCTGTATACAGCAATTTTGTATGTGGATTTAAATTACAGAGTTAGGTTCTGCCACTGCTTGTTAAGTGCTGATGACAAAGAATAGAAAAATCTGTCTCTTACAAAGCTACTGAGCTCTAAAAGAAGGTTCTCTTATAAACACTTAATTTGAAGATTGTTCCTGATTATATATTGTTTTCTGATATCTACTTCCCTTTTTACTATTAAGACATGTATATTGATGCAGGACCTCATTTTCTTAAGTGATCATCCACTCTTGCTATTTATTCTCCCATGAAATCATAACCCTCTGTTTGTTGCAGCAGAGTTATTTCTGTGGCAGCTAGCTGTAATGTCACATACAGGGTCTTATGATTTCAAGAGCTGTTTTGCCTTTGAACATAAGTTCCTGTCTTGTAAGCAGATATCTCTTGTCCACCTAAACGCTGTGATTAAATGGGCACAGAAAAATATATGCTGTAGAAGCAATACTATATCTAGCCAGAATACTTATCAAAGGTTTCTGTGAGATGGTGGCAACTTTTCAGTGCTCTGTAACATAATTTGCTGAGGAACATTTTGCGTTTGGTTCTAATTCTGGGCCACTAATACCTTCTCTGCCAAATACATGAAAAGACAATATTCTACAAGGAGCTGATTTACAACATGAAAGTTTCGTATCTTCACAAAGTCTCAGGAGAGCCTTGGAGCTACATTTTCTGTCTTGCTGTCTCTCCTATAATAAGGGCGAGGATTTTATTTCCTTAGAGCATGTGGAACTTTTAATGCCACTTGGACCCTCTCTGGAGAAAGAGGTGGGAGAGATGTTCCTTCAGCTCCTTCTCAGGCTGTGGCTGCTCCTTGTTCAGTGCTGAGAACAAAACCAGAAATGAAAAAAGCAAACTAGAGGCTCTGTGTTTGTGTTTCATTAGTGGTGCTGGCTTGGTGCCCAACTATGTCAGAAAAAACTACTTTCTTCAGAAATTCAGGGTGTTGATTAATGCTGTATTAGGGGCTTCAGATGGAGGAGGCACACTCTGCCAAAGATACCTTCTCTGACAGAGAGTGCTTGGAGAGACAGGTAGGATTTGACATTGATCCTAACCATAGCATAGGACCATAAGGTGAGGCCCTCAGGTTCAGTGCTTTCAGATGAGAAAGCATAGGCCTCAGCACAGAGGTCGACCTATTCATGTGTTAAGAACGAGAGCTTTTAAAATTAAAATAGCAAGGACAGCCGTCTAGCAGGCGCAGCAGATTTCAACACTGTGCTCTTATCTTTCATAGTTATTTAAGCATCCTCCTGAAGCTCAGGCATGTGACACTGACTTTTAAAACACATGAGAAAGATAACAGAATGATGAGCAGAGGAAGAAGCCTCGAACAATGTGGGATGCACTTCTCTGCTATTTGCAGGGCTTCTGTCTCTTCTCCTCCTTTTAAAGGTTTTTCAATGTGAGTGGTTTACTGTAGCAAAAATAAGATGATATTAGCTGAGGAGAGATCAGACGGAGGGAGAGGAGAAATGGGCAGTGGCTTAGAGGAGAAGAACTAATAGCTCTGACCTGTTGAAGTCAGTATGAATTGCCCAGGGCCAGGACTTCAAACCAATTGCACTTGCCCTGCAAGTGAATTCTCTCTCCCCTCCTGAACTTCATAGTCTTCAACTCCAGATCTGAAAGCTGTACAGAAAGCCCAAGGCTGCACATGCAAGATGTATCTGTCAGGTACAGTATGTTTCCAACTCTGGGCAAGTTGATCAAAAATCACCTTGCAAAACACAAACAAACGTTTTGGGATGGGCCTTTGAACAAAGTAGTTAATGATAAGTGTTTTTTTTTCCCTGTCCTTAGTTTGTTTAACCACTGTATGCTATTCATTGCAGGAGTGATTCGTGAGAGCTACCTGAAGGGTCATGATCAGCTGGTGCCAGTCACCCTGTTGGCCATCGCTGTTATTCTTGCTTTTGTCATGGGGGCCGTCTTTTCGGGAATCATAGTGTACTGCATCTGCGACCATCGCCGCAGAGATGTGGCCGCTGTACAGAGGAAGGAGAAGGAGCTGACCCACTCCCGCCGTGGCTCCATGAGCAGCGTTACCAAGCTCAGTGGCCTCTTTGGGGATGCTCAGTCCAAGGAGCCAAAGCCTGAAGCTATCCTCACGCCTCTGATGCACAATGGCAAGCTGACTACCCCAGGCAGCACTACCAAGATGTTAATCAAAGCTGACCAGCACCATCTGGACCTGGCTGCCCTGCCAACCCCTGAGTCCACCCCAACCCTGCAACAGAAGAGAAAGCCCAGCCGTGGCAGCAGGGAATGGGAGAGAAACCAGAACCTCATCAACGCCTGCACAAAAGATATCCCTCCAATGGCCTCACCTGTGATCCCAACCGACCTGCCACTCAGGGCTTCTCCTAGCCACATACCCAGTGTTGTGGTCCTGCCCATAGCCCAGCAAGGCTACCAGCACGAGTACGTTGACCAGCCAAAAATGAGTGATGTGGCTCAGATGTCTGTGGAGGACCAGAATGCCACCCTTGAGTACAAAACTATCAAGGACCAACTCGGTAGCAAAAGTCCCAGCCACGGGGTTAACTTGGTGGAAAATCTCGACAGCATGCCACCAAAAGTACCCCAGCGGGAAGCTTCCCTTGGGCCTCCCAGCGCCTCATTGTCACAGAGCGGCCTGAGCAAGCGGCTGGAGATGCACTCTTCTGCTTACAGTGTGGACTACAAGAGGAGCTACCCTACAAACTCACTCACGAGAAGTCACCAGACATCAACCCTCAAGAGAAACAACACCAACTCCTCTAACTCGTCCCACCTTTCCCGCAATCAGAGCTTTGGCCGGGGCGACAACCCGCCGCCAGCCCCGCAGCGGGTGGACTCCATACAAGTCCACGCTGCTCAGGCACAGGCTGTGACTGTATCTCGGCAGCCGAGTCTCACCACCTACAACTCGCTGACGAGGTCAGGGTTGAAACGCACACCCTCACTAAAGCCAGACGTACCTCCCAAACCTTCCTTTGCTCCGCACTCCACATCCATGAAGCCCAACGATGCATGTACATAATCAGAGTCGGGGGGGAGGATGGCAATTAAGCAGAGGTTGCCCTTGAAAGCCAGTGTTCTGCAGCTGTTATTGCTTGCCCCTCAGAGAGGATGGTTGTTGCAAGCTGAAGATGTGTTGGATATCTGCTCTCTGGGAAAAGTGGAATATTTTTTTAAGCCCGAGCCATATGACCCATGGTTGAAGGTTTGCAATTGCAGGACTCGCCCCCACAACCCGCCAGTTCTTTGCTCAAAAGACTAACCCTCCATCACAAAAGTTGAGCCAAAAGCACACAGGTGAAAGATGACTGTGACATTTCACCCCCCCGCCCCCAACTGCACAGTGCATTCCTGAACTGGGAAAGAGTGCTCTGAAAAGCAAAACAAATAATTACAAAAACAAATTTTAAAAATAAAAAAAAAATCCATTGATAAAGCTAACTCTGACTTCACAATGGCAGAAGTTTACTATGTGCAGGTACTGTGAAATGATGCCCATCAACATTACAGCCATTTGGTTACAGCAGTTAAATGCCATGTTGGGCAAACTATATCATAAGTTTCTGCTACCATTCTCTTTTAATGAATAACACATGACTGTTAACACAAGTAACTCCTCTTATTTATTGTTCAACTTTTGTTTTTCCTAAGGAAATGACTTCTGCATATCATCCTGTGAGCAGCTCTTCAGAGAAGTACCTTGAAAGTGATACCTATTTAACGTGAAACCCATTAACTGGAGTAATTAAAACTCTTTTATTTTTCCAATAAATTCACTGACTTAGATAAGTTGGAGCTGGAATTCTGAACTTTGTGCCTGGACTGCCTGATTAGCTGAAAAACAGGGGATATCTATTTAAGTCTCTCAGCTAATTAGCTGGCTGGGCCTCTGACCTAAGACAGCAACAAACAAATACCGCAAGTTCATAACTTCTAAAGCAACTGCAAGAGAAACTCTAAAAAGCCGCACATTTGTGCACCATTGCTATCAACATGGCTTTGTCAGTAGCTAATACTTTCTGTGAAGGCACCAGCTTGTGATGTGCCATCTCATTTCACCTTGCATGTGAGACGGCAAACAAAATCCTCAAACAGTGTGAACTAGTTAATATGCCGGCTGTTACCATGCATAAATTATGGTCTTATCACACGGGTTTTTCGTGGGAATATATCTGTGAATAGCCTGTTTTCTTCCACATGTAAATTTGTGCCTTACACCCTCAGTTGTGTATACTTGTGAGCTGTAGTATGTAAAACCTTTTTTCCCCTTTGAGTAATGCAAATATTTATTGATCCTTCCTCCTCCAAGCCCCTTCAAGAACTGGAGTAAAGGTATTGAAAGAAGAACGTTGTGGTTATTGTCATAACCCCGTGCTCCTCCAAAAATTAGGCTAGCACCATACCTTCCACTTCTATTTGACTTTCTAGCTGTGCCAAGTCCTCTCTCAAAACCACCCACGAGCGCCGATGCTCCCACAGGACCGTGCTGGGGGTTCTGCCTTCCCACACCTCCCACTCCCCCTGTGCTGCACATCAGCATGGCGATCCTTCTCATCGGGCAGCAGGGAAGTGAACAACACCCTTGGCCACAGGGCTGGTGTGTCCCCCGACTGGGGACAAGTGCCAGCGAGAGGGGCCAAGCCCTGGGGGCACCTGGCCGCACACCCCACTGCGCGCATGGCACACGGAGCTAGGACAGGCAGGCGGGCTCCTGCTGCAGCTACTGCTGCTACAGAAGGATGCTGCATCTACTCCTTTGGGGAAAAATGTATTTTCTTTTTCCTTTGTTTCTTTTGTGTGACTGTGCATGTAGCTAGTGTGGGAGTGTGCGTGCGCACAGGTGTGTGCGTGTGTGTGTGCGCACGCAGGTGTGTAAGTACCTTTCTGGTCTTTCAGTTTATGCAAAAACGTAGATGTGTTTTTAATCTGTTACAATAACTGTGTCAACATACTGTAGAAAAAAGATGGGGATCGCTTCTAAGCTTTTTATATATATATATCTACTGAACAGTATGTTTGAGTAAGGTGGTTGTTTCTGTTTCAATTTGTTTTTTAAAATTTTATACTTCCATTTGTTTTTTCAGGGGTTTGGTTTTGTTTCCGAATGATTGAAAAGACAGATTTTAAGTCCATTAGCTTATAGATGGTATATATAAAGTCTGGATGGTCTAGACCAAAGTGTGTAACAAGGGTGCTTGCATGTTCTTTCATTTCATCATGGCTTCTTTTATGAAACAGTTTTGTTCACCCTTAGTGAACTATGCAGACTGGAGTAGATAGATCTGTATCCAAAGCAATGTTGTTGTTTTAATAAAAAACAAACAGAAAATCCTTTGAAAACAGTAGGTAGCAAGGTCATTTTTTTTTTAACAGGAACTAACCTGCAAACTTTTTACCAGGCTCCAAACCCCTGGAGCACCAAATGCGTAGGTCCCCTTGACATTATCCCTCAAAGCATCCTCCCAAAATGTAGAGACAAATAATCACGGCAACAGCTTGTGCAGAGCAGTCTGCCTTCACGATACACATGGCACCAGCTACTGGGTTGACCTTGAAACATGCATTTTGTACTCAGTGGGTCTTCTGTTTTCGTCCTTTCCCAGTCCCGGTTCCCTTCCACCCTCTGTTTTGGGGGCTTCATGAACCTACGTGTGCCTTTGCTTTCCACCCTTGCTATACACTGGTAGATGCAACAAATTCAGACTCTCATTTGTTGTAAAGTTGTAAAGTATTGTGACGTCACCAGTTTCCCTTCATTTCCACATCCCACTAACATCTGATTCACAACTTAATGTATGTTGTACAAAAAAAAACAAAAAAACAAAAAAAAAAAAAAACAAACAAAAAGAAAAAAAACAAACAAAACAAAAAAAAAGAGAGAAAGAAAAAAGGAAGAAAGAAGGAAGAGAAGGGGGGAAATAAAAGCTCTCGGTTACATATGGTAATAAAACCAGACTGTTCTACCTTATTTCTTGTGTCTTGGTTCTTTTATTTCTTCAATGATTTATCCTTTTCTTTAAAAAAATACAAACAAATTCAGTGCTGATCATTTAGATGAGAAGGAAATTTGTTACCTTCTGTGTCTTACAGAAGATGAACTTGACTTCAGAGTAAGGTGATGGTAATTAAAAATTGAATCACACATTTGCTCTCTCTCTATTCATATTCTGCATTTTCTTTTTATGAGCTTGTTCATCATCAAATATTTATTGCAGACTTGATAGTTTAAAAGATCAAGGCTGGGATTTAAGCACGCGTGGTCCACCAAAATAGATCATCATACAGACGTGACTTCATCTCCAGGCTTTACATATTAATAATGGAGGAGCCTCTGTTTTCTTTTAGCAGGCATAAATCTATTGTGCTTCATAGGCCTGATTTAGAGGATGTTGCCTGAGATTAATTCTGCAAGAAAATGGTAGTAAACAGATAAATAACAAAAAGTATATAATCTCTCTAATCTTGCGAGTCAAAACATACCTGCATTCTCTACATTTATTTTGTGTAAATGGGGACCACTTACAGTCACTACAGGAAAATGCTTGGTTTTTTTAGTTACTGGGCTTAGTGATTTTGTTTTGTGACAGGAATTTTGTGTGACTGTAGAAGTAAGAGAACTGATCACACTTGGGCTTCTTTGTCCTGCTAGAACACCCTGTTCTGGACCTAGGGCCTTTCTGATATGTGCTGGTCCCTCAGCCCACACCACTGATGGCCCTAACACTGCTTCTGCAGAAAGTGGTGAAGTTACTAGCTTTTCTCAAGGAGCAGGACATGATGGATTTAAAAAGAGAAGTCTCAAAGCCTTGGCACGCTCTCCTCGGTGGAAAGCAGCAGGACCCTCTGCAGCTCCATCTTCCCCTCTCTGCTCTGAAGGACACCAGGGCTCCAAAGGTGGTGGCCTTGACATTGCAGTGACATGCAAGACCAGAGCATTGCAAACATCATTTTTCAGAACCATGCCCACAGAAGCATCTCTGTCCTTTTCTCTGGTGCAGGCTTCCTTTGAGCCAGGCATGCTGGCATGCAGATGGGCAGTGTGGATGTGGACAGGATGCCTGCCACGCCTGGGACATGGGGGGCTGCCCCGACTGATGCTGAGGGGCCCCCAGTCCCCAGCACTGTATGGTGCTCCACATTCTGCAGAGTCACAGCAAAGAGGAAAGCAAAAGCTCTCTGGGTGCTTAGAGACGTGTACTGTTTTCAGTCCTGCAGCCAGTCCTTTGTGAAGTTACTTAGTCCAGCTTTGTTTGAAATGCTTCATATAAGCAGCACCTAGGGAAGCTATTCAAAGATTAATATGCCTCTATTTTAATATTCGTATTAATACTGTTCTATAAACAATTGCAGGCTCCTGCCTGGAGGACAGGGCCAAAGAACCCCTCTAGCAGTGGCACTGGCTGCCTCCTTTGCAGAGCTTCTCTGTCTGTTGCCAATTAAAGTCCTTTTAAAGCATGGGCATGAAGGAGGGAGGGCAGGAAGGGGACTGCCCTTATGGGTTCTGTAACTGCTCTGCTGGTGTTGCCACAAACTGCTGCCCGAGGGAAGGTGTGAACCTAGCCACTTAAAGCAATTTTCCTTTGCAACACCTCCCTGAATGTCCACCTCTGCTCTGGCACGCACAGAGTCTCTGACAGAGAGCTGTCTCACCATACTGCTGTGCAGAAGTGACCAGGAGAGGAACGAAAGGTAACAGGGTGCATCAGACCCCGCTGTGCTGTGGGGTCTTGCCCAGCCAAGCACAGCACAGGCACCCACAGCAGCAACCCACTAGGAAAGGTCACTCCACGGGGCACTCACAGCTCAGCCTCCCCAGAAGAAGCAGTGCCCACAGCCTCTGATGTGGTGGCTTTTGACAGGGGAGACCTCTGAGCTACCCCCTTTCTACTTAAATCATGAGATCAGGGACGACTGGTGCCACACTCCAGAAACTCCCTGGAGCTGAGCAGGACAAAGAAGATACCCAAGAGAAAGCAAGGGTGCTTTGAGCACTTCAGTCAAGTTAGTGTCACCTTATTCATCGTATTAGTGGTACTCATTTTGACCCCATTTAGCATGTCACTGAGGATGCATGGAAGTTCCTTTCCAATCAGCATTAATTTGCATACATGGCTTTACACAAAATGGAACCCAGCTGACTCAAAACAACAGGTCTCCATAGATTAATCTTTGTCCACTGCCCTGTTCCTTCTCTCTCCCTCCAATAAGCATACCTTTTCAAATGACACAAGAGTGTCCTTTCAGCTTCTACAGCAGGGAATATTTTGCACCTGAAAGCTCCTAACATGAAAAAACTGTGGGCAACCAGGAAAAACATGGGCAATTCAGTGCACTTCGCTGCCAGCAAGATGGCAATACACAGGGCTGATTTCGCATGAAAGGGGGTGCTAGAATAAAGTTCCAGAAGAGTAATGCACCAACGCTAGGAACAACACAGTGGTCCAGCTGACAGCCAGAGTTATTTCTGGGATGCAACTCCAGATCACTCTTTTGTCACAGATTTAGCAGGATTACTCTGTGCACTCTCCTAGGGCTGGACATGGATTTTTGCTCTCTAAAGCTTGGTTATAAAGCTAATATTAAGCACTGTGGAGGACCTCAAGTGGTAGTCTTGTCTACCCCACTACACTGAGACAGGATCAAGCAAACCTAACCCATTCTTGATGGTTGATTGTCTAACCTCTCCTTGTAAACATGTTTTACTCTGGGAAAAAGCAGAAGTTACCCAAGGGATCAACATGAAGCATTTCAAAGTGTCTAATGAAAATAATAAGCTAAGAACGTGGGTTGGACTGGCTTAGTTAAGGCCATTTTTCTATTTATCCAATTAAAGTTAATTTCCCAGAAGTATGGCACCTGCTCCATCCAACAAGTGTTAGAGAAACACTTCTGTGTGTAATATTCATATGCTTCCTGCTGATGCGTGTGTCTGCTAATGAGTCTCTAAGTAGTTTTTTTATTACTTTCTTCCTTTTTTTTTTTTTTTTTTAAGAGTAGAGATACTTTTCAGAATAAGTACTAAGACCATCATCACATGCCTCGTGCAGGAGAACGATGATGTGTTAAGATTTCTTTGTATGAACAGAAACAGGTAAATAGTCATCTATCCCCTGACTTGGTAATTTAAACAGTGTAAGTCAGTAGGGAAAGGCTATAATTGGAGTCAGAGTAAGTGAGGTGAAAATTGCTAGGTGGCAGTACCATCTGCATCTTGTTTTAATTAGCCAAGTTTATTATCAGAATATAAAACTTTCTGCTATTCAAGTCCTTGGCTTATTTCAACCACCAGTCCAAAGCAATTGCCACATCTCTAGGTAAGAACAATTACTGATCAGCAAAGGAGAATTATCCTCCCCACTGATCTGGCTAACAGTTACCGTGTCTGGGAGTAGGGACAAAATATGACTAACCAAGATCATTGTCACATCTGCTTAGTGTTTCATGACAAACTCTATTAAGGCTAACAGCACCACTGTTAATTCAATTAGATCAGTGTTTTCCTTTGCTGGCCATGATGCATTTGGAAGACCAGCAACTGTATGCAGAGCATGGCTGGCAGACCGCTGCAAGGAATAATAGCATCATAAATAATATATTAAGACGAAGACAAATCTTGCAGGCTGCAGTCAGAGCACATCAGCCATATAGCCAAACCCTGCAATATCGCAAGCCGGGGAGGAAAAAAGTAGCTATGACAGGAAATTATAGCAACTATAAATGACAGGGACAACAGGAGGGAACAAAACTCATTAGGTCAGCTCTTTAAGCAAAGTGCAGGGGAAGCACAGGCCAGCCCACCAACAGTGGGGGCGGCACTGTGTGCCCTCACATTCATCCTCCTTAAGATGAAATAGCAGACGTCTAGTGCTGGATTTAAGCAAGATGATAAATAACAAAAGGGAGTGGGCAAAGAGCTTGGTGGAAACCCAGCTCTTTCCCTGGCCTGCAAGCACTGCCCTGGTGTTCAGCCCCACGGAAGACTTCACCCCATCCTGCAGCAGGGACCAGAACGGCTACACCCTCCCACGCAGTTGTACTGCTGGGTCAGGCTGCCCTCCCTGCGGCCAAACTGCCCCATTTCGGGGAAGTACCTTGGGCAGGCGGGGGCTCAGCCCGTGGAAGCAAAGGGCACAGGTTAGCTCAGGGTGGACAGTCCTTTGTTCTGACCTGCTGAATTTGGGCTAGCGGGTGGCACATACCAGTGTGTGGGCACACCAAGCAATAGCTAACACCAGGGAGTAAGAGCCGTGCTTGCAGAAATCCTGTTCCAGCCTCTTCTGTGGTCAAAGGGAAAAAATAATGTACCTGTGCCTCAGCCAACATGCTAGTAAAAAGGTGCTGATAAGAGCTTCCCAGAAAAATTTCTGCTTTTTAAAATTTTCATGCTGCCTCGGTGTGTAGGGAAGGGCACGGTATCAGAAGAGGAGAAAAAAAATAAGGAAAAAAAAAGAAAACAAGAAAAATGTTATTTCTCCGACTTTTAGAAATGATGACATAATCTTATCAATTCTCTACAAACACAATCTAAAGTGCTCAGGCTGCTGATAAATGTATTGCCTCCGATGGTGCAGCAAACTGCAGATTGAGCTTTTTTTAATGCTGCATAAATTGCCCATGAAGCAACCTTTTACAAGATATGGTGGTTCAAACAATTTTGCAAAGAGCAGGAGACAAAGAGTTCCTTTTACACTAAAATGGTTTCCTAGGAAACACTGCAAAATGTAACGTGATACCTCTTTGTAGAAGTTCAAGGACTTGTGTGTGTGAGGGAGCATGTGTTTCTCCTGACCCTCTTTTCTTTTTTTTTTTTTTTCTTTTTTTGGTGTGGTATATGGTAGCAATAGCCAATTTTACCTTTTGATGGTATCACAAGAACAGAACAAAACTGTACCACAGCAACCCACAAACTGAAGGTCACCACCCTCTTTTGATAATCATATGTCTTCTCTAAACAGAGAAGAAAAAAATTTCTTGAAACCAAGTCTTTCCATCTGTAGCACTATGTTTGCAGAATAAGGAAAAAACAATGACTGAAAATTAGCAGAGCCAAATGTCAGGTTTCAGATAGTCCTCTTGCCTGTCCCTCTGTATATGTATGTAATATATATATGGAGCCTATACTACACAACAAAAAACGGTGAGAGTAAAGCAGAAACCGTCACCCTGCAGTGCTAATCAGAGATCTGGACCTGTGTGTAATAGGAAGATGAGACACTTGTCCAGACCTTCATTTTAATTAAAGCCTAATAAACTGCTCTTCTGAGAGAGGCATTTTGCCCTTCCCTAAGTGCAAGTACCGTGTCTCTAGAAATGCAGTTTCTCACTGGACAACTCAGGTGTCTACCCAGACAGGAGATAACTACATCTGAATTTACCTGACTTCACACCTCGTCATTAGTTGTACTACTCTCACGGATTATGATAGTTGACACAGCATTAGGTCTATTTCCTATACATGTTAAAAGAAATAGTGATGTATAAAATAATTTCTCCTAGCCCTGACTATTCTCAAGATCTTGATATGTTGAGTTCCTCGGGTAGACAACACATGGAACTGTGCAGTGCTGCTAACATGTTATTCATCCTCCCAGCTGTGACCTGGGCACTTAGACTCATTCAGTTCTGCCCAGCATTACACATTCAATGAAAAAAGCATCCTGGCCCAACCACAGAAGCACCATGACATGCATACGAGACAACAGAACCAGACGGACAAGGCCCCAGCCTCAGCATAGCTAGCGGTGAGGGAATGCCCAATTTCTTTCAAGATATTTTACAAGAAGCTGCTTTGCAATAGACCATCACTGGATAAAAGATTCAAACAGGGCTGGGGACAGGAACTGGGTTTTAGGACTCCCTTTGCCCAGTTTGGAGAAAGGAGGAGCCAATACTTCAGAAGTTATAGTATTTAGTTTAAGCAGAGCATCATTCACAGATGAGAGAGGCAGCACTGGCTCCCCCAGGCAGCCTCAGCCAGTGAACCTCCTCGAGTTAACTGGCCTGTGTCTTTGAGAAGCACACACCCAATATACTGATCCCTAGTGCTGCTCTCCCACCCCCATCACTAAATTTTACCATGTTGTTGCCATGTTGTTACCATGGTCCTTTGTGCCTCGAGCAGAGCCTGGGACAGTGGCAAGCTGAAGCACGTATGGTGTGTGTCCAACTGGTCCTGGGAAAACTCCCTGGGGCATTTCTGTGCAGCAGGTAACTGACAAACGGGGAAAAACATCACAGAATAAAGTCCTGAGATGTTTGCTCATCTTTATAAGTACAGAATAGCCCAAGCAGTGCATGGATTAAGGGCTGACAATTACCATTAGTGCAGAAATGTGGACATTGGGAAACTACTGGATTTAGCAGAGTGACCAGGGGTAAAGGAGAGAGCAGTGTTTGGATAAAGATGTGCACCCTGGAGCAGCTGGAGCACATTCCTGCTGGTTGACCCAGGGAAGCACTTAACTTCAACCATGATTTCAACCAGTGAGCTCCTGATTTTGCTGAACAACAGCTTCTCTGGGCAGGGTCCCATGGCCCTTCCTGAAGAAAACATATCAACCACATAAAAAATGGTGCTGAGCTTCTTCCAAACCAACCCAGAGCAGACAGCCATGCATCCTCCGTAAGGACAATTGTCTTTCAGGCCAGGAAACTCAAGGAGTTACCTGACTGTTTTTCTCATCCTCTGCTGTGCTGGCTCTGCTGTACTAACAGGACTAAAATGCAATTAAATTAAATTTCATCTTTAAGATCAGCAGGTAATCAAATCTACAGACAAGTGTTATACAAACACTTTCTGAGTAGAAATGCATCCCACTTCCCCTGTTTATCTGGGTGCCCAGTTACTGAAGGTTTAAATAATTCATGAACAGCTCTCCTTTAGTGTAACTTGTACGTTTAAATATCTCCTAACTGCAGTACAACTGCATTTAGAGATTAAAAACCCTATACGGACAAACACATTTGCTGATGTGAATAACTTGTATTAAATATTAGTCAGTGCAGCAAAACCTGGCTTTCAGGCAATGGCTTTCTGAGATGGAGAAGAGTCGTGAGTTACTCAAGCCTGCAATGCTGGGGCTTTGGTTGTATCCCAGTGTAACCAGCTCACCACATTGTTTATTCACCAGAAGCCAGTCTCACCCCTAATCACGATGATACAAGATCTTCTCTGATACTCCAACACAGAACATGAAATGCATTAAGCTGACTGGCAGAAAACTAAATAGTCTCCCGAGTATTTACTTTTAAATGAACATGCCATTTTGTATAACACATGGAACTCAGTTGGGTTTTGTTCATCTTCTTTTTTCAATAAACGTATGAAAAACAAGTCCACCTGAAGACTGAACTATTAACTGCTATTACTACAATGCTGGAAAGGTCTTTCTTCATAGAGTTGGCCTAAAAGCAATAAAAACCAATATATCATATTTGGATTCTGTGACTACATCATATAAGAGAAAGGATAAACTCCCCCTCAATCTAGCTAAAGATGTCAGTGGCCTTTCCCCATTGCTTTAAAAATGGAAATGAAAAGCTGTCCCACTAGCACTGATCACGCAGGCAGTGCTCTAGTATGATGCCTTTCCTGATTTCTGTGCATTGCCAGTACTGCCATCATGACCAACAGGATTTGGCATGTCTGCAGGACCTTTATCCCAAGGTATGGGGAAGGCCTGACAATCACTCCTGCTCTGGTGTCAGGGAGAGCATGACCCGGGTGCTGAGTGCTGCAGGGAGTAGGGTGGCTGGGGGGATCAGTTACTGGCAAGGATGCTCGCAGTCCTCGCAGTCCTCTGTGATGGTTGCACAAAAGTGGCTCTTGCTCCTTTCCAACACGGAGGCCTATGGGCTTCCTCAGGTGCTTTCAACCTGATTTGGACAATGCAGGGAAGCTTCATGTATTTCAAAAGGGTTTTGAGTCAGGCCGTTCTTTTTTAAATCTTTCTTTTCTCTCTCCTCTTCTTATCTTGCTGCCTGCCCAACTGGGACTACTTTAATGCAGGTGAATGGGCTGGATGGCCCATTTTATGAGCAAGCAAAGTGAGGACAGAATCCATTTTGTCCCAGGCTACCCGCAAACCAGCAATAAGAACAAGGGGCAGTCACAAGGTCCCAGGTCACCGTCATCCACATTCTCCTCCGAATTGCCCAGTTTAACAGGCAGGTTTGAGGAAAGGCACAGAGCTCACAGAGTCAGGTGGCAGAAACAGACTAAAAAAGGAATGGGATTTGAAAGGAAAATAATTCTCTTTTTTTCAAAAATTTCCAAATAGGGCAGGCACGCATGTATTCCTGTTTCAAGCAAAAGGAACCAGAACAAAAATGTTCCTTCCTGTAGGGTGGAAGAAGAATAAAAAGGGAAGCTGCTGGTGTGAGAGCAGGGAAGAAAACCAGCATGCTGGTCCAGGGGTCGAGGCTGCAGGTCACCTCAGTGGCATCTCTGCAGAACACCTCCCTGCCTTGCCTGGAGACCTGCGTCTCCAGCCACAGGTGACGGGCTTGGCCACCAGCCGAACCTCCATCTCCCACCAGCCCACACATGCCCGTGGCTCCTGCCGTGCCCTCAGCGCTGCCCAGACACTCGCAGCAATGTCAGCTGCCATGGGAGGGGCAAGCAAAGGGGGTGCCTCCAGCATCATGGCATCATGGTTTCTGATGCTGTCAGAAACCATCCTGCAGCCATTTGATCGCAGAACTTCAGCTTTACTGATATGTTTATTAAAAACATTTATAATAATATAGATATAAATATTTATATAATTTACATATATGTAAGATAAAAAGTATTACATATATTTTATATATATTACAAAATTAAACTCAGCTTGATAGTATGCAACAAATTAACTGCTTATATTAATTTCTTGGTAAAGCAACTTGTTCACAGCAGTGGTAATTTGTGAGTTTATTTTTCAAGAGATGACAGTCACCAATCCTTCCCCCCTCCACTCCTGATCCCTTCAAAAGTGAGGTTTGACGTCTGTAGAAAATTTGGCAGAAAGTAGCCCTCTGCATGTTTTTTAGCTCCACGCAGCTTTATTGGGAAAGCAAAGAGCTGCTTAGAGGGGCAGCAGGGAGCTGCTCCAGTGCTGCGCCCCAGGGGTGGCACAGGTGCAAGGAGTGGGCTCTGTCCCCAAGGAGCAGCATTGCCACTGGGGTGAGGCACAGCGAGGTGCCCGGGGGGCTCAGAGACCACACCTCTCCCCCAAAAATAAAATGTGAAGGTCACAGTCACAGAAGAAAGCTATGTCAGGCATCAGGGTGGGGCATGGCAGGAGATGAAGCAGCAGGTTCTTCCATGAGACGGGTAGGAGTGGATGGGGCTGAAACGCCTGCTAGCTTCCCACAAAGGAAATAACCTTATGAGGGTAGAATTTAAGTCGTTTAAGAAAGATGGTGTCGTCTTACTCATGCAGCTAATTAAAGGTTGCCTCACGTAAAGGGAAGAAAAAGTGTAACATTTACAGCAATAAAAATGATGAGTGATATGTTTCCAAATTGTGCCAAAGACAAAAAACCCACAGAGCCAGCAAAGTTTTTTCCTTGTCTCCTCCAGGGTATAAGGGCTGCAGGCAGCCAGCTGCCTCCTGCTCAGGGGGCTGGCGCTGGCCAGGAGCAATTAAACACTAGATTATAATTGGGCTTCGGTGAGCTACCTCTCTAATCAGTCATCAGCTGTGCTGCTGCTGCCAAAGTAGCCTGGATGATCTTCACTTTGCCTTTCTCCCTATTTATGAAGGGTTTGTATGGGTTTATCTGTATTTGAAGTGGAAGCTAGTGCCAGAATGGAAGGTCTACCTACCACACACACCTTTGTTGATTGCTCTCCCTTTCTCACAATTGTTTTGTGCTCCCAGGTGCAGAGGGACGGGAAGGTCCCACTGATGAAGAGCCAACTGGCTGTATGCGTGACCGGCACAACACATGTGGCAATGCCTTTCTTCTCCTGATCTCCTCTGCTGCCCTGTGTGGTGATGAGCCTTGTGCCTCGGCGCTGGGGCAGGGAGGAGGCTGCCGGCCATCCCTGACCAGCAGCTGTGCCAAGGAGGTCTGGAAGATCTTCAGTCCCAGCAACTTGGAGCTGGGCCACATCCTTTTCCTCCTTCCTCTCGTCACAGGATGTTTTTGATCCCCACTGTGACCCTGGCTGTACCAGAGGAAGCACAGATCTCTAACACCCCCGCAAAGGCTGGACAAGCTCTGCTGGCCAGCGGCATGGGCTGGTGGAGGTAAGCCCAGGTCACCAGACCACGTCACGAAGTCATCGTTTTTTAATGTGTACTTGTGCATGTTGCAGAATATAGATGTATTCACAGGCTGACAAAACAGTGGAGGCTGGCAGGCACCTCCAGAGGCCACCCCATCCTGCCACCCTGTTCCAGCAGTGTTGGCTAGAGCAGGCTGACCAGGACCATGTCCACTTGGGTTTCAAGTTACCTCCACGGATGGGGCACCACAGCCTCTCTCAGCAATCTGTTCCAGAGTTAGATGGCCTTCACAGTAAAAAATGTTGGGTTTGTGTTAAAACAGAATTTCCTGTATTGCAGTGTGTGACTGTTGCTGCTCATCCTATCACTGGATACCACTGAGAAAAGCCTGGCTACCTCCCATCAGGTATTTGTATATTTATATGTATTTTTTTAATACCCTATCTTTAATAGAAAAATAAAAGAGGGCTCTGTAACTGAAGCAATAAACTGAGGCAAATAACCCATAAAGGAAGAGAGGCAAACTGTCAGGAAAGCAAAAGTGGAATGCAAAGTTGCATGGTAAAATATGTAGTTAGCTTGTCTATCTGCATATGAGAGCATCAAGAAGATTTGTTGTCAGATGCTAACAAACTTCCTTGGATCATATATTTGCATATCTGCGAATGTTCCAGTCTGAGTGAAAATCCCTAATCCTCCATTATGTTTCAAAAGCTTGCGCTTTTGCAAAGCAGGTCTGATATTTCACAGTGAGAAGGTGTTAGAGGCTTTTAGACGGGGCAGGGAGAAGCTGCCTCACTGTGGCTGCACAAGCCACCGCTCTTGGCACTTCAGAAGCAGCATCGTTTTGAAACACCCACCTGGCTGAGGCCCCTGCCTTCCTGCCAGACAAAGCCTGGTGACAGCTATAAACAGCAGCAAACAGCTTCTTGCAGTGGAAAATATTGGACAGCTATAAGTACAAGCACACATTCACCCACATCCTACCATGTCCATTAACACAGGTAATGTTACTGCAATTAAAACCCATGTATTTTCCAAGACGCCACAGTTAACCCATCTGTTTAGAACAGTTTATCAGAATAACATCTTACGTGCCACTATGTGGTAAGAACACTGTTTTTAATGGTAAGTACTGCATGTAACATTCTGACTTGAAGACTTTTATGCATTAAGGAATTTTCCTTCTGAATAGTTCCACTTAATTTCTGCATTTTAATTTAACTCAATGTGCAGCAGAAATATGCACAAGCCAGAGTCAGGTGTTTTTATTGCCCTCTGCTTAGGATAATGAATTACAATAAAACAGACTCAACATTTCACTGAAGGTCATTTGGATTTTCTTAGAATTTTTCTGAACTCAACTTTGTAGCTACATCCACCACATTGCCACTCGATGAACTGCTGTTGTACTTGCCACCAGTTAAAGGACATTTCTGTAGGATACAGCAGCACCAAGTGAATGAGACCAGTTGCTCTGGGTAGTGCACACTACTGGGCAGCACCATGCACTGAGACTCAGCCTTCCTCCCTCTGTATTGTTTTATGCCTTATTAAAGCCCAAACTCCTGTATGTAAGTTGAAAAACCTGCTGGAAATTTTGGGTTCAAAGCCTCAAACACTTGCCCATATATACTTTAGATCAGGGGTATCAAACTCCTACATTTATATATATACATTTACACAGTCCTAAAATGACATTCGGCCCTTTGAAGGCAACCGTGAGGCTGATGTGCCCCCCGTGAAAATGAGTTTGATACCCCTGCTTTAGGTGATGAAGTGGAAATAATGAAGTCTTTAAAATAAACTGAAACTCCAGGGGAGAGTGAGATTATGGTGGCTCTGATTTTCACGCCCATCCATCACCTGTGTTGCATTTGGGGGAAAAAGACTTTACAGACAATATCTTATTTATTGGTAACATATTAAACAAAATATTTGCAGATGAGCCTAAACACAGACACAGAGGCTTCACATTGCTGCTTTATATAGAGGTAAAACCCTTTCTGCTGGCAGGCTACCAAGCAGGAGGGCAAACATCCACCATGCGCAGGAGGCCTTACAAGCATCGTGGATAATAAATGCCAGTCAAGCAGGTGTTCTTGGTAAAGTATGAAATTACTATTCTGCCTAAAGCTATGGATTTCCTCAAAAAGTTTATAAGGACAAGATGGAAACAAACTTTCTTACAGACTCCCTTTTTTGGTTATAGATAAAACAATTCATTTTGCTAGGAAGGCATTTTCTTCCTGTTTCTGGACATGCAAAATGGCTTTATTATAATAAGACATTCTTATGTTAGTATCATTTATTGACATCTCTGAAGTCTTTTAAGAACCATGGATGAAAGGTTCTATACAAGTGCCAAGTACATCATAAATTATTAAATGTTTCTTCAAAATCTGCTTGCTTAGTCGTTGTTTCATCTACTGATACCAGATTTCAGAGTGAGATACACAAAAGGCCTTTATGAAACTCTCCCCTTCTCACCACCATGCTTGTGCTGTGCAGGATGAGGCATAATCAGAAAAAAATCAGAATATGCACCATTTTCTGCAAGGCACAGCAGAGACACTTCCTGGTGACCTGAAGCCACTCTGTACCTGAGAAACTTTACAGGCCTTCACTTTAGAGCTCGCTCTCTCTAAAAAAAAGAGTTGATTATTTGCATTCACAACATTTGATTTTGTGTCCCCACAAGGAAGGGATCCTGAGGGCAGCAAAGTTAAAAGTAAGTGTACAGCTGCGTACAGTCCTGCCGTGCCGCTGTGAACAGCCGTTCCTGGGTAAAGCAAATTATGCAGCTGCTGCTGGGCATTTAAAATGTATATGAACAAGCTGTCAGCCCAAGATCTAAAACTTATTCAGTTATTCAAACTAATTCAATTCCATCATCCAGCTCTGACACCCCCAGCATTTGCTACAGACCATTTTAATGGGAAGTGATATGTAAGTGCAAACACCTGGGAGGCGGGTGGCAGGGGGAGTTTTCTGATACAACAGTCATCACCGTGGTTGTTAACAGCACTGGCATTTATGTGATCCTAATTATGCTGTAAGCGTAAGACAGTCAAGGAAGGTTCACAGTCTTCTTCCTGCATTGTTCCCACACCATCTGCAGACTCCTGCTGCCCCTTGTGTGCCCCCAACACCCCATGTGTGTCCTCACACCACCCCATGTGCATCCTCAGACCACTCCACATGTGTTCCCCCACCCTGTACATCCCACACAGCCTCCACTGACTGACCATTTTGTGTCCTGAATGCCTCTGGCAGGGCTTACATCAGTATTATGCAAGCCTTCAGCATCTCTTAGGTCAAACCAATGTACCAAAGAGTAGCCTGAAAGAAAATGATTGTTTGTGAGTAAATGTTCGAAGCAGTGAACTTTCCCCCTCTTTTGATTAGCCTCTGTTTAACCACAGCACAGACCATGGTGACTGTTAGCAGACCTGATATGGCCACTCGCTGTATTTACATTCACATATCTTTGTGAGAGCAATAAGACCATGGAAGGAGGTCTTGCCTCGAGACCAAGTTCTGATTCATGCTAACATTTTCAAACACCAGCAAAGTCTAGACATGGACATTCTGGTTCAAAGACAATATTGCATTAATGATGCATGAAGACAAATTACAAACTGGCTCTCCAGTAGATCCTTATGGATGATTACCAGTTCTGGCAGGACTGAGTCTTGGGCCAAAATTATTTAACTTGTTTTTAATCACTGTTCCAAAAGATTATACAAAATCTTCAATGGCAGTGTCTGCAGATGCTGTACTGGTTGCCCAGCATTGAGCAAGACGGGTTGTGGCTGCACACTGGGTTGAAGTGCATGCCACATTTCAATGATGTTTTGGGTACGTGGGAACCTACCTCCCCCATGGGATAATTCAGGTGGGGTGCAGCGAAAGACTGGCTCCCCCACGCCATGCCAGTTCAGTGTGCACCCCAACTTGAAGGGAGGCAGTAGGAGCCATGTCTCTGTAGGAGAACACAGCAGTGGTCATGGTCTCTGCACACAGGAGAGAGAGCAGGGTGATTTTTGGCCTTGCCAAAGAACACGGTCCAGCTTCCAGGGATGTCAAAGCAGCCTTGCAACAGCTCTGCATCATGCAAAGCCAGGTCTGTGTGCTGTTTGTGGCGTTTGGGGTGTGAGATGTCTCAGCCCAGCTAAAACCTCTGCGGGATGTGCAAGGTGGCCACCCTTAAAACAACTTAATTGCCCTGTAATTTACTGGCAGCCAGGCTGAGATACTTAATGTTCATTACTTAAGCTCTGCGGGGCTCTGCTGAGATGCTGTTTTTTATGTCAGAGATGCACCCACCAAGGTCAGAAATCCAAGGAAGGCAGAACAGAGACGAAGGGACTTTTATATCCCATTAATGGCCAAGCCAAGAGCAGAACCTGCTTCCCCTGCCCCCAGCTTTGCATCTAGGCTGAGCCTTTGACCTTGCTCTTGCAGCAGTGATACTGGAAGAGAAAACCAGCTTTTAATGAAGTTTATGTGATCAAGCACGTTTCTTAAATACAATAGTAATTTTCAGCAACTTGTAAAGCAATTCTTCTTATGGTACTCAAGGTTACTTCCTTTGCCATAAAGAGGGTTGTTGTTGGTTTTGTTGGGTTTTGTTTGTTTGTTTGTTTCGTTTTTTAAATACAGAAAGCTTTAAACTTGCAGCTTCTCCGTCCACACAGGCCTATTCCAGCTCATTTAAAACAAGGAGGATACCCAGCCTTATGCTTTGGATAGGAGTGGTTTCTCCAGACAGAGAAAGCTGCAGCTCCAGTCCCTAGCTGTGGCAGCAGTGCCTGCTGAAGTGCCCGAGTGCACCAACACATTTCAGACCCAAAGGAGCCATGTTATTCATGTTCCCCCTTCCCAAAATATGCATCTGAAAAAGAAGAGGGGAAGATGGGTCCAGAGAAGAGCAACACAACTGGTGAAGGGACTTGAACATAAGACCTATGGGGAGAGGCTGAGGGAGCTGGGGTTCTTTAGTCTAGAGAAGAGGAGGCTTAGAGGTGACCTCATCACTCTCTATAACTACCTGAAGGGAAGTTATAGCCAGGTGGGGATTGGTCTCTTCTCCCAGGTAGTTAGCAATAGGACAAGGGGGCATGGGCTTAAACTCTGCCAGGGGAAATTTAGGCTGGATATTAGAAAGAAATTCTTTACAGAGAGAGTGGTCAGGCATTGGAATGGCCTGCCCAGGGAGGTGGTGGACCCGCCATCCCTGGAGGTTTTTAAACTGAGATTGGACATGGCACTTAGTGCCATGATCTAGTAAATGGACTAGAGTTGGACCAAGGGTTGGACTCGATGATCTCTGAGGTCTTTTCCAACCCAGTCGATTCTGTGATTCTGTGAAAACCAACCAACCAAACAAACAAAACCACACCTTTAGAAGACATTTCTGACAGCACTGATATATAGGTTAACCCTGGACTTTGCTTCATCACATGAGCATAAGGCAATAAATTGCACAGCAAAGCAAACAACAGTCTCCTCTGGTTTAACTACTTAGGCTTTCCTCCATGGAGAACAATGCCGAGGGCATCCTTCTGAAACACCAAACATTTAGTGGGGTGGACAAGCAATGCTATATGTCAAAGCAGTAGGCAAAAGTGCTCTTGAATTTATTTTGCATCATGCATGAGTACAGTGATCACGGTTGGAAGATTAGATACTGCAGATTCCTCAACAGGAATTTTTCTGATGAAAAATTACTTTCTTTTGGCACTCTTTGTGTATCTCAAATGAACCAGTCATCAGAATAGAAAAAATATTCCTGCTTGTTTTCAAATTAACAGTATTTCCACTTACCATTAACATCTTTTAGCTGTGCAAAAAATAAAAGCAATAAATGTGACTGTGGGGCTTGTTCATTTTACCTTTCAGAGGTAAAACCTATATGTATCTAAACTATTCTCAGATTCTTTTGCCAGATTCACTGAAAACAGCAAAATTCACTTCAGACATTGAGGCAGTTATAATTTCCTCACGTTAAAGGGCTTTATTTGCTTAGGTCTTTTTGAATAACTGTGTTGCATGTAATAGGAAGAATAAGCATCATTAATTTATTACCTTATTACTATTTAACATGTAAATTGCAGTCGGGCACAAAGGACCTTATAATGCAAACACTAGCCCTTCAGAAATGCAAAGCATAGAATCAGTACGTGATTCCCAGCACAGGGACGCTGGGGACCACCAGAGTGAGGGGACACTACCCAAGCGGATGAGGATGGGGCCTCAGCAGTCTCCTAGCCAGTTCCTTTGTACTTTCCATGCCTTTGCACATTGGGAGCAAGCACCTTTGGCCTGAATATTCCAGGGTCAGATGTGAGGGAGAAGTGTCCCTATGACTTTTCTCACCCAGCCAGCCTGCATAGATGGCCTTGAATTTAGATAGCACTTCACAGAGCACTGCACATTGGTGCAAGCCAAACTAAGCAGAGTAGGAACAATTTGGAAACAATCATCTCTCTTTCTCAGTATGTATATAGGTGAAAGATAAATCCAAGGTTTGGGTTTCAAGCCACTTTGGGGAAGGGAGGGCAAATGCAGATTGTGATCACATCTGTTTTGCCTGGTCTCTCGGTAAATGAGGGGTATAGGTAGGAATAGCTAGTAACAGCTGAGTTTCACTTAAAATAGCAGTAGGTCACACTCACACGATGCTTTTTGAAGAGGGCAAGGTCTGGTGCCGGCTGTAAATGGGGAGAGCAGCATGTGGGAAGCAACTCAATTGACAGGCAAGGACCCCAGAGGTCACGTAATAGGGTTCAAAGTCTGTTTAACCATGCAAAGACAAGCTGGGAAAGTGCCTAATAAAGCATCAGCTAGGTGAGGCACAGCTTTCTGCATCAAATCACAGTGTCTGGGCTAAATCACTGGAAAAGCAAGCCCTCCACACAGTGGCCATGCTGTTAATGGGCCGGGTCCCAGTGCTGCCCCCCACCATCACACGCATGGGCAGGCACAGGCCGGCTGGCAGCCCCTACCGTTCCACAGGGAGCAGGGGAACGGTCAGAGCAGGCACAGGCAGCTGCTGCCAGGCTCCTGATAAGAGAACCTGGGGATTTGTGTTGTTCTTGTAACCAGATCTCTGCTCCCCAAAGGGCCTGAATACATTTTGCTGGGTGCATTCTGCCACCTACCCGGAGAGGCTTGCAGCCTACCACTCCTTGCAGACTGCACCACAGGGAAACGCTTTGTACGCCTGCCTGGCGTGAGCACTGGAGGGACAGCAGAAATCGGCAGAACCCCATGCCAAGCAGCCAGGGTCATGAGAAAGCTCGTCATCCGCCTTTTGGGGCGTCCAAGTGTAAGAAGGAAAAACAAAGCAGAAGCTGGGTGGAAGGAGGATGTCTAAACACATGCGGCACTGGTGCTCAAAGCCCCACAACACTGGCAGCGGCTTGTACAAAGTGTTGGAACACAATCCTGTGTGGAAGGATTGTGCACCCTGTCCCTGGGGACACAAGGGTGGTGGGGATAGGGTGCAGGTCAAGGGGAAAGTCCTGTGCTGGAGTCCCACCAGACAATCTCACCAGCCCACCTGGCTAGGAAGCTACAAGGCATTTTTCATCCACTGGGAGGGATTATACAAAGGGTAAAGAACCTGAGGAACTCCAGGCTTGGGAGGACAGAAAGCACATGCCTAAGCTTATTTCAGGGAAAATAATATATTTCCAGCACAGTGAGATGTGAATGCAGATAGCTTTTAACATATAAAAGCACACAAACAAATAATGCAACAAGAGCAGTTCAAAGACATCTCATTTACTTAGAAGCAGAAACTGTTCATTCAAAGAAATTACAGTAAAAACCTAGGGGATGTAGAGCTTTAAAAAGGGACATTTTAAACAATGTTTAACCTAGTCCTGAAATATTTCAGTCAACATTCAGATAAAAGGTGAAGAGAAGGAAGAAAAAAATACTAATTCATTTGAAAACTTCCATGAAACAGCCCTACTTTTATTCCTAGTTTGTTATACTTCACGACTATCTTGAATTAGCTGTTTGTTGTATCAACTGAGTTCCCGTTAAAACAAAATTACGGGCCAGACAGGAATTATCCATCCCTTTGTTTTACAAAACAGACTATTTGCCAAATGCTGCTATATTTAGCAGTCTTAATTTTATTTAATCATATTATTTTATTTTGGCTGTTAAACTTGGTTCAAATACACCTCAGGTAACCTAGATTTTTTAAAAATTAAAGCAGTCATTATTTGAATCGTAGAAATTCATTCTTTGGTGTTACGCAGTTCAATATATGCTTCAGGGCTTGTGTGCATAATTTATGTGCATGTATACACACTCCCAACACTGACTCGTATGTTCCCCCAACTTTGCAACTTGAGCTGCTGCATTCTTATTGTCTGCTAAGCTGTTAAGAGACCAGAGAGAAAAGAGCAGAGTGAGCAATGCTCTTCTGGGGACCCCTCCCAACAGTGAGACTGCACCTTGGGGAAAGGAGAGACTCAGCAGCAGGACGTTTTCTGTCCTAAATTGCATCTCGTATCCAAGGAATCTCTTTCATATCCTGGTCTGCTCTGAAATGTCTTAAGCTGTTTCTGGTACTGCGCAAGCCCAGAACATTCAGTTTTGTGGGATGACTGCTTGCAGCCTGGCTACAGCCTCGGACACCAGGTGGTTTTGATCCTCTGTAGCCTAAAGCAGAAACTCTAGTAACTGGTAAAATCCTTCTGAAGCACAAGTGCCTTTATGAAGACTGAAGAATACATTTACATGCCCCATTGACTCCCCATCTCTTTTCAAATCTCATCTGAAAACATGTATTTTCTCCTTCACCTGTACCTCTTAATTTCTCACTCACTCAGATATTATTTATGGTTCTGCTTTACAACTGCATTATTTAACTGTATAGAAATCTGTAATTGTAGTTTGCACAGAAGATTATACATAACATAAACCAGTATTATCAATGTTGTTACCCTAGGGAGCAATATTAAAGACGAGCACATAAAATACAGCTCTAAATGTACTCCACAGCCAATGCACTTGTGATGTTTTTAGTCCTTGTGAGGAGCAGCATTGTGGGGTCCTGGAGTACACAGGGGCTTGGCGAACAGCTCGGAGGGGTGCAAAAAACTGAGCCGAGGCTTGAGGCGTAATTCCAGCTATGACCTCACTGCAGGTAAAAGGATTGTCTTCTGGGTTTCCACCAGAAGGACACCTCTGGGACCAAATTCCCCATCCTTCCTTACCCTGAACTGATTACAGCCAAGCATGAACAGCACGCTATACAGTTGAAGAGCGGCTGAATTAGGCCTTCAGCAAATGCAAGAGACAAAATATTAACAGGAAAAAAAAAAAAGGTAGTTTTTAATAAAAGGAAAAGGTGGTGTGGCTAACTATCTGGACATTCTGCTTTCCTAAGGCTTATACTTCATGAATATTGGCTTCCGTAGTAATTTGGGAGCTATGTGTATGAAACTTCTATAAACATTAATTATATACCAGGAGCCATATCATTATACTTCAGCCTACAGAAGTTATAACTAACCCTCTGATACCCAGCAACAATTTCCAATGGATTCAAGTTAGATAATTAAATGGTTTATTTCCTTGTGATACCAAATCACTTCATGATCCTTCTAAAGGACTGACCTTTAGCTTTTGAGGCAGGAAAATGCTACCCCATTACATGGCCAGGGGAGCCAGCCAAGGAGAAACTGAAAGGAAGTGGAGTGGTGGAGGGGGGGCTGGAGGCAGAACGCAGCCTTAACCTGCCACCAGCTTTTCCAGCCGCTAACAGAATCTGCTGAGCTTGCAGAGGCATGGAGGAAGCAGCAGGATCTGACCCGTGTGTGCATTAGCTAATTCAGCTGGCGTAACTTGGCACACCTCAGTGGCACTCTGTCAGCCTACACGCACCGAGGCTCTTGGACCTATGTCTAAAAAGTATATATTTCACCTACCTTTGATAGTTCTTGTAACAAAACACTATAAAGTGCATTGCTGGAACCAAATCTGCCCCAGCAGAACACCAGAGTGGAAAAACTAAGATTTCTTTCTGTCTCTCTGATAACTGCTCTTACTCACAAACATGGTAACATAACCAGCAAATGCTTTTTGCATACCTATGCACTTCTCTGAAGGACAGAAATATTTTCCAATTCATTTCTATTGCTACTATTCATTATGCTATTCAATTACATTAAGTGCCCTAATTACTTATTTACAAAGGGATAGTAACTCTGTATGTACTAAGCCTGGAGGCAACAAACACTTTCATGCACTCCTCTCTCGTTAGTACCTGTTTTCAACAGCCCTTTCTTTCCCACAAGGCATCAAGTTGGCAAAGCTTAAGAGAGAAGGCATGACTTTCAGCTGATGATGAGCCTAGACCTGGGGCAAGCCTGGGAGGTCTGATGCTCTCCTGCTCTAGTCTCGCTGTGGTCCATACATTTCTGCTGTTGAACGCAGGGAGACCTGGCTTGTGTTTCCAGCAATGGTATGTGTAAACTAGGGGATGTGACCTCCTCAAGATGTCTGCAGAGGACGACAGGCTGTGAGGGATGTTGTGTGCCAGGGCCATTGCTGGGAGGTTCTTCCCTGTTGGCACCCACCCTGGGGCACTGGAGAGCCCCCCAACCTTGCAGGCACACAGCCTGCCCCACAGCCTCACCTATCCTCCCATTTCTGTTTGCTTTAAGGTTTATCCTTGCGGCAATCAAGTTCTTTCTGCCTGTCCAAGAACAACAAGTGCAAAAACAGTCCCTTCACCACAACTTGTTTTGGATTCAGAGCTATCCTATCTCTTGTTGTGCTTTTGTTCTCTGGCTGAAGAAGCACATTTTGTCCATTTTTTTTCAGGCTTTCTGGTCTACTGTACTACTCCTGCTTTTGGCTCTAATCAAGTAACCTACCCTTCTTTTGAGGTGCAGAGTCCAAAATTGGACCCAGTAGTACAAGGAACTATTTTCTGTGTAAAGCATAAGAAGTGTATCATGTGCCTTGTCTCTGTACAGTCATGCTCATGTATTGTAGGCAGGGGGATTGTCACAACACTATATCTGAGTACTACTGTCTATTTCCATCGAAAGCCATATCCATATTTTCCCTCACTCTGGCTTGTGCAGCTGGTTTATTCTTTATGTGTTATACCTTAGGTTCACCCCTATTGAGTTATAGACTACTTTTTCAGCCCATATCTCTAATTTTTCAGCATCAAGTGGAATGTTAATCCAGACTTTCAACCTCCTTGCAGCATCACTGATAAGCATGATCACTACTCCAATATTCAGGTAATCAGCGAATTACTGAATAGTATCAGTGTTCAGAGCTGCTGCACAGGTAACTCAACAGATGTGAGGCTGCTGCCGCTCTGTGTCCCCAGCTCCACCCAACAGCAAGGCTGAGCATGTATTCTCCTCTCCTTCCAGTAAGTGGCCTTAGACATGCAGACTCTGCAGTATCTTGTCCTGCATCTCCAGCTTCCCTGGCTGCCTTACAAGCCACAGCCCCACTCCAGCTCCTGGTATTCAGACCCCCTTGTGCACGGGCACATACAAACACACACAGAGGTCCAGGGAAAGGTACACACACCCTGGTCTCCCCAGATGCCAGCATCCCAGCCGGGCAGGTGACTCTGTGACCATGGTCTCACTGACACAGCTGGAACTCACACCCCATGCACACACACTCATGTAGAATGGGATCAGTCAGGAAAAGTACACTAACTGGTCCTGTTCATACACACTTGGCCCCTTTTATTCCTTCTCCTGTCTCCCCACACTCGTTCCTTCTCAATCCACCTCGATGTCTCCCTTTCTTCACCCCTGGTCCTTCCCAATCCATCACTTCATAAGACTTGCACATCCCTGCAGCCACCCTACCAATATCCCATAGCATGTGCTGCAGAGTCACCAGATGCTCTTCCCCAGCGCCCCAGCGCCACAAGGCAGCAACCTCCAAGACTGTCAAGTGCCCCAGGGAGTCCCTCCCATATACCCTATGAGGTCTCACTCTGCACCTGGGCCGATCACTTGCCGGATGCTTTTCTGACGATCTTTTCATCTTCTCCACAGTAGAACATGACTTTAGCTTGCCAATGACAACTACTAGGCGACACAGCAAATACCATATGTACTGAGAAATGCTTGTGAACGGAAAATGAGCCAGCTACATTCTTCAGATCAAACCATGAGCCCTGCTCTGCTGAAGCTGGTGCAATTTTTGCCTTTTACCCCATGATGAACAAAGTCTGCCCCTCAGCTCTCTGCATGGTGACTAGAGCCTCATGTCCACATACATCTGCAGGGTTAGCCAAATAAGAGGGCAGACTTTCCCATAGCAAGGGTCTCCTGTACTTTTCTGGCAGTCGGTGAGGAACATGGGTGTGACATCTAGCCACAACTGAGATTTCTGCTAGGCTTGGCTGCTCTGGGGCTGCCAACCCAGGAAACTCATTGTTTCTATCTTTGGGAGATCCCCTCTTGTCAAGCGATGAATTGACGAGAGCACGGATGCACGCACACACAGGGAGCTGGAGGTGTGCCGCAAAGCCTCCTTGGGTACCACGCTCAGAGAGGGGCTTTTCCTCTCTCTTGAGCCCTGCTAGCGTGAAGCCACACAGAGGGGAGATGGACACTTGCTACTGTGTGCTGCTATGGATTTGGCAGCCCTGTGGTGGAAGGCAGCTTGTTGTACAACTACTCTTAAAGCAAGTTGCGTTAATACATAAACATGTAACCACAACTTTTACAAAATAGACAGAACAGTTTATTCCTTTGAAGATGTAGCTAAAGAAATGAAGGGGAAAAGTGCTTAACATACAGCTAGTAAAATATGAAAGGTCTCTCTGTTTCTCCCTGTCTCATGGCCCTTCTCCAGAGCTGGCTGGAGGGCACCCAGCCTTGCTAGAGCATGGAGCTCCTACGGACTTCCAAGGGGGTCTAGCCTTCCCTTTATCACAGTTGTGGCTCTTTCCTCCTCTTCCTGCCTCTGCCATGTTCCTGAGATAGTCTCGCCCCACTCTAATCAAAACATTGTTTGGCTCCTGGGAGGAGCAAACACAGTTTTGTGATGCCAAGCGTTATCTCCTGGACTTGGCCAGTTAATCAGCTACTCCTGTAGGTAAAGAAGGGGGCACCCCCACAGCCCCCAAAGCATTCACGTCTCAGCTTTGAGGCATCTCTCCCCACTTGCACCTTAAATCTGAAACCAGTCCATATGTCTGCAATTGCACTCAAACATCCACATCCTTAGGGGATAGACTTATACAGCACAATGCTGGCATGCAGCCAGCCACAGCTGTAATCAGCCACTCAGCAGCGTGAGCTTACCCTCCCACAGCAGCTTTCTTCAGGCCAAACCAAGGCAAGAGAATGAATGAACATTTGTGCCTCTGTAGCATAAACATGCGGAAGGCTGAAAGAGCTAGAAAGCCCCCCTCTTGCTGGAGCACTGGATAAAAATTGGAAGGCAAAGCAGAAAGCGTTGGAGGGGAGAAGCTGGAGGCAGCAGAAAGCACAACCTCATCTATGCAGTTAGAGCGCTGGCCGCAGTTTTCACATCTCTGTGGTCATTGCTCTAAACAGAAAGTCTGTTTATTTCCAAAGCATCGGCTGGTTTGTTGTTATTACCCAGAATGCAGCAGGTGAACCGAGAGTACAGCCCCTCCTGTTACACGTCTGTAAAGTTCCCTAAAATAGTAGCACATGTTATTGGGAAGGCAGAAGTGAGAATATATAAATAAGGGGAATCGGTATGACATCTAAGCACCACAGATATATTAAGGCATTCTAAAAATGCTAATGCTAATTTAAATATAAATTTACTGAAACTGCATTTATTTCATTATATGGTTTTGTGTTGTGAAGAGGATTTGTTTGGGAAAATCATTATTTTGAGATGCATTTAAACCTTGTATAAAGAGTGAAGGAAATGGAGACCTATCCAAAGGGTAATACATTAAAATGAGAAGACACCTTCCATACTACGCATCCATGCATACAAAAGTGAACATCACCAGCTAGCAAAATCCTTCAAACTGTGTACATTTTTCTTGCTGAAAATAAATCCATGCAAATGGACACAATGGCATACACCTAAATATAACATTAGTTATAAAAATAAGCATCAACAGCATTCTAATTCACACACAATGCTACAGAAAATGCTCAGTCGAGAAATGTCTGATACCAGATTACAATATACTTAAAAGGTCTTTGCTTCAACATGCACTGGAGAGGTGTGGAAAATTCAGAGCAAACTGACAACATGTTTGATTTATTTTTCAGAAATCTCTGGAGCTCTGTCAACTTATCACAATTAATTCCAAACACAAAAAGAGCTTAATATGGTGTGTGAGGAAAGAAATGGATGCCATCTCTGCCTACCTTCTGACAGGAGAGAGAGAGAGACTATTTCATGCAACTGTTTGAGGTATTCCAGTTTCATTCCTCTGTTGTGACAGGGGAGCACAGAAAAAGCATCCGGGGGGGGTGGATTGGCTTGTTTTATACCACCAGCAAAGTGAAAAAGAAATTAGAAGTATTTTTGCATTCTCATCATCAACACTGACAGTTTAATGAAAATAGAAGCAACTCCTCCCAAACCTCTGTGCACCATTATTCCATCATGCCAGTAGGCTCACACATGCACAGATTCAGAGCTCACTCATGCTGCATGAAACACTCTTATATTCTTGAATAATTTAGGCAAAATATGTAGACATGCTGGGCTTTTCACTGTAATTATTCAATGCTGATGTTATCCCTTTGAGAAATCTCAGAAATATTGGTGATGCATACTGGGAGTTTGAGTGAGGCAGAAATATCTAAATAAAGGAATTGGCCCAAAGAAGCTGCTCGTATGTGCATTATACAAATTGCCTGCATCCTTTGTGGGCGGAGGACATCCTGGATGTGTACAATAAAGCAGCCAACAGATTTAGCTGGCCTGACTGGCACTCAGGCAGCAAATCATTGCAGACCTTGACAGTATAGTGGAGGTCATTAAGAAATAGAAGAAGCAGAAAGAAAACTCTTTACCAGCATATTCAACACAAACAAGCACTTTCCCCAGAACAGGCAGGTAGGTCAGCCTTTTCTGGTCTCATTTTGCATCAGGGGAAACAGACTGCAAGTGCAGCAGTGCCAGTTTCTGGGTTGCTGGTGCACTGGGATTTATCTCAGGACAAGCAGGGCAGTGAGAAAGTCTGGAGCATTGCTCCTGCCTCTCTTGAGCCTCCAGCACTTTAATGTTACAGACTGTGCTTCTCGTTCCATGCCATTGCCGTGAGAAGGATTGCTATCTATCATTTCCAACCTCACATCCACAGATCCATATTATTGTTTCGTTGGGTGCCTCCAAGGAGGGAAGTGGCACCAGAAGCAGATGGTAAGGGGGTAGCAGCTTTCTGAAAACCAAAGGTGGCAGTTTTGCATGACTAAAGTACTTAGAGAGATTTCTAGCCTGCACCTCTTCCACAAATGCAAATTACTCCCATCACTGGGCTGGCGTCTCTGTGGGTAAAAATCCAGAGAGCCAGGGGTGATAGCATCCAGCCCCTGCACATATGGGGGAAACAAAGCAAGCCTGTGGCCTTGGCCAGCTCTCTGCTCTGAAGGGATTTGAGGAAGGACCTCCCCTCTAGGCGATTGAGCACAATGAGCTTAAATCTCTCAGATCTTCTCCTGCGGAACAGATTACCAGTGTGTCCCACCACTCAGCAGTGCTAGGCAGAGCAGGCAGAGGGACTCCTGCAATGGATACATCCACAGGGGTCTCACCGTATGCACTCCTCCTGCCTGGTGCCCGCTCCCGCATGCATCTTGCTGAGAACTGTGTACATTCGGGATCAACTCTGCTGCAGATTGAGCAGCACAAGGGCTTGAAATATTTCCTTTCCAGTCAAGGGCACTAAAAAGCTCAGATGGCAAGTTGGTCTCCAGCTGTGCCTGGAGGAGCCACTCAGTGCTGAGCACCTCGATGAGGATGCTTCGAAATGCCTCTCGACACCCCCCTCCCTGCATTGCCCTGGGGGTCCTCTGCTCCTCCAGAGAAACCCCATCCAGCTTTGGCCATGCTGTGGGATGGCACCTGCCTCCTGCACAGACATCATCACCTTCCACCAGCTCAGAGGGCAGAGGGTTCTCAGCAACTTCCTCCACACCACCAACCCTGTTCCTGTCCCTGCCCTGAGTGCTGCCTCACCTGCAAGATCACCCTCCACCCCTTCAGGTGGGAAGCACTGGACACAAAGCCATCATTCACGGCCCCTCCCTGGTTGTTACACTCACAGACAGCTAACACCCATATGTTTGTTTCTGAAAACTGACTTTGGGAACACAGTCCTGACAACACATCTCTCAGCAACAGGAACACGCCTGCCTTCCCTTTGCTGCCTGCCTGCTTACATACCACCCTCTTCACAGAATATGGAACTGTGATTGTGCCACTGGTGTCTGTCAAGATTATATGATTACACTAACCACCTTAATATGTATTTCTTTACATAATAACTAAGCAGACACTTCACACCCCAGCAAGCATTCAGCAGACACAAGAATCTTAACATCAACACAGATTAAACCCAGAACACCACTGAAAAATATCTTATAATTGGTGCGACTCAACCAGTTTCAACAGAAATTATCTCTGGCCCGCAAGATACAGAGAAGCTGTGAAATGGATTAGCTGAGACAAGAGAGGAGTGGAACAAAAGGAGAGGGGAACAAACACCAGCGCAGACTAAACTAGGTGGGAGGGCTGGGACAGTACAGATGTGTTTTCAAGTGTGCTGAGAGCGCTCCAGCAGTAGCCCTGGCCTTTTCCCACGATGAGCTGATATCTGCAGGGAAAAAAAAATCCAAAAAAAAC
The DNA here is from genome assembly GCF_036013475.1 of Columba livia. Lineage (NCBI taxonomy): Eukaryota > Metazoa > Chordata > Aves > Columbiformes > Columbidae > Columba > Columba livia. Next base: position 35,103,911 of record NC_088642.1, read on the forward strand.
CAAACCACACAAAAAAACAACAAACCAAAATAAACCAACAAAGCAGGCATAAATGTGCAGCTCCCATTCAATGCCAAAGCTGGTTATCAGCAATGAGGCCCCATGTCCCACCAGTAGTTGTAAATTTACTGTCGGCTTTGCCTGATGTGCAGATAGGTTCATTGTGCAGTTATCTTGGTAAAGATTGCCAGTGGTTTGGGGGCTTTATGGTATTGGCTAAGGCTATGAAAAGAAAATAAAGGGCCTGGGACTGAAAATATTAACCCATTACCAGCCAGAGGGTCCACTATGTCTTTCTGTGTAGGTCCTAGTGCAGAAGAAAAATGATGTGATCCAGGTGCAGGTATTAACTTATGTAACACAGCTAGAGGGCTGAGCCTGGGATGTGGCAGGCACCTGGCTGCTTCCCACCCAGGACAGTGAGATATATTAAGAAATACCATCAGGGGCAGCTGTGCTGCTGCAAACAGCCAGAACCTGCTGCAGAGGAGGATTGCCCATCGTCTGGGCATGATGGTTCCCATGGTTGAAAGCGCTGGAGGTATTAGATGTGAGACAGAGGCACTAAATGCCACAATATCCATTGGGAATACCCAGGGCTTCGGAAGAGACCCATCACCTTCTCTGCCACTCCCCTCACAGAAGGACCCAGCAGCAGGGTGAAGCCCTGAACCCCCCAAAACCATGGGAGGACTGGGTAGTCCCCAGGCCCCCCAGCCAGCCTCTGTTCTCCAGCACTGCCCGGCCCCAAGCTGGCTGCTCCTGCTGCCTGCACATGGCAGTACAGGGGAGATGCTAAAATATCAGCAGGGAGGAATTCATGGAAGCAATGGCATGCAGACAGAGACACCCCAGCACTATCTTCAAAATGAAAAATGGAGTTTGCTTAGCTTCAGATGGAGTGTTTGCATACAAGATAGCAGCAGAGAAAACACTGAAATACATTCTTCCAACAAGCAAACCCCAGGCTATTGATAGCCTCTGGAAAATTAAAATGTCCCCGGAGGTTTTTCCCTCACAGAGTATTAGTTTGAATTAAATACATAGAACACCTCCTAATAAAAAGCTATATATTAAAATACAGTGGAGAACATCGCACAATGTGGACATCCACAAACAGTGTGATCCCACCAGCCTTCTCAGGGGGAGACGTACCACAGTTGAGAGAAGGATGTAAAAACAGGCTCTTTGCAGAAACATACCATTATCTCCATATTCTTTCCTAGGAAAAGGAGTACAGTTTAAAATAGGAAAGCTTGAAGAAGTCTACCATCAGTTATTTTGGGAGTTGTCTTTAATGTCTAGATTTGCAATTCATTTCAGTATTTTCATAGTACTACCTGCAGAACTACTTTGATAATACAAGTGTGTGTTAGAGGAATGACAGCCCTCTGAAAATGCCTCCCTGAGAAGCATCTGGTCACTGGAAAATAAAGATATAATAAAAAGTGAGGAGAAAGTGATTTTCCTATTGATCTGAAGGTACTGATCTGCCACAAGGGGCTACAACTTTGCCAGTGCCTAAGGTCATATATGGCACGTGACACAGTAGCTCTACCTTTGTGAGAGTCTGGATTCTGAATCAGCTGGGAAAACATTATCCACCAGCCACAGGAATCAAATGTAAAATTTCTATGGTGTGCCCCATGTTATATATAAAATCTAGCTACTAAAGAAAAATAAAAATTCCTATTAGAAGAAACTGGAAAAGGGGTTGAAGTGAAAGTATGACATCTGCAGAGCTTCGAAGAGATGTACAGGGAAGGTGGTGTGAGAGATGTGCTTTAGCTTACTAGCTAATGAAGCTTATTGGAGAAGGATTGTTTGGACAGCAGGGCAGCTCAGCAACAGGCTTCATGGAGGACCTGCAGCAACTCTGGCCCACGCTGAGTCCTCCAGTCATCAGACAGGGAATGAACACTTCAAACTCTCACCAGCAAAATTTGCTGCAGAGGTCTGTTTGGAGGCCATCCTGATGAAAAAAATAATAAAATAAAATAAAATAAAATAAAATAAAATAAAATAAAATAAAATAAAATAAAATATCTGACAGTCTTGATGGTCTCGTGAAAGGTTTACAGCTCATTTACAGACATTTTCTACTCTGAGGAAGAAAAACACTGAGCAGAAAGGCTGGCTTGCTAAAACAACCATCCTCAGTGGTGCAACCAATGACAAATGCTGGTAAGTGCTGTCTAACCAATCCTGACTTGGGCAAGCAAGCCATTTCCCTCTTTTATTTCTTCAGATTTCCCAAGGAGGCACATTTACCAGCAGGTCCCGTGTCCCTGCGAGGCAGCCTGCAGGGAAGGGGAGCAGCCGCGGCTGCCCGGCAGCGCAGAGTCAGCGCAGCTCCCCTGGGATTGCTCGCCAGCCTGTTCGCAGTTTGATCCCACTTAGCACAAGCAAATATCAAAATATTTTGTTTCTAAACAGAAGACTGAAGGCTGTTATGCAAATGACTCTTATCCTAATGCACAGGCAAATGATTGAATTAGAGCAATAGGATTAGATGCTAATGTGTCAATATGATAGTCCAATTTAGAATATATTAAAAAATGAAAAAAGCTGACAGCGGAGTTTCTGGTCTACCAGTCAAATGTTTCAAGGGATGACGTCTTCTCTTTCAGCAGAAAAGTCCCCTAGAGGAGGGTAATGGACTAATTAAGGCAATTAAGGGCGAAGGCATCAGGGGCTTCCCTCCAAACCACGGTAGCAAGTCGCCAAGGCACCAAGCCTTCTGGGTCCCTGAGCCCATGTGTCCTGCAGTGCAAGGGGGTGGCCATGCTCAGGGCCTTCTCTTCCTGCTAGGACCCGTGTGCACGCCTGCCTAGCAAGGAGATGCCCTGCCCCGGCACAGTGCTGTGACAGAACAGAGCTGGCGCAAGGCTCACCACACTGCCATGCAGAGGCCATCTATGGCATTTACACCAAAGCTGCAGTCTGCTTCTCACCAGGAGCCCCTTCTCACTCTTCTAGCCCTACAGAGGAAACAGACACATTTTCCCACGGTGTTACAATCCCAGCACCATAAAAAACGTGCTTTTCCCCATCTTGCCATGCAGCCCTTTTCCCTTCTATTGTCTCTGGCTGCAGAGCAAGCCCAGCCTGCTGTTTCACCTTCAGCAAAGAAAGATCAGTGGAAGCACCTGATTGCTTAAAGTACACTACAAGTGGCACTAGGCTCTGATATAGCAATTCCTGTCTGAGACAATTTAGCTTTTGATCTCTGGATGCAGTTAATTGCTAGCTATGCAGACGCTGGTGGAGGAGAAAACAATCACAAGCAATTTTAGAAGTGAGATGCTTGATGCTTAATCTTGTACCTGTCCTAAGAAATGAAATGGGCTTTTCTTAGTCTGGATCGTGCTGCATAGAGCTGCAGATCAACCAAAGGCAAAACATTTCAAATGTCAAATAGATGCAAATCCACCGCTCTCTCTCATGATAAAAAAGGAAAGTCACCGGGATAAAAACAATAAGCTGTTGCAACCAATATACTCTCATTAACAGCTTTCCTCTTGAAAACAAGGCAATAAATCATATACAGAATAATTGGAAAAAGCAGCTACATTCATTGTTCATTTTGGTCTTTTTTTTCTTCATGTGGGTAATACAAGGATAGCAGAGTCAAGTCTCACTCCTTCAGGGAGAAAAGGAATGCTATTTTCAGATGGGAAGAGGAGGAAGGTAAAACAGGACGCCATGGAGTGCACCTAATCCAAGTTAAAGTCCCAGCATGTAAAACAAGTCCTGGAGAAAATCCCCTCTGTCTCGGAGCTGGTTAGGTGTGTCTCAGGCCCCCCCAAACACTGCCACTGTGACACACATCCCACTGACCACCACCAATTTGCTTCTGTTCTCCTGGGGGTAATAACGACACATCTCAAACCCTTGAAAGCTCGGTAATCTGGGATTGCCTTAAGAAATGTCACACCAAAGCCTCATTTAGCCCACAAACCAATCACAGCTGGCCGAGGCTGGCAGTGAGTGCTTTGGAGGGGTATATGGAATGGGGCAAGCACATCTCCTGTGCTCCCACGCTGCCTCAGTTTTAGGACCTGGCTGCGCTGCAGGGTGTAACCACGCTGCCCGGTTTGACTTGATCCCTGCACTCATCCTCCTTCAGTTTAAATGGTGCTCCCTGCACCCCCTGGTGCTCTGGCATCCCCAGCACACAGAAGCAACAGTGCAATTTGCATCACGTGAAAAAACACTTCTCTCTCTTCGCCTCAAACCTGATAACCAGCTTGCCCACTGAGCAGCGCTTGGATGCTTTCAGCAAACTCTCCGCAATGACTCAAGCTGTCTCTCATTTTTCCTGAGCTAAGAGATCATAATTTTGTATATGTAGTCACTTTTCCCCTGACAGCCCCAACACAGAATTTCATTTTAGTGCAATGAGCTATTTCAGAGTCAGCACTAGCTTTGATTATCCTGAATAACATTTTACTGGTTATAAGCATCGTCACTATTTGCTTGTATCACCTTATCCGGGCCACTTAGGAAAATGCTGAACATCAACCCCAGGACTGGTGTCTGTTGGAGCTTCTCCTGATGTATGAGGTGACCTTTTCCTTCAACCTTCAGCTTTCTGGGGTTTAGCCCACAGGTTACCTTTCCTGGGTTAGCCCAGAGGGTAACCTCTCCTGTTCCGTAAAAAATGTCGTTTGTTAGGAGACTTTCTTGCTTCCCTAAGGCTGTATTGAAAGCTACATAGCCCAGACAGTCACGATCTGTGTGCTCCTGACATTCTTCCAGGAGTTCGTGTGGCTGTCAGACCCGATTTTCCTCTCAACAGCCATATTTCTTTTCAAACCTCTAGCCACATCTATGACAAATGAAAGCCTTGGCTGACTGATAGCTCCCAGGACCACTCCTGCAGCCCTGCTCAAAGCCTGGCATCGCATTCCCACTCTCATCCCTCTAAACACAGAGCTCGTTGTAGCGCCAGATTACACATAGTTAGTAATTCAGAAATTTCTTATTTGTGGTGTGTGTTTTTTTCAGGACTCCTGAGTAAACACCATCTGGTGCTAAGAATTTGTCAATGTTTAGTTTATCAATTTGTTCTAACATGCCTTTTCCCAACACCTCTATCTGAGGTGGTTCCTCAGGCTCCCTCCCCGTTCACGACATCTCCATCATAGCGAATGCCAATACAAAGAACTTGCTCAGCTTTTCCGCATTGCCCTTGCTATCTGCCAGGAGATCTTTTCACATCGGGGTCATTTATTGGCCCCACTGTCTCCTGATCATCCCTATGGACTGTGAACTGGTGTTGCACAGCCAAACGCATCCTGTTAATATTTATATATCAAGATAGATTTTAAATGCATTTGTACTTCAAATACATGCTGCTAAGTTTACTATGAAAATTTCAGATGGAAAACACCAAATGTGATCTTGGTACACATCCAAACACAAATGTGAATTCTTTTGAGTATTTCCCAAACAGGAGCAATTTTTATCTTAGAGATCTACCAAAACTAACTGATAACCAGCCCACAAGCACATTGTGTAGCCTCCAGTCAAGTCAAACATTTGCTATTGACAGAGATGAATGCAGCCTGGAACAGCACCTTTCTTTGTGTTAAATGTTGCATTCAATCCCTGAAAGTACTCAACAGGAGAAAGAGAAACCAAATACAAGATGACCCTTGCCTGGTCAGGCATAGTGCTTTTGAAGCCCCTGTTTATGTGAAGACTTGTTAATAAGATTTATGTGAAGTTGCTCATGAAAACTAATAATGAGTATTTCAGTAGTGGAAGGTAAAATATTTATTAAAAACTGTGGATTGAAGAGAAAAGCTCATCCCTGTGATCAGTTTGTCATAACATAAAATGAGCAACAAAGGTGACTGCCTAGCATTTTCTTACAATCCTAACTTAAGCCCTTAGAAAAAGAGACCCTGGAGATAAGGGGCAGCAGCTTCCACAGCACTGAAAGAGAAGAGAGTGGCTCCAGTGCAAATGAGAGGGAGATGAAGAGAATGATTTATAAGTGCAATGATTAATCTTTCACTTTATGTGGGAACAGACTTGGGCATTTGATTAAATATCCAAGGCAGGAGAACAACATCTAATAACGTAAAATCTTGTTTTGCAACTGCTTCCAAGCTCTCATTTTTTCTTCCCTGAAAGTGATTTGAATTTCAGATTATTGAGGTTTTGATTTTTTTTCCCCTAAATTAAAGCTGACATTTTTGGAATAAATTTAAATGTAGAAGTGTGGAAAGGACAGGAAGAGTTTTATTTGCTAACTAGCATAGTTTCTGTATCTTCTTCTTCTCCTCTCCTGGTCCAGGAGGTAAGGAAAGCAATCATAACAATGAGGAACATACTCTTGGTGTTGGGGCAAACAACCACAGGAGGCAAATTAATTTGGATGCTGTTTAGAGCTCAAATATATCACTGGGTATTTGTCAGCACTGGGCATGACGACACATAATGAACATTATTCACATAGATGTGGTTAGGGTAATAAACTGGCAACCCATGTCTGGGAACATAAAGAAACCCTTGCAAGTTCATATCTGGCACTCGAAAAGAGAGGATGGGGGAAGGAACTCAGGAAAACCTTAAATAGCATAGTTTCATGTGGGAAGATAATACTGTCACACAGCTCTGAACAGTGGAGATGGATATTTAAAATTATTTTTCATTAAAGAACATTTTTAGATGCTTAGCTCTTGCCTTTCTCTTCTCTGTTTTCTGGATAACATTTTGATGAATATGTATATTCCTGAATATTTTATTTATATATGTTCACTCAGTCTTCATCATAATTCTACCTTGTTACTAAGTGACGAAGCTGTGCTGTTGCTATGTTTTCTTCCTCAATAATCCTGCTCATTTGGTGCTGCCATTCTTATCCCTGTACAAAAAGACTTCAACCAGCAACTGGCAGAAACAGCTGGCTTTGTTTCAAGGTCCCAGTTTTCACTTGTGTTGGTAATTGTACGAGCTATGCTGAGTTCACAGATGTGCAGCCTTCTGAGACTTCCTTACTATTGCTACATCACAAGCTGCAGCCCCCTGGACTTCCACCCTGCCAAAGGCAATGGAACCAAACCAAGGAACTGAGCGATCTGCCAGCTTTGGTGGGATAACCCACCCAACCAGGAGACTTGATTTACAACTCCATCCATCTGCAGGCACACAGCCGAATCATGAGACCAGGTTTGAATCACGATCACACCTGAGGTCTCACACAAAAAATTTAGACTAGGAAAGAGATTACTCATTCAAAAATAACTCAATTACAGCTATCCATTGTGCTAAAAAAATTGGCTAGCATGTATTCATAAGAGTGTTTGCCCAGGGTGCAGCTGCAGCAGGAGCTGTAGGGCTGGCCAGGTGGCCATTCCCACCTCACCACCCAGAGTATGCCCACAGAAAGACAACATTATTGATCCAGACCAGCCAAGGGGCACGTCCAGCCCTTCGGTGCTCCAGGGATACCAGGCGTACAGAGCACAGTTAAGGCAAAGGTGGAAGGTAGTGTTTTGGCTGCAACCCCAGAGCTAGGCGCCGGTGCAGTGGTGCACTGTGAGCTGGCTTAGGCAGGACCACCACCTGCACTGACCCACGTCCCTTGCAGGGTGCTGGCAGGACAAGTGGAGCCCCTGGCCCTTGGCGAGGACCAGGGGGATGCAGGGGGACACTCTTGAGGGACCCACTGTGAACCAGCCACAGCAGTCACGGCAGGAAGAGGAGCTGCTGTGTGCCGCACAGCCGGCCCGGCCCCTGGGCACTCTGCACAGGAAGGGAACCCTCAGAGAAATGCGCATTTTAAGGCCAGAAGAGACCACCCTTACCATCTGGTGTGGTCTTCCAAATACCCTGGGAGCAGCACCTCACCCAGTAATTCCCACTCCAGATTTATTTGGATGTTTTCAAATGATGTTGACCTTGATACTATATTGCAATGTGCGTACGACAAGGAAAATATACCTCCGTATATATAAAAGCTTACCCTGTAGAATAAATCCATTTACTTTTCACTAACACATTCAGAGTTCTTTCTCACACATCTCGAATTCTAATTAAGGACAACCAACAGTTTCCTTTAAAATATAAGAAATATCCTGTGTTATGCAACTACAACTAGGGAAAAAAAAACAAAACACACAGAAAATAGGCCTATTTGTTTGCTGTCCTGCTGCAATTTGAAAAGCAGATCATCCCTTTTTTCACAATTGCTTTGAGAGCATAGATTTGTCAGCCAAACTTCTGGTCTGAGACAATTTTCCAGTTGATTTGCAGACCCCTTAGAATGGGTGTACCTAATCCCGTTGTAAACACGGACGCGGCAGACACCATCCTGGCGGGTACCTCTCTCACAACACCACCCATTGCAGCTGTGAGAGGCGTGCTGGAGCAAGGCTCAGCCTCCCTCATCCCACAGCATCATCCCAGCTTCCCACACACAGTAAACTGGTTTGTGTCCTGGCCCAACAGTCAGTTCAATAAAATACCAGACCTCACTTTTCCTAAGCTCTCCTGCGTTCCTGTTGTTTTTCCATCTCTGATGAAGGCTGGCTTGCTGCTGGTTACCCTTCTCCCCTCTGTTCACCTCCCCGGTTCTCTCACCAAGCTCCGCTGCACCGGAGCTTTCAGGCCCTAATTGCTCTAGTTTAGTGAGGATAGCAATTAATTTTGGTAGGAAAAACATGGAGCCAAAATTCACTCCTGCACACATAGAGATTTCCAGTGTGGAAACAACAAACTCGCCTTGTTCCCTTTGAAGTCCGATTCCTGGCATGTTTAATTTAAAATGAATATATCTCCTGCTGAGTGGATACTCGGCTTGAAATTTGGACTGAAGTGATGTCAAGCTGCTCGGTGGTAATAAGTGGCACATTTGCCTCAGCTTCCTTTCAAAAGGTATTTATTTTTGGTCTGAGAACTCTGAAGTTAATTTGGCTGCTAGTTCAATGACATCTCACTCACATAAAGATTTTCTTGCTTGAAAAACATGAAGAACACAGATATTTATCAATGAAATAGCAATGGGGCATAGTCAGTATAGTACTTTAAATTGTGCAGTCTTTTGCTTTTCTTTCAAGCTGAAGAACAATTTGGTTTTGGGTAGTTCTCCCCTCAAACACACCCTGTACTTTATTTCTTTACTAAGACATAACACACTGAGTTCAGCTGTCATTTTTTTTGAGAAGAGTACCAATTATTGTTCAGGATAAAGCAACAATTTTACAGGATTTTTCAGCAAAGAAGAAAAAGCCTAATGAGCTATTGCTCAGCTTCAATCTTGACAATACATATAAGACCTGTTCATCTCACATTCGCCAGACTTTCCTACGAGGCTTATTATTGAGGTATAATAGCACCTATCAGGAATAATAAGAGCAAATATGTAGAGTGGTCAATTCAGATGTAATACTCAGCCCCACAGATATGCCTCAAGATAAACTGCCAGGAAAAGTACAATCAAGTTTTGACAGAAGCATTTGCATGTAATAGTTAATTAAAAAAATCACTTACTAAACTGTAATACCTTTAACAATGACAAAATGACAGTTAAAAGTGACCTAATGGTATGAGTATTTAATTAGGCTTAATAAAATGTACAGTCAAGACCAAGACCAATAACTAATTCCAGGGACTGGCCTATTTTTTCTGTGTTTTAAAATCATTTTACTTAGTCACCAGAGGGAAAAAAGAAAAAAATGTTTTACAGCTTATTGCTGAAATGAAGCTGAGCTGTCTGCCTCTTTCCAGGAAAGCCACACTGCCAGATTAGTACACAAAACATATTTTTAAGAAGATTTTCTTTGGTTTGGTTTGGTCTGGTTCAGTTTGTTTGTTTGGGTTATCTTGTTTTGTATTTGGTTTGTTTTTTTGGGAGTTTTTTCGTTTGTTTGTTTCCTGAGAAATAGCAAACGAATAAATATAATTTATTATTAAATATGTTTATTAGTAAAATAATAACTATAATTACTTTCCAAGAGGCATCTCTTTGAGCTATACATACAGGGGAGTGGAATGACTTTTTTTTTTCTGGTTGTTATGACCAGTGGCCCTGCCCAATCCTGCTTTGCAGCCTAATTTGGAAATTTTTCACAGGGCACCAGCCTGTGATTTCTTTTTTCCTGGAGTATCCCACAGCTCCAAGGAAACTTTGGTACGCTTGTGCCAGCCTCCCCCGCCCCAGATGATGCCAGCTATTGCAGAGTACATGGTAGCAGGAGAAACGAGACTTCAGTTGTGAGTGAGAGGGGAAGGAGCCCACATTGCCATGGACCAGGCTGGGGTCTGGTCCCTGAGTACTGAGCAAGGTGGCCCTGGTCAATGATGGGGAGTCAGAGGACAGCCAGAGCTAACTGAGTGCTGCTGTCGTGTGTCCACCTCTGCCTGCAGGTCATGACTTCTTTGGAGGCACTGGTCACTCATCTCTTGTGACCCTTTTTGAGCGATATTCAGATGTGGTCACCTGAATCATAGAGGAGTTTGTGTTGGAAGGGACCTTCAAAGATCCTCTAGACCTGGGAGTAGGATCTCCCCAGCAGCAATCCAACTCTGCCCAAACTGCACAGAGGTTTTCTGAGATGGGACTGGTGCACAAGTGCTGTGCATGCTCCTGCTGCATGGTGAGGAAGTGTGGGCTGCCAGCACTCAGAGGTTGCCAGACTCACCAGCAGCAAGGCACAGGACAGGTGCAAACAGCCTGTGGTGGCTAGCTTTTCCCTGACAGGGCTAATGACTTTCTTGCCTCCCATAACTTCCATCCTGTTCGATTCATCATGGAGGTTGCAAATGGGGGACTGCTGCAAGGACCTGAAGCATTAGCAGCATGGACCAAAGTGCTATCAGCATGTGAAGAGATGGCAGCAACTAGTGGGAAGACCTGAATGCCTTAAAAGAACACACAGTGTGACAGACAGCAATAAAACATCCATCCTGTGCATTGCAGAAGTTGCAGCAATACTTCTAACAGCAGCTTGTGCTCTTCAGTGTGTGCACTGTCCAGGTGGGAGCCACCAGCACGGCCATAGCTTTTAGACAAAGGGAATTAGTCTAGCTTTGTTTCAACTTGTGATTCAGGCTGATCACAGCTGTTCTTCCCCAAGACAGACTCCTTACACTATTCTGGGCTGCCCTAAATTCATTAAGGACAGTTCTGGAGTTTCCCTCTTGGCATTACTAAGATGATTTGCCACACATGAAAATTCATATGAGACAGAGCATGCAAAGAAGTTGCAGGGTCTTCTTCCTGATCAGGGACATGGTGATGATGGGAAAGATGTTTGCAGTGTTCTGATGACATCTGACTTACAGCTTCCAGGGAATGCTTATACCAGAGACAATACCTGCCCAGTGAAGACTGTCCAGCTATACACAGGGACTGAGTTCCTGTTTGGGAGCATTAGCAAGAGGTAAATGGTCCTTACCTGAAAACCACCAGAGACTAGCGGTCAGGTCCTTCACAGTTATCTCCCCATGTCTGGACAGCTGTTACTCCTGGGGGAGAAAATGCACACCTTTCCTCCAGTCATCTGTTCCTGGGGGTGAGAAATTACAGTTGAAGTTCTGCATTAAAAATTGACTGCAAATGTAGCACCTTCTCACATAGTCACCCTGTTCACTCTGAATTGTCACATCTGCTGACTTCAGGTGACTGAAATAGATTCTTAGTACCTTCTGCTTGTTTGTTGCATAAAACCAACATCACTGAGAGAGAGATTAAAAAAGGTGGACTGTTTTCCCTATTTTATCAGCTTTCACACCGTGTTCTTTACCAGGGGCAGAGCAGGACAATGAGAAGAAAGAGCTTCACATACAGATCTCGAGTAATCACGAAACACAATAAACACAGACTCTTACAACACAGTTTTTCCAAGGTTGCTTTTCAGAGCAGAGCCATACTCTAATGCTTTATGAATTTCCCCAAGATTGCATTTTTGCAGCAGCACAGCTATTTTTAGCATCCAAAGCAGACTCTGGAACCACCAACCTAAAAAATTGCCATGAGGTACACAGATACCAGCTCACCTCATAACCCCAACCTTGAACCTGAACTTAGGCTAGCAAGGTGTTTTTTGTTTTATCTGATCTGCCACCAAATACCCCAAACAAATAGTTTCCAACACCATTCAGAGGTCTTGGATCAGCACTAACATAGAAGGGAGAAAGCTATTTAATGAATTACAGACACCGCAGCAGCCAGATTTTACTTAAGGGCTTTCACACAGGAGAGGAAGAAATGAAGTCTTGGGAAAGGGAGGTCTGATGATGTCTTTGTCATCAAGTAGCAATATCCCAAGTCACTGACTCGGTTCTTGCAGATGCTCCAGGCTCTGCGTATGTGCCCTGGCTGCAGAAACAGTACCACTCTGTTTCCTGCTTTTCAGTGCAGGGTATTTGTATGGTACAGACAGTCCTTCAGGCACAACAAGAGAAAGAGCAAGCAGATGACAGATGATAATTTTGTGCTGTGCAAAGAAGCATTGTGAACAAAGCCCCATGAGCATATAAATCCCCACCTGGTCAATTATGAAGTTACATCTTTATCTACCATTGTTACCCAGAGGAGGGAAACATCCAGATCTCTGGATCTGGAGTTTTGCTCCAGCACCAGGTACATGACATGCCAGTAGCTCTAATTGCTGAAAATCTTGTCGTGGTGATGAAATCCATGCTTTCTCTTTACCCTCAGGGACAGCCAGGGATACTGATTTGAAGCCAGTCTTTTTTTTTTCTCATGGAGACATATGCCACTGCAGTAAACCAACTTGCCTAATCAGCCCTCTGGTTTACGTGGTCTCAGATCAGGTCTTCTCCAACTCTTCATGCACCTGACACTCAAATTGTAGACGCCTGTCATTTAAAGTCCTAAAAACCATCACAAAAACCATTACAGCTTTTTTTTTGCCAGACCCCTCACCTGAGGGAAATTATTTCCAAACTATAAACCAGCATAACGGCTGCTGGCACCAGTGCTGAACCAGTACAGCAGGACAAGCCAAACTGGCCCCTGCTCCCAGCCCCATGTTGAGCTCCATAGCAGCTGTGCATGGCAAGGCTGATGGCAGCCCACCACCAGCCAGCCCTCCCGGGACACCCCCGTGCACTTGGAGAGGTGGGGAGGAAGAAAGAGAAACAGATGATTTCTTCTCTCTTCTGCCTTGTCCTCTCCTTACAGTGGGGTGAGCCCTGCTTGAAGCATCTGGCAGAGCTGCTCCCCCACAGACTCTGGGGGTTGTTCCTCTGCTCAGGCCTTCAGGGAGGGCTTTGAGAGCTTCACAGGGAGGGAAGGAGAATCTTCCTGCCCATTTCTGGCTGGGAAAAATCTACAGCCTCCAACGCTGACGGTGTTTTGTTCTGGCATTAGGTGGAACAAATTGCACCTCCACAGTACAGCCTGGCCTTGTCACCAGCAAGACAATGTGTTGTCCTGCCCACATCCCAGGTTGAAGCAGCCAAGAAGGGACCTATTAACTCTCAAGGACAGTTCCCAAACATGACCAGTAATCAGCTGAGTTACTGCAGAGCAAATACCTGGTTTGGCTCTTATAGGATGAATGCAAACCCATGACCAGTTATGTTGACACCTAGTTTTTGGGATTTGGAAAGAACTGTTTCCATATTGTTTCTTCTGCACAACACCTTGTGAGTTACATTTAAAACAAAACCCTGTATGGGGAGAATTTTAACTGATGTGCTGGTTTGACTGAAAACAAGTTAATTTTCTTCATGCAGTTAGAAACCTTTCTTTTCTCTACCTAGCATGGTCATTATTTGGACTTAGCCTGAGAACAAGAGGTAACACCCCAGCACAGAGTTAATGTTTCTAATTGCTCTGGTCTGAGAGCCAAGGACACTCTGAGCGCTCTGCCCACAGTGTGAGGCAGTGAGGAAGGCTGCTCGGGGTGGACAGAGATTGTGAGGAATTGCACTGAGCATCTCTTATTTTATATTCAATTTCCATTTTATATGTATTATTAGTAGTAGCATATTAGTGCTATTTTGTTATTTTATTAAACTGTGTTTGTCTCAATGCAAGTTTCTCCCTTCCCTTTTGATTCTTTCCCCTACTTGGGGGGTGGGCAGTGAGTGTGCATCTATCGTGCTTATATTGCAAAACTCGAGTTAAACCACGACAACTGGGAAGACTGACTATTTTATCAAGAGTCAAAATCTCTGTGATGTTTATGAATTAATTTCTTTTTTTAGGATTATGAAGGCCATATCCCCAGGGGAGCACTTACTCTGCTCTCCTTTCATCTGTGTGCAGAGACAGGAGGCAGAGGTAAGGTGCAGAACTGAAAGGTAGTGCCAAAGCAACGCTGGAGAAATAACATATGGTGAATGGTGTGAGGGCGAGTTTGTCAATTTGCACAAGCCAATGTCAGTGAAACAATGAGCGGCACCCACCGGAGAGCTGATCCCTTCACAGCAGAGATTTCCCCATTCTCGGCTGCCAGAGCATGTAACATCAGGCTCGTTATGTATCCTTCTGGGTGACTGTTTTCCAAATACTTCCAAACAATTTTAATGTTCCTTTCTTGCTCGTCAGGGTTACATATCCTTGGATAGGGTTTTTATAACAGGTTTCTAAAGTCCTTTCACATATCCTTAAAATGGCCCGTAATGTTACAGAGCGCTCTAATTTTGCATAGTTTAAACCAGTCGTAACTACGGAGCTGTTATATCCTGTGCATCTTGCCTCAAGGCACAACGTAAATGAAAGTGGAGCTAAGAATAGGGCTTATGTCTCAGCTGAGGAGAGAAGCATGTGCCTGCCTACATAAAGAGAAGTAGGTTATGTTTGGAATAGCAAGAGATTTTTTTCTTTTTCTTTTTTTTTGAAATGAGAAAAAAAAAAGTGTCAAAAGTATCAGCCAAGCAGAGCTGATCTATTCTCCTTGCCTCATTCCCAAGCAGGTAAACCATATATACAAAAAAAACCAGAAAGACAGAAAATCCCCGAAGGAGAATCTTGTCTTCTTTAAGACATAATGAATTCAGTCTTCAGAGACCATGAAGTCTGAGTGTTTTTAAGCTCTGTGATGTCAGTCGAATAATTATCTCACAAAATGTGTTTGTGGAGGTGAGGTCCCTCTGGTTTGGTTGCTTTCCTGCTATGGAATAGAAAGCTGTTAACCCCTTGAAAAAAAAAATACAGGGAAATCAGAGAACATCAAGTTTGTATAAACACTGCTTTCCACTTGTATTCTTCGTTTAAGTCTCAGGGATAAAACACCTCAGAAATTATGTTTCTTTGTGACACAGACTCCTCTCCTGGTTGCATGTGCAGACAATCAGAGTGAAATGTTAAAAGAAAGAAAATTAGACACGTTGCCAAACAGTTGAATGTTAAACATGTCATTAACTGAAAATCTTATGCTGAAGTGAAATACAGAAATTTCAGAAAACACCCTAATCAAACACATTTATTTTGTTTTTGTTAAGTTAATTAAAAGTAGAGTATTAATTCAGTTGCAAAGTGACTATGTCATTAACTTGATTAGATATTTTCAGATGTAGAATATTTTACATTTAGGAGATAAAATCTGGCAGTGGATATGGAACTGGATTAAGAATTAATCCGTTAATTGGCTGGGCAATTGGGCAAAGCACTTAATCCCTCTGCATGCCTCGTATTTTTTCGTCTTTAATACGGAGTTTTTATACTCTCCAACTTTCACAAAGTGCTTTGATATACACAGATAAAAGTCTTATATTAATTATTATAGATGAATACTGAAATGCCATAAAAGCATTGCTTAATGAAATATTGATTTAAAAAATATCAAGTGGGACTAACTCCTTGCCTTAGATATTGAGGAAAAGTCTGTGAACTAGTGGTCTTAGACTGTTACTCTCAGAGATGATTTTCCGCTCTGAATGAAAACAGAAACAGAGGTACTGTGTTGTTCAGTGGAAAAGCCAAGCCCTGGGTCTCCTAAATGACCAACCAGGAGCGAAATTAACAGCCCAACCACACGTATGTAAGACGCCACCACCGCTCACAGGAACATCCTTGGTGACTTCAGTGTCTTTGGGCTGGGTTTTTTAAAGTGGAAATGAAACCTAAGGGACCTGAAGATATAAATTAGTCTCTTGCAAACGGCATCCAATTTTGCGCTCTGTCTCTTTTAGCAGAAAGTGGTCTGGAATTAGGGGGGGTGGTAGCATTTAAAGGTTACTAGCTAATGAGGCTGCGTGGAATCAGAGAGACCAAGGATGGGAGGAGGAGGAGGCAGGGGTTTCTGCTAACTAAATTAGGGAATCAACAGAAAGCTGTTCGAGCTTACATTTGCAGAGACATTTACAGGATCCCACAAACACCTACAGTTTAATGCACCGTGGGTATTTTAGGTGACAGTGGTATGCTGAAGCATTTTGATCACACAGTATGAAAGTTTCTTAACTCTATGGGCAATCTGACAACAGCCTTCTAATTGATGCTTTAACATTAGAAGTGCTTGAAATAGGTTGGAAAGCTATCTGGAGCCTCTGGGAGGTGGAAAATCAAATAAGCAGGATGCAATGGGTTAAACTAAATAACGTGATCTTTCTACCCTCATAGTTATGAAATGTGACACCTTTTTTTTTATATTTGCATTTCTCTCCTTCTCTGAATTCTGCCCCTTTTTGTGTTACTACATTTTCCCCTTACCATTCCCCATTTCTTCCCAAGGCATTTTCTCCACCTCTTTAATGATGCCATTTTGTGTCCCAGATGGCACTGAGATTGTCAGTGACCACAACCGTGTTTATTGAAGTTACAGCGAACACTTCCAAAAAGTTTACCAATACAATGCAGCTTTGCTTCCCTGCCAGAAAATCAGTGGGACGAGTGGCCAGGGACGGCTGGGGCCGCCTCAGATCTTAAGCCCCAAGGCTGCATGTGCCAGCTTGTCACAGGTCACAGAGCTGGCCGTGCTGCTCAGCCACCAGAAAAAGAGGAGAGAAGACATGTGCAAAGGCATGCTCTCACCTTTATTTGCTTCCCAACCTAGATATGCAATTTCTGAAAGGAAACGTGGCTGATGGAGGGGCTGGTGGCAGAGCACAGACGTCAGCGTTTGCACCACACTCGGGCTGCCGCTAAGCCCCTGGAAACCGCGGATGGTTTTGAGCTGCATAAAGCCAGGTGAAGCTCTGACAATCCCCTGACTAGACTCCAGTGCAACCAGGTATTTTATCACAGGTGTAATTTTAAGTGCATCCATAATCTCACTGAAATCTGCAGGGCTATTCACATCTCTCCATTTAGGCATTTTCCCTAAGTACTTTGCTGAATCTGTCCCTGGGAGCTTATTGATTGGTTTTTTTTAACCATGTTTAGACTGCTTACCCCACACAACAGTTTGCCAAAGTCTAATTAACAACCCCAACACCACTTATGTGACCCAGAAGCACAGTTTAAAGCACAGAAGGAAGCGAAGACAGATCAAATGAAGGAAGATAAAAGCTCCCATAGGAAGAAATTCAGATAACCTTGTATCAAATGCCTGTGCCATAAGCAGCCCAGCTGGCTTCCACGAGACCCTTGCAGGGGTAAGGTGACATTCAGTGCGAACTGGGGTATTGGAGTTTGGCATTTAATAGCAGAGAGAACACACTCAGACGTAAAAAGACAAAATGAAGAAAACAGTAAGCAAGCAGTGAGTGTCTGACACAGCCCAGTCTGCAGAGCCCACCTGGGATGTGTTTGAAGGGAGCCTGCGGAAAAGCAAGATGCTTGAGCTTGTAACCTCCTGTACCAGTGGACATCTGCCCTGTGCTCAGCCTTCTGCAGCCTCTGTGCACAGTACAGTAAGAGGAGCAAGCCAATACACCAAAAATAATAAAATCCAACAAAAAACCTAAACCACACCAAACCAAAATGTACTGATTTACAACAAGGGGACCGGGGAAGTCTTTCATCCACCTAATCAGCAGCAAAGCATTTCTGGCTTTTCCTTGGTGTCAGTGAGAGAACCGCAGGCACAGAGGCTCAAGGCACACTAATTCATGTCCTGCTATCCTGCTGGGACACCTGCACCAAGTACAATACAAGAAATCAAGCCCAGCAGAGAGAAGCTTAGGGCTCAGTTTTGCCTTTTCTCCTGGGAGCAGGAGTACAGCCCTCTGTTTCCATGACTGCCCTGTGCCAGTTGTTTTCTTGGGTTAGCCTGGTCTTGTGGGATCACTCCTGCAAGAGCAGATAATGTAGCAGCATAAATAAAAAGTATCTCCACAGAAATAATTTAAAGGGATGATCTAGAAATAGACTGAGTTCTCACCCAGGGCTTCAGTTTTGCCAGCGATGTTAGCTTTGATTTGCCTTCTTCAGATGCCATGCTAAATTCATACATCCATCTCATTTTAAAGAGTGGGAAAATTAATCCTTACTTTAGCTCTGTCACTTCGGAGAACATATATCAAGAAGGAATCAGCCCATTAAAATAGATTTGAACTTGAGTCAGAGAGGTGAAAGTCTAATGCTTTATGAGTATCCATTAAATATCTAGTAAAAGTGCAGTATATTCCAGATTTTATCCATCTGATTTTATAGTTATCCGAATAATGGAGACAAATCTGAAAGGTGGATCTATTAAACTCTTCATATAAAAACAAAAGCTGGGAATCAGCAAAAAACTGGAAAGTGTGAAAAGTTTCACTTCAGTTCCCTTTTTTTTCCCCTCCACTGTAACTTCTCTCCCACTATCACTTTAGTGATTCAAATTCTACTCCACCATCTGTTCTGAAAAGAAACAAATGGAGTGCGTCTAATTTCTCGAAATTCTGAAATAACCTGGGTAATCTAGTTCCAACAAAGAATCTAAGAAGGAGTTAGCTTTCCGATCTTAATATTATACAAGAAAATGCAGCTGAGACTGCATCAAAAGAATTCCTATAGAACAGAATGCAAACATCGCAACAGAGTAAATATAGACCCAAAAATATATTTATTGCTTCACTGCATTGCTCTACCTAATGTGCCGTTACCTCAAGTGACAGGGTAGTGTCTCACTTAAGCTGCCAGACTGTTTAACAAGTCTGAAGGATGTTCACAGCAAAGTTACTTGGGAAAGTTCCCCTAAAGCTCTGGATTAAAAACTAATAAGTGACTATCAAGTCTGTAATCTAACTTGGCAGACTTGAAACCAGGTTTTTAACCTTGTCAGCTGCCCATGAGTTACACAGCATGAAAAGCATCCCTTCCTCTTGATGGCCAAGGTAACCGTACATCATCTTTTCATTGTGATGTGTGAGGGAGATGACAGATGAGCCTCCTCCATGTTCCCGTTCAATGCTGAGAGATGCAATATTAATGACAAGGCACATCAGCCACTCTCCAGGAAAAAAAAAATATTAAAAAATAGATTGAGGGGAAAAAAAAATGCCTCTTAGAGAAACTCCTGCACTTTTTCATCTGCATTCCTAACTTAGCTTCTTTCCACATAATAGCCTGTAGGCTTACACACAGCTAGCAGATAAGAGTGAGAAGAAACAGAGCTGTTATTCCTCTCATTAAACATAAGCATAAATAGTTACACGAGCACCTTATAAAGATTGCTGGTTAAATGTACAGTGACTAACTAGACATCACAGCGTGGAGTCTTCGCTTCCAAACACCACATCTGCTGAACACCGCAGACTTACCTCATAATGGTGTATAAAACAGTCAGGCAATTAAAACAGGTGACTGCCTTTCAGATTCCCTCTGCAGAGAGCTTGTTGTGTCAGCCCAGGGGGCTGGAAATGAACTTCAGTGGGGGCTTTGACCACTTTTGCTGAAGATTTCTCTGTGGCCTTACAGGCTTTGGGTAGGTGGGTTTTAAGTCACTCTATAGTGTGGGCAATATCTAGCATGCAGATATACAAACACAGCTAGTGGAAGTCTGAAATCTCCGAAAGTCTGAAAGCTTTCTTCTTTAAGTACATCTGCAGATGTACTTAGGAGTCTTCCGACGGCCAACACACACTTCAGTTTTTCTTTGCTATGTGTGTAGGATCCAGACAGAAATGATGACAGTGCTAGTTCTGTAGATTAATGGGTATAGGACTCAGCTTAAGAGTGAGCTCTGTGGCAGTTCTTAGGATGACACTGTCCTGATGAATAGCACCAAGCTGAAGTTCAGCAGTCAGAGCCCTTGCTTCTGCCATTTTCCTCTGGGAAGCTTGACAAATAAGGAAGCAGCCTCAGTGCAAAACAGAATTATTTCAGCATTGTTCACAATATATTGGTACCCACAGGCCCCTTTCAGAATCAGTACTGCCTCTCTCTGCCATAGTGCAAGCACTCCTATTCCAAAAGTTAAAACAAGTCACTCCCAGAAAAAGATTACGAGTCAGATAAAATCAAATGCAAATAAGAAGTGCCCTACACAGCACCCTGAATCTTGCATGAGTGAAAAGTTTTATAAGAAAAGAAAATGGAAATTACTTTGAAAGTACTAGAGGGGGCTCGTATATCCCTTAAAAGATCAAGCCAGCAGTGGCAGAAGAATATAAATAACTTTTGCAAAGTTCTAAATGATGAACAATTTGTCACCACCAGTCACCAAAAAATTGTTGATCTTGAACCATTATTTTAGATAAAACACTATTCTTGTTTCGAGAACATCTGCCAGTCTGCCAGATTAAATGAATTCTACATCATCACAGCACAGGTAACGATTTCAGGAAAGGATTTTATTAGGTTGCAATTAAAGGATAACATCTTCATGGCCCACTGCAGGCCATGCAGAGCTACCTTCACCTGCCTTTGCAGTGGTTCTGTGCTGCTCACTCTAAATTAAATAACTCAAAGCACATTAGCCTGGATAAGCAGGGTGCTCTTTTGTGGCTGCTTCAGCACTTCAGCTAGCCCAGGTACCTCTACATACCACTGCTTGGTCCTGCCTGTGTTGACATTTTTCGCTTTTGTTTGCTGTGGAACACACACTGGGCATCCATTCCTCAAGATATCTACATGGCAGTACCCCAGGTCCCCTAATTAGGATAAGGCTGGATGCAAATGACATAACAAACACTAGAAAAATAGATCCTTCTGCATTAATGAGCTCTACATAACAAATCTGGGACTCATCTGAATTTAAGTGCCATGGTCTTAGGATTAATATCGTAACAATGTAAACTTTTAGGTATTTTTTTTAAAAATATCATTCAAGGAGAGGCACGATTTTAAAACAGAAGTCTTGGGAAGTTAGACCTACTCCTTTCAGACATCAAGTCCGCTATCCAGAAGTCAACCTGCTTGGTCAATTTTCCTTTAAAACATTATCTGCAGTAAAAAATGTACCAAGGCAAACAAACACTTTGTTTCCCTTTCAATTTAGGCTGCATTTTATCTAATGAGGCAGACACTGAAGCTGTACTTTGCATATCTCGATTTACGGATCAAAGAATAAATATTGCCTTAGATGTGGATTTTATTCCTGTCAGCGAATAGTTCTTGTTCTCTTTTGCTTATATTACGAGACATCACTGTCACATACTGACTTTTAAGGTTTTTACAATGTGTTAAGATAGGTCCACAGATGAAGCTTGATGGAATTCACAGTATGGAATAATTTTTCATCTGCTTCATTCCTCTGCTGACCATTTTACTTTCTTGATCCCACAGGGGATATGAGTGAGTACTGCCTCTATTTAAGCTGATGTAATGCCTTTGAAAAGGATCTTAACAGAGGCATTACACAAGATCCTATAATAGTTTAGTTCTCTGTCCAATTTCTTAGCTCTCTGTCACCATTTTAGAGATTTGTGGACTCCTGTAACACTACAATTATTTTCTCTGCATTTTATATATGCAACACCTGATAAATTTGGTAGCACCTCGTGGTGAACTACCCTCAAATAAAAACTCTCCATCCTCCCACCTCTGACCCCACATCCTACTCCACATCACCAGCAGACCCTAAAGACTAAGGTTATGAATACATATTAATTTGAAAAGAATTTTTAAAAAAAAAGGCGTGCACCTCAAGAAAGTATCTGCCCTTGAACAACAGACAGAAACTTGTCTCTCTGCTCTAAAGCAATTTCAAACACTCTTTATGTGTTAAAGTTATCCTACTTGGACATACCACCAGATGGATGCTTCTTGATATCTTCAAACTTTGTCAACAAAGGCATTTTCCGTAGATTTGTCTGCAGGTTGTGAGTGACTATGTGGCTATAAATTCAAGATTCAGCTTCATCCTCTGATTTTGTCTAAGGTTTTTGCAAAGAAAGGCAAAAATCTTTCAGACTGACATTTAACATGGCTTACCTTTAGTTCAAGCAGCCTTTGGCCTCTCTTTTAAGAGAAATTCCCTATCATTTTATATCCTTGCAAAAGTTTTCACACCCTGAAGATGTCTCTTAGGAGAAAGTCGAATTAAGAGATATCTTTATCTTTAGTAGGCAGCACATTTAAAGCAATCCTTCTCTTATGGACCTCCACTATAACAGAGAAGTACTAGAGGAACAACTGCAGTCTAACACCTGATCCTTGGGATCCTGTAAAAAGAGAACAACCTGCCTTGCAATAAGATTAAAAGCTAAAAATAAAGGTTGTATAACTACTAACACTGCAAATTGGCCAAACAAACAAACAAACAAAGAGAGGGGAAAAAAAACCCTCTAAACAGTTATGCTGCCTGGATGCTAAAAACAACAGATACAAGAAATAGCTGTGTGAATAAAGGAGGATGTGCTTCCCCACTCCCACTCTACCAACAAGGCAAGAAATCCTTGCCAGAGAGCTGAGATTAACATGGACATCAGAAAAATCACTGTATCCCAATTCGCATGTAGATGTTTATTTACAACACAGAACTGGACAACCAGGAAAACTTTGAGGACTACCTAGAATTTTCAACCCCAGAAATCTGCCACACTGTGCTTTCTTGGAAAATAATTCTGATAGAAAGTAAGAAATATCTATGTAGGTGAATGATGTTAGAACAAGGCAAGGTGAAGACACAATAAACTTAGGGCTGTTGTACAAAATGTTCTAAATGATATGCCTCAACTGAGAGAAATGAAGAGTCAGCAGCTCTCCATGGGGATGATCAAGCCGCAGGTGTCAGAGAGCAATGTGAGAAATGGTGACTTGGAAAAGGAATTCACCTACCAGGTAAACAAAAGCTTTTTGCCAGGGGTTTAAGCAGGAACCACAGTACTGCAGACCATTCACACAACTGAATGATGCTAGAAGGAGCCGAGTCCCCACATGCTTGCTTGGCTCCTTCCTTTGCAGGGCATCCAAACCCCAAATCCAGCTCTCAAAGCACCAGCAACAGCTCACCTGTCACAAAGAATGGGGCAGCATCCACACTTCCTTTGTTATAAGTACATATATGGTTAATATGAAAACAGACAGCTATGGTGTGAAGTCTGTAAAAAAAGATGGAAGGGAAGATGAACTGTGAAAAGTGGAGTGCACAACAATGGAAAGAGATATAATGTCAGAGCTGACCAGGTGGGGAAGAAGCTTCTGAAGTGCTCTTAAAAATTTGTCATTAAATGAGTCATCCACTTCCAAATGCCAAAATGACTGTGTCCAACAGGCAGTTCATTAAGTGTCAGGTAAACACTGAGATCACTGAGCTTTCCTAATATTCCCCCAGGAGCAAACTGATCATAAATATGCTAAACTCTTCTGGCAGTGGTTAATTCAATACAGATGGATCCCCCTGAAGAAAGATATGAGTGGTAGGACAGTAAAACCTTACCTGATTTTGTGACTTTAGAGGAATATAACTGTAGTCAATACATCAAAAACAAGTTTCTTATGACCAATCCTCTGCCTTTCTGAGAAAGGAAATGGGATGTGAGTAAGTTGACATCTGACATCCTGATGACAGGTAAAAGAAGACAAGGTTTGAGGTAGCTCCTGCAAAACATTCCCCTCCACTATACGTACAAAAGAAGGTTCAGTAACACAGGGAGGAACCTGTGGGCTCAGCCGCCATCCTAACAAAAGGCTGCTCCAACCAATGATTTGCTGTAGCTGAGGAAGGCAATAGAAGAGTTGGGCTAACCTAGCACACATAAAGCAGAAATAAAAGGTCTTAACAGAAGAGTTTTAGAACTGAAGTGCTTGGACTGATGGTAGAGCACCCCTTTGTGGGAGCTAGGACATGCTTCCTGCTTGAAACTGGATGAAATGCAGTATGGAGCTCTTGGATTAGCACCTCAAGTGACAGGCATCAAGGGAAACTAGTGAGGGACTAAACGTAACTTCGTCCCCTTCAAGTCACACCAGTAGGCAGGTAAATATACACGGAGCCAATACTGCATGGTGATAAAGTGGCGATCCAGGTGTGCAGATTTGGGCTTTAGACAGTTTTATATGGCAGCTTTTCAAAGAACCTCAGAATTTTTGAACTCGTCCTTGTTGTAGCCTGTGTTATGAACATTGTCTTGATCCTGAAAAAGAACATTGTGAAGGCCTCTGCCTCTTGAGTGCTATATACTACTTACTGCACCATAGAGCAGAGAGGACTTTACAGTAATATTTGAAGAAACACTCATACTGCAAGCAGTAGGACAGACCTTTCAGTCACACACAACAGTACTGCAGACCAAGTATGTTAGGGGAGAACCTGAGATTCACTGTTCATGGATACAAAAAGCTTGCTCACCTGGAGATGCTTATGGCAAATTCTTCAGTAGGGCATTGGGCTCCATTGCCTCCTGAGACAAACAAACTTGGTGCAGCAAGGCAACTCCCAAATTAAAAGGTCTTCTTATTCTGTAACCAGGTTTTCCTTTTCTGTAACAAGGCCCCAGTGAAGACAATGTGTAGTCAAAAGGAATATCCAAGCAACACATTTCGCTTGAGGTAAAAGTCTGTGATAACCCAAATCACTAGAATTTGCTGGTTTCTTGGTGTTCAGATGTTCTGCATCCTGAGAGTTAATAGGTTAATCTGCGTTCAATAAAAAGCAGAACAACAATGGCAAGCTGAGACTGAGACTTAAAACTGTAGATACGCAATACCTACATGAAGCATATATGCACCTGAACTAGCTTCATACTGCATGATACTGGATATCAAAGGACGCAAAGACCAGAAATCAGACAATGTGTGACAAAATCACTCTAGATAATTAAGCCAGTCAAAATTCTGAGTGAAACTTTGTTTTATTTAAAGCAGCAAATCTTTTGTTTTTGAAACTGGGAGTACACTCGGGCCCTCTGGAATACAGGCAGAGGCTACTTGGTAGTCTGCTGTGCTACCAACAGATCCTTCGCAGCGTAGCCCATGAGAATATTTCAACTCAGATCTGCATGTTTTTGGTAATATAGAATTATTTGTATCATCAAACTGAAGATGTTCTATGTTCTTATCATTTGCTGATAAGAAACACATCAGTCTTGCAAGCTCAGCAGCTAGTATTTACATATATCTCAGTTTTGATCATGAACCATATCTTTCAGCAGGAAATTAAAGTCTCTTGTGAAATAGTATCAAAACCATGCTCACAAAACACATCAGTGAAGAGCGTTGCTGATGTCTCTTCAGAGGATTTAACTTGACCGTGTCACATTAATCACCTCTGAAGTAAAGGAATGACTCATAATTGTTTTCCATTACCTTGCGTTTGCATTTTCAGCGTTGCAAAAATGCCTGGGCCGGAACTGTGGATCATAAATCTCATTAGACTTGCACACAAGTCCTTGAGTGTTTTTTGCCATCCTATGTTACATGTTAGTCTTTTTCTTCTGATTATAAAAATCTGTTTCAAATATGGGTGCTTTCGAAGCATCATGTTTTCAACCTTCTGTTCCTTCGAACGCAGTGATCCTGACAGTCCTTGTAGACGGTAAACTTAATCTATAGGGCCGTTCCACATCCTCTAGGATAAACTCAGACTTACCCGCTTTTCAGTGAAGTGCCTCAAAACCGCTGTGTACTAACACCCAAATAAACAGACTGTATTTGCAGCTAACAGAAAGATTGTTTTGCTAATGCAGCAAAACCTCTGTAAAGAAAAAGTCCATATGATCACTTAAGGAAACAAAGGAAACATTTATTTCTTAGCAGGACTGATCTTCCAATAAAGGTGGATTAGAAATGTGCTTCATGTGTCTAGGGACCTTTTTTTTTCTTCCTGAACAGGCTTTTCTGTATCTTACTGTTTCTTGATCTTCCCTGTTATTTTGCTGGTTTGTTTAGTCACTTTGCTGTACCAGCAGTACTGACCTTGGGTGTCATCATGATGAACAGTGCAATTTTACACAGTAAAATCCATTTGAAAATGGTGTTCTACTGGCTTTAAGTTCCTTACTGAGTCCTTCAAAAGCTCACACCCGTGGAGGGCCCCTGATCCTTCTTTTGAAACGTGTCTGAGGTACATAAGTTGCAAACAGGAAAAGAACATGTCAAAACATTAATTACGACTTAAGAGTGAGGGGCAAATTATGGGCAAAAGCCAGTTAGCTCAAGATGTGCAGCAAGCCAGGGTAAGAAGAGTAAAAGAGAAAACTAGTCAGCAAAGAGGTCAAAGAAGAAACTAGGAAGTTAAATGCTTTTAACTGAAGACATTTAAAGTATTCATTGAACATATGTGGTGACATCCAAGAGCTAGAGCAGATCTTCATACAACTGATATGAAGATCTCATATCTCTTTATACAAGAGATATCACTGCTTTACTGGAGGCTGACAGAGCTGTCAAGGGCTCGATTTTCGAGGGAGGAACAATCCTTTGTGACACAGACATGGCCTAACACAGCAGCTGAAGGCACTATCTGGTTTGAAACCATCAAAATCACTAGACTGAAGATAGCTATGATGACGAAGGGACTACTCTGGCAATGGAAAGTACATTCATGCCTGCATCCTGGGTTTGATTTAGGCAGAGCTATGAAATGCAGAATGAGGTTCCAAGTTCATGCTTTGTGACCTCGTGCACTGAAATAAGGTTGATTAATAGGAAATTTCCTTTCTTCCAACATGCTGAAATCATTATACCACAGGGATATGACCTTTTGCTCAGATACTCTTATGCATTCATATCCAAGCCCTCCTGAAAGGAACTCAAGGGGAGATTTTATTCATCTAGCGCAGTAGTTAAACCATGAACTTTGCTCCAGGCACTAGAGTAAGCTTCACCTTTGGCTTCTCTTTCATATTGACCATTTCAACTAAATATTCATTTAAAACCTCTCTGTTCCCAGAAAGAGGACTGATCTCAAAGTTTACCCACTTCAGTGCTGACGAAGAGACATTCGCCAGTCCAAAACTTGGTCTGTCAACCCTAACAAACATGACCTCTTCAGTCAGAAAGACATTACCTGAGGTGCTTCACCTTCCCAGCTGGGTGCTGTTTGCAGAGGCAGGAGCAGCACTGCTCAGCTGGGCCTGAGGTCATTCTGGGACTTGTATCCTCCATCCCGACATATAGAAGGGTTCAGGGCACTCCTACTGACTACAGACATAAAGGCATCCATCAGTAGGCTACCAAACAGAGTTTCGAAGGGCAGGTGCAAGGGTGACATCTGACAGGGTATGGGAAGCTGCAGTTCCGTTGCAGAAGGATGTTAAAAGGACAGCAAGTCACTTACTGGGTGCTGCAATGAGGCATGCTTGCACTCTGTGTTGCCCAAATTGGAACTGAGAAAACTCCATTTCATTGCAAGTTTTCTCAGTTGTAATGTCAGTTGTATACTCTTGCTTAAAGGAGACTGCTCTCCTTATTTTTCCCTTTTTGGTGTCTTTTTTTTTTTTTAGATTATGTTTTAGTATCAGATTTTCTAAGAAACTTGAACCACTGCCATTCATCTCATGATAGATAGTGAGTGAATCCGGCTCTGAAGGGATCAGCTCATGTTTATGTGCTTGTTTTTTCTACATTTATCTGTGAACTTCACTTCTGTTGCCCTAAATCAGATTCTGAGGATGCGTTAGCCTGCTGCAACCCACGGGGATGATGTGAGGAAACAGGGGTGATTTTATTCATGTAGGGAGTTTGGCTGCAAAGGAGAAACTGGACCGCTCATTGGCTGGACTCAGAGTTTGCTCCTGAAATGGCCAAATGGTTAATAATTCCTTTGCCCCTAAAGCTGGTCTTGTTTTACTTCCCTTCTCATATAGATCTTTTCTGGCTCTCTCTCAAAGTGATTTGCAAACATGGAGTGCTATGACAGCCTCCACAGAAGCATTAGCCTACCTCAAGCTGCATCTGAATGCTGGACTGAGATAGGAGACAGGGTCCCTTTGGGGGCTGAGATGAAGCAGAGGAGAAAGGTCCTTCTTTGTTCTTGAAATCTGTGGTGCCTCATGTGGAGGAGATCTGAGTTAAAGTGTCGCTTATCATGAAGAAAATATTCTTTTCATCCCTTCCAGAGTGAAGAGCAAGACTAACAACATTAAGTTTTGGCTGTGTTTGGCCGAATACAGTCAGCTCCTCTAATCTTTTCCAGACTCACTGCTGTCCAGGAAAGAGGCAGAGCTTACCTAACTGGCAGCCTGAGGTGCAAACCCAGGCCCACAGACAAAGCTGCTCCCCAGTGCTCAGCAGGGAGCGGTGGGTGGAACAGGAGACACAGTCCTTGCCTTGCAGCCCTGGGCTTTGCTCAGATTCGTTCTCTGCTGCCTACAGCGATTTTGGCTATGGCAAACAATTCAGAAGTACAGATAAATCCAGGACAACAAAGCTTCTTCAAAACGCTTACTGTATAAACTAATGGTACAATTTCTTAAATAAAACTGTTTTTTTTAACTAATCTGCATTCCTTAACAGTCTGAAGGCAGAAAAATAAACAAGTGGATGAAAGAAAAGCAGAGAGTTCATGAAATGCAATTTAGTTAAGTTGCACTACTACTGAACCTGTGGATTGCAATGAGAAAAAACAAAGCTCACTTGTACACAGAGCTCTTCGTATTAACCCTCATGGGATGAACCTTCCAACACAGTGCACGTGTGAGGAGTCTCATCAGCCCTGACCACGGAGTGCTGCTGCTTCTTCCTTCATTTGTCCTGAATGACCAGAGAGTGAATTCCAAAGGCAACATGGTTTTTGGGCAGGTCCAGTCCCATAACTAGTACTCCACAGAAGTGGACAGCTGCCTGGGTGTGCGAATCTGTGCAACCATGTCAGAGACAGCTACCACATGAATTCATTAATAGTTCTTCTCTTTCACAGTTAGTCGATCTTCTCTCCTTATACATGAGCACTTAAAAAAGTGACAACGTTTCTCTCTAAGATGGTACTGCTTACGCCATCTCTACCTAATAATGTACAAGAAAGCTTCACGTTACAGAAAGGTCTTTCTAAACAGAGTGTTTATTTAGGAGTGCTCCTTGAAAAACGATAACTGCACTTCTTACCATTAGGAACACTATGGCTTTTTATGATGGCTTCTGACGGTAAGAAATCTAGTTCACTTAGTGAAAAAGGCAACCACTGCTAAAGAAATCATAAATCTCTGCATTCATCTGCAAACAAGGACGAACACAATTTACAGAATCCTTGTAATATTAGGCTTTGTTGTTTCTATGTTTTTTCTAATTAATTCAGATTTCCTTGAATGCATGCTGTATATTACCAGAGAGGGACTGTTAAGGTAACAGTGATGAAAAGAATTTCACAGTGTCCCAGTGGAAGAGGAATTTGCTCTAACAAGGTGATAATCTTATTTGAACAGCCAGTCAAGAAAGGCAGCTTCCTGGATACAGAGCTCAATAGAGCTGAACACCATCTGATTTGTACCTGACCAATATTTCCTCCTGTCTCTTGAGAAACAAAACAATGGAGGAAT
This sequence comes from Columba livia, assembly GCF_036013475.1. Lineage (NCBI taxonomy): Eukaryota > Metazoa > Chordata > Aves > Columbiformes > Columbidae > Columba > Columba livia. Next base: position 35,133,626 of record NC_088642.1, read on the forward strand.
GAAGGGATCATCTAAATGTTTTATTTCAGCTAAAATGAGATCATATAATTTGGTCTGATCAACACAATTACAAAGGTCAAGAGAAAATACAATAAAATTGATTAATTACTATGGAATTAGAAGTCACTTTATGGAAGAGTTGCAGATAAAAGCATCCTATTAGCTTATCTTTACAAGACACCATCAACAGTGCATCAGACAGCAGCACCATAGTTCATCCACCTAGATTAAATCACTGTTACTCAAGCCATTCTGGCTGATCCATAGAAAAGGAACTTTCTCCCACTGGCTCAAAATGTTGTTCAGTTTCATTACTCAAACAAGCTAATACAAGGGTCACAAAATGATGTGATACTTACTCACTGAACAAGAGGCATTATTAAGCTCTGTCATTTCTTGACCATAATGAGTGGATTCATCATCTTTGAAGATACGAAATACCAATACAGGCAAACAATGAAATATTACTAATGTTGTGGAAATCACAGAATATGAGATGGAACAAGTGTGATGGGGAGCTTATACCATTTTATCACAATAAATACTTTTCTTCCTTTGACCAACGTAAGCCTTAGCATTTCAGTAAATTTTTTATGCTTTAGAAGAACAAGATTTCAGGGTCTTTAAAATCACAGACCATAGGAAATGAAGCTGCAAGTCATAATTCAAAACTGATGTCTCAATAAATCCAGGAATTAAAGAAGAATTTGAAAACCTCCTCTGGAGAGCCAAAGAAGCTTTGGAAAGCAGTCAAAATTGAGATGGTAAAGTTGTATTTTTCTGCCTACCTACATATTTTATTTCAACAAAAACAGAATGCAGAAATTTACAGACATTTCATGTTTCATTGAGAAATAAGAAGTATACGCCTAAGACTAAACTGGGCAAAGACAGATTAACATATTTGTATTTAACAAGCATTACTGTGCTATTAGTGTTGATTTCTCTAAGTGATGTAAAAATAGATTATTCTTTACCAGTAAGCTGGTATTTTAGAGGCAATTCTCACACCGATTTATTTTCATGTTAGACTCAGAACTCTAAGTCTTCATGTCAAAACAATACTGACGCTTGTTTACACCCAAACTGAAAGATTTCTTTCTTTCACCAGTGGCCCATGTGAGGTAGATTTTTATATTATAGCTTTAAGACAAGAAAATACTCTCTTTAATGTCTGAGCAAAATCAATCAAATGTTTTTAAAATGCACTGGGAGGCCTGGAAGTAGATTTACTAATTCTTAATCAATCAAACTTCCAGTTTTAAAGCTCAATAAAACTCTGCAAATTATCTTCCTTCAACACTGTCAGAAGCCTTGGTAATTTCACTTCTGGATCATGCCCAAGATATATTACAGACCAACACTTTGCTAGGACACTGAACTACAGAATGCCTGGGATGCATCCCTTTCCTTCAGTAAAAGCTACAAAACACCCACCAGACTCACTCTTCAAAATGATGTTTTACCAGAATGCGAAACAAAAGCTTGAAGCCCTTCAGCCTCAACATCCCTGTCAACACTCCCACATCAACCTGGTATATTTGGTTCTGAATACGCGACATGCTTTCTTCCTCCCAGGAATGTGGTTTTCTTTCTGTCGCTGCTGAGCTACAACATTGGGTCTGCTGCAGGCAGATCTCCTGTTCTCCACAGGCATCCCCCAGTCTGTACTGCTGCACATTTTTCTCTTGTCCTCTGATGCTGCTTGGACACCAGGACGTTATCCAAACTATACAGAGACAGCTGCTCACAGGGGAAGACTAATCTTCCCTTCTCCAGGTCCACTCAGGCCAGAGAGTGCCAACCAGAGTACAAGCCTTCCTTTCTGCAAGACCTAACAAAAAACTTCTGAATAGTTCTTCTCTTTCACAGTTAGTCGATCTTCTCTCCTTATACATGAGCACTTAAAAAAGTGACAACGTTTCTCTCTAAGATGGTACTGGTTATGCCATCTCTACCTAATAATGTACAAGAAAGCTTCACGTTACAGAAAGGTCTTTCTAAACAGAGTGTTTATTTAGGAGTGCTCCTTGAAAAACGATAACTGCACTTCTTACCATTAGGAACACTATGGCTTTTTATGATGGCTTCTGACGGTAAGAAATCTAGTTCACTTAGTGAAAAAGGCAACCACTGCTAAAGAAATCATAAATCTCTGCATTCATCTGCAAACAAGGACGAACACATTTTACAGAATCCTTGTAATATTAGGCTTTGTTTTTTCTATGTTTCCCGTTAAAGTATATTTTATCACTTTTAAAATATTTCCTACTAATCCTCGATTTAAAATGCTCTTTTTTGTTATCCCACACTGTAATTTGATTCTGGTCAAATTTTCACCAAGGCTGACACTTCTGGGTTAGTTCAAAGTACTAGATATAGTTACACAACTGGCCACAGTTTTCATAGTTCACTCTGGTTTAGTTTGTTTCTCCAATTTTCCTCCCATTCCTCTACTATATAAGGTTTTTCTCCCCCTTTGCCCAATATTTTCTTTGTATATGTACTTTTGCTATCGTTTCCAGTGTTATTGCTCTCTTCCTTGTACCTCCCAGATTGTACCTTTGGACATATCTATTACTCTGTCACAGAATCAGAGAATGTCAGGGACTGGAAGGGACCTCTAAAGATCATCCAGTTCAATCCCCCTGCTGGAGCAGGAACACCCAGATGAGGTTACACAGGAATGTGTCCAGGTGGGTTTTGAATGTCTCCAGAGAAGGAGACTCCACAACCCCCTGGGCAGCCTGTTCCAGTGCTCTGTCACCCTCACCATGAAAAAGTTTCTTCTCATATTTAAGTGGAACCTCCTCTGTTCCAGTTTATACCCGTTGCTCCTTGTCTTGTTATTGGTTGTCACTGAGAAGAGCCTGGCTCCATCCTCCTGACACTCATCCTTTACATATTTATAAACATTAATGAGGTCATGTCCTCTCATTCCTTTAACCCACACCCAGTTTCTTCCTACTCTTTGGCTTCTTTTTTTTTTTTTTTTTTTCAGATGTGGCTGCTAATTTGTCCAAACGCTTCTTGCACTCCAAACTGGTCCTTCCCTCATCCCTCCTCTGGGATTCATTAATCACTGCTTATATTCACAAAGACAACATAATACCTCTCTCACATTCTGACAAGTGCCCTAGTATGTCCTGCATCCACCCAGGAGATCTTCAGCTTGCTTCAGTCCTGACTTCCAGAACTCGAGCTCTGGAAACTCAGGGAGAACACTCAAGAGCAGTGTACTAGCATAGAATCATAGAATTATTTAAGTTGGAACAGACCCTCAGGATCATCGAGTCCAGCCATAACCTAACATAACTCTAGCCCTAAACCACATCCCTAAGAACCTTGTCTAAATGGCTTTTAAACACCCCCAGGGATGGTGACTCCACCACTGCCCTGGGCAGCCTGTTCCAATGCCTGACAACCCTTTCTGTGAAGAAATTTTTCCTAATATCCAACCTAAACCTCCCCTGCCGCAACTTGAGGCCATTTCCTCTTGTCCTATCACTTGCTACTTGGGAGAAGAGACCAACACCCTTCATGACACACATAGCATACAACATGATGTCCCACAAAACCAGCAGCAAAGCCAGGACCTATGTGTCAAGAAGAAGTGGATTTTCCTCACCTGGAGATCCACACCAACCTGTGCAGCCCAAGACAGGCGAGCTGGCAAGCGGCTGCTGAACAGCCAGACTGAGGATGTGACATCTGTGGGTGGCAGTGTGTTACCCCCAGAAGATAAGGCACATTGGCCAGTGGCTTGAGACAAGACTTGAGCTCAGCATCCAGCCTGACAAGGTGTACATGACAAGATTCTGCCATGCAACGGTGACTCATTTTTTCTTTCCAACAGGGTAAATACCACGCTACTGGAGTGGTACAGTATTGTCCAGCATTTGAGTTAAGAACTACAATAAATCAGTTTTTCTCTTCAGTGCCCTTTACTCACATGTAGGCTGTTAATGACTTTATATTCTAAATCTATTATCTCACAGCTTAGACCACTGGTGCAAACCCTTTCAGTGTTCTAGAGGTGACAGCACAATCCCTAATAAAGCAATGCAAAAAGTCCAGAACAACCCCTGAAAAGCAACAAAGCAAGAAATTTGGCACAAGGGGACCTAAACACCAGATATTAAAAATATACCTTCTGGCTATACTTATACCTAGTGTCAGGAGCAAACAAATCTGAAAAGAAAACTGACCGGTTGGGTATTAACCATCCCTGTTGTAAGTATGTGGAAGAAAAAATCCTTGTTCAGGGAATCCCTTAAGGAGGAAGAAAGACAAACTAATGCCAAAGATTTGTATTTCCTCTCATGATGTCTTAGCCTGGAGTAAAGAGTTGTGTATTGTGCCCAGTATCAAGGTGCAGCAATGAATTTGCCTGTCAATGAATGGCAGCAAATAAGAACTAAGATGATTTTTACCTTCTCACGCTGTTCATGAATCTCCATTCATCTGGAACTAATGTGTGACAACATGACTAACCTGTCCTTTCAGTCACTGTAGTTTATTTTTTCCCGTTTGATGTAAAAACAGGGGTGGACAACATTAGGAAAGGTCAACAAACAGCTTTCAGAAATCTGACTGTCAGGCTATTTCAGTGTTCTTTGTTACATATGTGGGGATTGGTCTCTTCTCCCAGGCAGTTAGCAATAGGACAAGGGGGCATGGGCTTAAACTCTACCAGGGGAAATTTAGGCTGGATATTAGGAAGAAATTCTTTACAGAGAGAGTGATCAGGCATTGGAATGGCCTGCCCAGGGAGGTGGTGGACTCGCCGTCCCTGGAGGTTTTTAAACTGAGACTGGACATGGCACTTAGTGCCATGATCTAGTAAACAGACTAGAGTTGGACCAAGGGTTGGACTCAATGATCTCTGAGGTCTCTTCCAACCCAGTCGATTCTGTGATTCTGTGATTCTGTGATATTCTGAGATTTCTCCCCCAGTTAGACACCAAACTACTTAGATTCATTGATTGGCATGCAGAGCTATGAAGCCGTATTCTCACTGCCAAAAGTAAAGACTGACATCAGTGATGTTGTTGATTATTTAGAAGGAAAAAAAAAAGACAATGAAATGAAGTTAAAATAGCCAAAGCTAAACCAATCAGTTTTTAAATTCTGAATTTATTTTGACAAATTTGCAATAAGCATTATCAATTGTGTGAATAACTATTCAAAAGGATAAAGGTTTTATTATCTGTGTATTTTCTTACTACTTTTATAATCCCTTCATGTCTAAAAAATAGATTTTATTCCTGGTCCCTCACTAGTATGCAGATTTCTACTAGAATCAAGTAACACATGTAACAGGACAAAAAAAAAATCTCTGAAGCAGGGTAGCATTCTGGTTTTTTTTCTTTTTTTTTTTTTTTTTTCCTGCAAGTAAAGCCATTCTTCACAATTGCTCAGAAAACAAGAGAAAGTCCATTAGAACCTTCAGACTCTTAACAAAGACTCTTGGCTAATGTTACTGGTCTAAAAAGGAGATAAGCCATATAATTTTACAGGAAGCAACCCACTGAATCCTTCAGCAAATACAGCTTGCCAATCTATCTTCAATTCAAAATAATGAGGCGGCAGGAGTGTGATGGAGAAATAAGTCTTCAAAAACATCATGTAAGGGAATCCAGCTGTGCTTGTATAGCTTCCAGCTATTTAAAGGAAAGAGAAAAAAAAAAAGAGAGATAAAACTCCACTCATATAAGATGTTGTTTAGAAACATGCAAACAGAAAAAAACCACATTCCAACACCTTCAACTATGCATACTAAATCTATTCACATAGCAATAAAAAAATCCTGTACTCATGAATATTTGTTTTCACACGAAGCTATCAGAATTCTTTGCTGCAGTTTAAATATTCAAATTTTAAAGAAACAGTTGTCTAAATACTGCCTTTTTTACATGCACAGATGTTTTGCTGTGAATTTCCAATGCATAATAACAAGGTAAAAACATAACAGAATTCACTTTGACTGGATTACGAGCCTGGCATTTCAACTGAAGATGTAACACAAAGATGTTCTTTCCAGAGAGCTCCTCATTGTTACTCATCAGCTGCTCCTCACGATCTAACCACCAGGTATGCTTACAAGGACCCAAGCTCTGCCTATTCCAAATTCAAATGTACAGAGTCTTTTTGAGAATGCTTTATGTGATCAAACAAATCCAACAGCCTTAATTAAAGCTGGATCCATTTTCCTCCCAGTTTCATTAGCTTCAATTCATATAGTCAACACTTCCTGCTGAGCAGCATAAGGTGTTTACAAAGAAACTGTAGTATTGTAAAATCTACAGACCTTGTTGTAGAACTCAAACAGTTCCTGGTGATTAAATTCTACAAACACTTTCTTCAGGTTCTGTGAAGGAAAAAAAAAAAAACAAACAAAAAACAACAAAACAACAATAAGCATATATTTTTTTTCTTATTCATTCTAATAATTCAGAACGTGAAATTAAGCTATGTGAAAGATAATGGTTGCAACAGTTAGTTTTCCTTCCGTTCACTAGAAAGTCTCTCACATACGCATATTTCATTTCAGTGAAGAATTCAAGTCTACATCTATTCTCCTGCTGCGAAGAATAATAATAATAAAATATTCTATGAAAATGATTTTGTTACCCTATTTTTAAGTCAGATAAAAATGAAAGATTACATTCATCTTACTAAGGAGTTTGTCTAAGATCTGGTAAATACCATTACACAATGACAAAGTCAGTAGTGTACTTGATTGAATTTGCACAGCTATTAATGTACTGCACCAGCACAGAGCTAATATTTCCATTCATTAATCTAACAGTTATGATCTTAGCACGCTGACACTGCTACAGGCATCTACACACAGATTCAGCCTAAGTTAACAACACAACAGCTTTAAAGCACTGTTTAAACACTAAAAAAGCAAAATTAACATAACTGATGGAAACGACTGTGGATAAAACAGATGGCAGTAATAATCCTCTGTACACATGTGCTGATGGTCTGTGGAGATGGGGTTAAATTAAAATTTCTGTCCTGCTTAACTCGCTTGCAAGAAACAGGTAGTTTAACGCCTGCTACTTTCAATCACAGTGCAGATCCATCCAGACTGTTTCCGGCCCTATTTCTTCTACTTTGTCACGTCACTTCTTTCAAAACACATTCCTAACTATAGCTGTTGCTGTTAAGACTTTCCGAGGCTTGGAGGCATTTCTGCCGACAACACCTGCATTTCCACAAACACTAACAAGGCTCTGTGGAAAGCAAATCTGCAGACACCTCTACTCACAAAATATTATCAGATGAAATAATGTAGACACAATAATTTTGTTTAACTGGTACCAATTTCATGCACCACTAAAACAAGTAGAAAAGCACTTATTTATCAATTCAGCTTAAATGAGCAAGGATACTTTCGCATACAGACAAGGCTATGGGTCAAATTCTGTGTACTCTCATACCAATGCAAGTCTCGATTTAAGTCAATGCTGCTAAATTTGGCAAACCAAATGCCCAAGAGTAGCAGAAGCCCTGGGAACTCAGGATAGGTACTGCCTGGTGCCTCCTCCTCAAAAGGAGCTGTAAGACACAGGAAAGGGATAAAATGACTGGGGCCAGCCTGTCTGGTGCAATTCCTCCTCCTCGCGCTGCAAAAAGAAGGATCCTTTCCAACAATTTCAGGGGGGCTACAAAAGCCTAGAAAAGGACCAGTGATTTGCATGAAAGACCAATCTTCCCCTCTGGGAAAGAACAATGCAATTCTGGGAATCGTATGCTGAATACGAAATAAAACTACCAGGACAGCAGTTCTCTTTGCCATGACTCCAGCTGATCCTCCCTCCAAAGGGCATAATGCTGTGACAGGGAAGTAAAAGCATTTTTAAAGGCTTTCTAACAGTTAAGAAACAAAGAGAAAGCAAACAAGTGTTTTTTTTCAGAAAAGAAAGTGGGTAGAGAAAAGAAGATACATTAACAGCAAATGGATCTACCATTTCAGCTGGATGTTTGCTTGGCATTTGCCATTCCAGAAGAATTTTCCTGTGTGAATGGAAGCGAAACTGAAAAAAAGAGTAGGTTCTGAATAAAAGGAAGATACCATATATCTTAGAGTTTATCAGTCAGAACGAATAGTCAGGGTCACCTCTTGCATGGTTTCTCGCAGAAGAGTCTGCTGGGTTTCGATACAGCGGCTTTGCAGAGAGGGGCAGTGGGTGTGTGACACCTCCAGCCACCAGATCAAATAACTCTCAGCTCTGTCTCTTTCAAGATGGGCATCTTCTCGTACCGTTTCAGATGAGCAAAAAAGATCAACTTCTCGTATAAATACAAACTGGATCATCATAAAATATAAACTGGAAAGCTTGTCTTTCCTATATTCCCCTAACTACAGCAATTACTGTAAGTTATAAGACAGGGTATGCAAATGAAAAAATAATAGTGTGATCTTTTAAATTCAGGTTCTTTTTATACTAAAAAAAAAAAAAAAAAAAAGATCACTATTCTTTATGAACAGGCTGAGTTGTCTCTTCCCATTATTATTTAATAATCATAGTCTGATAACGAAGCTAAAATTTATGTTGCATTGTGGCATGCAAATGTCTGTGGAGATCTGAAAGAAATGAGGCCTTGCCAGGCTGTGTTTCTGATCTGGGGGTGGGGGTGTCAATGGGAAAAAGGATATAACAATCTTTAATGAAATATGCTGTTTATGTGCGCTTAACTCTCTGCTAAAACAGAACTGCTTCTGTGTGTAAAAACCTGGTACATCTACTACACCCCTTCAGCAGAGAGCAGTGTCACAAAAAGCCATGCAGAAGTGTGGCACCAGTCAAAAATGTTATTTTTACAATATTAACTTCCTCACTAGCATGAGTCCCTTGAGGTAGGTGCCAAACAATCACTGTCATGCCATCAGGAGATTCTACATACACCACAAAACCATCATATTGTAACTAGGTCCCTACAAGAAAAAGCTACATCAGAGCTGAGATATCCATTATTCACTTATTTGCTTTATTCTGTGTGAACACAAATAACTAATTAATGCAACATGTCAAATGGATAGGTTACCATCCACTTCTTTAATTACTCAGTAAAGTACTATTAAAAATGACTGTATAGATAGACTATTGCTAAAGCCCTCAGAGCAGGCAAATTCTTAATCTATGTTGTGGAATTGTGCTCAGAAAAGATTCAAAATTACAAATGGCAATAATTTTTCAACCATAACTAAAACACAGGATTAAAAAAACCACCACTTTCAGCTTACTGATCTAATTAACTGTCACTGTGTGCAGATAAGAGTCTCAGCCTACTTACGAAAGTGCAGCTAAGCTGCGTTCTTTTATCTACACATACAGGTTTTCAGATGTTGTCTCTGACCTAGTATGTGTTTCCCAGAACGTAAATAAGAAAACAGTAATCTGCTGGATGTCTAACTCCTTTCTTTCTTCTATCATCATACTCTTTTCCTCTTCCCTGATAAATTTCCTCCCATTCCTCACCTTCTCTCTACTCTTTCCCTCATTCCTGGCATCTCATTTTCACTTTGCTGTTATCATATTCCTGTGAAAGAGAACTAAACAGAGCTACCAGAAAACTAAAATGAATTTATTCCCATAGTCACAGTCACTCTAACTCTTTTCTCTCATTACATTCCAAACTTTGTCACTGTTGCAGTAAAAGTTCCAGCTTCTGCTTTTAAGAGCTTTAGCCTTGAGTGCAACAGCTTCATAGCGTCAGAGAAACATCGTCAAAGACGTTATTCCTATGAAGACAAAGAAATATCTCAAATACTAAATATTCATTCTTCAGGAAGCTTTGAAAATATGGAGAGAGGCTTTTGGTGTGATTCAGTGCCCATGAAGAGTGGCAGGGACGGCACTGGCCTGACAACGCTCAATAGGCACAGCTGAACATGCGATGAGCAGCATCACCAGTTAAATAAAGTTGCCAGCAAGTTCAATGTGCTCGTCTGCTGTTAAACATGACAGAGAATTGCATTTGCCACTGGAAAAGTCTGTGTGAATTGCAGGTGCTGCCCAAGACAAATCTTTACATCACTCTGAATCCAGTACAAGGAATAAGGTAGTAATTTTTCTGAAACATATGGTTTAACGTATTTGGCCACATATCACTACTGAATATATTTTTAAGTGTTAAAATTAAATTTTAGTGTCATTTTGCCACCATAGATCTAGATGGAATCTGATTTCATTCTACCTCTTCTCTCAATTGTATCAATTGTATCTTCTCTCAAATTGTATCAATTTCCCATTTAGAGCCTCCTGAGAATGTCTGTGAAATTCTAATAAGTTTAACTGATTAGGATTGTTTTCTCCCCTTACCTATCTTTTCATTTATTGTCTGGTATCATTTTAAAAGACGTAACAACTTCATCAGTCTCTAAAACAGCTGTTCAAAACCAAATTTTCTTGGGCAAGGGGCAAGGAGGACACAGAGAGGCGAGAAGGGAAAGCAAAACAAAGATAAAGATTTCCTGCTCCCAGTCAAGAATAACATGCTATCCTACCCAAAGCAGCCATTCTGAATGTATGGCTAAATCTAAAAAATAGACACAGTCATTTAATATACACTTAGCTTATAACAACCAGCAAATAATCAGGCAAATTTTTAGCTTAACTTGATCCTCAGCACAGAAAGGACGAAGACACAACTAAACAAGATGTAAAAGACTTTCCAATTTCCCATTGCCTGAGCTAACAATTTATTTTAAACATGAATACTTTCTTGCTGTAAAATGTTACTGTGGAAACCATGCAAAAAATACATCTCCTTAAAATACTTCAGAAAGCAGAGGCAAATTCCTGGTTATAATAAAAGGATTTTTTTTTTCCTTAATCCAATGCTCTAGATACTTCTGTTTTAACATACTACTGCAAAAGCCTTCACTACTAATGACAGTTTTGCAACCTTATGTATTGCCCAGCTGTATTACACACATTTAACTCCCCACCCCGAGCATAAGCATAGAGCAAGGTACTAGGAGTTATAAATAAAAGACAAACTTCTGGTTTTAAATCTGAATACGAAAAATTTACATTGCTGTAATAGTTCTCAACTGCAAAGCTGTAACTACTTTACAACATTGCAAAATAAATGCCAAGTATTCTGAAGCAAACAGATGGGGGGACAGGCTGGTTTGTATAACTAAATGTCTACTGATAATGACTGAGCGCATGTAAAAAATTACAGTGTATTCAGCAAAGTTTGTTAATAGTAACTAGCTGAGGCAACACATATCCCAGTCTCCACATTCTAATATAACCTCTAATACTATCTTGAGCCACATCTCAGGTATGTTTAAGACAAGAATATTTTCATATTTGCATTCCATTCCCCTATTTATTTCTGTTAGATAGCCTTAAAATCTCAGATATAATGGAAGGATATGGATAATTCAACTAATCAGTTCTGAGCCAAATTCAGATGCATTCCTAAGCACAGTTAGCTCTGACCCTACCAGTGTCTGTTCTATACCAGTTCAGGCTTCCTTTAAATTTCCCTGAACCCCGCAGAACTGTGCATCTGCTTAGGCACTTACAGATCAGACGAGGGTTATAAGTTCTGTCTCACAGTATTTATCAGCAAGTTTAAGCTGCTTGGTCAAAAAGATGAATTATGGTGTGGTAAGAAAAGCAGATGCGTTAAAACAGACTAGTATCGCTTAAAAGCACACCTGTTCCTTAACTCTCTGCACATAAGACACATCAATTAAGACTCCTTTATATTATAGCAGTAGATGGATATAACTCAGCTAAGGCATTCAGCAGAGCACAGGGAGTTAAATACCGACATATATTCCTAATTACACTTCTTTCACATCATCAGATAATGTGACCTTCAAACTTCATTCTTCTTCCAAGCTTATTTCCATCTGCAATATCAAATTATTTTTGTAGAGGAAAAAAAATCATGCTGAATAACATGCATTTTCAAGTCTCAGTGTGCAACTGCTATAAACCAGCACATCTTTCATGCTAACCCCCTTTTTTCCCAATCGATATGTTAACATTTAGTTTGTACTTGTACTGCATTCTTCCTTTCAAAGTTGCATTTCTTTTTCATTTAAGCTTAAGAATTTCAAATACCCTGCAGTATCTAGGGAGATCAAAATCAGCAGCATACTAAAGATGAATTTCCCTCCCTTTGCAATGTATTCGTAAGCTCCCTACCCAAAGCTCTGTGTTGATTCTCGAGATCTAATCAACGTGTTACTGGAAATTGATGGTTTGGAGATACACACAGATAATTTTACTCCAGCAGATACAGGATCATCTAAGCACATTTTCATGGAAAGTGCATAGAATAAACTCATTGCCCAGTCTAATCGTGAGCCAACAGACCCTGTAGACATTTGGAGACCTGCAGAAGACCTGACACACTTCCAAACAGCAACAATAAGTGCCAGTCATTTCCATTTTCACTCCTCCTGTTCTCTTGCACCCTCATGAAAATATCCATTACTGTCTGGACAAACTGGTGCAAAGCTACAGACAAGAAATGGGACACAACTACTAGAAAGACCACATAGGCTAGGAAGATCACAGATCATTAGGGGCAGACAGGACCCTTTCTTCACAGCAGGGGAGAAAAATGTTTTTAAAACTGAGACAATTATCTGGAAACAAAGAACTGCAGTTTTCACCTCAGCATACCCAGTCAGAGTAAATACCATCTTGCTAAAGAAAAGGGAAACAGCAAAGTGTTTTTCCCAACAGCTGCTCCCACAGAGGGTTCCTTTGCCCTGAATGTACTAGGAATTTACATTCCTATAAATAACATCGTCAGGTTCGTAGGACTATTAATGATACTTTAGCATGGAAAACCTCTCAAAACCAAAACTCTAGAGTTGTAGGGTTGTCACTTCTGTGCAAAGCTTATGTTAAGTACACTTTTACAAAAACATCACAGTGAACAAACACACTTTTTGGTGAAATAGCTGGTAAACATGTATCGGTGCATGCCTATCACAAGAAATATTTAAAAGCAGGTCTTTTCTACTGATACCTCCCTGTGTGTTCCACATATGGAAAACAGGTCATAGAAGATCTACTAAAAGGCTGACTTGTTTCTACGCTTGTTTTATATTTTGTATATACCTCCACAAGTCCTTCCTTTCTTTGAAGATAACTCCACACAGCACAAGTCCATTATACATTTCTCACTAGTCTCCGTACGGGATCAGCCATTAACAGCATAAAGCATCCATCCACACAAACGTGTCAGTGTGATTTCAGGATTCACTTGGAAAACATGTTGGTATAATTCTCAAATACAGTATCCAGTAAAAAATATGTTTGAAAATTGTTAGTTTCCTTCACTAATAGACCACCACACAACTACTAAGGCTACCACTGACTGAACTAAGGAACACAGGTCCTAATGACAACTTTCCTACTTCATCTCCCACCTAATTTTGCGAACTATACTGTAATCCTAATACTGTAAAAAGCTCTCTGAAGAAGCAACCTCACTAAAAATTTAAAACAAATATCCGCTTTCTTCCTATTAAATGTCACTGTTTGAAGTATGGAAAAAAGTCTCTGGGAAAGCACGCCCACACTAATTGTTGCATATTGCTTACACAGTGTGCAGTCTGTAACTATCAGAACATAACTCTCTTCTTTTAGACAGAACTCTACTTTGATGGCTGAATAATTTTATTCCAGAGAAGAAATTAAATTTTCTGATCCTTCAAGTTTTTATGCATCTTATTTGGCATAGAAATTCTAATATTAAAAAAAAAAAAAAAAGTTAATGAATACTGCAAGCAAAAACAGAGAGTTACAACTCTGTGTTTCATTTATTTCCACTGGGACTATCATTTAAGTCTTCAAACACCATGGAGAGCAGTAAATTCACATTTCTATTCCAAAGATATCTCACATCAAGACTGACACAGTAGTCTTACAGTCACCTTGAATGATAAGGAGTTCACATTTCTTCTTATGCTTGCACCCACAGAGAACTACTGCTGAAGAGAGAGAGCCCAGCAATAGGCATGTTGGCTCCAGAAATGCTGTCAGGTTTTTCTGACCTCATATGTTCACCAAATTCAATCACAATCGAGTAAGTTTTTTACAAACTACACACGAAAATTGTCACGTAGCACAGTTATGAAGTATTTCCATCCTTGTACTCAGAAAAAAATCCAATTCTAGTAAGCTAACAGAACTGAGCATAAATATTAAGTGCAATGCTAGCCTAGCATCATCATCTTTTGAAAACAATATCATGGACTCAAATGGCAAACACTACAGCTCAGTAAGTATCTCAGGACGGTGAAGTTCAGCCCTGCAGCATAGAAGTCAGACTGACATAGATTTGCATGTAGATATCCAATGGTCATCACCTCCTACAGCAAGGAAAGCACCTCAACAACATGGCCAGTGGGTTTCAGAGACCTTCCCACACAGTTTGCTTTTAGCTGACATGATTCACATGGATTTACAAATCCTTTATGTTCAAATCAGATACACATTCAGTGTTGGGTCTGAAGAAAGCTGGACTTCGAGAAAGCTCAAATTGTGATCCAAAGTGCTCAGGAAGCCACCTCAGCTAAAAGCCAAACAAAACCTCCTGTGTCCAGGGGAAGAAACTTGGCTTATTGTCATCTGCATCCACATCTAGAGCAACTGCTCCGACAGGAATTTGATGTAGTGCAGTCATGCAGATGATGAACGCTTTAGATGAATGGAGGAAGCTGGCATCTTTTTGCAGCTTCTGAGCCTACCTGGTTCAAAAAGATACTGCAACAATTCATTGTTTTACCACCAAAGGCCTCTCTTTACCGCCAGAAAACCTGAAAGCATCTATTGTTTCTACTGAGGCAGAAGAAAAGAGGCTGGATAAAAGACAGCAGCTTCTAAGGAAGCTCAGATCCATGTGAAATCAATGTAAATGACGTGAAGATACCCTTTCAAAAAAATCTGCTTAAATATTTACAAAATGTCAAGATTAGATAATTTGTAAATTAGTTCTTTTGTTTGGGATGGGTCACTCAGCGTATTACCAATTTGGATTTTGTTAAGCAGACAAGCAAAGATAAAATGTTTGAGTTTCTTTCTGTGCTAAAAGGGTGTTAGTGGCTATCAGCAAGCATATCTCTGATCTCCAGCAGGCAAATCACTCCAGCAGACAGCAACTGGGTGCTTGCACACAAATCTCAGTGCTGAAAGAAGCTGGAAAGCCATGGGGGAGTGAGGGATGTTAAACTATCCATCTAGTTCCCAGCAGGATCAAAGACAGAGCTCTCAGGGAGTAAGATTGTTTGTAAAGTAATGTATATTGTCTTCCTCTTCTTTTTTTTTTCTTTAATTAGGAAGTCACTGCTTGTTTTTATTGTACTCTACGAAATATAACAGATGTACAGCTTTTGCAACAATACTCACAATTCACAAACAAATGCCAGATTCACAAGCAAACTCCTAGCCAGTACCTCTTCCTCACCAGAAGCAATTCAGCAAGGCCTTGAACCCGAGCTACCCATCTGGATGAAGGACACACTGATGTCAGAGTGTGATTAAAAAGGTATTGCCACCCTCACACAAGCAAACACCAACATTTCTCTGGCAACAGGGCACACTGCGAAACTGGAAGAGGTCTTTAAAAGCAAAGTTTCTCAAATTAGAAACAAAAAGCTTTTCCAACAATTAAAAAAAAAAAAAAAAAGAAGACTAGCTGGTCTTTTCTGATTGTGACTGTACAAAATTCAGAGGAACACATAAACAACTCCTTATTGTGAAGCAATTCAACAACTTTTCTTTCTCAGTTTGTCGCTAAAGGTTACACATGTTCTGATGAGTTAAAAATTCAGCTATTTTTTTATTTTAGACAATCTAATTTCAGTGATCTTCTTTGTTACTTTTCCCGAAAAGCTATTAAAAACTTGATGCAGTGGTGTGAATTCTCACAGCTTACAAAGAAAACTGGACAGGCTGCTAAGGACAGAAAGTACTACAACTGTTGTGTGTTTCACATAAAATGAAGATGAAATCAAACCACTCAGCCACAGTTTCCTTCAAAGCCAGAATATGAATATAAGCATGTAGGTAATACCTCCTCAGGGATGAAAATCCCCCACTTTCAGCTAACGTAAGCAATTTGAAAGAGGGTATAAAATCCCTTTTTACTTTCTTCAAGTCTGTGTCCTACTGAATTACAGTTCATACAGGTTGCTTTAAAAGAGAGTGAGCAATGTGAAGGAATACAGAAGCAGATTTGGATTACTCTGCAGGTGGCTGGAGTACAATGCTGTATTCAGGCTGGCTGCAATGTTTTCAGTGAGTATCAAAAGCATGAGACTTTTTGTTTTTTTCTCAAAATGAGTGTGTTTAGCTCCAAAATAATTACATTTTTTTTCTTTCAAGACAGCATGATGCAAAACTGAAATGGCAAAGCAAGGAACAAAAACTGATATTATATGGTGTAATCTTTTCCTAAAGACAGAAATGAAATTAATATTTAAACTATGCTTAATGTCTTTTAGATTTTTTCCTTTTAAACACACACATTCAACAAAGGGAAAAAGGGAAAAATAAGGTGTTACAGGTCAGTTTGAAAACACTACTTTGGCTGTATGAACTTTTTTATAAACTGATATTTAAACTTATGTTTAAGATACTAAGTTACTTCTTCCAAAAACATACTGAAAGCTCATGATTTGTTTACTGTCTTGTCTACACTGATTATAACACAGACTAAAAGTGTAATATTAGATTTTAGATTTAGATTTAGATTTAGATTTTCAGTCTAAGATAGTATCTAAACTACCTGTGTCCAGATTTTTCTTACACCTCCTCTTATTTATGGAGAGAATGCTAAGAATATATTTGCTGACTACCAAAGGTTTTATATTTAATGACCAAAAAAAGGAAATTATTTTAAATATTTTATCTTGAAATAATATTTCTATGTTAGTATGGAAAGGAATTTAACACAACCTTTGTCCTCCTTTTAGTCATGAGAAGGTTTTCAACATGCATACTGTTCCCCACATTCTTATCTCTAAATTGGAGGGATATGGATTTGATGGATGGAGTGGGAGATGGGTAAGGAATTGGCTGGATGGCAACATCCAAAGAGTTACAACCAATGGCTCAGTGTCCAAGTGGATATCAGTAACGAGTGGTGTCCCTCAAGGCTCCACACTAGAACCAGTACTATTTAATATCTTCATTATTGTCTTCAATGAGGACACAAAAAGTGGAACTGAGTGCACTCTTTGCAAGTTTGAGTGGTGCAGCTGACACATCTGAGGGGCAGGATGCCACCCAGAGGGACCTTGTCAACCTTGAGGAGAGGGCCCATGCGAACCTCCTGAGGTTCAACAAGGCCAAGTGCAAGGTCCTGCAACTGGGTCGCGGCAACCCTCAGTATCAATACAGGATGTGGGATGAATGGGGGGTCCAGAGAAGGAGGTTGGAGGGGGTCCAGAGGAGGCCACAAAAATGATCAGAGGGCTGGAACAGCTGTGCTGTGAGAACAGACTAGGACAGCTGGCGTTGTTCAGCCTGGAGAAGAGAAGGCTCTAGGGACACCTTATTGTGGCCTTTCAGTATTTAAAGAAGGCCGATAAGAAAGATGGAGATTTTTTTTTTACCAGGGCCTG
Organism: Columba livia; assembly: GCF_036013475.1. Taxonomy (NCBI): domain Eukaryota; kingdom Metazoa; phylum Chordata; class Aves; order Columbiformes; family Columbidae; genus Columba; species Columba livia. Next base: position 35,151,249 of record NC_088642.1, read on the forward strand.
CAGGTGGCAGGACAAGAGTTTTAAACTAAAAGAGGGTAGATGTACATTCAACACAAGGAAGGTACTTTTTTTTTTAAATGAAGGTTGTGAGACACTGGCATAGGCTGCCCAGAGAAGTTGTGGATAGCCCATCACTGGAAGTGTTCAAGGTCAGGTTGGATAGGGCTTTGAACAATGCAATCTAGTGACAGATGTCCCTGCCCACAGCAGGGTGGTTGGACTAGGTGATCTTCAAAGTCACCTTCCAACCCAAACCATTCCAGGGATCAAACATATATGTCTTCTTAACATGGGACATTATTTTACAGACATTTTAATACTTGTACTATATACACTTCAATACTTGTACTACAACATTCAGACAAATGAGAATGATTCTAGTTAATACTGAAATAGCTTGACTCTCAATACATCCAAACGCAAAACACTTCAATTTCCTTGTCTTAAGACATAAGTAATGAGGTGATGCTAAAGGGAACAATGAAGAAGAGTGATATGCAGGTATGGTAGGTTTAAAAAAAAATTTATTTCTAGCCTGACATAATGACACATGCAGTATTACACAAATAAATGCAGTTTTACATACAACATTGAGTTTAGTTTAAACAGAGAAAGAATAATATGATGGTGAAGAATACTACCAGGGATAGTAGCTGCTTTCCCACTGGCTAAATGGGGGCCTTTACATGAGGCTTTCCTTTACACAACAGAAACATTTTCCAATTTCAGGGAAAACTTAAACTATTTTGAACCCCCTGTATGTTCTCTCATATTCTGGGTTATTGTACCCCTTTAGGGTATGACTGTCCAGTTAGTACCACAGCAGTGCTCTGGTTGCATTCAATGTCTAAAACTCTGCACTGACCAGCAGAAAAACGAACTGGGAGAACAAATGATTGACAGATGAACTGATGAATCAGAAGGATACCTGATTAACCTGGTCAGGTACTTGGCTGAGGCCCCAGGGTGACAGCAGTCTTATGAAAAAGCATATTAAGAGTATCTGTGCTCTTCTACTGGTGAGTGACAGGATTAAAAGTTGAACACACACTACAGGGAGATGCCGTTGGATTCCAGGCGTGAGAAAAGTTTTGTGCCTGCTGAAAAGAGAGTAATTCCACAGCCCTGCACACAGGAATGAATTACCAAAATTACAAACCACTTGTTTTAATGAGAACAAATGGTCCAATATGCTTGGGACCATTATTTTAACAGGATTAAAGCACTACTGTGTAGGAGAATCAATTCTATTTGGATTGTTTTGTTTATCTTGAAGATAAACAGATTAACTTGTCTGCAGCCACAAACTAGTCAGAACTCTGGTGTTCAGGCAAAGTCAGTATGGGATCAGAGGGGCTCTAAGAAATATGTAGATCCAACAGTTAATTTGACAGTTGGCAATCCAGGTCTCAAATTGCTAAATGCAATACTTCCCCCTCCCCTGACCCCCCTTGTTTTTGGGGGGTGGGGTGTGTGTTTGTTTGTTTATACTTTTTGTTTGTTTGGGGTTTTTTGTTTTGTTTTAGTTTGTTTTTTTTATGATTTTTTGTTTTTAATTGGTGGCATTAGTTTTGCTAAAGTTGAAGTCTATAGAGGTATTAAAATCTAAAATGTCACAACGCAGCCTGAGCATGCAAGAGGAATAGACCACATCTCCGTATCGGCAAGAACGTTGGTAAATAAACAAAGAGAGTTTCTATGATTGAACTGAAATGTTTCTCCAGTAATTGTTTATGTTTTCTGAGTGTTTAAAGTATTAAAATGTGAAAGTAAAAACTGTAAAAACCGCAGACCATTCAACAACAACCGCTCTTGGTACAGCAATGAATGAAAACTTTCCAATACTAAAGATCCAGAAAGAATTTCCATTCCTTTTTTCTTTGGAAACTAAAACTTCTCCTTCTGAAGTTCTGAGTAGATCCTTCAATAGTTCTACATGCACAACAAGAGACTTCTTGTCTTAAAACATAACCCATTGTAAGAGGAAGATAAGAGAGCATTTACCTCCATTAGCAAGAACACAGCCTTTAGGCAGAGTGAAGTGATTCTCCTCTGCTTGGCACTCGTGAGGCTTCACCGGAGACACTGCATCCAGTCCTGCACACCCCCAGTACACGACAGACGTTAAGAAACTGGGGGGATTCCAAAACTGGGGGGATTCCACCATTATCTGGGTGGTTATCATCTGGGTGCACCACACAGAAGACATGCTAGGAGAAGCTGGTTTGCTAAGTTTGAAACAAGGTTAAGAATGGGGAATCTAATGGCATCCTATCTGTAACAGTTTCAGCACTAAATTGTACCTCTATGATAAGTGATTTTAGTCCCTCTTGCTAGAGACTACTGATCGCATCTGTTTAGAGAGCCCACCTCATAACAATGAATGATATTTGGTAATAAATAATAACCATCCCTTAGCTGAAGAGTTGATATGGAATACAACTTCAATCTTCCCATGTAGAATCAATTTTTCTGACTATTTTTTCACAGGAAGTCAACCCAAACGAAATCCCTAGAAGCTAGCAATCACACCTTTCAGATGGCCGCTGTTCTTCACTCTTAGAAGATATGGAACTGGATGTACAAGTCATTTCAATAGATAGTGGCTGATCAGCAGTAAAAGTTGCCAGAAGAATTATCTAGATAACTTGGTAGAAGGCCAGTAAAATCCACAAGGCTGCTGAATGGTCAGTCTTGGGATCCAAAGACATTGCTGACCTCTTGCTTGTCTACCACCACCAGTTCAAATGTGCTGCAATTGGAGTCTGATTCATGATTTTTAAACAAAGAAAAAGTATTCCAACACAATCTAAAATAGCTCTGAAACTTGAAAAAAGAGTATAAAAGATCCATGAATAGCAAGATAGGACTGAACATCCAAACGGGCTAGATCTCTTGGATAAAAAATTGCTGCTCTTAGTCAGTTACACCTCTAGATGCTGCCATTCAGACTATCACTTAGCCATAGGGCTCTCAGTGTAGAATCAAACCAGTAAGGTCAGATAATACAAGGTACTAGATTCACTTCAACTGTTAAAATGTGTTTAGCAGAAAGTCAATAGGTTAATTTTGCATTAGTGGCTGCATAGCCCATTGTCTCAGAATAAAGACAGCGTTAAAACACAAAGCTGGCATAAACTCTGTATTAGTGGCATATATTCCAGATAATGTGACAGAACGGCAATCATGTACCCAACATTACAATTCTTCTGTGAGCAATTGGGTAGTGCAGAGATACAGTATTAATGATTGTGAAATCACGCCTAGACGCCATGGCGTAAACTTAATTCTGAAACCATGGCATTAGACTTAATTTCTTCTCTGGGTACTGACTGGCTGTGAATTGAACAGAAAATGCTATTTACAGGACAGTATGTGGCAATATTTCCAAGCAAACAAGAGATGGAAGAAGTGAAGACAGATATCAAAATGGGGCTGTAAATTACATTGCTGAAAGCTCTTACGCAAAAGCTCCCTGTAATATTTCACCACTGTGAAGCCACAGCACAAGGAATCTCATAGGGCAGGATTCATATGATAATAATAATGGTTACTAGAAAATGCTGCATTTTCTACACTTGTGTTTAATGCGGCATGGCATCACCTCCTTAATAGCTGCATTTTCTTATACAACGCATTTTGCTAACACTGTGTTCACAGAACCCAAAACACATCAAACACTGACAGAGCCACACTGAAAACCTAGACAAACTAATGAAATTTTAAGACAACTTACATTGGTTACGTCATAAAAGACCAGCATCCCACTGCATCCCACTCCCAAATCCTCTCCAGCTGAATGACTACAGTTGAAAGAGTAAAATAATGCAAGAATTCTAAAACAGAGTATAGCTTTGTCACAGACCCTGTTTTCCACCATGGCCACAGTGGTTTAAATATGCAATGGCTTCATAGCCTAGAAAATGTGCAATATCAATGGTAGCTGAGGATTACAAAGTAAGTTAATGCAGATCAATGCAGAAATGAACACAGAACCTGGAAAAGACTCAGGCTCAAGAGCCTGCAGTAGCAGCTACTGTCCAGCCCTGCCATCGCTCTGCATCTGAGGAGCCAGGAGGAAAAAACAATCCTCCTTTCGCCATCCCTGTAATGCCCAATTACGTGACACCTTGGCTTCGATAACAGCCTTTCCCCCTCCGTGTCTAAACTACTACATTGGCAGCTGTGTGAATGAGGTAGGGGCTCTCAGTCATAACTCATAAAAAACAGTTTGCATGTTCTGTTGGTCTGAACACCACTTAAGCGGAGAGAAACAAAATACTCCCCCATCTCATAGCCAAGGCAGACTCCTGGTACAGGAGACACATGCTGATCTTCCCTACGCATGTTTGAAGAGCAGAGCATGAAGAGAAGGGTGGTCTAGTTACGTTCTGCAAAACAACAATGTATAATACAGGAAAGACCAAACAGAGACCTTTCTTACAGCAAGAAAAGCTTATTGCTCTCCCTATTGCAAGGGACTGACAACAGCAGATACCACCAGCAGATTTTTTTCTACTGCTAAAAAGGAATTTTGCTGGACTATGGTCATAGACCAACATAAAGTCCATGTATTAAAACAATACACCCACAACCAGCTTATTTCTACTGAACAAGGATTTGACCTGAGCAGTTCATTAGTACCATACAGAATTTTAAAAAATATATATTTTTTCTTTTTTTTTCAAAAAGTTAAATACAGATGTTATGTTTTTAGCGATAAAAACTTTCTGCTCCATTAGTGCAATAATTTTATTTAATACTTTCAGCTAAGTAAACAATTTTTAAGAATCTACAGATCTTCCATTCACTTAATAGTAAAGTCTCAAAGAATTCCAAACAGTTTTGCCAGCATAACTATTTTTCATTGAACACTTTATTGTTGAGCTTTTTTGTAACTGCTTTTCAGTGAATTGCAGTCAACTTCCTACTGAGTGTTCAAATTTCCTTCTTTTCTGGTCCCCTGTCAGGAAGCCTACTCATGTTGTATCAGAAATGGCTCCTTGCACACTACTGTAATGAAGAAAATCTAATATCAAAGGAAAAAACGTCACAAAACCTGTGGGTAAATATCAAGTGTATATATGCAGCATTCGGTATTTAAAATATTGTATTCTGTCCTTTAAAACTTCTTTTTTTTCCCCCAAATCAAGCTCTTTTGAATAACAGGGAAGAAAAAGGCACGTGAAATTAAGTAAACTGATTTTACAGTTTTGTTTTTAACAAAAATGAAACATGTTCATGGGCATATACATTTTATGTACATGCTCCCCAACAAAAGAATTTTATTATGGTTAAGACATATTTAAGTGGACGAAAGGGAGGAATGGAGCAGGGGAAAAGTAAGAGCTTTCAATGTATGCATAGAATTAATCCTACATCAGCACAGATTAAAGGAGCTAAAGTGGTAAATGTAAGTCTATAAAAACGTTTATATTCATGCTTTCCAGCATCCCAGAGAATTTACCCAATATATACCACCTTTGTTGGCAGGTTTGTGCGTCATCTACAGCACAGCACCAGACCAGACTGGCTACATACCCTAACGCTACCTCGATACATTCATCCAACCACAGTCGGGATGTTCAGTTTTCTGTTCTGCTGAAAGATGAAATGGCTTGCAAATGCTTCTGCTGATTTAATTTTCCTCTTGATCCTCAACACCGAAAGCTCAAGTTTTAAAAGTGGCACTTCTGAAAAAGCTTAGGAGACTGTAAGAGTGCTAACTTGCCTCATGCGTAATTTCGTAGTGGCAATTTATATTTTTTTCATTAGGAATGAAGTGCAGATTTGTATAAACGAGTGGTAAATTCAGTTCCCTCATGTTGCAGTGCAGAGCAGTAACAGCTTGACTCTTGAGATATTTTTCTTCACTTCAGTCCAAGTTTGGACATGCTTTGCATGAGAGATTATTTGAATTGCTATACTACCTAGGTTCTGCTTTCACACTCCAACAGAACGTGTACAAACCACACAAAGTCATGTTTCCTTGTGGCCCTCTACATATACTTCTAAAAAAATACAGGCCTACAATATAAAAATGTTTCTATCAAAGAATTAGAAGTCTGAAATCTCATTTGAAAATTACTCATTTTTCAAAAAATCCAATTAATTAACAAACAGGTTTCAGGCAAATCCATCTGTCCATTCCAAAAGACACTTAATAACATTGCCCATCATATTAAATCTTACGCAGCCACAGAAATACTGACACTTAATTCAGTAATGTACCATCTTGCTAGAGGGGAAATGCAGAGTACCTCTTCTGTAAACTCTACTAAAAATGTATGAGACTTTTTTTTTAATTTTGGAAAAATTATTTTTTTTAATCCATAAACCTTAAATGTCACACACGTTAAAAACCAACATGCATTCTAAACAAAGCAGGTCAGAACCATGCAGCATATATTAATAACAATGGCGCTATTAGAATAGAATCAGAATGCCAGTCTTAACGCGAGTAGGTCACGTATCTGTACAGCGAGCTGACTGACAATATTAATTTTCTCAATATGCACACATTTTATCCCAAACTACTTCTGGTGGCAGCTGAGATGCACGTATTTTATGCCACCATGACAAAACAAGTAAGTTTGTTTGCAGGTATATATTTCAAACACTTTGGGATTGCTGTCAAAGGTCGCTGAAACTGCCTCCTGAAATTGGGTGTCTGGCCTTCAGAAGTCATCAACCATTAATTCATTTTTAACAAATCTAACTACAGTATGGAAAGAACCCTTGCACGAGTGTCTGTTTAACTGACAAAATAAACTCGGAAACACAATCTTTGTCATTACAATTTTTGCTTAGTGTTGAAGTAATAGACCCAATCGCCCCTTCAGTTTAATGCTACCACAAAACACAAAACCTGACAAATTTTCAAGGAAGTCACACAATGGATGAAACACCAGTAATTACAGAGTAAAGATCTGGAATGAGAAAGGCAGCAGAAATGAGCAGGCAAACCTTCCCTTATGAAATAATAAACTGTACAATTAAAACAATAATCTCATTTTCAGATTTCTCCAGTTTCACTGCGAACACTCTGAAATCAATGACTTAAGAAGAAGCAGTGTATGTGCAATGCCACCAAACGCACCCCAAGGCTCCCAGAGGATTTCTTGAGCCTCATATGGGTTTATCTGTCTAATAACACTCAACAGACCCCTATTCACAAGCTTGTCCCTTCTTCCCTTAAACCCATGTTACAAGGTTTGCACTCACACTTTTGGGCAAGGCTTTCCAAAGAACTTCTCATGTGAGTGTACCAGCACTTCAGCTTCAACTAAAAAAAAACAGATCCTGATACACCATCTCCCTTTATCAAGTTAGTATGAGTCAATGACAGTTGTATTGCTAATCTCAGTAAATGCCTTCTCTCCATCTGTTAATTGTCATGCTATTGTCAAATTGTGGGGAATAAATTAAGATATTAGTTAAAGGTTATACTATTTCTTATCCACTCTGCTTTAGCAAGGCGTATTTTATAATGCAATAACAAGGGATTTGCGTTAACTGACAAAGCACCTTATCTATCAGTTCAGTTTTTCCCCACCGTTAGTCCAGCTTCTTCTTACTGCAGAACCCATTTTTCTTCTACACATAGAACTCACGATTTGGGAGCCTTTTATTTCCTTTCAGAAAATAGAAGATTCTTAACTGCAGGAGTAGGTTAAACATCACTTTAGAATGGGAATGAACTTTAGAACAGCAAGATTTCCTGCTTTTTAGTTGTAATCAATATACAATTACTAAAAGTATTAATTGTGTGGATTTTGATTTTTTTTTTCCCTATCAAAGTGAGTACTCCATCTCTAGATAGGAGAATGTTCTTCCTTCCTCAGGCAAAACCCCTATGTAAGGTTATCACTTCAAGGCCATGTGGTTAGCCTCTTACTTCATAAAAATATAGCCTGTTGCTTTCCTGTAGAAACCTCCCAGCAACCTGCTACAAAAAACTGGATTCTGCCTAAACACGTCTAAATATGCTTCAGAAGTTTGTATGTCTTTAGATAACCGCATGTTAGCAATGTGAAAAGGATTTCCACCCCGACAAACCTGGTAATGACTTGAAATAGTTGCCAATTGTTTATCAGCGGATGTTAAAAGAACAGCGGATTTCTGTGCATAAACAAGTGGTTAGAGCTGCACAATTCAGAACAGTTCAGCTGACATATTTTTACCCACAGAAAGTAAAATGAGTAATGTGAGTAAACCTCTCAAAACCATGAATAGACTTTTTGGTACAAGGTAGATGTTACCTTCTGATAATGGCTGAGTCATCTCTAATTATTACAAAGTTGATACACTACCACACAGTACTGTCACCTAGCCACCCCAAAGCTGAATGTGCTCAGATTGTACTTCTTTTCTCTACCAAAACTTTTTAGAGAAATTTTTCGATAATAAAGCCACAACTTCTCTGAATTTAACAAGTAAATTCATATTTATTGAAAGCAAATTAAAAGTATTTAATCCAAAACATTTATATCACACAGAGCATTAATACCTATTAAATTTCCTTATGCTTTTAACACAGTCAAGGACACTTTATTACTGGGTTGGGGATTTTTTACTGGTATTGGTTGGTTGGTTGTTTCTGGACCTTAGCATCTAAAATTCTATCTAAAGGGCAAATGAGTAGACTATTTAAATTTCTTAATCTTAGTTGGCGTCTATAGTAAGCTAAACAAGAATATTTAATTGTTCATATATGTTAACTTCTAAATCCAGATTTATTTACTAAGGTTGTATCTTTTCCTCATCACAAGAAATGTGATGTGTACCATGAAGGCTCTGTAAAAATTCTATTCAAGAAGAAATATTTTCATTGCCTTTAACAGAACCCTGTGATTTTAGTCTGCAATTGTATTAACATCACTCCAGCTAAGATCACACCAACTAACACTGAACTATTTTAATAAAGGCATATACTTGACTTATGTCCACTTTTTTTAATAGAAATAAACAATTGGCAAGATTGGTATTTTCCTAATATGAAAAAAAAAAAGAATACTATAAAACCATAATTTGCTGTAATGATTTAGGAATCTTAAGCCATAAAATAACACTCAATGTATAAGTTTAATGTTCTGCAGGAAAGCACACCATGTGTGACACGAGACGAAAGAGACACAAAATAAGAAAAAAAGTCTAGAAGATACAGGGATATAGGGAAATATTTAAGACGCTGAAAGCGATTTTCTCTCCCTGAGTATCTGTCACAGCATTTGCAGAAACAGCATCTATACTTATGCAATTGTTAATGTTAGCATAACAGTCCTCTACATTTATTCTCGCTCATGCCTGTTACGCTTATAAAATTCAACACAAGGGCAGCACAGTTCTAGTTGAAGATCTTGCTGTGCCTTCTCAGCTGCCTGTGCAACCATCTCAAACACAGACTCCACAGAAAATCTTCGCTCTTCATTTAGCAAACTTTTATTCATTGACAGCTTTGTTTTTTCCTTCTTGTCTTTGCAGTAATGAAGAAAACAAAGAACTTGCTGAATGCACATATTGCCTTAGTCCTTGTGTACAGAAGTGGTTTAGTATTTGGTAACTCTGCAAATTTAGTGGCATTTGTGTAATACAAAACAGCTCAGTGTTTGGACAGCTTATGATTTCATAGTGCATCTGCAGAGTTCATGCATAATACATACGTTTCTGAGATTCATTGAAATAAAAGGAACTGAACAAACAGCAATCTGTGATGATGACATGGACGTCATCTTAGTTGGAAAATTTAGTGCTCCCTCAAAAGTGAAATAAGTAAATTTACCAATGCACTGAATATCACTTCAGAATTATATTGCAATAGCTAGTTTGAATATTTAGAAAGTCCAGCCCTCATGGAGAATTCTCATGCAGAGAAATACTATATTTAGTCTTCTGTATCATCAAGCAAGAAGTTGTGCAGAGTACCTAGAAAGAGAATAAGGAGTACTGAACACTTTGTGTTTAACACTTCATCACTGGTGTAATCTTCTACCACTAAAACTTGCATTCTGTATACAGCAAATGTAGATAAAAGTGACAGGTGTAAAGGCAGAAATCAAAAGTAACTAATGATTTAGATGCTTGAAGATGGTTTACATCAGCTCTTTTACACTGCAGGATTCCTTAAGTTTCTTACTGAGCATAAATACAACAGGAGTTCAAATACTACTGAGAGAGAAAGCTGTCAGGGTAAAAGAACACTGGAATGAAAACAAGTGGACATAAATTACCCAAATATTCAGGTCAAACTCAAATGAAGGTTCCTAAACACGGTGACAGAGAAGCCTGGAAGAATCTTCCCATCAAATAATGGGGCCAAAAATCTGAACTAATTTTATAATGAAGATCACGGAATGTATTAAGGAGCTATATGACATAGCAACCTAAAGAAAGGAAGGAAATGGTAGCAAAAGGTTATAACTTTTAGTTACAGGTTCTAAAATTCTCATCCAAAGAGTGATGCAGCGAAAATCAGAAGTCACTCCTAAGCACTATATCACTGGATATATAAGAACAGAGCAACTTTCAGAAGCATTAGACAATATCAGTTTCTCAAAGCACTCTAAATACTAACCCACATTAAAAATAAGCCAAAAGTCCATTGTATATTGACAGCTAAGGTCAGCAACTGCCGCAAACCCTAACTGAATCTTAAAAAATGAAGCTCAAGAGTTCACAAGGAAGCAGCCTCCCAGTACTTTGCTCTCTGTGAACAGTTTGCAGCGTTGCTGATAATATTGCCCAACACAACACAACACAACACAACGCTTTCAGTTCCACATCCAACACATCAGAAATAGCCACATGTTCCTTAACTTTTTCAAACCTACAAAATCTCAGAAGGAGCTTTGTACTGTTGTGAGGCAACAGAATAGTATATCAGATTGCCACACAGTCCATTTGTTTTTTGTGCTTTAGTATTTGTGACAGCTGGTAAGATAAAACCCACTCTGCCCAGACTCTCAGTTCAGTGTAGTATCTCTGAGATTACTGGGTACTCTAACCAACATCTCTCCTACACCTAATTTCCTATCAAACATCGTAAACCATGTTAGACTCAGTGATGTCAGAAATAGCTTCAGGGAATATTGTATGTTGTCACTGTGAAACAGGCACAGCAGGTTACTTCAGAGTAATCTCTTCCATTAAATTTTTAAGAACTGAAATATCATTAGATGATTCATTCCCTGCAATCTGTATTGCTTTGTAAAATAATTGAAAAAAGAGTTCATTGATCCATGCTTCAAAACTCTAAGAAGTAGTTTCAGTTTTATTCCTGTATTTCAGCGAAGTCCCAAAAGGATAGATCTGTAGCTAAATGAGCACAGGCAGAATATTTAGTTTTGCCACCATCATAGGACTGATTTCCATACAATGAAATAAAACATTCTCAGTCAGCTCTTGTTCAAATTGAAAATCTCTAGTCTTCGTATCTGTTTCCATAACGCTTCATCTCTTACAGACTACTGCCTGTGTAGCAAAAAAGCCTGAAGCTTGCTTTATTCAAATTCTTCTTCAAATGCAGTCTTCCGATGCTTGTTTCAGATACACAACAGAAACTAATTCTAATTTTCTTCTTGTGCCTTCATTCTGCTAATGGATATATAATGAACATTTAAACCATATTGCTGAATTTAGGAGATTTTGTAGAAGGATCCTTTCACACTTCAGTAGTTGTATTTAACTAAACAATCTGTACTTGACTGAAGACAACTTTCATTGTTTTTAATGAAAGTTTCCTCAAACAGTAAGAAAAGTTTCCCATTCCTCAAAAATCACTTTTCAAACTGAGGATACGACTGAGCCACATTCTAATTTCTACAAAGCAAACTTTTAAAAAACTGACCAGTAATAGTATCTTGGGTATCTTTAGTGGTTTCGGTTTAGAAGAAAGAGGAGCTATAAATAAAACAATGACAAAGTTTGCTGCAAATTTCTTGCCAGGTGCTTGTTTGTATGAACAAACATGAAGTAAGAAGTAAGTTCACATATCAGGGAGGATGAATACTAAGAGAAATTAAATAAAACACTCTATGGAAATTCAAGTTAAGTGGTTCACGGAAGCCGCAGTTTAGGATCAAGCCTGAATAACTTATTCTAAAAGATGAAAAATAAAAGGGACATGGTGGTTTTAAAAATATTTTGAAAGGAGCAGTGTTCCTCAGCACAGGGCAAGGGCCAACACTATACAGAAACACTGAAAGAAATGCCTAGCTCTACATACCACTTACAAGGAGCTCTTTGTTGAGAATAAGAGATGCAAAAGAAGCAACACACATAAAATATACATTATGGATTTGATACAGAAGAAAGAAACAATACCAAAATGTGAGAACAATTCAGAGTTTCAAAAATCTGAATACATCTTGAAATGGTCAGGATGTTTAATTCTGTATTGTATACCATTTGAAAGATCGACAAGGCTTTTATAATTATAATAATAATTATTATTTTTATTTTTACCTTTATGTAGTTGACATTTCAGTATTGTCCTTAATTCTAAATCAAAATTTGCTCTGTTCTTAATCCCTCGATGTGGATGTTTACATAATCACCTCAACTCATGGGACAATGATTTATGTAGTGCTAGACTCCACCATGTTCTTAGTACTAAAAACTTACTGGACTTGCATAGGGACACACAAAAAGGATGAAGCAGAACAGGAAAAGGGGCCTCTCCTCTCTGGCCACCTGCCTTTTCCTCCTTTTCCTTGGCTACCTTTCCTTCTTTGAACAATAAATTGCTTCGCAACATTACAGCTTTCACTTCTCAAAACATCCACTTTGGCATTCCCAAATCGAAATATCAATTCTAGGCAGACAGGGAAGGAGAAAGCAAGAGAGATAATCTAATGACAGTAGCAATCTATCTGGGTTTTTATTTGTTCACTCTTGATGTGCTTTGGGGTACACTGTTTAATTAATATTACACAAAGATAAAAGTTGTGCTCAAGGTAATCCTTGTAAAAAATCAGTCAAAAACATGAACAGTGATCATGCTTCAATTGCAAGTGGATCTCATCAAGCCTTACAACACATACAGAAACAGCACAAACTATTCTCCCCTTCTCTGGTATGCTATTAATTAAAATACAAATAATTCACTGAAATAATGTTTCAGGCTTCTTCTTGGGAACCAAACACCCAAACCCTTAACTTCCTCTGGGTATTCTGGTTGTTTTGGTTTCCTTGACCTATTCCAGACCTAACCAGAACAATATTGTAACCACACAGAACGCAAAGCAGGTATCACCCACTTCCAACCTCTTCAATATTTTTTCTCCTTCAGGCTGAAAAAAATTAAGCTTTTAATAAGGTTGGTTACAATTGCTCCAGGATAGCAAATTCCTGCCAGAAAATGCTGAATTTCAAATGTTCCTGCAGAAAATTTTAATTCTAATGAAAGCTCAGGTAGAAACCTGTCTGCTTTTCTGGCAGTTCCTCTGTCTGTCAAGGACACAAGGTCCATGAGGTTTCCACATTCTCCACCTGTCTCTCCTGAGCATACGTACCAGGACACCAACAGTTTGGGATTCCCAAACCAGTGCTGATGAACAATGAAGATATTGAGGTTTATGAGCTTCAGGCCTAGCAGCAGCACCATCAGGAGCTGCTGGAAGCTTTGGCTTCCAAGATATTGCCAACAGGCTGCCTGGTAGCCAGCCAGACCCTAAAGGCTGCCACTGCTTCTGGGTGGCAACTGGCCAAACATCTGCTACTCTGTCATACAGGGTAGGGCACAAAGTCATCCAGGTTATCTCAGAACCTGATGTGTTCCTTGGCAAGAAACCAAGATCCTTATCTGTATGTGATTTTCCCACACCTGAACCAGGCTTTGTAGTTGTTATGTTCCTCAGCTTGCTTGATAAAGACAATGGTCTTTTGTTGCAAAGGACAAAGCACAGTAAGACTCTGTTCTTAGTTTGTGCTGCTGGTGGGTTTTGTAAGTACATAAAATACTATAAAAGAAGATGTAATAAAATAATAGTTTTATTTTCTTCCACCCCCCTCTCTATTGAGACTTGATTTCCTACTCTCCAATGGTGCAGACTGAAATACAGCCGTGGTATCCCCCAAGGGAACCAGTCTGCCAATTAAAGTTTGGTTTTGAATACAAAATCCAGTCTGTTTTTACTTTCACTGCAGTTAAAACATTTAAGCAGTAAAAGGCATTATATATACTATGACATGTTGCATCCGGAAATCCTGAGCCATTCTGTATGAAATATCCAGCATTCAAATCTGAAGGGTAAAATGTAAGGATTGATGAATAAATAACTATTCATTAAATAATATATTACTTTAGGCATTACCATATAAAATGGACCAGATAAGCAGGAAAAAAAAGCCTTATAGTCAAACATTCTGTTGCAATGTGAGTAAGATATAAATAGGTATAAAAGAGTAGTAAAATCATAATTTTCTGAGCACAGTCAGTAAACCAGGGAAAATAAAGTGGTTTCTTAAGTAAAATAAGCTTCAAAATGAAGTAAAAGTACACTGTGCTGAAATGGATGAGAAGCTGGTGAGGTGTCCAGTAATGATGCATTTAAATAAGCAATTTGGCTAGAATTTGCAGTCATCTGTGAATAATTTATCGAGTTGAGTAAAGCAGCTCAAAAGTGCACACTGGCTAAAAACCGCTGAATATTTTTGCTGTGTTAAAATTCAAAGTCTCCCCTAGCTTCAGTTCCTTTTCTTTCAAATTCATAAAATGGGCGAGAACATACACTGTATGCTGGCTAGGTGACAGCAGATCAGAGAGTATACCCTTCCTAAAAATATTCCTGCATAAAGGCTGTAAAAATGGACAAAGTCTTTCTTTCCTCTTTAAGAAAACAAAGGAAAAATGCAACTACTAAAGCATCGTGCAGTTCACACTGACACAGCGTGCTCTCCCATCAGTAGCTTTCTACACACTACACAAGGCACGATCAGTGCGTGAAACTCAGGTACATTTACTTATCCCACAAGCCATACCTGCACAGCTTGTATCATAGCGCAGTCTTCATATACTAACCACCTAGCATTAAAAACAAAACAAAACAAAACAAAAATCCAACAACAAAACAAAACACCAAACCCAGGAGCAGTATTCTCTCCACTGCTTGTCCCACCCTATACTCTCCAGAGACTCAAAAGGAATATTCAGACTCCCTTCTGGAGGGAATTCAGCTACTGAACTCAGACTGATTTATTTTTGTGTTCAACATCTGATTATTTTCAGTCCTAGCCTCACTGGAGAGAAGAAATATTGCAGAAGAACAATTAGTTCTAGCTAGTTGTAAAAGAACTCACTCTGTAAGACAGGTGTGAAAAACCGTTGCACTATATTACTGTCATTTGATCAAGAATAGCATATTTATTACTAGGAACTGTAGCGTCCAGGGCCATCTAATTACAACACACTTGCATGTATACCATAGCGATTCTTGTCCTTAGTAAGCATACTTACCTCAAATGCAGTTATAAAGAGCAACCTACCTCAAACATTTAAATATGGAGTCCCATCTTTTCTTAGCCTTCATCGATACGTTTTTGCTCATATACAAAAATGTCCACTTTCTGGCACCCTGCCTCTAATATAGTGTAACTCTTTACTGTCCCTCAGTAATGCTGCTCACCAAAAAAACCCTGTTCTCCCAGATACAACAAAAGCAGACTTCACTCCAACTCCTCAAGAATACATCTTACCCTAAATTTTTCAAACACAGCTTGTAGAAAGGGAATCGCTTCAGCCTTGTATTGGTTAGTCAGCTTTTGTGTTGATTCATCAAAACAAACCAACCAACCAACCAAAATAAAAATTCAACCCTTAAGATTCAAACATTTCACTTTCTTGAACCAAACCTTGACGTCCTACCTGACACGGAGAAATCCTCAAAAAACCTCCCTACTTCGTGAAGCTCACAGCTGCTGTAGTCACCGTGCCTCCCCTCAAAATAGTGAATATCAAGGAGAATAAAGAGTATACTGACATGTTCAAAGTATTTAGTTTGACAAAGCCAAATTACTCCAACTGACAAATTTTCAGAATATCCCATTTATGCACATAACAAAACGGCATTGCACTATATCTCACAGGAAAAATGCACTGCAAGATTAAGAAAAAAATAATTTTTCTAATTAAAAAAAGTCCAGCAAAACCCTTCCACTTTACAGTTTTATGGACATAATACTGAAAAGGTCCTAAAGCCTATTAATTAAAATGCTTTGGTTCATTTTGTTGAAGAAAGCATTCAGCTTAGTGAATCCATGTAGAACTGATAATTATAATAATATTGAGGTCAGTGAGACAGAACTCAGGTTTGCAACAGGAAAAACAAGTGTTTCCTGTGCATTTTTGGTTCCTCAGATAATGGTAGAAAAAAAAGAGAGCTGTCTGCTCGGTAAGAAAATATAACATGTATTTTGTCATAGATCCCACAAATTTGAAAAAATCTTCTGCTGACTTGACCTGGCTTGACAGCATAGATAATTGCAATGATTAAAAGAATGTATAAATATTATATGTTCTGAAACACATATATGCAACTAAAAATAATATATTCAAACACTATTTCAAATAAAATAAGTTCTACCAATTGCAATCTATATTGCAGCATTCACGGGATAACAGAATAGGAACATGATTTAGCACTCCTCAATAGCTGCTCTTAAAATGTTGTCTTTGAAATGCACCAAATGGAATCAAGAAGTGGAAATTAATACAACCTTTACTCATGGGTACATAGATCATGAGTTAATTCCATTAAAATGTGAATAGAATTTTGTCAAAAGTAAGTCTAATGCTGAACAAACTTCCTTCGTGGTTCCCGTTAAGTGAATTAAACTTTTCTTGATATATTCTCATTTGCGGCTCAAGAATCCATTACAAATGTCTAAACCAAGTCTGGATAACGTATTACTTGTGGCTTTTTCATATTATCATTTTAATTTTCAAAATATCTCAAGAGGTGAAAAAGCATTGAAGATGAAAATACTTCTACCAAAAGAAAAAAAAAAAGAAAGCCCACGCAATTTAATTAGCTGAAAAAACAGAGCTTTGTTAGAAGTTGTAAATATAATAAAGATTATCACTCAGCCACAGGAAAAAAAAATCTCCCAGCATGCCTTTGAAGAAGGCTATTTAAATTCACCAAAAGATCAATTACTGTTTGTAAGGATAACTACGAAAGTTAATAGAGAGCATTGGCAAGCATTGTTCTCATAATAAGCCAGCAAAGTACCACGGATAAAGTAATATAAAATGTTAAAGCTTTAGAGACTATGGCTCTCCCAAAGCACAGCTCAATCACATACAGAAAATGAACAGAGAAAGGGCATTTCTGAGACTCTGGAAAAATGCAGCCCAGAAGTTAATATTCAAACCCTTGTCATGTTTTGGCATTACTGAGTACTCAAAGCTGAAATTCAACAAAAGCATTCTTCCTCAATTGGCTGCTGTAAAGATTTCCCCTTAAGGCACCTCATGTGCTAACTTCTTCTTCTTAGATGCTTCTCCATGTGAATTACAGAATTGCTAAGCCTTGTACACAGGAATGAAGCAAGAGAACTTCAGCAATTCTATACCTGGACCTAAAAGCTTTATTTGAAGAACCCTAGTGCTCCCTTCCAGGTTTTCCTATGAAAAGTGAAGATCGAAAAAAACATGGAAAAAACCTACTTTTGGTATGTTTTGAATGCCCCAAAGCTTAGTTAGCACAGTTGAAGCGTGTAAGTGGTGTCATAGGTATTTGTAGATTGTGCCTTACGCAATAAGAACTAATGTACTTACCACCCCTGCACCATGACCTTGGTTATGAAATCAGGGAACAGCCACTGTTCCTGGGAATGGTTCAGTGACAGGGGTCCAGAGATAGGAAAACCTCAGCAATTAGTAGAGGCTGTCTATCTTTTGATTTCTTTGGAGCTCCAAGATGAACTCCTGAAGACATGTGAGAAACCCATACTGGAAGGACAGCCAAGAGGCTGGACTAGATGATGGTTCTCAGGGGCCTGAAAATTGCTGCAAGATCCATGAATAGATATGTGAATGAACTAGAACAATGTGTTATTGTTTATGCTGTATTCACACATTTACATTCCAGCACATATTTGCAAACACTCCAGCTGCATTCACTATGTTAACACTCAGTGTGGCAACCAGTGGAGTTATTAGTGAGAGCAGCCTGGAAGAGCTGCATCTTCTGATTTGAAAAGAGTATATATTTATCCCAAGGAATCAAGAATGCCTCCTTTCAGGGCTGAACTGAATTGATTGTGTGGGAATGATTCAGCTACAAAGGTTCCCTAGAGATGAACAAAAATGCCTTCGTGTCATGGAATTACTAATAGCCTACTGGCATATATGACAATGAATCCTGAAAGTATAGCGAGGGGTAAGTGAAAGGAGCATCTCAGAATGAAACCCCAGGCAAGTCTGGTGTAATTTCTGAAGAGTAAGCTCAGTGCTGGGAAAAAACCTTAGTTGCCATAACTATTTAAAAATGCAGATTTTGCCAGGGTAACAAAAGGACGTGTTAGGGCTTTGCCCTACAGCCAGGTGTTCTGTGCCCAGAGCTGTCGGGGCACCTGCAGAGGCTGTGCACGAGCATGTGAGGACACAGTGAGGCACCGTTCCAGAAAAGCAAAATTAAAATCCCGCAGTGGAAGCTGAACACATTAAATCATGCACTTTCTGGTTTCTAGAGGCTTTGTATTAGCTATTCTCTACATCCTCAAAAACTACAGAGCAGCAGTGAATAATCTTAACCCTATGCTAGTCAAGCTTTTATTCATTTATTTCCTTGGTCTTCAAAGCAACAAATTTCCTGGCAGGCCCTTAATTCACAGGCCTAATCCTTCTATCCATTTATTCAGATTCTTTGAGGAGATACTTCTGAATACAGAATGCTCTAATTACTCCTTTCATTGCCCTTACATCATCCTCCCATTTCTCTGTTGTTCAGCGCAGCCTGGCTCACACTCCTGAGGTATCTTCCCAGAAGAGCAGACCTTGGTAAAGGTACAGGAAACCGAAAAGCAGAGGATGCAAGAACAGCAAAGGACTGGTTCGGAACAAGGCTGCACTCAAACGCTTACGAAAGAGCAGGATCCAGTGGCATGAGAGGAAGATAGATAGAGGCAGGACTTACGCACTGGGAAATTCTGAGTTGATATTCTGCTGTTACAAGTTTATCATGCAGTTTTGGGCAAATTGCTTAACACCCATGCTTGAAGTCACACTGAGATTTGCCTGTATATGAACCACTGCTGTTAAAGTTCACAAGGAACTACAGAAATAACCCAGTCACCTTTCAAGGCTTGGATGAGGTCCAAACCATCCTGCACCACCTAGATTAATAAAGCCTTTATATTGACAAATATAACCTTTTCACATCTTCCTTCTCTAAACCAAGAATTTCACCAGTACTAATAAGAGATATGTCTGTGGGACCTAAACCACTAACAACCAGTGCCTTCAGATGTGTATCTTCACATCCAAAAGGCCTGTGTAACCACATGTGACCCGGTGTATCAGCTGCACATGGAAACAAGAGGCTGGGGGGACATTTGTAAAATTCTGTTAGCCAGAACAGAGTACCACATGTGGGCCCAGCTCTCCCTCACAGTGTGGGGCCGTGCCAGCAGCAGAAGGCACGCTTCCTGCCTTTCGGGAGGGAGGTGCACACTGCTGGTGCTGCTTTCAGCCTCTGACATTTGTCCCCATCCTTCAGGGAACGACACAGGCACGTATAAGGGGAAGAAATGAATAAAGTCTCTTAAGAGCACAAAAATAAACCCTGCTGGACACTTTCCACCAGACTAGTTAATGTCTGTGCAGGAAATCTGGCAGACTTTTGATCACTCTTAGGAAGTGATCAACGACATGGAACTACCAAGTCTCGGAACTTAAAAACCCCCAGAGGGGAACCACGCAGGTACTCTGTTTTTTTTTTTTGCATAAGGGGAAGTAATGTAGTACCTGTGTATATTAGAAGCAGAAAATACTGTTGTAACATTTCTCAACTTACTTGGAAAATAAAAATACTGCAGGCATCCTCCCTCTAAAAAAACTCATCAATGTGAATTCCAGCACTATTTTACAACTACATTTACATAAATGTTTTGTACTTTAGAACGTTCAGGGCATCTGAAACAAAAAGTAGCTTAACTACAGCAAGTTGGTGTTCCAGAACATTAATTGTTGTAATGAAATACAGATAAATACGTCAGACAGAATGATAATACAGGCATAAGGAAAAAAATCTTCCTTCGAAAATTTGTTATTGTTAGACTTCATCTCTTCTGACCTGCACAAATTGTATGTTCCTACCTTTTGAGAGGACATTAAAAGAAAGTTTCTCCGTTAATTTTCTTCTGCAGTGGATAAAGCTTACACTTGAACAATAACAAGAAACAATTGGAATCCGTTCAAACAGTAGCTTGGATTGCAAACAGAGAAAATGCAACTTCTTATTACTTTGAGCTATTCTTGTTCAATTTTAATAAAAACTTTAATGAGGGGAAAAAAACCCTCAACATCTCAGGTACTGTATAACGCTATTACACTCTTCCTGTTTTGTACAGTTTTATAGTATTTCAAAATCAATATGACTCAAGTAGCACACAAAGTGCTGAAAATAGAAACACCCAATGGCTCAGCAGGATGCAGCATCCTTGAACTTTCAAATGAGATTTATAATAAAGAATAATTCCTGTAAAATAATGGCACTTTTATCCAAGCTGTAACTTTTGTAGAGTTTCCATGAAACTTTTATAATTACCATTATAGAATGTCACAAAGGAAAGCAGTATTCCAGCTGGTCAGCACACGGGGCACAATTCTAGAAAAAAATTACACACAATGGTATCTACTGAATCTCATCTCTCACAAAGATTACTGCCCTTTTCTAGGTCTCACAAGCCACACTGATAAAAGTATAAAACTTCTCATAAGAATGTAATTCGTTAAGGAAATGCCGATTATTTTTCTCACTCTCATGTTCTTCCATCCAATTTTGGGAGATTTTCCCGCTCCCAGAGTACTACTCTTTTATCTGTATGATACCATCTTACTAAGATACAAGTCGTCTATTTACAGCCATACCTACTGTCCTGTCTTATGTTTCTATATCACTTTGACACCTGTGATCCTCAGGAGATTGGGTCACTCCATTCTTGCATGATAGTCACAGTCTAAAATTAAACTGTATTAAAATACTACAATGCAAAAGGATTTGTTTCAGCATTTATTACTCCTTTACAGCAATGCACATGGCTTGCAGAAAGACGAAAATCCCAGTGCGCGAGTTTACCCAGTGGAGGCTTTGGAGTTGCTGCATGGGCAAGGAAGAGCAAGAAATTATGCAGAAGCGGACATTCAGGCTTGCTGAGGCAGAAACTGCATCGTATTTATGAAATACTACCCCTTCTGTTTTATCCCCTGGACTTTCCTAGGTAGCAGGATTACAGCCAAAGGCTGCTGCTGTCAGCCATGCACCCATCCAGCTGGTTGGGAGAATCACAATGGGGATTTCAGAGGAATTCAGGATGAACAGAAAAAAGTATTTCCACACTTGGCCAACTGACATTTTCAGTAGGAGTTCTTGGCTCTCCTCCTTTTTCATTTTGTCTATCACAGCGTTTATGGCCCTTCAAATAAAACATCCTTAGAAAGGCAGTCAGAGTCCAGGGAGAAGTTAAATGATAACAGACACCAGTCATTGACACCATTCCTTCCACACAGGTGAACTTTGGATTTGCAACCTGTTGTATCTTCTCTCTTCAGAATCAAAGGGGTATCTTTTTCAGGAACAAGTAGCAATAGTATTTTATCTACTCTAGTCTTCTTCAGCTTTTTATATTATTACACGATACAGTTAAATTACAGTTTTGCCTTCTAGCCTCACTACAGATTTAAATAAAACAAAATATCTCTTGAGAATCATGGGACCTACAACATGCTGAAGAGCAGAGTGAAAGTTGATTAAGTGTTATAAATGAGGAAAAAAAAGTGATCTTGATTTGTAGGCATAATAAAGAAAGGCTTTTTTTCTGAACATAAAGGCCTTGTAAAGGTAAGGTAAATTTATGTTTTGCAACAATCCAGCTTTTAACATATTTAGTTTCATTTAAGTACACAAAATGCTAAGAGTAAAGAATGCAAAGGAAGGCTAAGAATAAAAAAAAATAAAACCATTTAGAGGACATAGTATATTTTATTATCTAAAATAATTCAGAGACTGGGGTATAGTTCAGAAATTGGGCTATACGCTTTCCTTTCAGTTAGACAGTAATGCACAGATCTATGGCACTATTATCACCATGGCAAATCTAAAACACTGATTTTACATTCATGCTTAAACATCCCCTAAGCATTACAATATCCTTGAAAGACATATTCACTAACAAGTCTTAATGCTTATCTTGTAAGAGGAATTCTTGTAGTATAATTGTTCACAAACTTCATTTCTGTAAAATTGCCAGCTTTACCCACTGCTTGTTTTCTTAAGACCAAAAATACCTTCTTTTGGCAATTCTTCAAGAAAACAGCTTCAATCACATTTCAGTAAATAGCTCCACTTCTTTAATTAGACTGCTTTTCCAACATATTTGAGATGGACTTTATATACTGATCTATTTATTAGTGTAAAAGATGGGAAAAAAAAAAAAAAAAACAACCACCAAAGAAAAAAGTCACCTGTACTTTTCATTTATTCAGAAATCTCAGGGGGAAAAACTGAGTCTCTGTAGGGCTAGCGAGTCAATGCAGTCTCACATACAACTGGATATTTGTAAGGAGAGATGTAACTCAAATTTTTTTTTGGAGATACAGCAAATGCTCTGTGTACTTTCTGAAAATCATCTTGAAAAGTGCCAGAATGTGCAAGGACTGAACAGAAGCAGTTTCTGTTGCAGCAATACTATTGTATATTAACTACAGGTTTTAATACCTCATCACTTCTAACACAACAGCTAGTAAACCACTTTATCGCGGTATGTAGCTGTTTAATATTGTCATTTGTTTAGACTAACAAATCCGCTGACCCTAAACTCCTGTGAAGCATATGCATTTAGCATCTGAGACTCTCTTGCTTTAAGGTATAGAAGTCATATTACCTCCCTCAGTACTAACAAGAGTAACAAGAAAAAAACCAAACCAAACCAAAAAAAACCCAGAAAACATATGTCACTATTTTCATTAGTCCACTAAGGTGATCAATGCATTCACTTTTGTCCATCTAAAGAAATGTAAAATGTGAACATAAATCCCCATGCAATTTTGAGGCAGATGCAAAACTTCTAATCTTGCAATCCTGATTGTTCCGCTCCAACAGAGTATATAAATTCATTCATTATCTTCCCATGGAACACAACACAAGTATCACAGATGCAAAGTTAGGCACATGTAAACGGTCTGTTGGACTAGCATTCCCACACCATAACATGCAACATAAAAACGACGCCTTACTGAAGAGTTCAGGACTTGAATGGCAAGAGCTTGACATTTCTTTAAGACAGATAAGGAAAACAATCAAAATATTTGAGAACTTGTATGGCAATCAAAAGAGGAAAACAGGTCTTTCACACTGTAGAGTGAATAAGTAAATTTCTTGAAGAGCAGAGAAACTAAAACTTGAAAAAACAATGAACTGATAACAATTAAGTATGGTTCTTAATGGACTCCATGTCTGTATGCACACACTTGTGTGGTCTTCTGAGACATTTATGACTTCTTTCTTACATAAGCTCTTCCTGTCAGATATTATGCAAGCTCATTCTGCAGCTTTACCTTTAGTCAAGGATTTACAGGGAGCAGCATGTCCTGCACTTGAAACAAGCAGGAAATAAATTATCCTTGACACCTTTGCTCTTTTTTCAAGCTTAGAAGAAAATAAATAATAGGTTCAAATTGCTAGGGGATGAGAAGACAACACAGACTACACAAATGATACAAGTTTGACTACTTCAGAGAAAAGGACTCACCAGGACAAGAGGAGGAAGCCAGCTATTAAATTGCTGGAACACTTTGCAAGGCACAGCACTGGGTACCAGTAAGACCTCATCAGAACTGCTACATCCAAATCTGGTGACCACTTTGCAAGAAATATGACTCAAGTTGGCACAAGAACAGGAAAAGGATGCTAGGAATTTCAGGGAATTGAAAGCTTATTTATATCAGCAACAAAACCAGCTTGGCTTACATAAGGATTGCAATACAATAACAATTAGGGGATAAGATTGCTCTTTAAATGACAGAGGAAGTGTCATAAAAACTCTTAGGATGAAAGGTAACTCTCCCCCCAACACACAAGGAAGGCAGACTCTGAGAAGAGATCAGATAATACGAGGTTCATTGTCCTCAGAATAAAGGTTCTAGTCAAACTAGTCAATCTAGTAGTAACAGCAAAGGTAAACCACCAAAAAAGAGCACACCACATGCAACTGTATCACACAGCAAGGACGTGTCTTTCAGTTTCATTCTACACCTATTCATTTTTCCCTTAGCATACACTTCATTTTCAATATGCCAAAGTGTAGCACATAATTAGCATAAACATTCAAATATGTAGTCATAAAAGTTGCAGCAGTAAATACACCGAAGTACCATGGCCTTAGTTTCTGTAGTTTATCATTCTACTTTGAAAACAATTAAATGCTATGCCACTAACCCCCAAGATGAGAAGAATTTATTTCAAAATATGATTTAGCAACTCCTGAATCTGACTATTAAACCACGATTACATCAAGAAAAATAACAGGTATTGAATAACTTGGGGCAGGGGGTGAAACTGACTTTGGTAATGAATTTTTTGAAGTGTGCTGCTTGTTTTTTAACCACAGAAAATGGAAAAAGGTTAAGAGGACTCTACTAAACAATCCCCAAAATACATATTCAAAGTTTCCACATTATTCCTTTTCAGACTAGGTTCAGGAACATACATCCATTAGCAACAAGAAGTGTTACTCCAGCACCTGAACTATTTTAAATCTCATGAATCAGAAAGAGTAATATATACAGTGTTGATATATCAGCCAACTCTTCTCCTCTGGGAATGGCACAGTTCCTAGAAAAAGCTGAGCAACTCCTTAAATATCCACTGTTGAGTAAAACTTTGAAAACTGAAAAATAAGGTATTGTTCAAAATGGCAAGGCTTCACAAAATGAAACCACAAGCACAGCAGCTGTCATAAGAAACCCATATGAAATCTCTTTGCTGTCAGTTTCTGTGAAGTAATACAAACTTTCAAGGCCAAGATTTGGATAATAACCTTGTGGACGCTTTCAGGCAGTCCCATCTCTCCTATTCCTGTGTGTATTTCCCTGCTCTGTAACAAAGGCATTACCCTTCATCTCACACTTGTGCGCACAGCACCTGGCAATGCAAGTGATTTCCATAAACCAGGAGTCTGAGTCGTCATTCCATTATTTGGACCATCATACATGTTCTGAATATATAATATTCAGCAACTCCCTAAAATGAGCTCATTTCAAGTTGCTTTTAAAAGAGGCAAAAAAATCTTTGCAACACAATTACTAGTAAACAACTGAAATGCATGCAGCATATCTACCCTGCATGTTTTTATTGTTGGTATTTAACCTATGTGCTGCCACTGGAACTGACACAAGGGACTGTGACAGCAGCTACTGCAGATGAGGGCAAATGATCCCGCTTGCCACTGGAAGACAACTCACCAGGCGGTGGCAGAGTCCTAAGACCTGAGGAAGAAATTTTTTACAATGAGGTTGGTAAAACACTGGCTCAGGTTGCCCAGAGAGGTGGTAGATGTCCCATCCCTGGGGACATTCAGGGCCGGGCCGGATGTGGCTCTGAGAAACCTGATCTGGTTGAAGATGTCCCTGCTCATTGCAGGGGGGCTGGACTAGATGACCTCTGAAGGTCCCTCCCAACACAAACTATTCTATCATTCTATGGTAACTTCACTGCCTGCAGCACCCAGATGTCACAGGCAGCAGCACTGGGTGACGCAGAAACCCAAGGCGAGAGGTTGCGCCTTACCAATTCGGCACAAGAACACCATGCTCTCACAAACAGAAGCTCTTGTGACAGTGGAATAGCAGGTTAAGGTCTGACAATGAACTCAAGTTGAAAGAGAGGACAACGCTGTTCTTCAGACAAATGATTTTGATGACAAATACGTATAATAAAAAGAATGATGGAAAACAAGGTGGGGTCGGGGAGGGGAGAAGAAAGGATTGCTTACCCCAAAAGTGAAAATTCCAGTCTGCCTCAGAATCAGCCTACGCTGCTGAACAAGATGGATCCATAAATATTCTCCAATAAATATACTTAAGAAAAATAGCATTTTGCCTCCACTTTGTAGCGCAAGTGTTCAGGTGTTAACTCCATCCTGATGGGATGTCCAACAGCAATGCGTCATCAAAGAGAGCAAAGGATTAAAAAGACAAAGATCTGATTTTTAAAATAGCTATTGCTTTCAGAGAAACAGCCTATTGATAGTCCATTTTGCAAATAAAAAAATGCAGAACAGTACCACGAGGAAGAGTCTGCTCACCACTGTTTTAAATAAACTCCATATAGTTTTTCAGGCTGGGGTGTTTTCACAACCTTTAATGAAAGAGGATGAAGACTGAAAAGTACCTCTTAGTAACCTTCAAAAAACTAAAATGCACCTTTCAGGGTATATGAAAATTCAGATTCTGGCAACTGTTACTAATGATAATTCTGAAAAAGAAGCCACATTCAATCTGAAATTTCAAAATTCATCTGAAACTAAAAGTGTGGTACAGGCATATGTCAGTTTTTTTGCCTTATACTTTAACTAATTAATTTACTTATTTTAAATCTGTTTTGCATGTGGGCAAAAGCTGGTGGGGACCAAAAATTCCCTGTAACAGGGTTTATTTTTTGCTATAAATTCCATGTTGATGCTTAACACAATTTTACTCTTATAACAATGCTATCGTTTCTTTACCCTCCCCTAAACACTGGCCTCTAAAGTGATTACAGATAGATAACAAGCTTTAAAGGATACGAAATTCACTTGGGTGCTCAGCAAAAGGCCTGCATTCAGAGACCTTTTTCACATAAAAAATGAGCAATTTCACATCCTCACACGATCCTATGTTTGTGGCCACAGAGAAGGCACCAAGCTAATATTAAGAAGTGTACCACATTATAGTGAGTTTAATGAAAACTCAATTACATTTCATTTTAACCCAGACTAAGCTAACCACTACCTACCATTGTGCCTTATTCATGTAGACTGGGTTCTACAGAGGTCTTTTTCATCAGAAGCTTCTGGTGAGGAGCCAGACAGAATAATACTTACATGTCTCAGCCACTCCGTTGGTATGAATGCAAGTGGCTAAAAATGACATATGCCTTGTAGCTACTGTTACGTCAATATCAGTCCTCTGTGGAGAAGCATCTTTGAAAGTTAATAGAATGATGTACACAAGCAAAGTCAATTGCATATGGCTTTTACTGGGATGAACAAATCTGTATCACTGCTTTTACTTCAGAGTTATATTACATTTGAAGCACGATCCAGACAAGATACACACTGGCAATTTCCACCCTCCCTGCTTTTTCCCTCTCTCATGCAGTATCTATATAACATACAAACATTTTATCACTTTTATTCTTCCAAGGTTCCTGCCATAGAGGATCACTTACAGCAGATGTAATACTAGATGCAGAAAATACTAGATGCTCTTGGAAACTGTTGAGGTGGCTATGCTTATTATTTTTAATAACAATTTCTTATAAGTATGGTAGAGTTACAGATGTATTCATTCTTCTTCATATGTTTCTTTGGGAAATATGATCTGAAACAGAATCCAAGGAAGAGATTCAAACATTCTGGGGGGAAGAGGGGGAGCGTGGAAAAAAAAAAAGGCAGCTCTATCCTCCTCCATAAGCTCTGACCCCAAGACTAAAGAACCATCCTTGCTCCCATAAAATGAACGAAGAATTCTCTGATCTTCCTAAGCCGGTTTTTGTTCTTTTCAGAGACTTTCCAATTGAAAGATTTGCATTATGGCACTCTTTCCTGAAACTCTTTTTTTATTTTCTCCTTGGAAAAAAAAAAAAAAAACAAGTCTTAGAATTTTCTTCTCTATAGAAGAGTGACCTCTGCAGTCAGTGTCTGCAGAGGTCTTTATGCTGTTCTTTAATCTCCTCTTTTTCAGTGGCACAGATTTGCAGTGATGGGGGCGAGGGGGGACTGAGAAGAGAGGAAACAGGAATAAAAACAAAGAAAACAATCAACCTCTCAGAACTCTGATATTAAGCATTTCAAACATATTTTCCCTCTCCTTTGCTCCAGGACGAAGAATGGTTCCAGATTTTGAGGAAACAAAAAACAAACCCATCACCAACAAAGGAACCATGCCACCATGTCTTCTTCTGAAGTACTGAAAGAAATTTAATACTGAAATATTCACTTGAGAGGTGACCCCTCTGAATCTGTAGAAAAGGATTCTGAACCCGCTGCCAACCACAAGTTGAATCAACAGTGGGATGATGCTGCCCTCTCTGGTGCGTTAACAGGAGTGTTGTACACAAGACACATGGAGAGGTTGGTTGTTTTGTGGAAGTGAGGCATCAGCTCTGTCCAGTTTCAGTTACCTTACTCCAACTGTAGACAAACTGAAGTGAGTTCAGGCAAAAGCAGCATCATGAAGTAACATTCAGAGAACGTGATTTACGAAAAAAGAATGAAAAAAATAATTTGTTTATAATAAAAGATATGTTCACGGGCATATACTTCACATCCTGGTATATTCAGAAGACTCCTTGTTATAAAAGAGATATATATTCCATGGCCACTTCACATGGTAATAGCTAGTAAATACACCAATTTCAAGTAAGGGTGAATTAGTGTCAATACCTACATAGCTGGAAAGATTTTCCTTCCAGCAATACAGATAATTTACCCCATAGAAAAAATATATAAGAAACTTACAGAATCTCTGCCACTGGAAAATTGTAAAGACTTAAGAAATATCTCCTGGGAAAGGCTTAAGCACGATGCATCTTTCCATCAATTTGCTTTTGCCTTCCAGACTGTCACTTACATTTTAAGTTCAAAAAGACAAATACAGGTAGTGAGACCAGAGACTCCTTCCTACCCACCACCTTCTCCATGTGCACGGGGAGCAGCCTGAGAAGGCAGGGTACACAGTCAGCTGCCAGCACCACCGGGACAGTCAGCACAGGGAATTTTATGTCCAGCCCAAAGTTGCGGCCCTGCTGCCTACAGGACCTTTACAGCAGTTCAGGCCAGCCCACTACATATTGCACCCAAAATGCCTGCAGCCACCTATCACCCGCACCTAGAGAAACAATAATCTGAAAACTTTCTGCAGTAATGCAGAATAAGCTCGAATCCAGCAATACTGAGCAGGATCCTGTTTTGCATGTCCTTCTGCTTTCTCAGCTAAGCAGGTAGCACGACAAGCCTTCACTGAGTCACAGCGTGGGTGAAGATGGAAGGGACCTCTGGAGATCACTCAGCCCAGCCTTCCTGCTCAAAGCTTCCCCCTTCCACCTGTGCAAAATGGATTGATCTGAGTGTTTATCAAATTCAGTCACTTCCAGCCCGTTTCAAACGAAGATCTGGATCAGCCATCAAGAAGCAGCAATCAATTGTTTGCTGAATAAATGAAGGATTTGGTTGATAAATTAGCAATTATTTCCTAATATGCCCTATGAAGAGTTAAGAGTGATTATGAGACATTTCTTCCGTGTCTCCAAATTTATATATATTTTCATATATACCATAATTTAAGGCTACATTTGATTAAATGAGTGACTGGTAGCTAAAAAGGAAATGTGCTGTCACAAATACACAGCAAAAGAAAAAAACCTAAACAATAAATTCCTTTTATGTTCCAACAAAACGCAATAAAAAGCAGCACTAGAAACAGTCCTCCTCACAAACCTTTTCAACATCAAGATCAATTCAAAACCACAATAATCATCTAAGCTTATGCAGCCCATTTTGCAAATACAGAAAGGTGCAATGCATGAGATTATCATAAAATCAAGTGTTAACTAGGGATATTTCAAGATTACATTTACCTTACATGGTACACAAGCCACAGAAGTTAGTATAGATGAAGAAAAAAAATCCTAAAAGATTTTCTACTTGTAACTGAGTGAAGGTAGAAAGCTGCCTTGCACTTTCAAGATTTCTTGCACGGTGTTTTATCTTTCCGATATACAACACCTTGTCCTAAACAAAGTCGTCCCTGCTCATGGAAAGAAAAAACCTTAACTTTGAAAGAAGAGGCTACAAAGGAATAACGAAGAAAGCCTAAGCTTAATATTTTGTTAACCTACACAGGACACAGATACTGCAAGCACTATGGACTGCATGAATTATAACTTAGAAACCAAAAACATAGGTTGGATTTCTATAAAAATCACCATACAAATTGTATTGCAGCTGACCTGCCTCTTCATTTGCGCAGCTTCTATGTTTCGCTTTCCTTTAATACTGCTACCTAGGGATGTCCCCTTGTATTTTCCTCTCTCTCTTCTATAATGTATCCTTCTATGTTGTTATCTGGCTGTTGTCATTATGAGATTTTTAGTCTAAATTACCATCCAGTTTGCCCATTCTTTTTTAAGTGATTTAAATACTTGAAGAGTGCCTCTAGACACTTAGAAGCTGTATGGTCACACCAATAATACCACCGCAGCCAGGCATCACTACAGATTTCATTAGCTATATAAGAAAGCTTACTCTTTTTTTTTTTGTCTGACACTATAAACAGGTACTGAATTTGGTTAGCCAGTCTATATTCTGGGTATCTCTGTAAGTGAAATATAACTGCAAAATTATGATAAATAATGTCATACACTTAAGTCTAAGCACTGGTCTCAAATCCAAAATAAAAAAGGCAGTGCAGCCAAAAATGTCAACGTACATATTATAAAGGTATCACTAATTTTGTTCTACCCAATATGTTATCTAGAATTTTTTGAGGTTTTCAATTCTCTAGGGAGAATCTTTCACTATTTTTTAAATTTAGTCTTGTTCAAAAACGATGTAACAAATGGCATAGTCAAAACAAATATCACGAGAAAGAAGAGTGAGGACAGGAACAAAGATTAAGTTATCTTAAAATGTGCACAGAGAGAGCTTTAGAGGAAGATCTCGCTTCAGCAATAATTTTTTTGTTATTTATTGTTCCATAAAAGTCATGAAAATGAGTGATGAAATAGTTAAGAAATAAACAAATGAAAGGCAACTATATTTATAGGTGTGTGTCTATTAACTGTTTTAATAATCAGGCAATATTTTATAGCTATTAACTTCAAATCTATTCTAGACTTGCATTTAAAATGCGTACCCCACAACTACCACATTAAAAATCCCACATCTCACAAATCACTATGCGAACTAAACCCTCTTCTCTACAAAGTCAATTTATCAACCTGAGATTCTATTTAGTACTTACCACTATTTCTGGGTGAGGGGAAAAAAAGAAAACAAAGTGAAAAATGTCCTAATTAGATTGTTTGAAAATCCTGCCATTCTTAAAATAAAAGAAAAATAAAACGTGATTGCAACTTAAAACTAGGAGCCTTGTGGGCGTGGTGTATTGGGGTTTTTTTTGTCTAAATAATACCTGAAGTGGTAAAAACAGGATGTAAGTATTTCTGAAACTTTTGTGAAGCTGTTTAGAAGTGTCATGAATTTAATCTCTACCTTGAAAGCATTAGATCTCAGCAGAACATGATGCACCATCCCCAACAAGTAACAGCTTTTCTCTCTAAAGTGCGTATTTGGTCAAATTACAGAAACCTTAGAGAGGGATCCAGTAAGTTCTTCCAGAAAGCTTTTTCCTTATGATGTATACAAGGTTCAAATGAGTAACAGTTAAGGGGCAGGATGCTTGCTAGGGTTTGCATCAAGAACAGAGAACCTTCACGTCATATTTTATATTTCCCTACCTTTCACCTCAGGGTTTGGTGGTTCTATAAATGTATTTATTATCTATAAACTATGTTCTTTGTTAGCTCGCAGATTTTATTTCATGGGTGAATTTTGAGAAAGGTGTAAACAAACAAAAAAATAACATATTAAAAAGGATAGTTTCCAAAAAGACAGAGATGTACGTCACATGCTGAATTCACATTTTTGGAGAGAAGGAGAGAGTAGGTAGTCTGATTTTCGAAAGTTCTGAGCAATTAGTGCGACCTATACAAATAGAATTCTTATAATAGATGTATTCAGATATTAACTAAGACAGAAATTGTCAGTGACATATACATAGGTAACACTGTCAACTCAAAAGGAATGGACTAACATGTAACACAAGTTTCTTTCTAACTAGGATTTAAGGTCTTACATGCAACTTAAAATAAACTTCCAAGGTATTACTAAATTTGTGAAAAATGTCTTTAGTTCTACTGACCTCTGAAAATAATAAATCAACTTCCTGTAGGACTTTATACCATACATTAAAGCTACCTATAGCTCATGTCTCCATCACTTTATCCAATCCTGGTTCTCACCAGAAGTTAATTATAATTTCATTTTTGTTTAGTTTTTTAGCAGACTTTCGGCAACATTGTCAAAAAGAACAAGAAAATCTGGGCTAAAATTTTCCAAGGGTCTGCCTCAGACTTTGCTTTTATATTTACTTGATTTTTGGCAAAAATTATTTAGCTTTTTCTAGGAATTGTCAATGAATGACTACATTTCTTGGTGACAAGACTGTTATTTTTCTTCCTGCTACCTTTTGCATCACTCACTATGCAGCTTCTACAGCAAAAGAGAGAAATGCTGTGAAAAAACAGTGCATTGTCCTGTAGTCAAAGAATGTAGGATAGTGACAGCTATAAGCAGACACATCCTCTAACTTCTGTGCTTGAATCTGTAGCCTTAATGCTACATGAGCAATTAAGTCAGGATCATTTATTAAACACACACAGATTCTGTAGACTGCTCCCACATCAATCCACAATTAGATATTCACTGAAATGACAGCTGAATCTCCCTGCTTACAGCAGCAGCACTTCAAACAAGTGCACGGACGCTCTGGCTTGAGCATCTACCGTGAAAAAAATGCAGTCATTGTTACCTACAGCAGCTCCTCATGCATGTGCATCTTCCATGCGGCATTCTCCTTTCTCCTTCGCCTTGCTGACATTTATAAAAGATCAAATTAGCATGGTGAAAAAGCACCCTGAGTGTCACAAGTGATTTTGCCCCAGCATAGTGTCATGTTCCTACTGGTTCGCGGATAATGATGAATCTGGATTATAAAGATTAAGTTTTATTTCTTCTGTATTTTTGTTGGGGATCAGGAGAAGGTAGTAAAGAAGTCCAGTACTGCAAAATGAAAAGTCTGTTTTTCTGAACTTAAAAACTGACAGTAGCAGGGAAGCCTACACATCAGCGACCTGGTTATTGAACCATTTGCTAACATGCTGTAATAAATACACATAATGCTGTAACAAATGTAACAGATGAGACCACAAAACACAGGACAAATTAGTTTATATTCATTCATTTTAAATGATAAGACTCTTTCACCTTCAGGCTAGTCACATCTGTTGACAACCAGTCTATTATCCTTGACCCTAGACTCTGTTTTGACTGTAATGCTACGTATCTGGAGAAGCAATTAAGAACAAAAAGCCAATGCTCTCCAAAAGATAATTTATCAATATTTTTGTACTCAGAAACAACAACAACGAAAAAGAAACTTTTTTTTTTTCTCTTCTTCCAATGTCACATACAGGCAATGAATAAATATATTTCTCTTATTCATTAATAACACAGAGACAACTTTTAGAATTTGGAAGTATTTTCTAAATTATCGAAGGTTTACAGCAAATCATTCAGGTAGATTTTCTTAAAGTAATATTTCAACAAAAGACAGTAGCAAGGAAACAATAAGACTGGAGCGGTACTTCGGGAAGTCACGGGTAAGAAGGTATGAGCTTCTAACTGCTGCATGAAAAACACATACCTCACCAGCGTAATTTGACTCAGGATAACTCAGTCCTCTAGCAACTAACACATGAACTTTCGTGAATTAAAATAAAACCTTAAAAAGTAGATAATTCCCTTGAATCAAACTGGGAGCTCTTTTCAGCTATAACAAGCATTGAATTCAATTAAAATAAGTAGTTGCATCTGATTCTCTGACAGAAAGATGAAATTACATCACTGTCAGCAGCAGCAACCGAATGGCAGACAGTAATCATGGCACGAACTCTACAGTACATTGCAAGTAACACGTAACTAGATTAATTTCAATAATTTAGTGAGCAACTCGGAAGCTAGTCTTTTTTTCTTCCATCTACATTTATAAGGAGGATGTTTATATAGGAATGTTTAACAGTGTCTACAAGTACCAAGTGTTTAAATATCTAAAGTACTAATGAACACTTGAGACATATGGTCAGCCCAGAATGCATACACAAAGTGTACCTATAATACTTATCTAAAAATGAATACATTGGTGCTAGACTGATTCTTACTAACTCTTTTGTATAAGTGGGAACTTCTTTTATCTGCGTATTAGATTTACAGTAAATTAGATTTACATTAATTCAAAAAACATACAAATAGGTTATAATTTGAGGTTTTTAGGTCTCCTGTCTCTTAATGCTATATTTCAGCAATTTCACTGAAATGTATTTCTCTTTACCAAATATTTACATAAAGAATATACTAAATATCAACTACATTGGTGATTGGAAAATAAGACCAAGGACAATATGGACCCAGTGACCTGCCAAATTAAGAATAAAAATGTAAGTACACACTGTACTGCCTTTTTTGGTGGATTTTATGAATATAGTTATGGCCAATATTTTAAATGCTATGCTCTGCTGTCTGTTGAGGAGCAGACAGAAGAATAATTCAATCATCCTTAGCTACATGAAGAGTGGTAGCAGTTAGGTTTTCCAGCTAGTTCTCCACCTCACGGAAAAAACACAATTGGCCTCCTCTCCTAAGTTACAATGGTATAAATTTTTCACAATGGTAACAAGAAGTTAGTTGTGTTCTGCAGTCCCAAGCTTTCAGGAGAATTAAAATACCTCTCATATTTCTTAGATGCCCAAACTAACTCCCTGAATTTTGCAAGCTACCCATTGAGTTAGGTTCTTCCAAAGTACATGGGGGCTGAGTAGAAGTAAAT
Organism: Columba livia; assembly: GCF_036013475.1. Taxonomy (NCBI): domain Eukaryota; kingdom Metazoa; phylum Chordata; class Aves; order Columbiformes; family Columbidae; genus Columba; species Columba livia. The sequence continues at coordinate 35,186,392 of NC_088642.1, forward strand.
CCTGCAGTCCTGCACACACGTTTTACTCTTACTCATGAGATAACCTTATCTTCCATGCACTCATCTCTTTTTCTCCCAAGCTCTCTTCTTTTAATTTCCTTTTTCTTCATTACCCACAATTCTCCTTCATTCTGTTTTATGATGAAGGTGTAACTTAACAGGATTGAAGACCCTACTGTATTAAAAAGGGATATATAGTCACTTCTACAGCAGTAACTACCAAATGGGATGAACTATGCTCTTGTTGGTCAAGCATATCTGAATAATAATACTAATTTTTTTTAAAAGTCGCCTTCAAGCACATCATAACAACAACAAAATCTCTTATCCCAAACCCAAAATAAACAAACAAAAACCACCCCAAAAAGAAGCCCATATGTACATCTTTGTGCGTCAGCTTCCTGTGTTTTTGAAATAACAACAAAAAAGGCTCTCTATGCCTATAAAAGACAGAGACAACTCACTGATAATATGGGTTCAATAAACTCCCTTTTTTATCTCTTGTTTCTGACAACACGGGAATTTCTGTAGGGCAGTACCACCCTGTTTCTTAAATGCCTATGACAGTCTGAAGCCTAGACATATGAGGCTTAGATACACCACTCTGAGAGGGTTATTAAGGTGTGGCATCTGCAAAAGTTTATAAAAATAAACATTCCCAGCCTAAGTCATATTATAGTTCTGCATTTTTTCTATTAAATGAAATTTCAGGTTGAGTAGATTTCCAAATTATTCTATTAACATTCAATTCCAGTGACTAAAAGAAACTTGTCTGAAGATACGGTTGGCCAGGCTCACTCCCTGCTACACTTGAGAGTATTTTCACAAAAGCAGGGTTACTAGTGGAGGTTAAATTGAGCTTGAAAGCCCCAGAAGTTTGTTTGGCATCACTGTAATGCCTTCCCCATTGTGTTCTGGGTCCTCTCTCCCACGAGAAAATGTACAAGTTCTCTTCTTTTATCTTCTCCCTCTTCAGACTGCATTTCATAATTGCTAACACATCACTGAAGCACCACAACTTACCCCAGCTGAGTAGAAGAATTCTCAATACAGAGGTACAGGGATACACAGCTGCTTAAAAACCTGCTGATGCCACAAGGATACAGCATACTTGCTTGAGGGAGGGAAGGAATGTATTTATATCTTTATATCTTTATATCTTTATATCTTTATATCTTTATATCTTTGTATCTTTGTATCTTTGTATATTTGTATATTTAGATATATAGCTTGGAGTGATACGTATGAATTTTTGTAGCATTTCTCTCTCAGAACTATCCTGTTTGTGAACACTTCCATCCATGCCGCCCTGAGCTCCACAAAGACCTTAGGCTCCCCATACTGCATTTGCACCCTCTGATGGTATGAGGGTGAAAACACATCTTTTAAAATAGCTTTAGTTACAAAAAAAGTACAAAGCCCTGCATTACTTTTTTGCAATCTAGAGAATTCAAAATACTAATCACTTTTATGTTAAATTTATCAACAGCTTATCTGTCTTATCTCTTTGATCATAAGCTTTGATCATTATCACATAAAAACATAACAAAAAAATCAACTATGGAACCTTAAAAAATATTAACTATATCAAGTGAAGAAATTACAAAAGGTTGACCAGAGCCAGAGAAGGAGTAATTACAAGTGTTATTTCCAGTGAGGAATCACGAGAAAGGACAAAGCATGCACCTTATTTTCTTTGGACAGGATCTATACAGCATTTGGAAGGAAGAGGTATTGTCGTGCCCCTAAAAAGTTCTACTCCTTTGCCCCTTAAACAGTATTCAGTCCTAACAAAATCTGAGTCTTCTTACTTCGCACAACTCCTGTCTCACCAATTTCTGTTGTCGATGGTAGCAGTGCCACTGAACACTGAAACAGAAGACCATCACTCACAGCCATCCATAACCAGCAACCTTTACTCCACCCTCACCCGTGATAGAACAAAAACATACTGTATCACACACACCTGACCTCCTCCTTGACTTGTTAAAATCACTGCTGTGAAAAACAACTGTGAGCATGTTAACAAAAATCCAGTTCATATATAATTGGGCCTAAAAAGCCTAAATGGCAGGAAGGCCATTGCTCTGGTGTAGGTTTTGCTGTGTTCTGAGCACAAGTCTGAGCCCCCCCAGGCCCCCCACATTTCCCACAGCACCAGCTGCTGGAGGAGCCCTTTCCCTCCCCACTGTCCCCACTCTGTCCCCACAGCAGCTCCTCTGCACGAGCAAAACTGCCAAACAATAAAAAGCACTGAAACAAAGACTTTCACGTGACTTTGACAAAAGACAGCAGCGATCGCTCCTGGAAGAAGAACAATGAATCTTAACCACATTCAGAACAAGAGTCTCAACCCTTCAATTTAGCTTTTCCCTCAAGTGTCTCACACTTTCAACTATGAATTAATCAAGCTAAAAAGGCAGAGGTAGAGAGATTGTCATTTCTATTTTTAAATACAAAGGAGACAGTCAGGTACTCTCAAGATGAAGGCTAGTAAGATTGACACAGGTAGGATTTATGTCTAACCATCATGTTGGTTAAGGAAGTCACACACCACTACAGACCTTTTCCAGCAGATTTGCAAGAGTATGTTTCTGTAGAAGAAACACAAGTTTGAATACTGAATTTGATTAAGATGTTCTGTAACCCTGTGGCTGGCCTGTTTGGGGAAGATTACTGGAATTTTTTGTAATATCCTTGAAATTCTTTTCCATCATAAAGAGAAAAACTTAGTAGGATCTCACAAAAACTTTTATAAAATCCTCTGTCTCTTTCTCGCAGCATGCAGCAAGCATCAAGCAAAAATCAATGTAGTTCTGCATCTATACATTGATTTTTAGAATCCAAAGATGAAGTATCACGAGGGTTCCAAATTACTTGCCTAACACATTTTTGAAAAGTAGGCCTAAACAGTCTTATAAATAAAGACCTTATAAAAAGGCCTAGACAAGCTTTTAAATAAACATAGTTTACATTCAGAAAAGTTCATCAGAAATTCAGACAGACTTCTAAGAGTTGCTAATGGTTCTTTTGACAGTGAAGAACCTTATATTCTTCATTTGGTATTTTCATCAAGTCATGTGTTGTAATGGACAGATTCTCACTCAAATAAAAAGGCTGGATTTACATATGGTCACATCCAGAAGCAGACAGCCCATGATAAGCCCCTATCATGTGGAGGTAACTAAGATTTTAGATCACTGAAATTTATGTCTAAAATACAGGTACTTCAGTAAGTCCTGCAATACCAGAAGACTGTATCGATACTAGCAATTAAAACAGAAACAGACAAATTGAACGCAAGAGAGCAATGGCTTTACTAAGAAAAAGTGAGGCTACAATGTGGAAGGAAACTATTGGACTACAATGAGATTAGGAGTGGAGTTCCTTACAAACCATTCTGAAAACTGACTTTACAGCAAAAATGGGACAAAAAATTGGATCACAATAATGACACTTGACGCTGATAAAAAAAGAAGAAGAAAAAAAAGTAACTACTATTAATAGAGAGGAAGATCAGAACATCACATTGCAAGAACTGAATAGCTTTTGAGGACCAAAGTGATAGTAATGACAAAACACAACGGCACAACGTCAAGGTCAAGCACTCTGGGAACATGAAGAAATTCTACTGTAAGCTGGAGGATCAGCAGCTGGAAATAATAGAGGAGGAGAATGACTTGGATGTATTAATCAGGATGAATACAAACTATTAGAGAGATACAGCTGCAAAAAGGGGAATTGAAATCTGGCTGTATCAAGGGAGACATTTTCAGTAGAAGTGAGGACATATTAATGCCATTTTACAAGAGACTGGTAAGACCTCAACTGGAACTCTGCACATTTCTGGTCACCTGTCCTAAAAAAACCCCATGATTTAATCTGAAGCATGTGCAGAGAAAAGCTATGAGAATGACCAGGAAAGCAAGGAAAGGATGGTACAAACAGCGAACTAACAAAGCCTGATTTAATTAGCCTAGTGAAATGAAGGCTGAGAGGCAATGAGAGTGCTTCATATAAATAAATCAAGGATGTAAGAAAAGCGAAGGAGAAAAACTCCAAAGCTATAGACAACACTGGCATGTAAGAAGTGGATATTAACAAGCAGAGCTGGGAACTGGAAGCCCTTGTCATCAGGTGAACAACACCCTGAACAGTTTAATGAGCCGCAATAGGGGCAAGAAATGTCACAGAACTGAGAGGCATTTTTATTTGGTTATGCACAATACTGCGCTTGTTGAACGCCAGAAGATCCCAGCAGTCCTCTTTTCAACAAGCTGGTGCCTTACGAATATTATGGGCTCAGATGCTACATTTTTGACCATCATTCCTTTCAAGTTTTCTCTTTTCCAGTGTATAGTACAGAAGCACAACACTATTTGCATGCATTTCGCTATAAAACCCGCTTGTTCTGAGGTATTCCTCAGCTCAGGGACTCTAGCCCAACAGCTAAAACACTCAGGTTTTCTGACACAACCACTAGTGTACCAGAAGATGTAGAAGCAGTTTGGTCAGGCTCTCCCTTAAACAAAAACCTAGAGTATTTTTAACATCTGCAATATATCCCAATACAGCAGCACCAGACGGCAACTTTATAGATCATTCTGTTCTGCATAATTAACCAGTCTGCCAAATCTAGCTTTTTCTCCCCATCCTTATATTGTAATCCCATAGAAAGCTGGTAATAAACTGACATCTGTTCCATGATGCATTGTAGAACAAACTAAATCAACTAGTCAACCACTCTAACCACACTGTTTAATGTAAGCAATCTCCTGGCATCCTGGGCAACTTAGGAAGAGATTTCAACTGGCAAAAAATACATAACTTTTTCATGTAACATGTCATTAAACACAAACATAAAATCCATATCATACCAATAATAAATTTTAGTATATGAATGCTAAAAAGCTAATGCATTTTTTAAAAAAGCTTTTTTTCCCTTTGAAGGGTTTTTCCCATTTGAAGACAAATAAATAGAGTGTTTAAAAGCAGTGACACCTGAATAGAGTGAGTTACCTTCAATTTGCTTCATAACCTACAGTTAGTAGCCTAGCAGGGCAGCTGTTCTTTTCAAATACAGAGGCAATGGACTGTCAAAACACTGTGTGTCCTACCCAAAAGTTGCACATTATCCTAAGGAAGGGCATTATGCTATGAAAAGCCGTATCTCATGAAAGATCCACAGCCAGAAATCCAAGGGAGACTAGCACTGGCCTTAGGTTATGTCCGTGGCAGGTAGGAAAGGTGATGAGATCTCTACCTAGGAATGGGGAGGCATTTTCATTCAGTATGAAAATATAACAGCATAGATACATTTAGTGCCTAATCCTTTATTAGTCCTAAACTTGAGTTAAATTGTGTAATTTCCGTGTCCCTCACACTGCCCCCGCAACCCCCAGTTTCAACCACGGTTGTACTGATCGTATGACCTGTTCGGAAGTACTTTTCCTTCCAGTTTGCAAGAGCTTGCACGTGCAGATATTATGCTAACACAGTGATCCTAATTACTGCTGTTACTGAAAATTCAGTGCCAGTTTTCATAGGCACTTGAAGCCAAATTCGGCTTGTGAAAACATGGCCTTCTGTATGTGATTCCCCTGCTAGTTAGGTTTACTCCCACTATGCTAAAAGCAGTTTCTGCATCACCCTACTCTCTCTTCTAATGAAAAGACCCTAAGCAGGGCATATGCCATTCATTTTAAAGGAAATGTAACCATCTCCATCTAATATGCAGTCCAGGCTGCTGCATGCATACAGTAAAAAGAAAAACATAGTAAGGAGGGTAGCGTTGTGATGAGGGAGAGCAAAATGACTGTAAATACTGAGCTGGTATGAAAGAGAAGGTAACTTGGAAGGGAAGGTGCACCTTGCTGCTTCGAGAGCTACATTCCTGGAGAGAAACAGCGAGCTGCCGCTCTTTCAGGATCACGTATACTTAGAAGTCTCTCTGCATGGACGGTATTGATTTGGAGGCATTCCTTATGTAATGGCCATCTGTAATGTTATAATTAGACTGAGCAGCATACGTGCTGGACTCCTTTTCAACTCTGTGGGCACACAGCCCTTCATCTATAACCGGCATATGAGATGTCTTTGGCAATGACCTTCCACTGGGGCAATTTGTCCTCAGAGGCTAAACGGAGTTCTCAGCTTAAAAATATTCAGTCTTCTTTTGAAGTACACAGTAATCTTAGTGGGAACCAGTAGTTTCACCGGTTCTCTAAAAATCACTCATTTAACAAGAATTATATGATTATTGAATTTACATGATTTGCTAATTAACATTATGAAGGACTGCATGACAACAAATGAATAAGATCCAACGATATTTTAAATGAACATGTTTTTTCTAAAACTCACCACTTTAAAATTACCTTTAAAAACAGAAACACCACTTTTTTCCTGTTTCACTATAATTCTCCTTCTTGCTGCCGACCTGGGGAACATATTCTTTTTGGTGTAAGAGCCACAAAAAGTCAGTATGTTATTTTCCCATTGTAGGGTTTGCTCGTTAGTTTTGAAATGGATCAAGAAAATAGTCTTTATTTTAATGGCACAGTCTTTTAAAAAATAAGATTGAAGAAAATAGCCAAAACAATACAGCAAACCTCTAAATCATATGTGACATTAAAAATGTAAGACTTCTTTGTGTACCTTTCACTTTAAATTTCAAGAGAATATCAGGCATTTGTGAATAGAAGACAAAGATACAAATACATGAGAATACATTTTTTAAAACTAGTATTTCCACAAGAAGAAAAAGCAGAAGCAGCACAAGGATAAAAACACAGCCTATCTGGGTTGTTTGCCCTGTGGAAATCCAGCTAGGCTTTTACAAGGGTTTAAACCACAGTATGGATCTGCAGAGTGAGACGTGAAGTGAGCTCTACCCTCTGATGGTTTCTTCCACATGCCTCAGTCTCTCAGGGACGTGAGAACTGTGCAACCGCAAGACAGCTTTATCTGATCGCAGTAGCTGTTAACAATGTCCGAGTTGTTAATATCCACCAACTACTACTGGCTATGTAAAGCACAATCCAGACTAGTTCCCTAAAAATGGGTATCTGCATCCCAAGATGACAGCCTTCCTTTTCTAGATGCAATTTGTTCTGTCCAAAACACAGCTTTAAGCACACCGGCAAGAAGTTGAGAGACTATGTCTACAGCATACATCTCCACTCCGATTTTCAAATTTCAGTGCCTTACTGTACGTCTCTGACCTTGTACACCCTTATGTACATCACTTCAATAGTCAAATACATTCCTTATCTTCAGATGAAGCTCTGGCACAGAAAAAATGATAGCTTTTTACAAGCAGTAGAAATGCACAGCTAAGTGCCATGCTCTCCTGCTATTCTACCCAAGGAATCTTCCAATAATTTCAGTGCACCACATAACCATAAAAAAATCCACTTTGTCCTTTTTCTGCAAGACCAACATGACTACCTGTGGTAGAGCTGAAGTCTCAATTACTGCAAAGATCATGGTTCAATATTTAGCCTGAGGTATAACACACAGTAACGCTGCCCTTCCTTTGCAATACTCCTTCCCAAGATGGAATATAAAAGGAAGGCGACTCATCTCAGGAGCGGGAAAGCTGGTGCAAGCAGCACTAGCTCAAAGCACAAGAACACCACCAGCCAGAAGAAGCCTCCAGGGCAGCCCCTGAACCACAGGCAGCACCAGTGAAGAAACCTCACTGGACAGCACGATACATCCTACAACATCTGACTAGGACTGTCCCTCTGATTTCCAGACTTGCAGGGCACTTGTGAGGGAGCAGAGAACAGAGATCAACAGTGTGTTGCAAACAGCATCCAGACCAGCAACCCTAAACCATAACCTGTGGTGGAGATGACAGCTAATAAATACCTCAGCACAAAGGTATATTGCACAAGACAGATAATAAAACAAAACAAACACATTCAACACCCCCTGCTTTGTGGATGCTATTGAAAAGGGATTCCCGCCCTAGGATTCTTCCTTATGAAAATACAAACACCACAATGAACTTTCCTCCAAACACTTAATATGAAATTTACCTTGGAAGTAATGAAATAATGAAATTTGACTAGAAGCACCAAGCTGTTCCTTAGATGAAAAAACAAACAGACAAAAAAAACCAACCAACCAACCAAACAACAACACCAAAATCATGTTTAAGCTGCTGATGTGTTTCCTACAAAAATACTGTATGGAATTAAATTCCAACAAATACATCATTAATAGGAAGCTGAGCTAGATTAAGATGGACAATAAGAACATCATAAAACTAGATCAGTTTTGTATTGAAGACTGGATGGTCTTGCTGTATTTGAGAAAAATATTTTATTATTCGCTGTTAATACAAGTATTGTGGAAGACAAAATTATAGTCCTAAAAAGCACACATGAAACTGAAACAACTAGCAAAACCACCCTTTCTCTTGTCATTATGGAGCTTATAAAATACCTTAAATATTTTATTTCTGTTGCAAAATGTCAGGAAGCACTTCCTTTCCCATTCTTCAGATGCTGTGAAAACTTCAAAGCAATGTAAAAGCTTTAATGGACATAAAATATGGCTGTGTTCTTTTAAACAGAGTTCTGAAACTAATTAGGTTGAAATACTGTAGAAGATGCTACAATATGAAAAAACTGATGAACCTGCAGCTGCATTTCAACTGGACACACTGTGAGAGAATAATTTTTTCATTTGCAGCCAATGCTTACGGGCATTTAGAAAATTGTTAAAGTAATTGGAAGAAGTGCATAGGCCACAACTGTATGCATTCGTGAAAGGCGGACACCGAGATAAGAAGCTTAGGTGTGTTGATAAACCTGCTTTGCTTTATATATTGCTTCTTTTTCTGGAGACAGTTTTATATTCTGTGCGCTGAAGCCTTACACTCTGACTAGAAACCAAATTTAATTGTGCTGAACATAGTTTAAACAGGAGCATTTTAAATGCAACATTCTCTCCTTCCCACGTTTAGTGGCTCTAGATGATAAAGTTCATTTTCTACTGCTTTACCACCTGTAGGTTAGTGACAGTAATGGCTCAAACACGGAGAACAAATGCCTGGCTGAAACAGACATTAATGAAACAGCTGACAGTCCTCTGATGCACAAAGGTGCGAGCGTGAAGACTAGTTCTACAGACTAAAACTGCTCCCTGTATCTGCAAATAATTAGCTGCACTGAAGCGAATGGGTTGTACATGCAGTTTTCTTTATGTATTGTTCAGTATTTCCCGTGAGCAGCTCAGAGTATCTAAGAAGTCCCTTAGACGTAAAACATAGTTTTACACTTGACAAGATTTAACCTAATTAAATGCAAAATACAAGAAGGCAGAAGAAACTCTTAAGGCTACACGTACCATGTATCCATACTTGGATGCAAACATTTGCATTCTTTAAGCTTTTTTTTCTTTTCACTTTTTAAAAAACACTAATATTGAGTGATTTTTTTTTCCCCCAAGGAAAGCGTTCGGGGGCTATTTTTTCAGCACTATCTTGACAAATTACAGTAAATGTATTTCTTTTTAAAATACTCCATTATCCCACTGGACCCGGTTTTCATATGTAGGTTATATGCATGCTAAAATATGATCACTTCATATCATAAATTAAAACTAAGATAGTTTTATTAACCCATGCTAGACCTGCACAAAAGATTGAGTAGCTGTCCAGGTGTGTTTCAGTATTTTATCCAACTTCCAGACATCATAATGCTCAAATCATCAAACATTTATTAACATACTTTATAAACACCTCCTAACAACCTCGTTCTTCCTTGAAGCAAATCAGAGATAAAATGCAAACAGAATCTCTGATGTGAAAGCTTCAGTTTTTTGAAAGCTGGAATAAATCCTGACCTGAATTTTACAGGCCTTTTTTTACCCACCGTTTTCCTCATACAAGAAAAGATTCACTATTTTCCAACAAAGAATTACTCCTTATGAGTAATCCAGTAACTGCAATGTGGCTGTCGACATTCTAAAGAAACACTGCAAACAAGTACACAAGTTCCCATATTTCTATCTGGTAACCATGGTGAAGTCTGTCCTTTTGGACAACAAGGAGAGGCACTTAAGTCTCAGTTCAGTAAAGAAATCACCCCTCTTTATAAGAAACGAAACCTAAGCTTCTCACATGAAACCTGGGAGAAAAAGGCAAACTGAAAAATTCGTGTTAAAAACATCGAAGCTTGCAGCACCACGAGCACTTAATGCAGTGTTGCACTGGTCTCTGACAGCACATCTGCTCACATGGGGCTGTTTGTTGCAAACAAGGCATGGTAAACTTGCTCCATACACAAACCTCAAGCTAGAGCAATATGTTGTAGGATTCTCTGATAAAGTTTTTTGGAAACGTCTCCAAACCCAAATGGAAGTAAGAGGCCACAGATGTAAATGTTACCTTAGTCCTCAATATCCAACTGTTGCTCAGGGTTTTGCTGTTTTGGTTTTGGTTTTTTGGTGGTTTTTTTTGTGTTTTTGTTTGTTTGGGGTTTTTTTCTTTGTTTTGTTTTGGTTTTTTGTTGTTGTTGTGGTTTTTTTGTTGTTGTTTTGTTTTTGTTGTTGTTGTTTTATTTTGTTTAAGTACTTCTATGCTCTACTATTCCAGCAAATTGTAAAAGAAAACTTACTCCTATCTTGTAAAAACATGAAGTACTTTGAGTTTAGCATAACAAATTCATAAGAGAGACTAAGTCGATCATAGCTGAACATGAAGACAAACTTTTTTCTTTCATTTTAAGCTTTGCTTCATGATTATTCTGTAACTTTATGCAAAAGCCAGTCTTAGTACTCACAGTAAAATCTGGCAACTGTGAGGAACCATTTGTATATTTGTTCCTCTTACCTTACAATTCCTTCCTCCTGCAGGCTGAGTTAATTAAAGCCAAGACACTTACAAAACATGCACAATGGATGCATTTGAAGTTTATGATGAAGGAAGGTGGTAGAGTGTTTTTAACGTCTTACAAGCTAAAAAGTTGGCATTCAGTAATGAACGGGGTTCCACAACACGGCCTTGGTGCTACCAGATCTGTGAACTACCACAGAAATGTTAATAGGGTATCAGTTTATACTTTTTTTAAAACCTTTAGTGGTACTTAAAACAACCCCCGATTTAGAGTTTAATTAAGAATCAAGATAATGAGATAATAAAAGTCCTGTTTAGAAAGCTTAACATTTTCAGTCTGATATCTCAAGTCAATTAGCAGACTGTACTGTGCATCTCTTAAAGGAGCATTGCCAACCCTTATTACTGGCCCCCCCCCACATTTGTTTAAACAGGTTCCTTTCCTGGTGCACAAGTGGGAGTGATTTTTTTTTTTTTTAATCTCTTGAAGCAAGTAAATAAAAATAATCCAGAAGTTCATAAGTTTAGTGGTGGGTTTGGTTCTGTAGGGTTTTTTGTTTGGTTGGTTTTGGTTTTGTTTCTGGTTTTGTTTGATTTGGGTTTTCTTTTAATTTTCTTAAGAAACATGACTGAATATTTGGCAGCTCGAAAAACCTAAGTTACCAGGCTAAGTCAGATGCTATGCAAATGAGAATGAGAATGCTCATTGTTCATCTTCTGTTAAAAAATCTTGCTCCATTTTGCTCTGCACTGTCATTTACCACTACCACTGCATCCACTGCAGCACTGGGGTGCTGCATGAGTACTCCAAATTATCACTGGGTCAGCCAGCACACATGGTATACGCATACCTGCATGCTTTACAGAATTTGCCCCAAACAAGGAGTCAGTATCCGTAATATCTTTATCGTTGTAACAGTAATGATTTTTTGCATCCAACTCGACATTTTTTTCAAAATGACAATAAAATTTCTCCTGTGATTTCTTGTTGCAACAGGAATATATAATCAACCTCTCTGCAGTTTCGTTAGTGCTAATGCAGAAGATGAATTTATGTCTACTTAACTAATTACATTAACCAACTGCTCACTGAGATGACTTCTGTGGATCCCGATAAATCACGCAGGGTGAATTCCCAAATACAGCTGAGGGGAATTCCCAGTGGTTTCCTCCTAGATTAATTCCATGATGAACTGGAGAAATCAATTACTTATCAAATTGTAGCTCAGCTTGCTACACAAAGCCCAATTTCAGCATTTTCAATTTAGTACTTTCAATATTTCTGATTTGTGTCAGAAAAATAAGTTCAAATCGTAAGGCATTCAGGGCAAGATTTATGAAGTCAGGGCAAGATTTATGAAGGGAGAAAAATCTCAGACAGGAAGATGTCACATTTCCAAAGCTAACATTATTTTATAAAAATGACATAACTGAACCTGACAATGACTAAATTTACACAGATAAGCAAGTTAAAATAACAAGAACACAAATAAAGGGATAGTAAAAAGCCAGGACAATAGTTCAAAATTATTTTCTGTAAGAGTCACATTTTTCAAACCCATATACACACAAAGATTTGCAACCACACACTGTGGAGATCAAGTTTTATTCTTACTGAGTTGCAGGCTTCTTCTAAGGCCACAGAAGAGTTTTCCATGGATACAATGGTTTGCACACAGAGCACATTTTCTCTTTCCCTGCCCACCCTTCACCTCCTTTTCTTGAACTTTTTTGTCTGATTTGCTGCTTGCAGAAAAAAAATAAAAGTGAAGCTAGGGCAATATAAACATTGAGTCTATTTGCCTTTTAACTAATAAGATACCATGTGTCAAAACACTACTACAGATGAATTTTTTTCTTTATTTCTTTTTTTTATTGATGTTGGAGAGAAGGCAGGGAAAAAGGAGGAAATGTATTTGCTTTTTTGTATTTAAAATTATTGAAAACCAGAAAACACAGATAAAATCACAAACTCCATAATCACAAGAAAACAATTTACATTGCAAGTAATTATAGTATGTGAGGAGGAGTATCAGACTACTGGTCCCTTACCCTTAAAGCATCAAAGATGCAGGTCGGTCAGCCAGTTATTAAAGGACTTATGAGACAGTAATGTTCTCTGCAAAACAGCACACAAATTATTTTAAGTGTCACTACAGTTTAATTGTTGCCACTAGAGAAAGCAGAAACACATCGTTGCAGTTTGTTCCTCTAGCGTGGTTTTGCTGGGAAAAAAAACCACCTACATTTTATTTCTAATATAACCTACTATGATAAGCATAGCTTAACCTCTTCTCTCCCCTCTCCAACTCATGCTTCGCTAATTTGAAAAGGCTCAATTTTCTTGACTTGGGTCTTTCTGCACTTTTTTCTCTCTTTAGACTCATTCGGAGCTGTAAAGGTGTCCCTTTCCCCATTTAAGCCTTTTATTTTATGATACTTACCTATTTTTAGACTTAAATGTTTCAGTCGATATGAGGCATTAGGATAGAAAATAATTGTTGTGATCTGTTCCTCCATCCTGCTTAATGAAGTAAAAAGGAAAGTTGTATAGCAGTTTGGCAGTCTTACTGGCTGTGAAGTGTCATTAAGTAAGAGATGGCAAGTTTTATAACACACCTCTGACTACTAAATTCACAAAACAAACAGAAGGTTTACCATGGGAGGTAGAGAGAGATCAGGCAATATCCTCAAGTCACTCTTCCAGTAAAACAGCGTGTGGTTACTAAAATTGCTATGGGAACATGGGAGTTCATCAGAAACACACAGTTCTAGGTGAAAATGTTCCTTAAACTTTTACATTACCACTACTACAAAAAAACAAAAAACAACCACCAAGGTGTAGAAAGTCTGGTGGTCATATACCAGGAAAACACTGAAACATTAAATTTGAAAAGGTCATTCTAAAATCTTTTATGCAGCCTTTGCTGTTAAGCTGTAGTATTTGATTAAGAAAAGAGAGTCTCTGTGTGTGTCCTCCAGTAACGCACTTCACTTGATTTATTTTAACACGTTCTTTAAATGCAGCTAAAAAGAAGAAGAGGCCGCAGTGAAGCGGCAAAAAACGAGAGACAACTGTTTATCTTTCGAGCCAGCGCTGCATGCAGCTATGCTGCTCAATGGCCTACTCACACAGTTTTGGAGGAAAGGGATGTTATATTTGGGTATACCCATTGTGCACGCAAATTCTGCTCTGACTTCCCTCCACATTGGATGGTTCCCTGATACTTAACGTATATGTCAAAAAATAGTCCTTTGGCCCCCAAAAAAATGCTAAATTTAACCAGAATTTAACTGACCGTCAACCACATTATCATTCCTTTCAACCACGTATCCTCTTTCCAGATATTCACAGTTTGTGAAAAAAGGGCTGATTCCCTCTGAACACCAATTAAAAAATATATTTCAGGACAAAGTAAAACAGCATTCCTCAACAGACAGCTATTACACCACCTCCACAAATGTATCTGGATTTTGTACCACACTGTTGTTCCATTGAGGAAGCTTTATTTATCTGATTTCTGCAAAAGGGCCAAAATATGGTCTGGAAATGAACATAAATCTCAATTACTAAAGCCAATGTTCCAAACATAGAATTCAGGTTACACAGGTATTTGAATTTCAAAATCTGGCTTCTCTAAATACAAATGAAGACTTCTAAACTAAATATAACACCAAGAAGATTTAAAAAAAAAAAAAAAAAAAAAAATCCATGTCGCTTATTTCTTTCTGTTTCTTGTCATTTACCCCATGGACACTTCTTTAAAGCGACAGGGGAGAACAGCAGAGGGCATCTGAAATTTTTATGACTTTTCCAAGGTCATGGGTATCATGCAGGTAATTTAATAAACCAGACCAATGGGTTGATGGAAGACAAGGAGTGAATTAATTCCTTGATCATTAAAAAAACTAATCCAGAAAAAACAAGTAACATACACAAGCTTTTTGCTTTCAACAAGCAAACTATCTATCAGAAAATTTAAAAAAAAATACTGGCAGAAATACAGAAAACTGATCACACTGGTAACTGAAAATACATGGAATATGCTAGGTATCAAATTTGGCCACAGGGCGTTGGCAAACATGAAAATGAGCAAACCAAGAATATAAGACTAATAACAATGCAAAAAATATTCCCATTACATACGGAATGCTTCTTCATTATAAATATTTTCCATAGCCTTGATATCCTGATGAAAGTGTATATAATAAATTATTTAAATAACAGTGAATATGTTTGGTATCCAAAGACCTGAAAAACAGGATTATGTACTTGGCTACCTCTGCTGTAAAAATTATGCCCAGTAGTTCATTTCCATCAGAAAGCACCAGAACTCCTACATCACAAGAAGCTCTTAAACATCTCCTGCATGTTTGCCACACTGACATGGGTACAAATGGCTCTTGTGAAAGCAGCTCAGAGAGAAAGCAAGGAGACACCTCCAGTGATTCTAGAACTAGCCCTGTTCCAGCCTCTATCCACCTCCTCCCTCGCTTCTCCAGATTCTCTACTTCTAGAAAACCTTATTTGACAAAATATAGACATACCAAGACATAGATCTGAAGTTTCACTTATGCTGTTTTTAACTGCGCCATAAATATTGTAATTGTCAAAACCCACTCGCCCACCAGTCTGTTGTGTGCCACATTTGTATTCCCTAAAGTAAAACATAAACGCGTAAAATGCAATAATACAGTCCAGACCTTCAAAATGGTTACAGCGCAAAATTAAAAACAGAAGCATGTGTGGATTTCCTACTTTGAGAAATTTGCCATGTCTCAGACATACTTATTTATTACTTCAGAGTTTCTAACAGCGTAAGAATAGTTCAGATGCGTCAACTGTTACAACACACGTTATGAATATCCTTGTTCCCCTTTGTTCACAAGAACTAGAATTAAGACATTCTGCTTCCCAGAAGACAGTGCTTGGGCTCTGTTCCTGAACTTATTGTCAATTGTGGTGTGGCATTTCACTAACATTTTACCTCCAAGTGCATTAGTCTGTTTCAGATTAAAGAATCCTCTTTTCATGTAAAGCTTTTACCAATTTACAAATAGAAATAATATTGAAAACAGTATGTCAGAATTCCAACAGATTTTATTAAAAATTGCATTATTTTAAAAAATGTAATTCCACTACTAATTCACAATTGCCTGCTACTAAGTTGTGACATCTAAAAGGTCTGCTTTGTCTTTAAGAGACAGAGAAAACAAAAATACCCAGATCCCTACTTCAATAAAAGGAATGTGTTTCATTATGATACAGGGTTAATTTTGCATTTCCAAAACTTCTCGTAAGTCTAATCTAAGAATCGAATCAACAAAATAGAGAAGACACCAAGGAGAGGGAGGCGCATATTAAAACGAAACAGTACAATATTTCAGGGCATCATTTTTTTCTTTTAAACAAAGCATAATTTTTTTACAAAATAAGTGAGAAAGGCAACAGTGTTATTATTCCTGCTGTGTTCTGTAACATGCACAATGTTACTTTATCACCAGTGAACACTGTAGGTTAGGATGCAGTTTCATGTGAAATTTGACAAGTGCCTTCCCCTGGCAGAATACCACTGTGAAAGAAATAAAGTGTCTCAGCAAAACCCCTCTTCCAGGATTAGCCTGACAATAGTTAACATTTTGTATTATATAATATGCTTTGTATAAACTTTATCAGTTTTTTAACTATAGCAATATGACATTTTACAAGCACTCTACTGTTCCTTACACCTTTTGAAAAACTAAATGTGAATTCAGTCTAGTAATCGGCTTGTACATTTTGGTTTTACAAACCTTCATCTTCTAACAGATTTAAAAACCAACCATGGGCACTCAAGACAGCAATGCCACAAAAATACAGCCACCCACCGCTTCAGTTTCCCCAGCAAGCCGTCCGCCCAGCTCCTCCGCCCTCCTTCGCCCCCTCCTGCGCGCGTTTGCAGAGGACTGAAAGAAGGAAAAGTGCTTTGGCTGTGCCTGCAAGGGAAACCACATCCACAACATCGCTCATGCGTGACCCGCTGCAGAAGCACATCTGGAACCCCTGGGACTGTGCATCCCAAGGACGGCCCAGCACACCACCCTAATGCCTGCAGACCTCTGCAAAGCTGCGCTCAGCCAGTCATGGACCACAGCTTTATGGTCAGTCCTGTGTCACACACACATCAGCGCGGGTGTAGGTGTAACTAGGTACACAGCTCGTCACACTGATGTAGAGGCAACGTGCAATTTTAGCAGAGAGTCTGTTAAAGAATATTGCAGTTTGTGACTTGCAAAGAGGAGAGGCAAAGCCATACCAAACCAAAATCTTCCATAGCTTTTTCCACAGAGCATTAGCACTGTATTAAAATTAGTATCTAAAGAAAGTATTGCAGAATGACGAGGTCTATCAGTTAACAGTTTAAAACACTGATATGAGGAAATATGGAAGTGCTAGACTAAAATGAAGAGCTACATTTGGCAATAGTCTAAAGGAACATTTTCCAATTGTGGCAAAAATCTCCTGTTTTTAAGTACAGCATAAATGGATCCTGACTGCAAGGAATTTATAAACGCATACCTTATTCAGACACAACACATAAAAAAAAAACCCCACTAACTTCAGACTTTTTTAGGAAAATTAAGCATAAAAGTCAACTATCACAATAATGTACTTTCTTAATGCAGAACACTGCTGATTTTAGAAAAAAGCTGCAGCAAATTAAGTTCAACATTTAAAACATTGAAGCTTTTCAGAGATGCACTGTTAATTAACATATTATCTTCACGTCCCACTCACCTAATCCTACTCTGGAAAATGTGGAGTCAGATTACAGATTCATAGAATAAATAGAAAAAAAAAATTCCTTGAAATGCTATTCTGCTTATTGGTCCTAAACAAGCTCAAATTGCTGGTATTACTCTAAAATAAAAAAAGTAAATAATTATTTAGAGTCACATGAGATCAGAATCCAGGTCCAAACTGTTTGTTTCCTGCACTACAAGTTCTGCCCAGAGTAACTGCAACCACAAATATATGCCCAAATGCTATTTTAATATAAAATAGAGATACCACAAAATCTGCACTCCAGGCACAGAGCTGCTATTGCCTCTGGTCCTTTATCTTGTCTACGATTTTCACCTAATTTCAGTGCTTTCATTCTTGTTAAGGAGATCCTTATCTTGCATGTTTCACATAATTAATTTAATCCCAGGTTTTGCTAACTACAGTAATACTGGTTAATTCCTGACATAGGTCCCAAGTCTGTCAGGTTATGAGCAACTAATTCTTTTCCACTATCTAGTAGAAACTGAGTGATTTTAATGAGAATCCAGTTCACTGAAGAACTCATCTGCAATGCAACACACCACTTTTGTAGATCCCCTGTTAAGTAGCATTTCTAATAAAAATTCACTTGGACAGCTTAACATTATGCCCAGAATGGAAAATGTGACAAACTGACTAGAATCATGTGGTTTTTATAAAGAGCCAAAGCAAATTCAGAACTGTTCAGAAAAGCTACATGCAACTCTTGCCTAGGAAAGAGACTCTTTGATTTGTGGATTTAATGTCTCTGTTTGCTTTTCTCCTCTAGAAGGGTGGTCCCACCTTTGACTCTCTGTGAAACTGGGGCACTCGTGCTTACTTTTCTTGTTTAAACAACACAGAGCCCACTAAACACTAAATTAGTCACGATGTTATTCAGCTTCTTTTTCAGGACTATTCTGCAGAGAAGTCTAGTTAACCTTCATAACTGAAATATCTCCATAACTGCAGAATAATTTAACTTGAAATGGGCCTCAAGAGGTCATCTGGCCCAACCAACACCAACCCCCCTGCTCAAAGAAGGGGTAGCTCTGACAAGTCCAAGTATTTAGAAAATTTTCAACATATAGCTTCCCCAGAAATGCCCACTTCTGACGTCTTACTCAAGGACAATGCTTTTACAGCATGACAATTTAAATACCTTTTAAACTTCCCAGGTACAGAACCACAAACACCATTCCTTCCAAATTTAGTTTAGCCATTTTCAGTGATGTTGTTGATCTTCTTCACTCAACTTGAAAATCTTATTTAAAATTCTAACTGAATACATTTAAATCCTTTCATAATAATCACTACCATCTTAGACAAGAATCTGTGCATTTCAGTTGTGGTTGCCTCAATCACTGTATTCCTTTTTATCTTTTCTGCATAACTTTCTCGTTTTTTGCTTTTTGTATCACTGCACATGTTACAAGCAAGTTCCTTTATTTCTATGATTTCCTCAACTAGCTACACATCAATTATTAGTTGAGAAAACAAAGCGGTAGGCTAATTCCTGCAGCTCAGAGAGGGTTTTGCTTCTCAGCCATTCATTTCCTGCCTCAGTCAATTCCATGCATTCCACGTCACTCTTGATCCTTCAACCAAAACTATTTTATCTTATCTGTTACTAATGTGCACAGTATCTACTCTAAATGCGCTCCATATTGACATTACCACAATTTCCATTCTTCTCCCCCTCCTATTTTCTCCTTCATAATGCATGTCGATTACAGTCAGGTAAGTTTGTTATCGTTCTTATTTCATACCTGTACCTTTTAATTATATGCACTTTGCTTACAAATCAAATTCTTCTTATGGTATTCATTGGTTTATGTCTGGATACAAGAGAAAATTATTTTACAACAGCTACAGTAGTATGAGATAAGCTCACCATCTGTAAAACTTTTATACAGAAAGTTTTTTGAGACTCTGAATTGCTTGGGGTAAAAATTATATTGTTTTAGGGTAGAGCATATGAATGACACAACTAATAACAGGAAAAAAAAAAAACCACAACTAATCAAATAGCACTTCAAACAAACATGTACAAACATTATTACAAAAAAAAAAAAAAGAAAAGCTTAGCTTAGCAATTTCCTGCTTTTTAAATTCATAGGAATTCTTGAAATATTTAATTGTCTCTCCATCTCACTGACTTCATTAACAAGAAATGCAAATGCATCAACCTTAATAAATTCATGCAAGTCACTTTTTTTCTTTCCTCTGAAAACAGTATGTTTTATAAGCTTACAAAAAAATCTTCCTGATTTTTGTATTAGTAGCAATACTAAAGGCACAAACATAGGCATAGGAGAGTGCCATTTTTATCTACATCTGTAAAACAAAAAGCTAGTCTTAAGATATCTGTTCAGATCTGGGAGACGACTGCCATTTCAGAAAGCATCAGCCCAACAGCCATATAAAAGTGTAACAGTTAATAATAGGGCATAGTTTAAAACCGTATTTTCTTTGCTATGTCACATGCTTCCTCATGCTAAAAACTCACAACCACCTGAAAACCACAATCTATTTCATTTTGTGCCAGTGAAATTTCTTTGTAGGGCCCACAGAAAACTTAAGCACTCTTGATTTCTAGAAACTTCCAGGCCATTGGTTTTATTTAATTTTCTAATTCATTTCAGGGATGCATTTTGCAGTGTAGCTCCACAGACATCAGCCCAACTGAGAGAGTGGTGAACTTCATTCACCAGCCGTTCTTCCAACAGAAGAAAACACACGCTGGAGCTTTGTGTGGGTTTAGAGGGAGAATCAACACAATTCTCAACAGCCAAAGGAGGAAGAGGTTTTGTTTTTCTTTGCTTTTATTTAAAACGCTTATCTCTGCAGTCACAGTTTGTTCTACTGCTTTTGTGTTTGCACCGAAGGACACTTGACAACCGTTGACACAGGTATCTGTTCAGATGCAAAGCAGTGCCATTTAAGTTAAGCAACATGAAGGTTTAGAGTCTGTATCGGTAACTTCATGATAAAAACATCTCTACCATGCTAGTAAGAACAGCCAAGGAAATTCAATCCCACTGTGCTGTTCCCGAGAACAGCTGTTCCAGAGGCAACCTTTTCCCCCATCCTGGTCCAGGATTTCCAGACTGATCTCCAGGCTCCATGAAGCCCACAGGCAGAGTAATGGTATTGTAAGCAAAACAAATTTTACTGTCACTCGCAAATCTACAGACCCTCGCTATTTTTTTTTAATTTAAAATTTAAAGCTTAAATTGGATTATTATAACCAAAAAAATGATTGTAAAATCCTTTTGACCACCTCACCCATCTTTCTGCTAGTACATTAGTGTATTCTATCTTAATACTCTCTGGAAGTGTTTTGGGGGTTTGTTTTTTGTTTGGTTGGGTTTTTTTGTTTCCTTTTTATTTTTCTGTTTCCTGTAGAGCATTCATTTAACTGGGGGGGGG
The DNA here is from genome assembly GCF_036013475.1 of Columba livia. NCBI lineage: Eukaryota > Metazoa > Chordata > Aves > Columbiformes > Columbidae > Columba > Columba livia. Next base: position 35,207,457 of record NC_088642.1, read on the forward strand.
ATCAGTCACCATCTTCAACAGTATTTTATATGCCACCTTCAGAAGGTGGAGAGTACACAGCTGATTCCCTGTACTAGATCCAAGATGAGACGGAAGCCCAGCCAAGAACTCTCCTTCTCCCCAGTGCATCCGGACAGTGTGCTTTCCAATGTGCTCGAGAGCATCGTCTGCTTGGTGTTTAATAACGGCAAAGCCTGATCTCAGATCAGAATGCTCATAATCAATTAGTGTTTGGGCAAAAAATCCAGGACTTCTAAGAGAACATTTCATTTTTGCTGATTTTTTTACTTTTTACACATTTTAATTCAATTAAACTTGGCAGGGATTTTGTGGGATAAACTAAAAGACACTTTTTTTTAGCCCAAAAGCTTTATTCTTGACATATTCCAAATGGTTTTACACTCAGTAAAGAAGCTAGTGTTCTCTTACCAAAAAGAATAAACAAGAAAACCCTGCATATTTTAATGGAAGTATAAGAATTAGATACAAATTATATAGAAACAGTGACTCCATCGAACTAAATTATTAAAAAACCCCTTTATTTCCACAAAGCCAAAGAATAATTTAATTTTTTCAAGCTCTGAGGTAACATGAGGATATTAACATATTTTGTATATGCACAATGGCACCTGATCCGGGCCTGTTGGCATAACAGCACATTACAGGATCTTTTTTCCAGTGGCAATAATAACCTGCAGTCCTCCACATATTTACACTCTCCCTACCCCTGAGGGTTTTTGTGAAAGAATTAAACACATGCCAATTCCACCTAACTCTAAAAATGGTAAGTGCTTATTTTTACATAAAGACACACACTAAAATAATAGTATTTTAGTTTAGAGCTGAAAAGCTCTTTTCACAGTGTTATAGGCTGACTAATGTTTGGTCCACAAGTCTTATTTATTTTAGTTAAAAAAAAAACAGGTTAATGCTGAAAGCACATGACTGAAGTGCCTTAGAAAACAGTGGGAAAACCAGATTTCTTTCTTTCTGTTGTCTGAAGCCACAGTGCTACAAAAGCCAGTAGTCTCTCAAGTTTGCAAGTTTGACCGTCTTGAAAATAGTCACATTAACGAAAACATATAAGTTACTTCCACAAATTCAAAGCTGGGTTATGTTGGATTGGAATGTTTTGAAAACAAACCATTCTACTGCAAAGAGGGGAAGAAATGGTCTAGAATGAGCCCCACAACCTAACGTCTTACTGCACTACACAATCAGCGAATCAGTGCTGCCTAAGTTACAGAACTGCACCTCTTATGCCCAGTGCTGGCAAATACATTTCATCAGTCTATCCATAAATAACAGATATATTAACTGCCTTCCTTGGGCTTAGATTTTTTTGGTTTGGTTTTGTTTTCTGTTTGTTTTGGCTTGGGGGGGGTGGTGTGTTTTGTGTGGTTTTGGTTTTGTTTGTTGTCTTTGTTTTGTTATATTCTTCATTTGCCTTACTAGTTCTACATATCTTTAAAGGATCTGCTGTTTGTCTGTGGCTCACCCTTGGATCGCATTCCCCCCGTTAAAGATGTGTCAAGGTCTTCTCTTCGAAAAGCAGTAGACACAACAACAAGCATACTCTGTCCTAAACGGGCATAGCAGGCCTCACTCTTCAAGTCAAGGATGGCTCCAAGTTCTTTGTGACTCCCTCAAGGGTACAGAAGCATATAATTGTGGTTTAAAATAATAATTTTAAAGCAACTCCACTAAAAAAAAAAAAAAAAATAAAGGAACTTCAAATTATGCTACACTTGACTTTTCAAGAGCTTTTCAGAATGACTTTTCAGATACCAGGTTGAAAAAAGCACCACGTCATGAGGCATAATGCTTCTCACAGTGCACCACTTCCCTGCATGTTAACCATCCCCAGCCTCACGCAAAAAGATCTCTACAGGTTCAACTCACCTTCAGTTAGCACTCAATGAACAACAATTCCTTGTTCCTCCATTGCTACTAATTGTCTTTACTGTTTCCACCTCCCCATTTTTGTTTCACGCACTCCTGCTCTGTGTCACACACACCATTCCCAGACATCACTGTGCCAGTTTACCCGAGCTACAGTACCCTTGGCACATCAACACGCTCCAACAGAGAAGCTCCTTAGCGTTGCACAGAAGCAACAATTAAAAAAAATACTAGTTACACGAACACAGCATTTGAAAATGTGGATTAGAACTTCTTAGACATAACACCAGCCTCAGGAATTCTGTCCGACTTTGACGGCAACTCTGCTGTTTGAAGTACTTCAAAGATACTTAGGAATCCATAGCCTTTCTTCGATAGGAGCACAGTGTGCTTGTTCCTATGAAGATGGGAAGACAGAACACTGGAACAGGCTGCCCAGGGAGGTTGTGGAGCCTCCTACTCTGGACACATTCAAAACCCGCCTGGACATATTTCTGCGTAACCTCATCTAGGTGTTCCTGCTCCAGCAGGGGGACTGGACTGGATGATCTTTAGAGGTCCCTTCCAATCCCTAACATTCTGTGATTCTGTGAAGAAGCAATGGGGATGTGAAGAGGCAAAGTGACCTAGAAATGACATGAAAAAACAGCTTAGGAATTCTGTTTCTCTGCTGTCGCGAGGATTTTCCTGAATCTACAGGCACCTTTCTTCCTGTTTCTAAACTGCATTTTCAAAGGAACCTTCTTCTCCTGAGTACTCTAAGATTTTCTAATAAAAGGCATTTCCTTTCCAGCAATGACTTCAGGTATTTGCAGGCAGCATTTGTAATTTGTTCTGGAACAATGACATGATTTGTTTTCAAGTGTGCATGGTTAGATTTTGAAATTCCATTATTTAGTATTCAGAATAGGAGAAGACGAAAGACAACAAATTTGAACTCCTCTGTGCAGTTAATGAATTCTGTACTCAGTTCCAGGCTGCAAAACCCTCCAAGACTACTAGGTATGACTGCATTTCTGGTGTGAAGTCACCGGTGGGCAGCCCCCCAAAGTATGGTGTGAGCTCTTCTCCAGAAAGTTTCAGCCTACCACTCTCCTATGCCAATGCAGTGGATAATACATTTCTCCACCTCATGAAGGAGACAAGTGCACCCTTCAGTGCTTAAGTACCTAAATAAAAGAAATACATGCCAACCAGAGCTGCCTACAAACCTGCTCCTTGACAAATTGTTTTGTTGTCAAATTCCCAATCTTCTAACAAGATTTATTCCCAAGCATAAGCATCTCCCAACTCCTCGTATGTGTTGATGTTGGAAAAGAGGATGGAAAAATAATCTATTATTTCCAGCCTTCTTTAAAACTCTGCTGTCTGCCTTATGCACCAGAGTCATCAAAAAAGCCTTGAATCAGGTTATTACTGAAAAAGTCAGTGCCTAATCCTGATGTTGTTGAGGAAGAAAAGCATTTACAAACATCACTTACAAAGCATTCTCGTAACATTCTGATTACATGCACAGCAGAAATTATCACTGAGAAAGCTATAAATTCACCAAGAAGGCATCACAGTGCCATTTTCTCTTCCATCTGACCCCCTGGCGTGGTTCCATCCCATGGGCTTGCTGGACAACTTAGTTACTATTACATATATGCAAGTTCAAAAATGTTGCTCAAGGGGTCAGAACAAGAAGTCACTTCTCCTTACATATAAATTTCAAGCTAGACAAGCAATTTTCATTAGCTTTGGCTCTATGTTTATTTTTGTACTGTCCTTCCACTACTACAAGGTTTCAGAATGTATTCTTAGTAACAGGATCTGTCTCGATGCGGAAGAAAAAGTATTTTCCTTTCCCCCTTGAAATCTCTTTCTATTACTGCCTTGCCAGTGAGTATGCATTCCTAGAAATATGTATTTGTTATTTCATTAGTAGGGATTTTATATAATCATACTGAACAAGATTTCCCTGGGGCTGTAGGCCATGTTGTGGATTGTGGTTTTCCTGTAAAAGAAGTGGAATTTTGTGTATTTTAGTCTCTGAAAAGGTCAGTTGTCATAACAGCTTTTAAAGTTTTCTAAATGTTCATAGAAAGCCAAGCGGCACAAATTTAGATGCCACACACTTCCAGACTCCTGTCATTTGTAAATAGGAAGCACAATGAGTGAAAATTGCCACCCTTGCATACAACTGAGGTGATGACCTACCCTCTTCCACCTGAAGCATGACTGGAAAGGGTGTCACAGCATTGTTACTGACACCTGTTCAATGTCAAATGCATAGCATTGATACTGTTTGACAGTATGTACTGTATATTTATCACCTCAAGCAGGACAGATGTTAGCAACACAGGAGATGCTTACTTTGTACTCTTTCAAGAGTATACATCTTACTTCCCCAGGAAGCCAGATTCGGCTATTTCATTAGTTTGCACATTTGAAAACAAACAAACAAACTAACTAAAACAAAACAAACAAACAAAAAAAAACCCACAAGACCAAACAGCAAAAGTAACAGGAAAGTAAGGCCAGACGTTCTGCAAAGCAGACAGAAAATACAGATCAATCCAATTGCTTTTAAATTCAAAAACATGCTATTAACCCAGCCTGGTAGGAAACTCATTATCATCAAGAGGATTACTTTTCCTTAACAGTACCGTTTTGTACCAAAACTCACAAAAAATGTGTTTAAGGAACTGATAGAGGAAAAGCAGAGCATAGGGGAGAATGAAAATTATGGTGAACACAAATGTGAACTGATTGCAAATGAAGAAGCACGGACTTCTTCTATACCACTCTGAGCAGACCTGGTGACATGCTTGTCACATAAAATACCTAATTAGTTTGTAACAGTCTAAGTAATACAGAGCCGCTGGCAAGTTATCAACCAAGAGGGTAACTGGATATCATTCTCCTCACCATAATGTTTTCTAAAGGTACATGAGATAAAAGTGAGGTGCAACCTGCAGGGTCCAGTTCTGGACTCCCCAGCTCAAGAAAAACAAGGAACTACTGGAGAGAATCCAGTGAAGTACTACAAAGATGATTAGTGGACCGGAGGATCTTTCTTATGAAGGAAGGCTGAGAGAGCTGGGTCTGTTCAGCATGGAGAAGGCTGAGAGAGGATCTTATCAATGGTGATAAATATTTAGGGATGGCTGTAAAGAGGATGGGACCAGACTCTTCTCCATGGTGCCCAGTGAAAGGATAAGGGGCAACAAGAACAAACCAAAACACAGGAAATTCCATCTGAATATGAGGACAATCTTCTTTACTTCGAGGGTGCCAGAGCCCTGGAACAGGCTGCCCAGAGAGGCTGTGGAGTCCCCTTTTCTGGAGACATCCAAAATCTACCTGGACGCATTCCTGTGCGATCTGCTCTGGGTGAACCTGCTTCAGCAGGTAGGTTGGACTAGATGATCTCCAGAGACCCCTTCCAACCTCATCCATTCTGGCTGGTCCTTGCCACCATTTTGCCCCCAGAAAGCCTCTTTAATCCATTTGGCCCATCTTCTTTTTTGCACTTCAGAAACTTAAAAAGGCAAAATCATACATGTTAAATGGTGTTTATTTTCACCTCTCCTCTCTATTAAAAATGACATCTTCCAGCACCTAAGGGCAGTGAAACACATTTTTAAAACCATGTAATTATACTCAGGCTTGCAAAGAAATGCTTACAAATATGCAACGGAGTTCTATAATTTTAAATATTAATTCCAGCCTGAACAAGACAGATTATTTTACAGAACTTAGTGTTAGGACTGCCTTAGAAATGTCCATGTCTTAACTGGATTTGACATTGAAGCTGCCCTTATTTTGCCAGGACATAGAGCATAACTATATTTGCAAGGAAAAACAATTAATATTCAGCCTAAATAGGCAAAAGAAAAAACTTTATAAATATAAGAACTTGAATAGCTGTGTCTACTGCAACTGAAGATCAAGTGATTTGATTCTGCAGAGAGAAAAAGACAAAACCAGAGATTGATTAAAATTACCCATCGTATGTGCACAAAGACATAACACGGCAAAAGTTATTTATGCAACATGACGCTCAGCAAGAAAACAAATACCTCAAATATAATGGTACTTCTAAAATTCATCAATTTTGCTCATAAAAACCTGCCCTACAGCAATAATTAAGCAAAATGGATTGCAAATACTACATTTTGCAAATCAGAAATTATCTATAGTGGACTTCTAGTCTACAAGATTTCTTATGAAGATAACAAGGACTTATCACAGGAGAAGAACGAGATCAAAGTGTCTGACTTGGGTTAAAATACGTCACCCTGCAGCTAGGCTTTTCAGGAGATGCACAGGGAATCAACATATATAAGACATTCACAGGCTGAGTGGCTACTCCTTGCCTCTTACACCCTCCTGCCCATCCTCCCTTCCTTTTGGAGTATCTTTCACATAATTTAAACAGCAACATAATATCACATTTTCCAAGATAATCCATCTACGTAACTTTTAAAGGTGAAAAATATACAACTCGGGACAAAACAATAAAGTACACCTTAGAAAGAAGTTCAATAAGTTTGTGTGGGTATGCTTTTTTGTGCACTTACAAAAGGCAGATGAAATATTGGGGAAAACAAGGAAACAGAACTCCTGCCTATACTCCTCAGTAGGTCAAGATCAATGACATCAGCATCATTATTTACTCTATGAAGAAAATTGAATAAAATTTATGCATATTACTAAAGAACTGCTTAGGCTGGACAGTAAGAACCCATTTCATTGGCATTTGTATTAGATTGTTTTTCTGTTCCTGTTTCTGAGTTCCATTTCAATCCATGCCGATCGCGGAGCCTGCTGAGCAGTGTTTCAGTAAACAGTACTGTTTAACACAGGAATGGAAGGCAGAAAGATTCCTCTATTTTCTGCCCACCCTGCCATAGCTGCAGAAGTAAAATGCAGTGGTAAGAAATTTTAACCAACTACAGTAAGCCTGGAAATAAATAGGAAATTATATAGACAACAGGTGGAGAACTGCAGTCAGCCTAAGCAGGTGTGGACATCATAGTGTTTCTCTTCTACAAGCCTGTTATCTAATCACCTTTTCTGTTTTGGTTTGGTTGTGGTTGTTTTTTGTTTGGTTGCTTGGTTTGGTTTTGGTTTTTTTGGGGGAGAGGGGTTGGTTTTGCTTGTTTGTTTTGTGGGGTTTTTTGTGGTTTTGTTTAAGCTTACAGCTTTGAACACCCCAGACTGTTCTTTCTGGATACCCCAAGCAAAGTCACTAACCTTTTTCAAGTGACTCCAAAATTGCATTTCTATGGTGCAGCTAGAAAAGTTAGAGGTATTTATAGGCAACTTCACAACTTCCATTAAAACACTGTAGACACATTTAGATCTTACTTTTAATTCCCTCTTTTTTATATTTTGCTTCTCTCTGGCTAAAGGTCTCCTCATATACACAGAGTGCCTCCAACACAGCATGCGCTACCAGAGGACAAGGCATGAAGAAGAGGACACCTCCTCCATTCCCACCCAAGAAGTGAACAGCAAAGCACAAACTGTTCCCAAGGTATCGCTATCGTAATGAAGAGCAAGGCAACTGCTTCTGAAATGTCAGTAAAAATGAAAAACGGGCAGTAATCATGATTGTAGAACACAATCCTAACTCTTCCAACGACCCCTACAGGGTATCCCTTACATGGAAACCAGCAACAGGAAAATAAAACACAGCTGGGTCTTAAAGATGTAAAGTATTTTGAAGTACAAGTCTACTGAGAAAAAGCACACAAATTTTTTTTTAAATTCCACATCTCTCAACAACTTTTTTCATTTAGAACCCCTAAAAGGAAAAATGAAAGATTAATAGATACCAAAACTTTCCACAAGTGTCCCCAGGTTGCAGCTGCTGAGCACTAACAAGTTCACCATTTTACAGATGGAAGAACTGAGAAGCTGAAGATGAAAAACTGAGCAGCACTACCAGTGGTACTCAGAAAATGCACAGACACATGTTTATAGGCAGTTCTGCACAGCTTCCCCAAGATCAAGGCTTTCATACATAAAAACTTAACCTCCTACTTTTACAAAGAACATATTCCAACTCGTCTCTGCTTGCTACTAATTGTCAAATAATGCAAGAGGCAGCCACTCCTACCTGATTTAAACACCAGAAAATACTACTGACTTGATATATCTAAAGGCCTTATGACCCTCTGAATTTTGACCTTCTAACATTCAGGACAGATTTTATGTATCTATAAATGGAAAAATTACCTGGTTTTAAACATCCACATTAGAAAGCTGCTGACTGAGAGATTATATGTTGTCTTCCTCTGCCCTCACCCCCAATCCTCAAAGGCAGCAGTCAACCTCATTGTAACAGAGAACACATGCAGAAGAGTTATGTTGGTAAGACTGAGCCTTGCTGTTAAAGTTCAACTTTTATGATCACACCCATTTCATCTCACCCACACTCATCTCACCCATTTCTTACTCTACCTTATCTTTCTACCTTAGAGCCAGGAAGAAACAGACATGGGTGAGATGCCAATTTTTAACACATTTGTGAAGGGACCCACAGAGCTTGTGGCCTAAGTAGAAGCGAGGGGATTGACACTGCCAGGAAGGACTGCAAAAGCATAGCAAAAGTACTGAAAAAAATGGGCTTATTTTCCATTGCTACACACAAATGAAGACAATGTTTCATTTGCAAAAACACTGCAGAGTTTGAGAAAAACAGGCAAGAAATTATATAGATGTCTGAGAATTTGCAATTAATCTCATGAATGTTTTTTATCTGAAAAGACTGAAGGACCAAGCCTACAAAACCAGTTTGAGGCAAACAGGAAATAAATTTTGTAAGAAAAAAGATCTTTGTGTTTTTCAAATGCCATCAGGGCCTCAAAGTTTAACTCTGCCTGGCAATGAAACAGGCTATCAAGTTTAAACTTAAAAATTTTCAGCTACTTTTCTGCTGTTTATTTAGACTGAAAATGGTAAAGTTTCACATTATGGACAATTTAATATACTTCTGTACCAAGCAAGAGTTTCAGTGCTAACTACAGGCTTGAGGTTGCCCAAGCCTGCAACCAACTATACGTGGCCAACTGGGGTAGTTTTCTTCTTAAATTCCGTAACACAAAGACAGATGGACAAAGCTGTTACGAGTGTTTTAGTGGGAACAGAGCATGTGCAGAGGCTGTAGCCAGTTACAGAGTTTGTAAATCAATGTCTAATAGATTGTATTCATAAATTGTGTATATAGCCAGCTGAAACACAAGCATCCTGTAAAGAGATCCCTGTAAAGAGATCCTGACTATAAGCTGGGTAATTAAATAATGTAAGATCACAAATGGAGACAGATAATTAACTATACCCTGCAGTACAATTGCCAAAGGTGAGCGCATACTCCTAGAGTCACACCATCTGGTAAATGGTTTCTAAGTAAAATGTCAAACTTACAGGACATGGTTTATTCTGCCATCTATTTCTACGTTTGTAAGAAAACAAGAGTCTTCTCAGCATCTTGAAATTCTGGACTGCACCTTTATTTTTTCCTCTAATTAAGTGGATTTAATCAGAGAAAACATATATGATAGATCAAAACCAGTCTAATGTAAGAACTGCTGTGCATTGCAAGTCCGGAATTTCTGGCTCTCATTGTTGACCAATGAAATTTCTGACGGCTTTCTGTAGCAATGTGACAACCTGGAAGCAAATTATAAATTTCAGGCTCATTTTTCTGAGGTGTTCCACACACTGAAGATGACGAGTCGTTCTTTACTACAGCTCCTACAAATATGAGGAATTTTCTCAATATTCTAAAACCTCCTCTCAGGGAAGTTTCTGCTTTCCTATCAGCAGCAATATTTACTAGATTTTACTTCTCAGAACAAAATTCGTTTCATAATGTACCTTGCCAAAAGCAGCAACCTTGTTTGTCTACAGAAATTCAGAAAGACCTTGAACCATGACTGTGTTGTCTGAGCTTATCCAGGCCTCCAACCACCTCTTCTAAATAAGAACGAAATAATAAGAGATAAATAAATAAAGAGATAAATAAATAAGAACAAAAAAAACCTTTTCTCTCAATCACATCCTTAAACCTTTTTGCATTCATTTAAGGCCTGTCCTACTTATTTTTGCAATTGCTAGAGACTTACAAATCTGCTTGATGAAAAGACTAAACTCTGTTCAAGGGTGTACATGTAAGGTTGTTTGTGTTCCGGGAAGGAAAAGCGTGATGTCCTCATTGGAAAAGAAATGGTTGAGAGGTAGCTGATGAAAGTGAGAAGCAATTCAAAATTGTTTAGTCTTTGCACCTCATCACAGTTCCTCCAGCATGTCTTTCAATTGTCCTCTTTTTTCGAGGCACTACAGATACAAATTACTCCTCTATTTAAAAACAAAAACACAACACACTGGCATCTAAATGCATCACCCCAAAAGCTGAGAACTGAGAAGGCAAATGAAGGGGGTACATCATGGTACCTCTCTGGCATAGGAACATAACACTAACATCCACCAACTCTTACTGTTACTCCAATTCAAATATGTGACTTATTTTCAGAGGGAAGCAAAGGGCTAAACTGAAGGGGCAGGGGAAGCACCACTATCTCCTTAAATATCTGTCTACGTGCAGGTCCTGCCTGCATGCCACACAGGCTGCACAGAATCTACAGCCTGAATCCAATTACTGATTCATCTAGCTCTGCTAGAAGAAAAGCTCTGTTTCTCATACACTCTGCTTTGCTGTTAAAGATGGGGAAAGTATTCACAATGGCAAACTCAGGAAGCAGAACGGCATGCTTACTGAAGTAAGCAGAGCAAAATCTCCAAGGTCTAGATTTGTTCACAGTCCAGAAATCTATAGAAACACTGTAAAAACTAGGAGGACAAATAAAGCAAACCATGTCCTGTTTTTTTTTAGCAAGTAAAAAATAATCATTTAAGATTTCCAGACTTATTTGCTCTGTAGAATGATGAATATGTATTACCATCTTAGTTTCTAATGAAGTCAGACCTAAGTTTGATTTTGAATGATGTGCTGCAGAAAAAAAAAAGTTTAAAATATTTCCATCGTTCTATTCCCCTTTCGAAGCACCTAGAAGTTACGGGAAATGAAATAAAAGGAAATAAATTAAAATTAGTATAGTTACATTTTAATACTATCTGTCTTCTGTCAGAAGTATTACATTGGGAGATTTAACAAAACAGCACATTTATCAGTTATTTTTTGTCTTGCATTTGCGGACAAAACCCTGTAACAAAATTCTTCAGATACATCTATAAAGAAGGAACAAAAACCCAAAGTATTGAATTATCACAAGGAATGCATACATAGCATTCACATCGAAAAATAAATAAATAAATAAGAGCTCCCTCAAGAAGCCCTTAGTGGGCAAGATAAAGAATACAATCGTAGATGAAATAAAGAGAGGGAAAGGCAAGAAAAGAGCAAAGCTTTCCACAGGAAAAACTGTAATTAGATAACTCAATCTAATGAAATCTGTGGAATGGATTTACAGAAAAAAATGGATTATTATCAAAAGACAACACTAGGCAAAAATAGTTTATTTATCCTAAAGATTTTCAAGAATAAATGTTAACTACAGATGCATAAAAATACACAATAATAATACCTATATTGTAATGTACCTTACAGGATCTTCCTAATGAAGAGGCATAGCAGAAACTCTTTAAGAATATACTCCTCCTCTGTGAAGATATTCAGTACCAGTGATGTGACATTTCTGAAGCCCTCAAACATTTTCTACAGTCTTTACTACATTTTTTTTTTTTATATGTGGCTTCTATGGTTATAGAAAATGATCACAGTTGCTTAGAAAGCTCTGGACTAGATGGTCTAAGGAATTACTACTGTTAACAGCGGGAAAGAATGTGCAAGTGTGTGTCTATGTGGATAACTATTAAATAAATTACTGAAGGAAACAGATATTAAATAAAGAGAGTACTTTTTGAGATCAAGCTTTGTTTGCAAATCAAAATCATAATTAGCAGATTGTTAATTTGTGCTCCCTCTACTGGTTAATTCACCCTATAGTCACAAAAATAATAATGCTCTGTAAAAAATTCCCAGGTTGTTGTGTTGCCACTCAACAGCCCCAAAAAAATCTGAAACCAAATAGCATTATTAAATACACAGCCAATATCTTACACATCAGTTCTAAATGTCACCTTAGCTCATTAAAATGTCAGCATGGAAGCAAAACAATCCTGCAGTTCAAAAATATGTTTCCTACAATACTAGCTTGGTTTGTGTGCCTAGTTCATAGAAATTCCACTTCCCTCAGATTTAGAAATGCAATTAAACATTTCAAATTCTGAATCACTATAAGAAACCACTGTTAATTGGATTTCTAATTGAAAGCTCCCTATTTTGTCCTCCTCATACACAACAGCATCAGTGACTGAGCTGTGGAGCAGCCCAGATGACAGGACGGCTGGGGCTGGAAGGCTGGGGCTGGCAGCCCCGCTCACCACAGGGTGACCCCGCGCTTCTGTCACGATGCTCAGGGGTTTGTCCCCTTGACTCCTGAGTATCTCCAAGGCTGGCACCTCTGTGACCTCTCCTGATAACTCATAAGCCTAATTAACTGCCCCCATGGTGAAAAACTTTAACATGGCATATGTGAAATATTTGTTGGATGCAAACCAAGCATAATTCGAAGTCTGAGTATAAGCAAATGAGAAAATTGTAATGAAACCCAGGAAAAAAAAAGACTTTACCAAAAATGATGTGATCTGATCCCAAATTACTACTAGTCAAAAGCAGCATATTTCCTGGGCAATGCAAATGTCACCAGCAGCTCGAATCACCTGAAAGAACCAAAGATCGCCTCACTTTTGAATTTTGATGGTATAATACCTATGGGACTCTGCATTTCATCTGAAGCTGACAAAATACACTCTATAAATATTTATATAGAATACAGCAGATCCTCTGACTCTTCTAATTTCATGAAGCACAAATAACATTCATATACCCACACATTTTCTGATTACCTCTCCCAGAGAGATAATTTAAATATTACTTTTAAATGTCAGCTTCTGACAATGAACTGTTTAAAAGATCTTTAAGTGAAGTGAGTTGTAGTAAACATTAATGTATTAGTACAATTTCTTTTAGTTCGAAAAAGTGGAAACAATGGCCAATTTCATTTACCTTGCTTGGTAAGGGGTTTTCTATTAACAGACATAAGATATGCGGATGAGCAAGACAAACTTCTATTATTACATACATATTAGAAATGTAAACATGTAACACCTCGCATAACATCTGACTTTTAGAATTTATTCTGAGTATTCTCAGAAGAGCAAAGAGGCAGTGTGACAAACAGCACTACTGCCCCCTAATGAAACAGCTCACAAAAGCTCCTCTGTAACAGCATTTCAGGTCTTTCCTGAAAAAATTCAAGCTAAATACATGAACCATAAGGAAACAAAACAAAAAGTTTTATAAGAAATGAAGACAATCATTAAGAACATACATGCTAAATTCATGACAGACCTCTGTGCAAAAGGCACACACATTCGGGGAAGGAAAAAGAGAAGTATGTAGTATCTAGGATTTTCAGATGACTTAATACAAAAAGATCATGCAAAATACAGAATAAAAATTATGCTCCAACACTTTTGTCAATATATAAGCAGATATTAGCCAATCCTAAACCTATTCTATACTAGATGTAATAAATTCAGAAAAAAACCCTGTCATTATCTTCACACCAACCCAGGGTTTTAAATGTTAGTGTCTGTTGTGTGAGAATATCAGTATGTTTTTCTTGTAGCACTGTTCTAGCTAAAAGCTAGTTGTAAATCTATTCTAGGCTTGTAATTATTGCAAAATAATTCTGATCTTGGTATCTAATTATACCAACAAAAAGAAACAGAGATAAAAATATTCTAAAAATCTACTTGCTGAATTCTATTTGTAAACGAAAGACACAAATTTTCTGTGTCATGTGAAAGTGACTTTTTTTTTTTCCCCTAATTTTTTAAAAATTGTTTTTCCACAGAACTGAATCTGTATGCAGTGCTGCCCAATGCAGCTTGGACATAAAATATTGTCTAGTTCCTCTATTTGCATTACAAAAATACAGATTGCAGTGCACTGCTGAAAAAAATACAACTACCACAGGTCCTGGTGAGAAGCATAAACCTACGCTTTTCTATTTTACTATAAATTAGAAAATCCACACACATTAGTAAAATTACTGTGATTTAAATGCAATACTGAAGCAGAAGTGAATTCTGATTTTTCCCCTCAAGTCTTTTATACCAACTTTTTCATAGATGAATATTCTGACAGACACCACAGAAGTAAAGACTCCAATTTCTATTAGCAAGATAAGGTAAAAAGTAATTCATGTGTTTAATTTAAAACATGCTAGCTAACAGAGGACACAGATTTTATGGATAAAAAATTATGCTTATTGAACATAATGGAACTTAAGACTTTACCACAAAACCTCCAAATATTTGCTTTCTGTGGCCTCACATACTATGCCATCATTCATATAAATACATCATTAGCACAGACGGTTTACAAGTGATCAGTAATATCTTACACAACTACACATGGCAGAAGGCTGCAAGCTACTAGGCATTAAAAGTATAAGTACGAATCACATGCTATGTGAACGAAATTAATTATCTACAAAGATATTTTAGAGACCTAAAATAACCATATTCCATGATATTTCTGTTACGTTACGGCCCAAAGAGGTGGTAACACAGCTCTCAGTCTACCTAATAGATATGCTATTACATCAGTACGTCACATTTCTAAGTGATTACTACAATTTCATTAAACATAGAAATGATAACTCTGGCAAGACAAGCAACTACCAACAGTTCCAACTTGTGCCTCCAAACTTTGAGCATAAGGCCATCACCACAACTCATTCCAACTCTGCCAGGTATGTATTTCTTACCTTTGAATCTTCATTGCTCATTCCCAGCTCTAGCACCGCTTGTGGAGACTTCAGCTTTGCTTGCATGGACTCTGCCATTTGAAGATTAAGCTGCCATCCAATTGTTTCAAGCTATAAAACACAAATTTACATTACAATCAGATGGTACAGAAGCTCTCAGGTCAGCTTTCAATATTGTGAATGGTCTGTGTCAGTGAACGCAATGTTAGGCTATACAAAGGTTAAGCATTTTTATACAATGCACATTCTGCAAATTCTCCTGGACTTCAAGACAGATTTGCTTCTCTCTCGCCTGTGACCACGCGAAATAAAGCAACCTCATGTGCCTCAGATCTGCTCGAACCAAACAAAAAAAACACAACTAAGGATCCAAACTCCTTGTGGGAAGCATACCAGAAAAGTTGTGGATTCAGTTTTATTTCATATTTATTTTTATTTTAGGAAAAAAAAAAAAATTACCCATAAATGGTAAAGCACCTCCAGCTAAAAATGGCAATTTCTTAATCAACAGGTCTACTCATGTGTGTTCTACCATATACAGACGTTAATGAGAAAAATAATTCAGTGCTGCTTTTTAAATTGTTACTACTGAAAAACCAAAAACCACTTAAGCATGTGAGCAACAGAATTTTTAATCAAAAGATACACAAAAATACATCTCAAATTGCTTTTTAATCATTAATCTAAAATTATATTCAAGCATTATCAAACTATACCTCACACATTAATGAAGTACACAAGAACAGAACTACAAGTCTCTCATGAAATAACCTGGCCTTCCTGACTAAAGGAAAGTAGAAATATGAATCTTAACATCTGGCAAGAAATATGAATCTTAACATCTGCTAGTAAATACTGTGGCTGTCTTGTTAGAAGTGAAAGTGTACCACATCTCGTTTAACTTCCTACCAGTCCAACAATTCAGCAGAGAACCCAACACATGCCCTGCCTCCTACAGTGACAGTAACCTCTAGATGAAAGCCAGAATAGAAACTGAGTGGCAGAAATGTCTTCCATGGGCACAACTCAAAGACTGAGCTTCCAAAATTCATTGCAGCTATACCATTTACATTTACGCATTAATGTACACTAAATTGCATTTTTTGTGTGTATTGCATCGATATTATACCAATCACGTAACAAACACTGAACGCTGTATGACTAAGCGTACCGAAAGGAAAATTACATATCATGACCTGTTAATCAACACTGCCAGTCCAAGATGGTTAGGGAGGTCAGACAAGGCTAAACAAAGTTAAAGGAAAGACAGAGACAGTCTCAGATTGACCATGTGGACAGCTATAGGAACAAGGCAGTAGGAGGAACCTTGGCAAGTCAGCCTGCAGCCTCTTAGCCGCTCTGCAATAAATGCCCCTACTCAGGCTTCATTCTGTAGTAAAAATAAGGAAGTTTACACAGTAATCAAATCGATGAAAGCATCCATGCAACACAAACAGACAGAGCTAAAATGCTGTAAATCTGGTCTAGCTCATTATGTAGTAGGTGTAGCTCTAGTAAGAGTATGCCCACAGCCTACGTACTACAGATGCTTTAAAAGACAAGTTTTATTCATTCTGAAAGCAGAGTAAATCTCAATCACAATTCTCTAGTTTGATTATATGTAGGTTGATAAAAATAACAGGGCATTGACTATCCCACCCAAAAGTACAGGACAATCCAAAGCAGATCCTGTGTATCTGCTCAAGTCAATCACACTGATGGACAAGTCTGCCAAGCCTGTGTGCTGTCAGTTATCTGGAATCTTCCAGAAAATTATACCACAATGACAGAGCTGGACAACATTTTTCTCTCCACAAACTTCAATGAAATTAAATAAAGAAATTACCTCTCTTTCTCTCAGGAGCATCTTGCCTTATTCTAGGTTTTAGATCAAGAAAGAAGTTATGTTCAGCTAAAGAACCCTATCGAAATAGATAATCGTCAACAGAGAACGACCCAAATGCTGACTCACGGGCTAGTGGTGGGAGCAGCCCGAAGCAGGAGACAGGTAACAGTACCACCTACTTTGATAGAACAGCTAACCACTCTGGTCAAAAACAGATAGTGAGCAAGATCTGCAATGTGATGGCTCTTCATACTGTAGTCACTAAGGCTTAAGCCCCACACGCCTCAATTTAGAAAAGCCTTTCTATCAGTTACTTATACTGTTTATTATGGTAGTATGGAAACCAAGCCTTAGCTAGCCAAGCTAGCAGCTTATCCAGGATTATAAAACAATGCCACTAGAGACAAGAACAATATCCTAGGAAGCCTGACTTTTTAAGACTTTCCTAAAGCCGTTAAACAGTGACTGTATATAGCATAAAAAACAAACCATCGAAAGTAAAGAAATACAAATTTATGTCTGCTATTTCAATTTTAATATACATCAATCCAGGAATATTGTAGAGGGCTCAGAACAAATACAATGCATGTGGCAGCACACTGGCCTGAGTTTATCGCTGAATGACAGTCATAATTCTTTTTTCTATACTGCTTTACCTTAAAATTACTTTCTTTTCCTGTCCGATTCATGTGTTTTTCCTGTTTTAAATATAGCCATATGAGAACAATATTTGATTAATAAACAGTATGCTGCCTAAGACTTCAAAATGGTCTATTTATTTTCTTGAAAGAAAAATGTAACATGTATTTGGCTATGGTCATGTTTACTCAGAAGACATTCAACATCCTGAAATACCAATTAACCTTTTGAGAGTGGTGACATGTTTCTGCATGGCATTTCTGTCAAGGCACAGTATTTGGTAGCCACAAAGTGACACATATTTTAGGACCATTGTTTTTTCAAAAATGAAAGGGCTACAAAATTATTTTCACTTCTGATATAAAACTTGTTACAGAAAACAGAACATTGGGAGAGACTATATGATGCCAGAATCTGCAATACATTACTTGAAAAGCATTTACTGAGGGGGGCAGGGAAGTAGTTCTCTGTAACTAGCACGAAAATAAAGCCATGTTTTTAGTTACTGTAGACCTTTACCTACTTTTTACAATTTCTTATCAGCAGTTTAGACATGTGCAAGCTACCTTGTCACTGCAACAACCACCGTTGTTGAAAATGTTCTATTTAGCACTGTAAGTTCTCACTGTTATCTCCAGCACTTATTTAACCTCAGGGTTATGTTTAGAAAACAAAAAACAGGTGCAAGCTGGAAAACAATGAAAGGAAGAAACATAGATACTAAATAAAAGCAATAGTAAGCACTATTAAAATGCTTCAGATCTGCTGCAGGAAACCTATGGCAAATGATTCCAGACAGCAAAGATATGAGGAAGCTTTTGACAGCCCCTGTAATCCTCAGTTCCCACGTCCACTTTGTTCCACTCAGGCTTCTGAAGAAGACACCATGGCAGCCATGACTAATAAGCATGCAAGAACCAACACACTTTTCCCTTCCAGCACTCACACAGTACCCGCTGCAGAAACGATAAAGTGTTGTAGCTGCCACACCAGCCCTGCACCCCCTACAAATGTAGGGCCACCCATGCTTGTGCCAGATCCACACTAAGGAGCTGCCAGGTTGCCTAATACAAGAGGATCTTATGCTTCATCTATAGATCACTAACACCCTATACAAGTAAATAAACGTATAATCTCTGGTCAATTTATGATGATGTCTATGATACCCACAGTCATTTTCCTCCAGTGGAAAACACAGGAGCTTCCAACTCTTGCCCACTGTCCTGTCTGCCAGAGTACTTCCCATATTAAATAGTAGAGTGTAGTATTTTACATATTAGGACAGGATCATGAGCAATCTAACACAACTATGGTAAAACACCTTGGTGAAAGTCACCCTCTGCAAAAATTCCATGCACCCTAAATGTCATGTCAGCTTTCACAGCTTTTCTGATATGAACTTTAAGCACAATCTCCAACCAAATAAAGGACTTCACCAGCCAAAATTAACATTCACAGAATCCACTACTTCCCTCATCACTTACAGCCCATTATGTTTTTACATACTATTGTCTCTTCCTCCTGTTATTTTCACTACAGTCCCTAGCTTTCACTTTTGACTGCCTATAAACATTACTACAAATTAAAACAAAACTGAGAAGAAATTCAATAAATCAGATAAATATGACAAGTTCCTATATTAGTTGTCAAAAAAAATCAAAATAATTTTCCTTTCTCAACTATGTAAAGGTATTTATCTTATACCCTTTAATGAGAAATCAAATAAATGTTCTCTGGCAGAGATATTTAGGCTAAAAACGTCAGGGAAGAAACAGGTTTATTAAATTCAAAAATGAAAGACTACAGCTTTGAGAGTGAATGCAGGCAGACTGGACATCCAGAACAGGCAGGTTGTAGGACTCCAACCTGAAGGACTAAGAACAGAGCCAAAGTGACTGAGAAACTCACACTGAAAAAAATACGTTGGCAAAGACTTTAATTTGAGAAAATAAAATAACGTGGGAATATTGGGAAAAAGGGGAAAAATGAAACCGTAAACAATTTCAGAAAACACATGAGCACCTAAAATGTCTTCCCTAACTCTTCCATCTTCAGCTGTTCAAAACTTCTAGAGCAGAGTCCAGTATTTCTAAGAGAGGAGAGGCAAAAAGGGGTTTAAACGCTCAGTCAGTACCAGAGCAGGGAAAGGGGATATTTTCTTATTTTGGACTGAGATCACATCTCCTGTCTGTCTCTACATCCATGAAGACTGGAAGCTTGTTTTAATTTTAAATGGAAAACTGGAATTTTCATATAAATCACTTGCTTCTAGAAGACTAAACTTTCAGAAGGTCATCTAACATCATAAAGAATCATTACATGAACTATAGAAAAATCGGTATTATTGCCCTCAGAACTCACTGATGTAACACAAACAGCCTACTTCTTACCACAATGCAAGCAGGATGACACAATACCATGCAAACCACTATTTCTCCTCCACAGGTAACCCATGATTTGGTACCGATTTGTCCCTTAGAAAGTGCTGTAAGCATTGACCTCAGAGAAAGTGAGAGTAACGATTAGTAAACAAAGCACTGAGCCTGCAGTATGGAAATACTGCTTAGACACATAAAATCAACATGACTGAGGTTTTTATAACCGACAGAGATTTAGACAGTTACAGAAAAGCTGATCATTTTATAGCTCAAATGTAACATATTATGAAGATCTAATTATTTCAATCAGACTCTTGAACTCCATTCTCTTGGCAAGATTTGCAGCTTTGAGAACACCTATCTTTCCCTAAATAGAATAAAATATTATGTACTTCACTTCTGTGTAACACTAAAACATGAAATCATAATCTTCAGCTAATGAGAGAATAATTACATTGTGTTATATTCAGAACACATACACAATTCAGAACACGTGCACAAATGCAATTAATCAGCATTATAGGTTAAATATAATTTAACAAGCCACTATAAATAAACTGGCTTCAGCAAAGATTGTCAGGATCCTGGCATTTCCATTATTAGCCTCTCAGACAAACGAGCGTATGCATTTCTACAGGGAGAGCGAAATGCCGATTAGCATTTAGCAAATAGCAAGAAATTTCAAAATTAGAATTTCACCTTAAAGTCTAAGATGTGAAAAAAAAAACCAGCCCTCTAGGCTGAACTCTTGTTAACAAGTCTGATGGGCAGAGGACGCAGAAGCAATTCTAAATTAGCAGCACTGTTCAGTATTCTGTGTTTATGGGTAAAAAAAAGCTTATGAAAGCCCTGGATGGGAAAGGAACACACAGCTTAAGCAAACTAGCATGTGCAATTTTTGAAGTCTACTGCTATTACAAAAAATGTTTTGAGTATTGCCAAAAGGTATCTGGTAAAAAAAGTGGTAATATTATCGCTACATTTGGTAATGTTTAAAAATCAACTATATAATAATTTTTCAACTGTATTATTTCAGTTGGGTATTTTTCCCATCATCAATGGGTTATGTTTTAGTTTGTCTTTTTGCACTTTTTTTTTTTTAAAGCAACAAAACCTCCTAATAACATGTACCTTTTTAGAGAGCAAAAGGTTTTCATTACCCTGAAGTTGCTAAGGGGCTGTTGAAGCTTTCCAACATGAGGGATGAGAATTTTAAAGCAAACGGAGCCTGTGGCCCATAGTCAGAATGACAAGCCAGCAAGAGTAACCTTTAGAGTAACTATGTCACATGCTGCAAAAATTGAGAAGAAGAACGTGTACTAAGGAAATTACGGTATGATACTAAATCTTACTCATCTAGTTCATAATGTACTCATCAGTTCAGTTGAATGGGCCTCTAGTGACAAGACTAACTTGAGCACAGTTGAAAATAAGTCTTAACATCCCTCCTGAAAATTCAAACCTTGGCACAAAACTGGGTGCTTCTAATAGTGTAACCTCTTGCGATATTGGTGGTGCTGAAGGACTTGGTTAATAGAGACATACCTGTTCTTGGTTGCCGGCAGCTTCGTATGGCACAGAATGCAGGTTTAGCCTTGCACAGCTGAAAAACAACATCCAAGTCTCCTGACTTCGAGTCAGTACTCAAAGAGGCACTTCAGGGTAGTTTAATACAGTTACTGGTGGTTCATATAGTTACTGTCCTTCACAGGCAGTCTGATGGCTTTGAGGACAGGCTGAAGCACTGTAATTGACTTCATTTTTGTGAGGTTTTTAAAAACTGCAATAGAAATTGCATGCCAAAAAGAACTTCTTACTGACTTAATCTTTACCAATACCATAGAAAATGGTTTTCTGTTAGGCAGAAGCCTATTTCAGATAGTAGGCTATTTCAGATAGTAGGATGGTTACAATAATACAGAAATTAGATTCATGTGCCACTGGTATGTGGACCCACCCATTTGATTTTCAAGTACTTCAATCCTTAATTTGAGAGGCCATTCAGTTCAAAATTATATGGTATTTGGGATAACTCAAAATGTTCCTGTACATGGGATTATGTATTTCACATCCTAAAAAAACAACCAACCAACCAACCACAACAACACACCAACATGCTTGTTTCTTTAACGCTTTTTCTGAAAAAAATAATAACAATATGAAAGTGTAATGGCACTATTTTTCAGACTTACAGTCTCCTCATCTACTTCTACCACATGCTGTGTATCTCTTAAGAGCACTGTATCTGTTCACACACAGCAACTGCTCTTCAAAGCAAGTTCAGCTTCACTACATCCATGTTGGAGTGCTCATCTAGTTAAAAGCCTACTTTAACTCACAGTCTAAAGTAAATAATGGTAACTTAAGATTCCAAAGCCTAAACTTCTACTACTATAGCGTTAAGAGTAAGTAACTAACACTACACCAGAGTGCATAATAGGGGGATGAAAACACAGCTTTCAGTCCATTCTTGAGGAAGTAGATTTATGATAGCTGAAGAAATAAGGTTGAAGAACTACCCCTGAGTAGCACCAGTGTAAGCGAAAGTATTATATACTTTAAAGACAGAGCCTGACAAATTCAGGAAGTGCACTGTATCATGTGTCTGCTTGCAGTAATGGGGAAAGTGAACAACTCAATGCCTCTGGCTACATGAACCTTAGAAAGGAACCCGTCCTGACTCCAAAGGCAACTACAGAAACAGAAAAATTAAATCCTGTTTTAACAAATGAAATCAGAATTCTCTCTTTTTAACTCAGACGCCAACTCATTTCAGCTATTTTTCCCTCTAATTTGAGAGGAACAGTCCAACCTTAAAGATAAAAACATTTCCTGAAACAATCTGAAAGACTTATTTATGTAATTTAAGGTGTCCATAGTATTACTCTCACCGAAGCTGTTACGAACAATTAATTGAGACACAATAGGATATGAAAGACATCTTCAGCAAATCTTTTTCTCATATTATTACAATACCATATATCACACTGACAAAAACCACTTAAGAATGCATTCCAACTAAAAAAAAGGAAATAAATAATTTTTTTGGTGCAGATCTTTCACTTAAAATACACATATATCAGCTGTTCTAACCAAATAACCTAGAGGAAAATTACTATGGCTATCCCTTCACCCAATTTAATTCTTGAAAGAGTAACTCCCATAGCTCCTCCACTGAAGATCAAGTACTCCTCATTTCATTGTAGAAAAAGAAAGTCAGAATACTCCTGTTTTAAACTTTGGGGGTCCTCTCCCCACTGCTTTCAACAATAAAATTAGACAAAATGTACTAAGTCATATTTACACAAATTACTAACTTTAATTTAAAGAAAGTACTGCAACACAGATGTATAGTTTTAATTAATTAACTATCAGTTTTGTATGGATGGGAGAGGACTAAGGGAGTGTTACATGTTAGGAAAAGCACTGGTATACAAAACACTACTCTAACTTCAGACCTGTGCAATCACACCAACATAAAACTGTAGCAAACCTTTAAGTCTGCTCTCTACAATTTACAGCCTAGGATGCCAATTCTGCTCTCTGTCAGCACACTTAGCATTGAAGAATCGAAACTCCAAATTACATATGAAAATGTCAATTTTGCCTGCTGTGATGATGAAAATAATTTAGGTAAGAGGCCAACAGAAAGATGACAAAACATGTCTGACTGTGAACTCCTTCAAAAACACTCTCTGTCTGCTTAACAAAAGAATGTTAGTGCAGAGGAGACACCAGCAGGATGAAGGTAAAACTGTACTTAATATAGCAAACAAATATTAAAACAGAATAAAAGGTGCACATTTGTAAGAGGAAGGCAGTGCATGAAAGGCATAATTTGCCAATCATCACAGGCAGGGTCTTCATCACAGAAATATTCTGTAATCGGGAAGAGAGTGTTTCCTTTAAGATAAATCCCAGATCAAACATCAGTTTCCTACGGATGGGAAACTCCAGCACTAGGGGCAGGGGAGATGGCTGCATGAACACACTGACTTCCATTCTTATTGTTGCTACTGGCTTCAGTTGTACTAAGCTGCCCTGGATGTCTTTGAAGGAAGTTCTGGATGTTGCAGCTCCTTTTCAACAGGCCTCACCTAACAACTGCTCCATGGGCTAGGAATTCTGCAGTGAAACAGGTGGATTTTCACATCAGCTGCATAAATTTTCTGACTACAGTCCTCTATCGCATTTTGAATAGTAATGGAAAAACTTGACGGTATACATTATTTCAAAATCTTTCCCACTACTGTACAAAAAATATTCAACTTCAACACAATTCAGTATCCCCGTTTTATTTTAAATGGATTACTAAGGCATTTTGTGTTTTCAGTGAAAGCAGTCTTAATGGCAGATTTAAAATCTGTAAGACTCAATTTTTATCCAGAGATACGAGTCACAAATTGAATGACCAGGCAAATCTTACAAACTAAACCCAAGACTCGGAGCAGTCACCACAAAAATGGTACATAACTATCAACGAAGCCTTACATACATCCACCCATCTGTAAAACAAAGTCAAGATAATAGTTTTTTTGGTTTTTTTGTTTTTTTAAAAGGGAAGAAAGTCTGTACTTAAAGGCAGTCATAACACATATTCACAGCCAAGTTAGGCAGAGGTCGCAAAGGCAACTACAGTGCCTCTTGCTAAATTTTAAGACCAGAGTTTGCAACCTTAATGATAGTTTTGCAATTTCTCTTAGTCAAGGAGTTGTAACAAAAAAAAAAATAAAAAAGAATCACTGGATGGATCTTACCTATCTAGTCACAATACTAGAATGCAATGTCAAATCCAGACCTGCCTTAATCTTGCAGATATTGAAAGACGATCAGCAAACAAACAAAACAAAGCAAAAAGGAAAGCGGCTCTAATGTTTTTCACCAGCAGACAAGAATAATATTCTAGGGTCTGAAGTAGTGTCACGTGCTATGATTGTATCTTGATTAGACACAGTGATAATTGTAACATAAGGGCAAGGAAAGTGTTGGATTGGGTCAGGCAGATGGACAGTGAATTTACAGAATCCTGTAAAAAGACTGATCAATTCCCAAAGAAAAAATTCTGAAAGTTTTAAAAACAAAAAGGAACTGTTTATGTGGTTTTATATGTTAGCCTCAAAAGAAGGTACTGTAAGACCAATAGACCGCTGACAGGCCGGGCCAAAGATACACCCGAGTGGTTAAAGCAAGTGAATGGGATAGAGAGATACTGACGAGAGCCACAGGCCATGAGCTATGTTTGCTCTGCAGCTCTCAGATCCCTCACCACACCTTTCCCTAATGATACCAGTAACTTTAAGAGGCAGAAAGAAAATAAAATGAAGAAAAATATGTGTTTTACCTTCATAAGCTGGGAGTTTCATCTTGTAATTAATGTTAGAAAAAGCAAGAAGAGCAAGCCAAAAAGCCACTACCTCGGTTACCTCTCAGAGAGGACTTAAATATTAAGAGCATATTAAAAATAGAGACTCAGACTTAACTCTAAAAGGAAAACCTGCACAAGTTATGCACCCAAAGCCATCTTACTTGGTGAATATTTAAGATGAGCTAGCTTCTTCATCCAAGACTGGCTCTCTCCTGGAGAGGTAATTTCCTCTGACTTCCCTTTTCCTCTGCAAGGATAAAGTCCTATTTCTCTTCAGCAAACCTTACTTAGCATATATGCCAGGAAAAAGCTATTTTCAGACTTCTTTGTTCAATATTCAAAACAGAACCCCTCACATCTTTAATCTTTGCATTTAAAAAGGGAAAAGACACACACCAAGAAGTACCAGTGTACTTCAAAAGGGAGGAAACAAAAGAAATAATATGACATGAAATTGGTAGAGCAAGACTAGTGCTAAGAAGCAACAACTTCAAAAGACTTTTCCCTAATTGAAGTTACTGCAGGTTTTCATCTTTACATGTATTTTAACTGATAAGCAGCTAGCTTGAAAGCAAACAGAAAGGAACTATATGACAAACATTAGAAACAGCATTCAAATTTCCACAACCCTAGTATTTAGGGATTCACTTTGTGCAAAAGCAAAAAGTGGTGCTGTGCTCTGTCTCTGGGAAATTTGTGGGCACAGAGCTGTGTAAAAATATGCACCAGTCTATGAGCACTTATATGGAAAAGTCAGAGCTGACTGGCTCTTTTATATAGCAGAGAATATATAGCAAGATCCAACTGTGGGAAGATGAAGACAGACAGATTTTAATTAGAGATAAGGCACACATTTTTAAAACCATAAAAAATAACCCAGAAATTACCTGTCATTTCATGCCTTGAAATTACAGCCAGGCTCCCATTTCAAAAGCTTTTTTACACATGGAAGAAAAAATGGCAGTTTGTATTACAGAGGAAGTTACACAAGATAAGCACAGTACTCCTTTATAGCCTTAAAATATGCTATTTTGCATGTAGGAACAGAACACATGTTTTAGATGTTTTTAATGTACCTTCTTCCAACCTTTATCATTTACACTTTCTTGGTAGAAGACTGAAGAGCATAAGAAGGATAGGAAGACACTCATTTAGAAAAATCTTAAAGAAGTAATACCTAGAATTGCAAACAATTAAAATACTAACAAAGCAGGATGAGTGGAAGATTAAACAGATTCAGTCGTGCTGTAGCTGACTATGAAAATCAATCTTAGTAGGTATAAAACTGGGTCTTTACTACATCTTTCATCATTTGCGTTCTCTTTGCCACTGTATGTGATGGCATCATATAACACAAGCTGGTTCACAATTCATTGTGACAATGCCTACAGGTACAACATCATCTTTGTGACCTCTGTTTGTCACTGTAACAATGACTAGTGGATTAGACACTAACGAGAAACAGAAAGATTCTTCCTTTGAGCTGTATCCCTCCTTATTTTGCATTTCTTCTGACATCAGAAAGAATTTTTCCCCCATGACACATACATTGCACACCAAATTGCTTCTTTTCTATCCTAAGCACCACAAGATGTTATGTGTTTCAGAGTATTTCTGTAGATTTGCCAGCATTTAGCAGAGAGAATTTAGCATATTCACATTACATATACACCCCTTAGCAAGAAGTCCAGTTTCTGAGAAAACTGCTTTCAGCATTTCTCCCATATGGCTTCAAACAGGCAGTCAAGATACAGAATTGACAGCTCTTTCAAGAATTTTAGGTATGTAATTTCACTAGTTGCATTCCCACGCATCATTATATTAAGTAAAGCTGTCTGAAGGCTATAAAAAACTTCTCCTGCTTGGCAACTTAGGACTCTTATATTTATTATATACATTTTAAAGATATCTTGAATAGTTTTCCAAACCAAGAAAGCTATGAGGCATTTAGCTTGACCTGCCTTTTTAAAACAAATAGACACAGACTACAAAGACAGATGCAGAAAACATCATCTAGGGGGAGCAGGAGGAGGAGAAAAGCAACATAACTGATGAAAAATTGCCACAAGAATTCCAAGTGAACCCTACTAAAAAGCTAGCTCTTCTTTGCGGAGAGGAAAAAATACACTTTAATCTGATCGATATGTGTCCTGATTTCTAAACTGATACATTACCAAGCAAAGACTTAAAAACTGGACAAGACTGATATTTCAGATTGACTATTATCATTGTCCTATATTTCTAGAGGCCAAATTAAGAATGTATTCAAAGAAAAATCTGATAGAAATCCCATCATTCTAATTGACTAGGATTGTATTATACAGCAGAAATAATATCATAAAGGGACTGCCATACGAATAAAGATTCAAAGAACCAATTAATGCAACAGGAGAATATACATCATTAATAACCTTGTGCAGCTGAAGACTGCCTCTAGTTTAGTGGAGAAAAATGAAAATATGAAGTGAGCAAATAAATGCTATTAAACAATACAGCTTCAGTCTAACTATAGTTTTTATTAATTTCTCAAGATGATAATGTCCTATCAATTAAGCAGTCTGCAACAAAAAAATTTCAAATGCCTATGTTCAAAAAAGAACACTTTTTTCTCTAACAATTAGAAGTAGTGTTCAATATGCCATAGAGAACTCCACCTAATCAGTATTCTGGGAAATACTTATTCTGTTGCACTAACAAACTCAGTTTGGCTTGGCACCCCAATGAAGCTATCAGCCAGCTCATAACCACCTACATCTTTTGCACAGAACTAAGAGACCCAGAGCCCAGAAAACTAGTTTTTACCAAGTTGTACCTTGCAGGTGAGAAAATAATCTGGTTTAAGAGAAACAACATGTCAATACAAGCAAAATATCTATAAGAAATTACTTCTTATAGCAACTAGTGGTCTAGACTCCAAATCCGAGCACTGCTGCAAGCCAAAAGATGCAGTGGCCTACTCTCTTGAAAACAGTGATGAGACAAATTAATTAGTACTAATTTTGTCTGTAACTTGGTCAGTCTTCAGTTCTTCCTTAAATTTGCCCAAAGGCTCCAATGATTGTGTGATGTGCAAACCATACCTCTAAATTAAAAACTGTCAACCATTGTACATTGCCTTGAAAGAGAAATGAAAGATTAGTGCCTGGTTCTCCTTGTGTACACTACCTAAAGCAGACTTAGTGGCAGCATTTCAATACTTCCACAATACACAACTTGTAAGCCCCATATGCCGGGAGAGACTCAAATTTATTTTGCCACTTGGGTTTTAGTAAAACACTTAAAAAATGAAGATAAAATTCCAATTAGATCTTTCTTAATTACATTGCAAACTCTGCCTTGCACACAGTTTCCCTGAACACCCAATCATGCCAGAACAGCACTATCAGAATCTCAGTAATACTAATCATGACCCTGATTCTGCACTTGGATCCAAACGAGCAATGCCATACATACACACACTAAAGCCATTATAAAGAAAATTGGGAGTTGATAAGTGTACAGAAAGGCACATGGAAAGTGAAAACATAAAATACTCACACATACTCTGAATTCTAAATTAATATGATGTCGCCCTGAACACCACCTAAAAAGGTCAGTAAAAGCCCCTACCAAACATGGAGTACGAAAGAAAAAAATCTGTATTCATACCATCATATAATAGTTTGGGTTGGAAGGAACCTTTGAAGATCATCTAGTCCAACCCTCCTGCTGTGGGCAGGAACATCTTTCAATAGATTGTGTTTTTCAAATCTGACCTTGAACACTTCCAGGGTTGGGGCATCCACAGCTTCACTGAGCAGCCTGTGCCAGTGCCTCACCACTCTCATCATAAAAAATTTCGTCCTTATATCCAGCCTAAACCTACTGACTTTTGGTTTAACACTATTGCCCCTCGTTCTGCTGCTGCTACAGGCCCCAGAAAAAGGTCTCTCTCCATCTTTCTTATGAGCCTCCTTTAAGTACTGAACAGCTGCAACAAGGTCTCCCCAGGGCTTTCTCCAGGCTGAACAACCCCAGCTCTCTCAGCCTGTCCTCACAGCACAGCTGTTCCACCCCTCTGATCATTTCTGTGGCCTCTTCTGGTCTTTCCTGTGCTGAGCGCTCCAGAGCTGGACCTAGAACTCCAGGTGGGGTCTCAACAGAGTGAAGTAGAGGGGCAGAATCACCTCCCTCGACCTGCTGGCCACACTTCTTTTGATGGAGCCCAAGGTACAATTGGCCTTCTGGACTGTAAGAGCACATTGATGGCTCATGTCCAATTTTTCATCCAGCAGTACCCCCAGGTCCTTCTCTGCAAGGTTGCTCTCAATTTCTTCGTCCCCCAGCCTGTGTTGCTGCTGGGGGTTGCCCCAACCCAGGAGCACTTGGCCTTGTTGAACTTCTTCCTGTCTTCAAGAAGGAGGCTCTGTCTGAACACAGGAAACACTTTTGCACTTTGAGGATGACCAAGCACTGCTACAGGTTGCCCAGAGATGTGGTGGAGTCTCCATCCTTAGAGATGTTCAAAAGCTGTATGGACACAGTCCTGGGCAACTGACTCAGCTGGCCCCACTTGAGCAGGCTGGTTGGACCAGATGATCTCCAGCGGTTGCTTCCAACCTCAGCCAATCTATGATTATGCAATTTTGTTGCTGATAATTATGACAACAGAACAGTCATACTCTTTCTATGTACCTAATATTGCTTCTATGAGAGAAGTGAACAACACAAGTCATTAACTTACGCATGGCCATGTAAAGAAGCACTTCTGTATTTACAATGGAAAAAGTTGATATAATACGTAAATAAATCTAAAAAACTAAATCGTAAATCTAATCTAAAAAAACCCACTCTGATCTAAGTATTTTTCAAGATTCTAACTTTAACTAGAGAGGTTGATGAAAGGTATAGAAAGATAATATAGCAAATAATGACGGGATCATGCAGTCATCAGCAGCCCTCAAAAGACATTACAAGAAGATTCATAAAATTATAAGGAGATGGCAAGTTCTTCCATTAGCCCATGCAATTTTTAAAATATTTTACCTCTCTGTGCCTTGATAGCAGAATAAATACTTTATTTAGCAATTAGTTCTGTCAATTAAAGTCTATGGGATTAAGATGTTCTCAAAACAAGTTTTACACTCACACCCAAACTGATACTCAATTTGTTATCCAGGCTAGGAAAAAAGGAAGGGAAATTATGCTTTAAGCACATGTAGAGGCACACATCTAAACCTGCTCTCAGACTAAAAAAGAAGGAAGTTGCACTACGATATTTTGACAGCTGCTTTTCTGCAAGCTTAATTACAAATGACAGCTTCAAACTACTTTATATGAGATGTAATACACTAGCAAAATGTCACCACAATATATGAGATCATGCTGAAGTCATAAAGAATCTCCAATATCGTAAGATATGCCAGAAGTATTGTATGTTGCAGGGCTCACTAAACTGCAGACAAGAAACAGGGCAATGTCATCCCCAAACTAGGCCACAGAAGGACCACAACTGTGTATGGTGCAAGCTCCAAATAAAAGAGGATCAAAGGTGTTTTTATTAGTTTCTCATACGCTGAAGACTCAGTAGAAATATACGTATTAGAGCATAACCTGTCTGAAGAAAATTCTCTGACAGCTGCTGTATAGGTTTTCTTCAGAATTGCCTTCCATTCTGCACACATTTACTGCATTCTGAAAAGTCAGCCTTATTAACATTCCATTATGTCACCTGGTTTTCAAATTACTCCCCTCCTTCAATGGACAGTCATACTTGCCTACATACTCACTGTATCGCTGACCACATAAACTTTGGGACTTGTACACTTGGCACTGGTAAACATTATCATCTCAAAAAGACAGAAGCCCAAAATGCCTTGTTCAATTCAATTTTTTTCTGCATACTTACATCATCAGTCATTTACCTGGCTGGGTTTGTGAGTTACCCTAATTTTGCATACGAAAATTCTACAAGTTTTGTGTCTAAAATTACCCAGTTTTACAGAGGATCAAGTTAAAATAATTTTGAAAAATCACCTGTGATGCAATTCTGAATATCTTTAGTCTGCTCCACAGACCCATCTTGTCTTCTCAAAATGTGCATTTTACACCTAAATAAAATCCTAGGTTTATTTAGGTGTAAACCTGCTGGTATAAATTATGTTGTTCTATTCTGTCAGTGTGTCATGTGTACCGTATATAGAAAATCTATTTTCTATGTATATTTTACTAATCAAATCAGAAAGGAACAAACTGAATCTTATCCAAACAAGATATACAGCAACGATAAAAATAAAGCAAGAATAACTGAGTCAGCGTTCCACAATGCTTCTGAACTATTTGATCCTGGCTGACACTTATGTGTTCGGCATACATCTTCTAATGCAGTTGAAGGCTTTTTATGAATCAACAGAAGGATGTTATTATACCTTCTTATAGATGTAGATATTCATGCCTAAAGACACAATGAGACTTCCACAGCATTTGCCAAAGTTTTCACTGGTAACAGGCACACATGAAGCAAGATTATTATGCCATTGTAGAAAAGTATTTCAAAATCATAGTAAGCATCTCATAAAATGCACCATCCAACCAGCTTACAAAAAAGGTGGCAGAAGCTCAGATACACTTTAAGTATCAAGAATCAACATGTTCATGAGCTAAACCACTACAAGTGTCATGAGCTTGCTTTACCCTTGCCCTACTGTAAAGCATATTCACACGTATCTCCATGTAGGTTGCATTGTTAACAGTGCACATATAGTCAGGTTCCAACAGTTACAGCAGCTCAGCAAACGTGTAATAGCTCTTGAAGACAATGGAATTCCACTGCCCCAATCACATTTATCTACAATCTGATAAGTACCCTTTTATTTTCCAGTACCTTGGCTTGTCACAAACTTTGTATCTTAGTTTAAGCCCCTTGCTTTAAAACAAAACTACACAGCTTTACTCTCTATTAAAAACAAATGAACAGACAAAAAAACCCCAACACCACAACATTACCTTCTGAGGGGTCAAAACCCTCTGTCTGAACTTTTCAATTGTCTCTTGACCTGCAGCTGCCCATGCGCTGGCAAATGCTTCAGTTTTGTCTTGATCCAGGTGAATGCTTTGCAGCTGTTGTTGCAATGAAGCAGGCTTCAAATTATGATAGACTGCCTGTTAAAAGGAAAAATAACTGCTGTTCTTGAGTACTGCTCTACGAGTGGTGCCAGATAATACTCTACCACAGACGGCCAGCATGTTCACACAGGATTTTTACTAGCAATTGTATTGTGGGACTGCAAGCATCCTGCTCATCTTAACCCTCTGGCTGAGAAGACAGAAAAGTTTAACTACCTCAATTGTGTCTCAAAATACAATAATACAACAATACAACTGACTCTTCTCAAAACAGGAAAATCATGAAAAAAATGCCTACACAAGCTAGATTTGAGTGTACGTATGTGTTTCTACTGTACATAATGCCAAAGCAGCTACCACTGGGAAGAAAACACACACACACATAAACAAAAAAACCTCACAAAACTGGGCTTTGAAGTTAATTGTGATCATGAAGAAAGGACAACTTTTCCAAATTCACACTGTTCAAGCAAGACTGAACTACAAGGTAATGTTCTGAAAAGACAGGAGTAGTGTGCCAAAAAAGGTTAGATATAACCTCCATATTAGTATCATTTTTTGTGGTAAACATTCTATGTATAATATTATGCCACTTTCCACTTTCAAAATAGGACTCTACCTGCACCAGAGAAGGGAAAAAAATGAAAAAGGAACAACCCAAGTGCCAAAGACCATGCAGCAGACTTATTGTCTATAATGCGTCCATAAGCCAAAGGGCTGTTAAATAAGTTATGCTTTCACAGAACAGAGGGCTATTCTAAAAAGTGTAGCTATCTGCAGGAATACAGAAGGGTCCTCATAAAACATGTATTCCATCTGGGACTCTTCTTTGGGCAGATATCAATAACCTTCCCCCCCCCCCCTTTTTTTTTCTTAATGCAAAAGAAAAGTCCTAGAGGAGACTGAACCACTTTTTCTGTTCATTGTCAATAATCCTTATATAAATGAAGCAGTCTGATGAAATTAGAACCAGGCAATAAAACAGATAAGTTTGCTGTCTGGTTGAGATGAGAATTCAAAATTCCAGTCCAGACGTGACCCCAGGTTTCGCTTTGATATTTTGGTGGATAGAAGCCATTTGCTTGCTTGCTTTCTAATGTTGTAAAATGTGTTAACTAAGGGAACTAATCACAAAAACTTTCCCTGTTTATAAGATACTTAGCTCTACACCATGCAGTCACCTCATTCAGACACTAAAACTACATCAGGTGCACCTGTTCAACTAAGTACAGACTGCTGCTGTGCATGAAAGTTTTCCGTAACTGACGCTTCATACCACCTAAGCAGTGCCAAATAACGCCATCTAATATTTTGCTTACAGGAACTAAAGTAATGCATGGCTGGCTTGCTTCCAATGAATAAGAGGAAAGACTACATCACGTAATTACCAACACTTTTCTTGGTGCCATGCAGAGCTTGCTTCCACCACCTACTTTTACATCAACTGGAAACTCTCCACAAATGCAACGAGTCCAAAGCAAATCAGGAAGGCATTCAAACAAAAGCAATAAAACTATGCCTCCAAAACATACATCACATATTAGAGATACATGTTTTCGCTACCTCCTTTTTAACTTGACTTTTTTATCTTTGAAATTTACAATCGGATAAAAAATATATTTATCACTTCATAAGAACAGAAACAAGGTACCTGTTCCAAAATGAATGATATAGTTTCAAGAACCAGATGAAGATCCTGCTTTTCCAATGAAAAAGCTATTTGAAGTTTTTCTTCCTCCTCTTCACTGAAGCTACTTTCACCCTGAAGCACAAAAATGGTTAGTGGTAACATTCCATTTAGCAACTGAGAACGTACTTCCTCAATACAAAAACTTTCTCCCCATTTTAGAAACATAGTGGCTGCCCAGTTGTTTCTAAATAGAAATAACAAAGTAAAGCTCTTTTCCAACAGAAAAATGCAATGCAATTCCTCTCACTGAAAATCAGAATGAAAAGCCACGAGAATTTACCAGGATTACTTGAAACACATCACAAGAAAATGCTTTCTCCTTGCACCTGAGAGTCACTAAATAAATATTTTTCTTTTAACTATCAGATCATCTCCAACAACCTTTTATAAATAAAAATAAGGAAAGTACAAAGTGTGTTACTTGAATCAGACCCCAAAGAAAACAAAATGCAAAACTGCAGTGAAGTTAATTACATATGCTTCTTTCACTTTGGATACTCTTCTGAAAACCACCCAGGCTGTTTTAAGGAAATAAAGGTCTAATGTATGCTTCTTTTAAAAGCCAGATTTGAATCTATAGCCCACTATATTACTGAATATTACTGAGAATGTGCTGTATTTTTAAAATACAGCAGTTATATTTATTATACTAGAGCAAATTAAATAGTAATTTAAATGCAGATATTGCCATCTTTTAAAATGTAATTACTAACAAATCTATGCGACAGACATTAAAACACCATATTTAAACCACTTAGTAATCCAGAACTGCAAAGCAAAACAAAAAAGCAATTGAGCTGTCAGAACAAACAAAATGAGGCAATTACACAAAAACGTCAATGATGGTAGTGTCTGTAAGGAGAATATCAAAACAGAAACGTTATTTGAACCATTAGCTGTTAAAAGGAAATTAAGAGCTCTGAGTATGTGCTTTGTTAACGCAAATAAGTTTATTCAAAGTTTCCAGCAATTTAACATGCCCTCGAGTTAGATACTTTGGAAAGGACAGCTGAACAATTCATTAGGTTAATTGAGTGGGCTAAATCAAAAAGACCACTTCAACTCATATAAATGCTAGTTAAAACTCTAAAGAGCTACAGAACTACTATTGAGTAGTTAAAAAAAAAGTCGGTGACATTTTCCAGTAGCCAATGACTCGATATTCACGCAAAACAACTAAGAAAACCCTTTGCAATAACAGAAGCACCCATGCTAGTAATTTTAGTAGGAATAAAATCAGCAAGGAAGTCACAGTATCACAGTATGTTTGGGATTGGAAGTGACCTCAAAAGATCATCCAGTCCAATCCCCCTGCTGGAGCAGGAACGCCTAGGTGAGGTCACACAGGAACATGTCCAGGCGGGTTTTGAATGTCTCCAGAGAAGGAGACTCCACAACCTCCCTGGGCAGCCTGTTCCAGTGTCTGGCACCCTCACTGAGAAGAAGTTTCTTCTCAAATTTAAGTGGAACCTCTTGTGTTCCAGCTTGATCCCATTACCCCTTGTCCTATCATTGTTTGCCACCAAGAACAGCCTGGCTCCATCCTCGTGGCACTCACCCTTTATATATTTATAAACACTAATAAGGTCACCCCTCAGTCTCCTCTTCTCCAAACTAAAGAGACCCAGCTCCCTCAGCCTTTCTTCATAAGGGAGGTGCTCCATCAAATAATCAAAGCAATCCTTACAGTCTCAGAATTACAACTTTTAATATATTTGTATTTTCTACACATGCTGCTCCCAACCTGTAATATTTTAACTTTTAGTTTAGTGTGTTCAGAAAAACAAATTCTATATTTTTTTAATGTTTTTTTTCTAAACATGAAGCAAGGGAATGAACAAAACCTGACACTTAAACTCAACAAAACAATTTCTGGTTTAGCACTTATCTGGCCGTTTCCCCTGCAATATTTAGTGCCAAGGTTAGGCTTAGTGTCTATTTGACTTTGCGGCACTGTGTGATAAAACACAACTGGTGATTTTACTTCTTCGCTATTCATCCCGTTCGGCCCGGCGGGACCCGCCCCTGCCCCGGCCCAGCGCCGCTCCCGCGCAGGCCAACCCGCCGCTTCCGCCGCGCCCCGCCCGGCCGGCACAGCTGCCAGTGCAGCGCGGCGCCCGCGGGCACCCTGCGCCCCGCCGCCCGCCCCGCCGACCTTCAGGTGCAGCTTCTGGAGGAGGCGGGAGAGCAAGCGCGGGAACCGGCCCGAGTCCACGGCGTTCAGCAGCGACACGGCCCGGCGGATGCTGAGCGGAAAGAGAGGAGGCGGTCAGGGGGACCCAGGCCCCGCCGCGCCCCGGCACCGCGGCCAGGCCCTGCCGGGCCGGCCCTGTGGCGGCGGGAGCGCGGGCAGGAGCGTGAGCGGCGCTGCCGCCGGAGCAGCAGGTACCTGTCACTCTCCGGGACGACCGGCGCCGCCATGGCTGCTGCTGCGGCCCCGCCCCCCGACGGCAGCCCAGCGGGGCCAAGCGCCGCCGCTCCGCCCCGTCACGGCGCGGCCGGAGCTCCGCTCCCCCGCCCGCTGTCTCGGTGGAGGTGAACGAACCTGCGGCGGCCTTCGGGGCTTGGGGAAAAATGTAATGAAATATAACAAGGGTAAGTGTAGAGTCTTGCATCTGGGCAAGAACAACCCCAGGTTCCAGTATGAGTTGGGGAACGACCTTTTAGAGAGCAGTGTAGGGGAAAGGGACCTGGGGGTCCTGGTGGACAGCAGGGTGACCATGAGCCAGCACTGTGCCCTTGTGTCCAAGAAGGCCAATGGCATCCTGGGGTGTATTACAAGGGGGGTGGTTAGTAGGTCGAGAGAGGTCCTCCTTCCCCTCTACTCCGCCCTGGTGAGACCACATCTGGAATATTGTGTCCGGTTCTGGGCCCCTCAGTTCAAGAAGGACAGGGAACTGCTGGAGCGCAGAGCCACAAAGATGATGGAGTGGAACATCTCCCTTATGAGGAAGGGCTGAGGGAGCTGGGTCTCTTTAGCTTGGAGGAGACTGAGAGGTGACCTCATTCATGTTTACAGATATGTAAAGGGTGAGTGTCAGGAGGATGGAGCCAGACTCTTCTCAGTGACAACCAATGATAGGACAAGGGGCAATGGGTATAGACTGGAACACAGGAGGTTCCATTTAAATTTAAGAAGAAACTTCTTCACAGTGAGGAAGGATGACAGAGCACTGGAACAGGCTGCCCAGGGGGGTTGTGGAGTCTCCTTCTCTGGAGACATTCAAAACCCACCTGGACACATTCCTGTGTAACCTCATCTAGGTGTTCCTGCTCCAGCAGGGGGATTGGACTGGATGATCTTTTGAGGTCCCTTCCAACCCTTAACATTCTGTGATTCTGTGTGATTCTGTGATTGGGCGAAGCGGTGAGAAGCAGCCTGTCAGCGCCTCTCGCACGGGTTTGCAGCCCCCTACCACCATTGGAAAGCTCAGGCTTGAGATCCGTGTATTTGAAAGTTTTAAAGAGTTGCAGGTGCCCAGTAGAAGGTGCCAGAGGCCTGTGTTTCATCCTTTGTTATGTGCTGTCCATACTCACATGTGGATCACACAGGTGAAGTGCAGAGGGTGTGAGACCCCTCGCCCAGTCCAGACCCCACAGACCCATCCTGTCCTCTGTGGTCAGCTCCGAACCTCGGGGCACAGAAATAATTGTTCCTGGGCCACAAACTCGTAATGAAGTTGTCGCCCCTTCGCTAGTACAGCAGATTATCCCAGAGGCCATGGAACTAACTGCTGCTAGCCGTGTTCCCAGCTTCCCCAAATAACCTGTTTCCAGGTGACAACCCCAAATTCTCCCCTGTCCCACACTGATTAACCCTCCTGCGCGAGGTGTGGAACACACCGTGTTGTGCTTCAGGTGACATGTGAGCTGCTTGGCAAACAACATGCACAGAAGCATTAACATCTGAGCTCACACGGAAGCAGCACTGGACTGGGCATTTCTGCTCCATGGATATTACCTTGCATGGTGTCATGTCTGTGAGACCCCTAGTTTCCATCAGATCTGGCTGAAAATGAAAAACAACCCAAAAGACGATGGGACAAGCAAAGAGAGGAACAGGCAGCATGCCTCTGTAAGTCTTTCTTTTTTAGGAAGCCAACGAATAATACCCATAAGACTTCTGAATGCGGCTGTCAAAGTTTATACGATGTGGCCCAAAGGGTCAGGTGTATGGTAATATATTATGGTAGGGTCAAGAGGCAGGTGGGAAAAGGCTGGGATTTTTTGAGGTACTGTAAAGAAATGTTCTATAAACATATATGCTGAAATCTTGCCGCTGTTGAAGTGAGGGGTATTTAGTCATTAACTTCAATAGAGCCAGGAAACTCGAAAAGATAATGTCATTTAAATAGATTTGGCCTTAAGAACCAACTTCAGGAAAAAAAAGAGTGACAAACCTGGCCATACTCCAATGGGAATTTTAAAGCAGAGAATTGCTGGCTGAGATTTAACAACATTTGTACTATACCTCTTACCAGAAGTTGGACCCACCGTTGCTGAACGCACATCGCTGTTATGAAAGGCAGCTACATTTTTGAAGCTGTTTTGCTGAGGTGAAGTATGATTACATTTGACTATTTCATCTGTTTTTCTGTACTCTTATAAAACATGAAAAGTCCATACTCTTGCAAGAAATTTATTAAGCTGGAAAAGAAAAATTAGTATTTCACTCCACATTGAACTAATGTAACTTCATGTTCTAGGAAATCTCCCCTGAGAGCAGAATTTTATACAGATTGTTCATTTAAAATAAGCACGGGAGACTGGAAGTCCAGATAATTGCTTACGTATTTTAAAATAAGTTCCAGGTGATAAAGGAATTGCATGTGCCACTCAGGTTTGCTGCCAGTTCTCTGGTTTTATAATCACATGGACCTATTTTAAAGTATTTTATTTCACACTTTGCTGCTTCAAATGAATAGTCAAAACATTGAACATTAAAAACCCAACTGGATAGGATCCTGA
Source organism: Columba livia (assembly GCF_036013475.1). NCBI lineage: Eukaryota > Metazoa > Chordata > Aves > Columbiformes > Columbidae > Columba > Columba livia. Next base: position 35,246,260 of record NC_088642.1, read on the forward strand.
GGAACCTCCTCCGGCTGGACCTGCTTCACGCAGAAAGTTTGAGTTTGAGGCCTCTGGAGGCTTCTTCCACCGTTCCATGTTCAAAGCTTCACTGAAGAAAGACAGGAGAGAGAGCACCTGACTGAAAATAATAAATAATGAAGCTAAGCTGACAAGATCTTGTCAAGTACACAGTTAAATAATTTTTTTCCTAATACCTTTTCTCATGCTAAAAAAAGAATTATAAAAAGTTGTGACTTCTCATGCATACATCCATTCATTTATTATTGTTTAGTGCTTGCATCCATGATCCGTTTTTCCAATGTGAATATTAGCTTTTTTTTCACTGAGCTAATATTACACAATTTAATGCATTTTATCAGTTGTCTTAACTACCCCTCTAGTTAAGACATATTTTGAATCAAATTGTTACCAATATTTGGACTCAAAAAATTCCAGTTAGACATGCAAATGGATGTTGTATGGGCTTTTGGATTAATCTGCTCACATCCCATGACATCTTATGCATCAGTGACTGGGACTGTAGAGCATTTAGCTGCTAATGAAAGTTAGGAATCTTACTAAATATTATATATTCTGTTCTTTCACAAAGGCCAAACAGTTCTTCATGTTATTCGATTATGGTCTGTGTTACAGACTTTTCTCATCACCCTGTCCTTCAGTAAGAATTAATTTATACTCTGTTTTTAAAAATACTTCTATGGTTGTCAGGTAAAACATTGTATAAAGCATGAAAAGGATGTAAAGGTAGGAATTACGGAATACTTTCTGCACAAGGTTAGTTAAGCACTTTAATAAACTGCATGTGAAAGTTGAATAATCTCTTTCATTAGAGGTTTTAAAGCACAAAGAGAAATACCTGTAATGAAAAATGGGTAGTGAATGTGTAGAACGTGAGCAAAGCTGATCCAGTATTGAGAACTACAGGCTCTCAAGATCCTACCAGGCCAGGACTTGGTTTTTTTGAGTGTATTATTTTCTCTTTTTTCTCAGTCCCTTTTTATCTGCTTTTTATTCCATAGCCTCTTACTTGCAATGCCATTCTGTCTACACTTGAGCTTTCCCCTATTTCTGTCATCTTCATGTCTTATTTTTGCTTACTTCTGAAGAAACACACAAAAGAACTTCTTGAACTCCTCCAAGATCTTATTTGTAAAATATCCCTGACACTATTTATTGACTAAATAATTGTTCTACAACTCAATGAAAATAAAGCAATAATGTTTCACATAAATTTTCACTTGCAACTGCTTAAGCAATTGAAGTTAGCAAACTATGAATTTGTGTGGCAGGGATTGAATTGTGCCTTTTTTCTAGTATTAAATAGCTTGACTTCTGAAATCTGTTGAAGAAATACTTCTTTTTTGTAAAGTGTGTCCTAAGTGTTTCAGTTAAAATCTCTCAGAAATAAATACTCCTCTGTTGCTACCTGTGACATCATTGTGAAACAACCCAAGGCTCTTTCCATGTCATTATTTGCCTTTCAATGAATGAGTGATCTCATTAAAATCACCAGGACTCTTTGGATTCTGCTCAGAAGGAGTAAGGGCAGGGGACTATGAATAACAGCAGGGGAGCCTATTGGTTCTGTATGGTGTTTTATTGTTTGCTGGTTTTGTGCTTATATGGCAACATTTACTGTTACATCTAGTGATGTGAAGGCAGTCAGATTGTTGGGGTAACTTCACAATGGAAATCAGGGCTGCATAGTGTACCCCTTTAATCAAAGGTACTTATGAGCATTCAACTGTGGACAACAGGCCTTAGTTTATTCCATTATAGTACAAGCAGATGTGATCCTATAAGGAACCAGCATTCATGCACTTGCACCTGAGGGGAGGCAGAAGCAGGTCAGTACTTTGCAGGGTCCGTCCAGTGGAGAGAAGATGTGTTGCCCTCTGCAAATGATAGGACAGGTAATCTTTCTATGGTTCGTGCCAAGATTGCAAATTAGGGTTAATGAAATGCAAGTATCATGTTCTGACTAATGTTCAATGTTGAGTTTAGCTCAGACTCGATGTATCTGTTTTCCAAATAGAAGGGCATCAAAGAAAATAGTCCATTGAAACATGCATAGTTTGTTTTAAAATTTCGTGAGAATGTGAACAATGTATCGAAAAATCTACAACCAGTTTTGCCATCAGTAGCTAAGAAATCCAGTAGAGCTGCAGCAACTGTAATGCTTTTGGTGCAAATATTTATCTAAAGCGTCTTTAAATATTCATCCTGAAAGTATCAGTCTATACTTCTTTAGTCAAGCTCTTCTGGTTTCCCCACTTAAGTGAATAAAATCTGTATTCTACTCTGTTGTGAATGTATATAGAGAAAGTTCAGTTGCACTCTTATAGGAGGTATTAAAAGGATAATGAAAATTGTCTGATAAAGAGTTCAAAGTGTTTTTGTTTGTTTGATTAATTTTAAATGCATTTCTGTGTTTGTATGAATCACATACACTGGTAAATATTAACTGCAGAGTTCTTACCTCAACAAATGCTGGCACATGCTAGTGTAAGTTCAATAAAAGTATGGACTTATTTTTCTCTAAATGATGCAGTGGGATTGAATAGCACCTCACCATATACAGAAGTTTGTTTTAAGCCATGAAGAGCAGTTCAGTGGTCTGAGGTTGTGATCGAAATATCTAGGCTTTCTGGAACCACAGATGTGACTTCTCCCAGGGCTGACCGTCCATCAATTTTAAAGCACTGTAGGTAAACTGAATACCATTCAATTTACTGCACTTAGCTAACGTTAGGTCTCCATGTGGACAGGAATCCTGTAACAATTTTCATACAAAATTTGGGAGGTTGTTTTGGGAAGAAGTCTCCATTTTCTGCCTGTCGTTTTACAGTGCTCAACTATTTTGTCCCTAATCTGTGTTTCAGAGGTGCTATGTTATATATGTAACTGCAGATTAGTAATCATGGAGCCTTCACATAAAAGGATTTATAAAAATAATTATTAAGTTTTCATTGTGGAAGGATTTGCAAACACTGAGCAAGTGCAAAGTTAGCATAATTCTGCCCATTTATTGGCACAGAAACAAAAGCAGACACGGAAGCGGTGGCCTTGGTACAGCTGGCTAGCTAATAAGCCTCATGCCCCAGGACAGCTTTGGTGTGACACCTTATTCAAAACTCCCATCTCTTAACTCACCTGATAAAGCTTCGGGTGTTCTTTGTCTTTAGCACACCTTTGCATCTTTAAAGTCATAGTATTTGTGGCCTCTTCTGAGACACATGATAATAAAACTATTAATATTTCCTTTAAGTTGGCTGTTGCTTTAGGAGCAGCTGTAAGCATCCAATGCAATATGCAAGGACAGCTATTGTGGTTTTTTTCTCAGAGCTGTGACAACTTCTGATATTAAGAAGTATAGACTAATTGTCTTTATTGGCTAACTTTCTGGCTTAATGTCTAATGGAGTACGATGAAGGCAAACAAGAAGATTCTGTGGTTTGTGTTCTGGGTTTTCAAGTTTGTAAATGGCAGAAGATGCACAGTGGAGTCTTTGGAATTAAGAGGATCCCAGTAAGACAATTCCCAAGTGCACAGGAGGTTAGTAGAGACAGAACCAGCTTTACCTTTACAAAACTCATACAGGAGCACTTTATTCATTTCCATGAGCTTGACTTCTTTGTAGTAGTAACATCTAAGAAAGCAGAGGGTGAGTATCTTCTTCCAGATGGACTGCAAGCAAGGGAAATATGGTGGAAGTCACAATGAATCCAAATTAAACAAACTGGATCGATTTTTAGGCAAGAGACTGAGAGATAGTATCTTAGCTGGGCTGTAGTTCAACATGTACCTGTGTTTCCATGGCTCCTTAAGCCACAGTTGGATCACTGGTAGCCATGAGCAAAGAAGCCATGTTGACAAAGAAAACACAGGTCAAGTAAGTTGACAGTGTCAGAAACTGTTTAACTTGCTCAATCAGGGGATGGGAGTTTGGGGAGGGGAGAGAGGAGGACCAACAGACATTATGGAACGTTTATTGATCTGCTTCTCTTTATATTAAACATTAGCTTTCTAAAGCAAACTTATTCCATAGGGAAAAACATTGTTTAGACTGACATAAGGTACGAAGATGATCTAGCGTCATCTGTAGAGGGGCCAATTTCATAAGAGCCTAAGAAATATTCTCTGCCTTTTCTGCTAATGAATTTTATTTAAAACCACAACATCATGCAATGGAGCATTATGTAATTGCCTAAAAAAAATTCAGATATGTGCACTCTGTTGTTATTTTTATATACATGTCTCTACCACTAACTTTCATAATCAGTATAAACATAGGTTTGACACTAGTCATTTTCTTTCTTCCTCCCCCCCTCCATGTACAACTGCCCTAATAGGGATTATACTTGTGGTCTGTGAGCTGCTCATGTGGAACTGGGGGAAAAGTTGGCAGGATCATTGCAACAATAAAGAGTAATTTTCAAACCACAGCAGAACTGCATCTGCAACATCGTCTTAGTTCATTATCCTTTTTTTGGCTCTCGCTTCTGTTTTTTTCAGGTTCTGTGCTGTATTTTCAAGGTTGCACTAAGTGCATTCATGATGCAGTTCTCTTACACTTTGCATTTAGCTATGATTGTGACAGATGCATAGTCCATGTTAAAAACCACAGAGTAACACCAATTAATACAATCATGTTGTTATAAAGATTTATACCAATCTGGGTTTAATCACATTACTCAAAAAATTTAACATGTGGCCTTGTCACAGGAATCCACGTGAGAGACTATTTGGGTTTTTGCCCTTAAGTGGAAAGAAAGTGAAGCTAATTGAAACCTGTCCAGTTCAGATCTCAAGGCTGTTTCAAAGGAAGGCTGCCATTTTCCTGTCCGTGTAAATCAACTTTATCTTCTTGAAGAGCTGCTTATTCAGTAAATCCAGATTGAGTCTGTGGCACACCTGGAACAAGAAACCAATCCCTGGCTACATTGGTAGGATTTCCACCTCCTTTTAGAAATATAGCTCAGAGGTGACGTGGGCAATTTGGATGCCCAGCACAAGTCAAAGAATACTTTGGGACCAATGAGGCAGATGAGGGAACAGCACCAGACCAACTGCTGAATGGAGGGTGTTTTAACCACTATAGAAAATATTCCTATGAAGTTTTTTGGTACTGGGTGTTTTTATGCTACGAGCTTAAGTAGTGAGGTGTCATTAGTGGAGAGGAGCAGCAAGCCTTTCTGATTTATCAGGTCAGAAGGATACTGTAGTGTTAAGGCATTTCTGGGATCTGTTCCAGGAAGTTTCTTCTGCTGGGAGACATCTCTGCCTTGGAGCAGGAGGTTTGACGTCTTGTAGAGGAGAAAAGTGATACCACATTCAAAGTTGGGAGAGTCTCCTCAAAAACAAGCACTAGGCCCAGGGAGCCATTACTCCAATAACAGCACACTCCTGGAGAACAGCTGTGGCAACCTGCAGCCTTCCCCACTTCAAGATCCAGAGGGTCTCTCACTCCTCAAAAAGGGTATAAGTGCCCATCACACTCATGAGAACACCTGCCTCATAAGAAGACTAGGTATAAGTTACAGTATTTCAAATCTGTCGTGTCTTCCATTAAGAGGAAACTCCTGGAAGTGAAGGGACTTCTCTGTCCAGAGGCTAAAATATCCCATCTGTTTACCTCTAGCTATGTAATTAATGACTGATCAAGGTTGAGTGCACCGTGTGCTGTAAAAAAAAAAAAAAAAAAAAAAAAAAAGCTGACTGAACATGTTGGTTTCAGTCTCGTAGCCTGGGCAGAAAGAAAGAATTGCAGAGTTGTTTCACTCTTCGTGCTTTATATAGAGAGGGATGTGAAACGTGGTGACCTAGTTTCAAAGAACAGTGTTATCTCAAATGACTCCTGCCTCATCTGTACAAGACATGAATGGATCAGAGGAAAAGGCACTTGGACAAGCATTCGCAAAAGAAAGAGCTGTGTCACACATCTGAGTAAATGAACAAGCAGGGAAATGAGCAAGAAAAAAACTCATTACAAGTGGTTTGGCTTCCCAGAGTAAGAAAATTGTCACCCCGCAGCATCCCAGACACCTTCAGTTTTAGAAAGTCAAGATTTAGAGAGGACCAGATGCCTCAGCACAGCTTGCAAGGTTGAGGAAGAATGACATACCTACTTTTATTTAATGGGGAAGGTTAAAGTCTGCTAGGTAGGCAGCAGTAAAGAAGCACAAGCACCACTGCCAGGCACTTCACTAGAAACAATTCATAAAGACAAGATTTACTTCAATAAAATGTGAAGAAAGAAGAACTTTGCTCAGGTGCAAAAGCTATCAGAACAAAATCAGTCAGGGACAGAAAATGGAAACACGCTGATCATATTCCCATCTTCAGTCTCAATTGTGTCATAAACCCATTTTCTATTGCAGCGACATTGTGGTCCACATTTGTTTGAATTGCATTTTGGGCAAGGATAGAAGCAACCCAGGCAGTTCTTTTCCAGGCAATCACACAAATCGATGTTATTACAGAGCAGCCTGCCATCTTTGTCATACTTCTTTGTAGTTCTGCGAAAAAGAAGAAAAAGTGACTCTCAGAAAATACTTTAACATTTTTGAAGACTAATACCAAACAAATGTGGAAAACATCTGTTCAGGAACAAATATTTCCTCTTTAACAACCTCACAGCATAATGAAATATCAGCATTATATCCTAATTGCAACAGCCACTGTTATTAAAAATGAAGGTATGCCAAAGAAGTAAATCAAAATTCTCTTAAGTCACACAGAAAAAAAAAAATGTTTTCCGTGCACAGCTCTCATGTGTAATAAAAAATCTCTCTGCAAAATATTAATGCTTTTATTTCCTTCTTTTGTATTTAGTAAACAGCATATTAGACTTTTATTTTTAAAGTAAAATATGTAATAAATTAGCACATCTTACTTGGGATTATAAAAAAAAGCTTGTTTCATCTGTGACATGAATGCTTTCTTTTTCAGCTTTCTGGTTTCAGGATTGAAGTCAGCTACCTGAGGTCCTGGATTTTGAAAGGCTAAGCATTTTAATTGTTTATCAAGTTGTTGCTATAAAAAAATAACAGAAATTTTATGATTAGTACAATTGGAAAAATACTTATTAGCTTCCAGGTGTCCCCACTGGCTTCCAAAAGACATTAAATATTCTTGATAAATTAAAACCACACAGATAGGAAAATGACTCAAAACGCAACTTAAATTAAGAGCACATTGTATAAAATGGTTGCTTGTCTAACTGTTGAGTATTTCTCTGACCAGTTGTGCATCCTGACAGGAGGGGGAACAACAGTGGCACTGATTACATGACTATGGTACAGTGGCACGGAGTCTGAAAGTTGTCTTGTGGGAGGCAGAATCATGTAATATTTTCTTCACCTTTATCCATAATGTAAAAACAAGTACTTTGATTATAAGCATCTCAGCTGGATTCACTCTTATCTTCACTGTTCACTCAGATGCCTAGAACTCATCTTTGTTCGAACAATCTGAGAGCAAGAGAATGTCTGGAGGAGCAACTAGTGCAGGAAGGAAGCATTTGCACAAGCAAAGAGTATGAAAAAAAGCACAGACAAAATAAAGCAGCTAAACTGAGCAGAGTTTTTGAGAAGTAAGAGGGAGCATTTTCTTGCCTATTTTATGGAATTGTTTTCAATTAGCTAAAACTGCCAAATAGTTTTTGAGGTTAAAGCTTCGGCTCTGTGTATTGCCATTCCACATAGCCCATATGTGTTGACAATCATGTCTAACACCACTGTAAACATACATGTGCATTGTGTCAAACAACTTCTCTTCAGATGACTGTGCACAGTGAACATACACTTGTTATTCATTATGCAAAGGCACAAATGTACATACAAATTCATCTTTTCTCCTCATAGGTAAATGGACCTGACTGACCAGCCTTCCGTTTCCTTGGGGGCTGTAATTTCTTTCAGAGTCTAAAGTCACTTTTCACAAACAAGTGAATGCCTTCATTGTTTCTTGTGGGGAAAACAGTGGCAGTTCAGTCTAATCTGCTGATACAGTGATTTAGAAATATCCATGTACTTGAGTGCACACACTTACAAGGTGGTTAATGCTGTGCATCTTCAGTTTTATCCTCCTGAAAACCTACAGGGCAATCTCATGTACCTATATTATTAAGATGTTTCTGCTTTTGAGTCTGGGGTAGATTTTCAGTGCAGAAAATATGCTTCAGCATCATCATTGTCTGTGATCATAAATTACGCAATTTCAAGTTGGAAACAAACAATAAGCTACAGAGATAGTTCTCTCTCTAAGACTACTCTCCTATTTCCCTACTTACTATTTCACTTGACCTCATAAGTGCTCTTAGCCCTCTAAATATCTGCACTGCAAACTTTACTAATTTCAGTGTTGCTATTATTGATATTTCCCTATTGAGTCCAGCTTTTTATTTTTTTGTAATTATGGAAGAAATTGAAGGCAAGTGTAAGTATCTTGATAATAAAATGGTACTGGAGAAGTCATACCGTGGTTTTTTGTGTTATTGAGCAATCTTTAGGAGGAGAGAGATTTCCTTCTGCAGATGTTTCCTGGGCAGAATTGCTTTTCTTGGTGTTTTCGTCCATATGATAGCTCATGTTGCCACCTTTGTGAAATACATACGTACATATGTGTTAGACATATACAGAAGTGTGAGATCCACAGAATTTTAAGTGAAGGTTTTAAGGTAAGCAGGTGATACCCATACTAGGCTTTTATGTATTCCAAACCAAGAGCAAATGCAGAACAAAATCTGGCTCAGCGTCAACCTCAATGTTAAAACTGTATTAATCTAACTCACACATGCAAAAGCTGTTTCACCAAAGCCGCTCGTATTACCCGTTAAGCAACTCTCAGAAAAATCTCAAGTGTTTGAATAACACAGAGATCGAAAGAAATGCTGTCAACTCTGCATCTGTTACTGGCACAGCTTCACCGCATCGTCACTTTTGATGTAAAGGTGAGAAGCGGCGTTCCCACAAAAAAGCAAGAGCAGCCGGCGATGCGCAGGGCAGATGGAGACGACAGCAGGCAGGAGCAGTCATTTCGCTTACCAGCAGGTGACACCCTTGTCCGAGCTGCGGTTCGTTTCAGCACGGCTCCAAAAAAAAAAAAGCGGCCGCGGGGAGGAGTGAGTGGGGTTCTGGGGGAGCAGGAGGGACCTGCGAGTATTCTTTGACGTTATTCATGGACACCCAAAGCGTATGCCAGAACTGTGACCATAGCAACTCGGCTGTTCCCCGCAGTCACAATTTTCCTCCTGAGGTCTTCAACCAATGGACTGAAAGAAAACTCCCTGGCTTTTGAATCTCAGTCCTTAGCTTTGCGAAAGATTTTGTATACAAATAGAATGCGTGGCTTTCAGGTTTAATAGGAAAAAAGTGCACGTCTCACTCAGCTAACAAAGCACCCAGGGAGGACTGTGGGTTCTGTGAGTCTGTCCTACAAATGCCATCCATCACCTCACCTTGTCACACAGGGACAGTGGCGGCAGCCGTTCAGGATGGATGTTAGCTACTTCTTCTTAGTCATCCTGTGAAACTACTTAGTTAAAACTTTTCATGCAATACATACAGTTCCAGTGCCTCAGACTTTAACCCCAAACATCATGAGAAATATCTAAGCTTTTTTGGAGTTGCTCCAACCCTTCCCCAGGTGCCACCCAGTCCCTCCCATTGCTTCTGAAATGTAGTGCACGTAGGATGGTTGCCCAAACCCTGTCCCAGAGAAGGTCTTCCTTTCCTGACTGCCAAAGGGCCAGCACCTCTGAGAGAAGCAGGAGAGCTGTCCAGGCCCTTAGTTCCCTCTGTTGCGGACCCTCTCTTCAGGGCAACAGGCAAAGTGGGAATAGCAACAAGAAGGAAGAGACCTTGTAGTAAAAGGAGGGGACGCTTTTTTGAGAGGTGAAAAGAACAGCCTTCAGCCTGTTTCTGAAGGGCTTTCCCTTTCTCCGCTTCAGTGACCTGAAGAGTGACTAAGATGGTGACACTGTTAACAATGTGATGCTCTGCAGCAATGGTCTTAGTCCTGACACTTGAGCATCTTTTTAGAATGAGAAAAGGAAAGCTATCACCAGGCAATTAATATTTGCTCTATGGAGGAGCCTGCTTTCCTACTGGAAATTTGCTCAGGCACTACAACTAAAACAAGAATGAAGGCCACTGCTCCAGAGAAACTGAGTATTGTTCTTCATTTCCACTAAATTTGGACTCCCAATGAGGATTTATTTCCTACATCTCCTCTTGTGTCCAGCTGTGCATCTAGCATTGTTAAAGCACTTTATGAGTATGCATGACCGTCATCTGTTCCTGTTGTATTACAGTGTGCAGAGTTCAGGAGTAGAACAGCCAACAGCAGCTACCAGCGTAGGCATGCAGAATTCCCACGTGTCCTCTGGTAGTGTAAATATTTGACTTCTTTGGAAAGTAAGTTCTAACAGTTATCTGGAGCCAAGTACCCAAAATAAGAAGACACTTTTGAAGAATCAGCACAAAAGGGAAAAGCATCTTGTTCCAAACAGGTTTCAAATGCCTTTGCATCCTTGATGAAAATGGCCTGCACAGAAAATGTAGAACTTTCTGTCTCCATGTACATTGTAAAGACAAAGTTTTATATTTTAATCTCCAGGAAAGATACTCAAAAATGAGGCAGTGTGCAAGATTCAGAAAGTGGTGAGACTCACAGGACTGAATATCCTCTATAGCATGTTTGAAAGGGGGCTAGGGGAATGAAGGGGACTGTGAGGCTCAGACATTCACTCTCAAGTCTGCAGAACCTAATTATCCAAAGGAAAGTATTCTTGGCCCTGACACAGAGTTTTTTCATCTAATGGTTTTGGTCTGGCTGTAGTGATAATGCAGGGGCAATGCACTGAACCCTAGTCTCTTCCACAAAAATTGCAGCTCTGGGGACAACCATCTATTGGACACTTCTGCCATCAATACTTGTGTTGTCCCACAGCTTTTGAAAATAGCAGAAACTTCCTGGAGGTGATAATCTACATCTCAACATCCCATGCCAGAGCATATAGCTGAAAACAGGCAATTTCAGCTCAAACCCTTGGCACAGCTGACAAGGATAAGAGCAGATTAAGGGAGGAAGAAAATCAGAGGCTGCGTTATATTAAAAGAGGCTTGGTCTTATCCAACAGACAGATGTTTCTGCTCAGAAAACCATTTCAGAAGATGTCGGGATTTGGAAGGACTGCATTTGTTTATGATTTTCATAGGAGAAATATTTTCCTGTATCTGCGCTTTCAAGAATTTAATATTCCTATTTATGATCCTTGCAGACTGCACTGCTAAATATTTCAGCTGGTGTGAAATGTGGTGACCCACATTCCAGATACTTGAGGATGCTTGATCTCAGCAGCCTGAAGCTAGTATCTCTGCAGGGCTTGCCAGAGTGAAGGCATCTTGTTTTCAAGTTGTATTTGTTCATGCCATTGGAGACTTTCTGGCTGAGATCTCTTAAGTGTGTTCATCACCTTTGCCAGGGCAAGACAAAAAGCTGTCTATATGGGTTTAATCCCCTTATGCCCACATGGATTAGACTGACCCATTGCAACAGTCCCATCTTCCTTAGCTCTGAAGAGATGTCTGGGCTCAGAAACCAGCAGTCAGATTTGTGGCACATTCACATATTCATCTTGAAATCACTATAGGAGATCTGGTGCCAGCCAAATTAAGAATAAGTTAATCCTCCTCATGATCAGCTATGGACTGAGCTGTAAAGATGTGGAAAGGCCACTTACCAACTAGTCTGTGCCTTCTCTTATAGCCCCAGATGTGCATGTATGGTCAGAAGGTGGCCTTGAAGCCACCTGGGAAACACAGACCAGAAAAAGAAATAGGTCTCATCTCTTGTAATTCAGCTTTTTTCTCAGAAAACTGATAAGAGAGCAATGGCCAGTTCTGTGATCGGAGTCTGGAGGAGCCAGACTTGCCCTCTCCCACTAAAATAAAACAAATCTTCATGAGTTTTCACTCCCAAACCAAGAGCCTTTCTGTTGTATCTGGAAGTGAGGGAACACGTAGCTAAACTGTGAGAAATAATTATAAAATCATGTGCATCTTCTAGTTGTCATGCAAGAGGTAGAAGAGATCTGTCAGACTTACCTTCTGAAAACCTGCAGTTCTGAAGGGGTATATTCAGCTCAAAGTAATTAGTAAGTGAGAAACGAGGTTCTCCAGAATTTTAAATTGCACTTACCAAAGGAAGGGGCTGGCACAGCATGGGTTTACTGCTGCACAATTCCTCTGATAGTGGAAGTATGACATCAGTCCCAAAGTGACTGAAACAGAAGACAAATAATCAAAATAATGCTCCTCAGAGAAGCAGGCTGAGGACCAAGCAGGTAACTGTCTTAAAGGACCTCACACTTCCTGTCTTTATTATGGCTTTTATATAGCACTTAGCACAAAGACTGAAAATAGAGAAATTATATGAACTGGGATGAGAGTCCTCATTTACTACTTGCATTTTTTGTATGCTCACAGAGCAAATGTATTTCTTAGAGCTTTTTTTCTTAAAGGTAAGTAAACAAAAGTCCCTCTAGTAACTACTCTAGTAAATACTGCATTTTTTTTATGAGATTATTTTTTTTTTAGGCCATGGATGTAGGAATGTTTTACCACTTCAGACAAAACATTCTAGATTCTGTTTGCCATCTTCAATAGCCAAAATTCATCAAATAAATATGCTTCCCAATAGCTGAAGTGACAATGCATCCTCACAGTTCAGCTTGCTGCCTTTCAGGATTGTTTGTTGCATTAGTGAAGACAACTCAGTCTCTTCCCAATACCTCTAGATGCTGTTTCCCAGCATGCTGCAATCACTTATGGCTTTCATTACTCTTTCCTAGAACACAACTAAATCCTAAAAAGCATCCAAAACTGTCAAGTCTTATAGATTCTCCTGTTGTGCTTGGACAAATATCTTCATCAGCGATATGCATCAATTCTCTCAGCTATTTCACAACCCAGCCTGAGAGCAAGTAAATTTATTATTTACCATGCTATTTTATTTCCCTTCAAACACTTTTAAAACCAAAAGCTGATCTAACATCCTATCAGCAGACCTTAGCTAGATGATTTAAATGCTGCTATACATACATACCTTCATTTTGTTCCACAGACTGTTTTCTTTGTTGTGAAAAATAAACCAGAAATCCCCTAAGGGGGGAGAGGGGGGAAATCACAGTCTCCAAGGTGCCCATACAACAGTAAGACACAAACAAAAACCTACTACCTGTTTTATTCTCCTGCATTTTTCCACTATTCTTCTAATTTCTCCATATTATACACAATGGAGAAACTAGGAATTATTATCTCTATAAACACAAAAATTATAATTAAACCACCTTATGCTTAATATCACCTTTTCTTCCATTTTGCTAATACTTATATGGGTGTATCTGAACTTTTTCTGAGTTGTTTGTGCATGAATTATTATATTTGTTTATCATCACTTAAGTGATAAAGTGCAGCCTGCAATCTAGTCAGAATAGTTATTACTGAGTGGGTGTTAGGCTGCAAGTGAGGATATACATGTAGACTGAAGTTTTAGGTGACATTTAGAGAGACTGATCCTGGTGCAGAAACTCCTAACAGTTCCTAAAGGGACAAGTCTTCCCCACCATGAGCATGTGAGCTTAAATACACCTCAGGAGATGTGATACAAAAGTCCCTACTACTGGAGAGAGGGAGAAAGAAAAGGAGAGAAATGGTTGCAGAGTCATTAAATTTCTTTTAATTGTCATGGCAGTAATCCAATGTCGAGCTGATTGCTCCCTGTACGCTTCAGTGCACTCTGCCGCACAGTGTGCTCAGTAGCATCCTGCAGCCAGTACAAACAGGGCAGATGAAGAGAAAAAAAAAGCGCTTTTCTGTGTCAAAATTTAGTCTGTAACGTTCTTCTCCCACTAAGAAACAGTTTATTGGGGCTCTATGGTTTTGTTGTTAAAACGTTAACACAGAGTGAGGTCTTACTGGTGTTCATCTCATTTTATAATTCGTATCCCCCTCGTCCTCCTCTCCCGTTTTTTTCTAAACTGCCAGGTTTATCAGGTGTTTTTGCCTCTTCTGCTCCCTGGATGTTCAAACCAGCAGCAGCCGGGGTCAGAAGAGAGCTGACAGGGAGGCAGCGCATGAAAAGCAGGGAGATAACTTTAGTGGCTGAGACGGCAAGGAGAAGAGGCTGTGAAAGGCTTGTTTGGGGAACAAGGACAGCACAAAACATAGTTCTCCATCCTCCCTGCCGCCCAGCCCGGCACTCGGGCTGCTGACAGGCCACCTCCTGGCTCATGTAGCGCCGCGCCCTCCGCACAGGCAAAGGAGCGGCAGCAGCAGCCGCTTCCTCCTGCCCGCCGCTTTGTTACCACTCCCGAAGCCAGAATGTGGCAGCATCATTTTCTGGACCGGCTTCAGGAGCGCTGCCTCGGCAGCAGGGCTGGGTCCAACCTCCCCACACCCTCCGGGGCTCGGGGCTCCTGCCGGAACTGGGCGTCCCACAGGCGGGGTCGCGTCCCCTCCTCCTGCAGTTGCGAGCGGCTGCTCGCCTCCTTACCCCAACACTCGCCGTCCTCGCTCTTCCTCCCTCCCTGTCGCATATAGGTTACAATGATATTCCCTCTTCAAGCGTCATATCCCTCTGTGTACCGGCTTGTCCGGGCGCTGGCAGGTGCTCCGCGGGCCGGGCCTGAGGGCTTCAGCCGCTGCTGGTCGGCTGCAGGAGGCCGAGCTGGCGGCTCCTCTGGGGAAGCCTCATGGAGAAAGGGCAGAGATGCCAGTCGAGCAGAGGAGTGAGGGGGAAAAATGAAAAAGCCACGAAGTGAGAAACACCAGTGCGAGCACCTAGGTTGGTGGGGAGGTGCTGTAGAGAGGTCCCCGCAGCCCTGGGAACACCACAGTGGAGCAGGTGGATGTTCCCTGGAGGAACAGGGGCCTGTGGGGGGCACCCCATGCTGGAGCAGTTTGAGCAGCAGAGAGGAGCAGTTATGGACTGACCTTGGCTCCCATTCCTCCTTCCCGCTGGGCTGCTAGAGGGCACGAGGTGGAAGAGGTGGGGGTGAAGATGAGCCTGGGAAAGAGAAAGCTGGGTTGGGAGAAGGTGTTTTAAGTTTTGGTTTTGTTTCTCACTGTCTGCGTCTATTTAAATTGGAAGTAAATAAAATTGATTTCCCAAAGTCAAGTCCATTTTGCCATCAATGTTCACACCTTGTTCACCCAGGCCCCAAAACAGGATACTTTCCCCTCACCTGCCTGGGAGGCTCCTCAGGGTACCAGGGAGGAAAGGAGGCATGGGCAGAGTGGGGCAGCAGGGCAGCTGTGCCAGGAGCTGCAGAGGACTAGTGGGCTGGCGCTCTTGGACCTTGACTTAAACAGCTCTGAAGTCCCTCCTCCTACTGGGAACAGCCTGGCTTGCAGTGATGGAGAAACAGGCAAGGAGAGTGTATGGCAGCAAGGGGATAAAGCAGTGACACAGGATTTCTTAGTGCCAGCCCTGACGTTTGGAGGAAAGCTGGAAGCTATGTGCTGTGAGGCAGCTGGTGCTGGCAGCTGCAATGGGGACTATGGGACTGTATTGATCAGCACTGTCAGGATTTAGGCAGTGGGGGCTGCTGGTGGGACAGGAACTGCCCTGTGTCCTAACAGGTGTGTCTAGCCAGCTCAGAAATTGAAAAAAAACAGGCCATCACACCCCAAAATTGCAGCTCAACAGCATAACACATGGCATCCCTGCTCAAACATATTTAAGAAAGAGTAGTAGGGGGACAGGAGCAAACCAAAAAAACAAACTGGAGGAGACACATGGAAGATGTTGTGGACTCAGCTGGAGACGCTTGATGCCAGAGGAAGGACAGCTCCAAGGCAGCTGAGGCCTGTGGGCAACTTATGCCAGGGCAGGGACACTGGTGAGGAACAGCAGATGACCAGTTCTTGGACAGGAGCACAACTGAGGGGCTAACAGCCCTATTCTGGATGAACAGCACAGAATCCAAAAGAATACAATATAATCCTTCAAAATACAGAATCACAGAATTGTTAGGGTTGGAAGTGACCTCTGGAGATCATTTAATCTAACCCATCTGCTAAAGCAGGTTCACCCAGAGCAGATCACACAGGAATGTGTTCAGGTGGGTTTTGAATGTCTCCAGAAAAGGAGACTCCACAACCTCTCTGGGCAGCCTGTTCCAGGGCTCTGGCACCCTCAAAGTAATCAAGTTTCTCCTCGTATTCAGGTGGAACCTTATATGCCTCATCCTATCGTTTAGCCCCACTGAAAACAGTCTGGTCCCATTCTCTTGACATCTACCCTTGAGAAAATTCCTAAACATTGATAAGATGCCCTCTCAGCCTTCTCCAGGCTGAACAGACTCAGCT
The DNA here is from genome assembly GCF_036013475.1 of Columba livia. NCBI lineage: Eukaryota > Metazoa > Chordata > Aves > Columbiformes > Columbidae > Columba > Columba livia. Next base: position 35,262,639 of record NC_088642.1, read on the forward strand.
GTCTCAGTCTCTCTTCATAGGAAAGGTGCTCTAGGCCCCTAGTCATCTTCATATCTCGCCACTGGACTCCCTCCACTTATTCCTTATCCTTCTTAAACTGGGGACCCCAGAACTGGACACAGTACTTGAGATGCAGCCTCACCAGGGCAGAGTAATGGGGGAGGAGAATCTCCCTTGACCTGCTGGCCACACTCTTCCTAATGCACCCCAGGATACTGTTGGCCTTCTTGGCCACAAGGGCGCATTGTTGGCTTATGGTCAACCTGTTGTCAACCAGAACTCCCAAGTCCTTCTCTGCAATGCTGCTTTCCAGCAGGTCCACCCCTAACCTGTACTGGTATCTGGGGTTACTCCTCCCCAGGTGCAGGACCAACACTTGCCCTTGTTGAATTTCATCAGGTTCTTCTCTGCCCAGTCCTCCAGCCTGTCCAGGTCTTGCTGAGTGGCAGCACAGACTTCTGGTGTGTCAGCCCTTCCTCCCAGTTTGGTATCACAAGCAGACATGCTGAGGGTGCACTCAGTCTGTTCATCCAGGTCACTGATGGAAAGACTGAACAGGACTGGACCCTGTACTGACCCCTGGGGGACCCCACTGACTACAGGGCTCCAACCAGATCCTGCACCGTTGATCACAACCCTCTGAGCTCTGCCATCCAGCCAGTTCATGATCCATCTCACCATGCATTCATCCAGCCCGCACTTGCTGATCTTGCTTATGAAGAGGCTGTGAGAGATGGCGCCAAAAGCCTTGCTGAAGTCAAGGTAGACAACATCCACTGCTCTTCCCTCGTCTACCCAGCCAGTCATACCATCATAGAAGGCTATCAGGTTTGTCAAATATGATTTCCCTTTGGTGAACCCATGCTGACTACTCCTGATAACCTTCTTTTTCTCCACATGCCTGGGGATGACATCCAGAATGAGCTGTTCCATCATTTTCCAGGGATGGAGGTGAGGCTCCCTGGCCTGTAGTTTCCTGGGTCATCCTTCTTGCCATTTTAGAAGACTGGAGTGACATTGACTTTCCTCCAGTCCTGAGGCACCTCTCCTGTTCTCCAAGACCTTTCAAAGATGATGGAGAGTGGCTTTGCAATAACATCTGCCAACTCAGGTTGATCATCTGCCAATACCTCAGGTTGAGTTTCTTTGGGGAAAGAAGGGCAAGCAATGTGCTGAACAGGAGCCTGAACCTCTCCCTCTTAACCATGTTCTCCACATTCCCAATGGATTTTCCCTTGCTCTTTCAGCTTCCTTCATTTGCTTTCTCATCCTGTCTCCTCTTTGGACCACTGGTTCTCTCACCTCTTTTCATTTTCCATTCCCAGCTATTCTGAACTAAACTTCCCATAACATTTTACCCCTAAGCCCAGTAGGCCCAAACCATTTCCTTCTAACAATGAGTGACCACTCCACCTCTTCCTGAGGTTCGAATTCTCTCTCATTCCTTCCACTGTACATTCTCTTCCCAATCCTTGCCATCTCCCCTTAGTCTCCTGCCCTGTCACACATATATGCTGTAAAAACAGAACCAGTGTAACATTTTGACTTCTACACTACCAGGGCAGAGAGCAGGACCTAAGGCAAAAGGTCTTTTCACGTCATATCTACTTCTTTTTCCCCTTCAGGGTCTGCTAAATGCATCCTGTCTGTCAATGACACACCCCCTCTCACTGGAAACTGCTTCATACACACACATCTGCACAATTACATGCCCCATTACACATACACAGTCTATGTAAGTACTGTAAAAGCTCATGTCCTAAAGCTCCATCCATGTCCTCATATTAATTTTCAATGAACTTCCTTTCACCACAACTCCTTTCGCAATAAAGCAGCTTTCCCACTTGCCCTGGATTCCTCCCATAGACATCTCCTTCCTTTGCTACATCTCCCAGCTGTCACTCTCCAAACTTGTGTGTCCAACTTGTACTCAACAGCACAAAGAGCTGCCACTGTACAGCTGTTAGTGTGACATGCCACCAAGTGCAAAAGTGTGGACTGGAAGCAAGAGAAATTCAGATCTGTTCCTACTCAGGCAGCCTGCCTAGCAATCACCTTCACTGTCTGCCTCTGCCATGAAAACTGTGCTGCTATTCTGCAATACAGAATATCAGCCAAGAGGCACACATCAATTGGCAGCTGTAATTTGAAAATAACTTCATATTTTAAAATGTTTTAGCAATTGTTTACATATTGGCATTTCTAATTAAGATTTTTGTTGAGTAGGAAGAAGAAAAAGATAACAAAATAATAATAAGGAAGAGTGGTTACTCATGGTTGGAAGTAAATGGTTTGGACCTACTGGGCTTAGGTGTTAAATGCTGTTACAGGAGTTTAGTCCATAAATCCTTCAACAATGACTTTCTTGAGCTTTTTTTAGCCTATCCAATGAGGCACGCAGAGACAATGATTAACTAGTGGGAGTCACATGAAATGCTCATGAAAAACACCTCTAACTCATCACAGCCTCAATTACTTCAACTGCTTTCTGAATGAACTTGATGAAGACTGTCAAGAAGGCACACAATTTTTTTGGCACTACCCTTCACCGGATCAAATGCTAAAGAGGTCAAATAATTCCACCACAAACCTGGCTGCACCAGCTGGTAATTCCCATACACTGAGGGGATCCTCAAATAATTTCAAAATAGTCAGAAATTTTATTTGCAGCCACAGAAACTAGAGGAGATTCATTGCAGTCAATAGGGCAGTGTTTTCCTTAAATGTGTTTAGAGGGTGCCAGTGAAGATTCTTTGTATTAACAAGTCTGGGTTTTATTCATTGTCTCCTCACAGTGCAGTACTCTAAATTCTTGGGGTATCTGCATTCCCACATAACTTTGTTGACCTGAGCAACAGTACAGTACTTTTTGGTCATAATACTCTTACCCCACATACAAATAAATTGCATGCACTGCTGATCCCATACTTCTTCAACTACAAGCTAACACAGTTTGCTAATACTAATGGACTGAATTCTGTCTGTCACTTCCAAAATGCTTCATAAGCAAGACAATTAACCCTATGTCTAACTCAGCAAGCAGCTCAGTGGAGTAAGAATGGAAACACTTGGTGATGTTGTAGGGGGATTAGTTTAGACTAGTTGCATTCTAGTGACATGGACAAAATGATCATCAGATGGTGGTGTCTACCCATTGCACAACAGGAGCTCATCATCTCCTAGATAAACTTAATCCAAAAATAATCCAGTTCACATATACCAAGACTGTCCTAGGAGTTGAAGTGTGCTAAAAGGAGATAACTGGGAGAGTCTCTTCAAAAGCACATTCCTAATCAAATGCAAGTACGATTTTAGACACATTAAGTACAGATCTGCTAAAGAAAAAATGAATTTTGAATGGCAAGACATTCATTTATCACAATTATAGTTTGTAGTTTCTTTAGCTTTTTCCTCCCTATGGCTCTTAAGCCATTCTTAAGTTTGTTTCATGGTGTTGTTCTAAGTTGTTGTCCTCTTCACAATTTACAAACATAAAGGTAGTGAGAGACAGATTAAATGAATTTCCAAGGTCATAGTACAAAGCATAAGCAAAACAGAATATAAAACTTTTCCAGCTTCCTCATGTGTTTTTGCTACAAACTTGTACCACACCTTTCATTCTGATATTCAGGAAAAAAAAGGACTTAGGACTGTATCTATATGTTAGATCATTACTAGCAACACATCCCTATTAATAACTCATCCGTTAGGAGATAATTTAGATATAATATGAAAATATATCTCTAATTTCTTCAGCTGAATCTTTCTTTCCTTTGTGAATTATTTTAGCTTGACTTTCCAGTTGGGAAGGCAATGACAGGACTCATAAAAATATGCTTTATCTTTAATTACATCTTAAAATGAATATCAAAATACTAGTGGATCACACTCTAAAATATACTGGAAATGGTGTTTCAAGTCAATCATCTACATTTTTCTGTAACCAGTTGGCAGCTTTGATAAATAGTTCTCTCCTTCCCATATTTTCAACTTTTGTAAACTCCAGCAGTAGAGTAATGGCCACTCTCTCATCCTCTTCCAGTGTAGCATTGTAAAAAACCTGCAACTGATGGAATAAACACACGAGCTTAGTTCACATCATTTCACTTGCAGCAAGCAGCTGTGTACCTGACAGAAGTGCATAGAAAAGAGGGAGATGGCAGAGACTAAGGAGAAGATGGGACAAGCTTACTGATTAGCAGTGAGGTGGGAAAGCTGCTTGCACAACAGGAATGTGCCCTTCTGCCATCCTGAAAATCCTTTCAAATGCAGCCAGCCTCAGTAGTACTAGTGGTGCCACACAGTGTCTAGAGCTAGTTGGGTAGCAGCATTCTCTTGTGCTGCCCATTCTACAATCACAGAGCAAGAAGTCTTTACAATCAGTCTAATAAGCAGAAGACAAGAGAGGACTGAAGAATAGTAAAGAAATACATGTGGAGAGTGGAAAATGAACATGAAATGAGATAGATATCAGCATGGCAACCAGCAACCTAAGACATCAGCAGCCCAACTTTTGGTACATTTCCTTAAGACATTGTGGCAAAGGTGATCTCTATATACCGATTTTGAAGAGGAAAATGAGACAAGCTTTGACAATGTTTATTGGGACTCAATTCCAAACCTGAGGTTTAATTTAAAGGCTGGCACTGGGCTATTGCTTCTACCATTGTGGGGAGTTAAATTATCGCTAAAGATAAAAGGTGAAAAACTTATAGTTCATGAATGTTAAATAGAGATTTATTTGATTTTAGAAGCTAACTATTTGAATTGGTCTCCTCATTAAGCACCCCTTCTCAGTTACTTGCTGTATGCCTGCATCAACCAGCAGCAAAAAAGGGAAGCAAATTTTTTCTCGTAATGACAGATACTAGTTCTGAGCTGACATGGAAATGTAGATCACATGCAGACAGCATAAAAGGTGAGCTGTTGAGAAAATAAAATAATATTTTGGGAAGAAATCTGAGGAGACTTGGACTGGAGGCAAAAGAACAAGAAAAGAGTATGAAATCGGCAGTGACAGTTAACAATTTGTTAAGAGGTACTAGCATGGATTGTTGTGGGAAAAGAAGTAAAACAGCCTACAGCCACCCCCAAAGATTTCCACTCTTCAGCAGGTTTTCCAAAAGCCATCCCCTTTTTCCAGATGCACAGCAGCCCAATGAGAAAGTGTTGTTCATGGGTTCATCTGGGCTGCTGCGCAGTCAAAAGGAAATAACTATATCACGTGTATAGGCCACCTGTTCAGTGCACGGGCAGGTGACCTCTTACCCCGCAACCATACAGAGCAGGACAACGTCCATCCCTGCACAAAAGCTCACTTTCATGCCGTGCTTCACACCAACTGCTCACACAGACTGCAGGGCTGTGGGTGCATGTTCATATGCTCATTTTGCAGATGAGGAAATATCATTTTTTCTCAATGTCTCAACAGAGCAACATTATAAAATACATTCTATGGTTTCTTAAAAAAAACAAATCAAAACAAAACAAACAACAACAACAAAAAACCACAACAACAAAAAAAACACCAACCAACCAAAACACACACCCCCCTCCCCCAAACAAAATATTTAAAAATCTGTATATACAAACTGGCAATAAAATTGAAACTAACTGCTTCTCTGATTTACCTCTTGTATCTGTACATCTGTATTGACAAATCTTCCCATGACTTTTAATACCTCATATAATAATTCCTTCCCATACCTGTAAAATTAAGACAGAGATCCTTTCATCAGCATGTCAGCAAATATACTAATTTCACCTCATTTGGAAATACTGTCACTATTTTGTTATTATTTGCCATGTTTGAAATACCAACTAAGATGAAGTTTGCAATTATGTGCTCTTTTTCCCTTTAAAGAGATATCAGTAATGTTCAACTTAGACATTTGAGCACGATGAAGCACATTTGGTACCCTTAATTTTCATTTCCCAGTAAGATCTGGTATTTCTACTTTGGTAACATGAATTCTTTGCTTAAAACAGATAATCTTTGTGAGCTCATATAGCCACACTGAGCTAGAAAGGCTAACCAATAATGAATCTAACAACTTGGTGTTTATGTGGATATCTTGAGGACGGTGTATGAATTAATGCCCACACTATTATTTTAATTTTAAAATAACGGGTCCATTTCCCAGCAAATTGCTTATCAGGATGGAACACAGAAAAGTTCTGCAAGGGAACAAGCTGGTGCAACACAAATCTGCTACAACTTGCCTTTTCTAGCATTAGCAATACAGGTACAAACTTGAATGCTCCCAGATGGCTGGTCTTGGTTATGCTGCCACAAATGGCTCCCAATGGGCTCCTCTTCCACCAAAGGCAGCAGGAATGTACTCTGCCACAGCCCTGCTGCTTTTCACCATTGCCAACAAGCTTGGGAGGCTTCGAACAGACACCTGAGAACTTGCTGTACTCCAGATAGGTAGCTTAAGCTCACCTGCAGTTTACCTGCACCAGTGCAGGTAGGCTGGAGATGGGTTAGGACTTCAGTCAGGGATTAATGCTGTAGTTTCTCCTCGCAAGTGCTTGTAAATCTGTATGCCCCAATCCCCTAACTCTTTGGAAAAGAGATTACAATCTTAATCCAGCATTTTACACCCATGCACATGAAATACTAGTGGACAAAGCCATTTCTAGAATCAGATTTTTCGGGAAATTTAACTCTTAAAAGCTCCAAAACAGTCACAGACTAATTTTTAAAGCATTCTGTGTCTGACATGAGCTCTTCTTTGACATTAAGCCCTGATCAGAGTTGAATCCCCTGTAAACCCTACTCTGCATACTTAAAAAATTGCATCAGTCATCACAAAAAAGCCATCTCCAGAAGGAAAATGTGCACCTGGATTTTACAGCTCAAACATAAAGATGGAGGAAGAAGCCAAAGAGCAACAAAAATGAAGGGAACCCAAAGCTGGTTGCTCACCATACCTTTCACTTAAAAGTGGCCAATTTTCTGTAACAAATTCCCAGGCTATACGGTGCCCAATATCCTTTGTCGCTACATATAAGATGACATTTGGAGTGCAATTGGAAGAAAATAATGTATTGCTGAGTCCATATTGCAAGTACCTGTTAGAAAAGAAGGTAATGATTGTACCTGTCACTTGTTTAACAATTATGATCTAGAAATATCATCTAGTTTGGGAAAATTCCTGTCTCAACAAATACCACAATGTATAGGGTTATACCAAAGCTGGTGTTACTCTGAGCTGTGTATTCAGCTTGGTTTGCAACCCTATGTTGGTGAAAACCCCTGTCCTTGCACACTGACTCTCCACTTCTCAGTAAAATGAGGATGTAGCACATCAGGTGGATATACGTGCTTTTCTCATCTGCGTTACAGAAAGACAGCCATTCCTACCAGATAACCCTGTGAAAGTGTGAATTCCTCCACAGTTTCTGGAGACTCACTTTGCTGTGACAGAGATGGAGCCTAGAGAGTAAGCCAGCAGTGAGACACTCTCTCATGGTTTAACCTGAGCGACCTAGCAATATAACCATGACAGCCGCTTGCTCACTCGCACACTGCCCCCAAACAGGGGAGAGAATCAAAAGGGAAGAGAGAAATTTTGACTGAGATAAACACAATTTAATAAAATAACAAAATACTAATACAGTACTAGTAAATATATATATATATATATAGTAGAATATAAAATAAGAGATACTCAACGCAATTCCTCACAAACTCCATCTACACCAAGCAGCCAGTCCCAGGAAACAGCACCTGGTCCCAACACCCGATCCCGGAGAGAGAGAAAAGAGGAAAAAGGCAGAAAGGCTCAGAGGCCTCTGCAAAATGGCAGGATGGCAAAAGGCTGAACTAAATAAACTCCCAAACAGAACTCCCTCAAACAGAACTCCCCCAAACAGATCCCAGCTGCAACAGAGAGTAAAGCATGATATTAATGGGATGGAATACTCTTACTGATCAGTCTGGATGTCAGTCAAGCTCTGCCCCATCCATGTCCCCCACTTCCTCACTGCCTCACACCTGTGGGCAGAGCACTCAGAATGTCCTTGGCCCTCAGACCAGAGCAATTAAAAACATTAACTCTGTGCTGGGGTGTTATCTCTTGTTCTCAAACTAAATTCAAACAATGACTGTCCTAGCTATGGAAATGTTTTTAACTGCATGGAGAAAATTAACCCATTTTCAGTCAAACTAGCACACACTCTGTTATGCAATGGTGACCTGTTCATAGGGTCCCCTATAAGAAGACCAAATAACAGGGTCTTGGATGCTTTTGTGGGGTTAAGGCATGATTTCAGAAGTATTTAAGGAACTACCTGCCAATAATGTCAGTGGCAGTGAGTGCCTGAATAGTTTGAAAAAGCAAGTAACTATTCTCTTTGTTGCCTCAATCTATCACCTTGCATGCTCCTGCTTTTAAGAGTTAAAGAGTTCTCATAGGGTCTTGCAGGCAGGTGGATGGTGTAGATGAGCTGGGATTCTCCGATTTGCATGCTGCCACCACCACATTTAACAGAACAGACAAAACATACTGAGGGCCAGAAAAAGCCCAGCTTGACATTCCTTACCCCAAAAGACTTCCAGGGTGGCATTTAGAGAAATAGATTGGCTTATGAACTACTAAGGCACAAGGAGGAAGGAGGTCATCATGACTCTCTGAGCTTGCCAGGGACCAGTGCTAGCCTGTGCCAATGACAAAGTCAATAAAGGACCATAAGGTAAGTAGAAAATCAGCACAGCTGACTGGAAATCTCTTTGGAACCCGTCTTGCTTTCTTCTCAGGTATATTTGTTCTATCTTCACAAGAGCAGGTGGCTGGCAGGAGAACCATCTCTGCTACTTTCAGACCTTCAAACCCTTTCAGCTTATGCCAATCACTGGCAAATTTCTGTTCTTTGACAAATCCTTTAGGTAATGTGGACATGACAGGTAAAAAATTCACCTTCAGTATATCTTTGCTGATAAACTGAAATGATTTTATATGGATGTCAGTGAAAGATGATAAACACAGTATTCCAAACTGTGTTCAGGAAGAGTTTGGACAACACTCTTAGATATACGGCTTAACTTTTAGGTTGCTGCACATGGAAATCAGTAGTTAGACTCGATCTTCAAGGATCCCTTCCAACTCAGGATATTCTATGATTCTATGCTTTTATTAAACTGGAAATTAAAAACAAAAACACAAAACAAAACAAAACAAAAAACAAAACAAAAAAATAAAAAAAGAGAAACAAAAAACCACTTTGCAGCGTGAACCTGGCTTCAAATGGTGAACAGCTTGCTAGTAAGTCTATTTTCAGTTTTGCCCTTAACCTGGCTGACTTGGCTTCTACACAGAGGCTGAAAAGACTATGACACTTTAGTTTGGAAACAAAATAAGCAGGGGAGAAGAATAAATGTTAGGGGGAAATGTCAAAGAAAATTATTATAATTACTTTTTCTTACAGTGCAGAGAGTAAGGGCAGTGAATGATTTCCAAGTTAAAAAAACTACATGAAATACATTTAAAGCAAAGAGGAAGCATCTTTCTGTACATGTAATTATAGTAGGTGATGTGTTACCACAGTCTGCTAAAAAGCCTGAAGGTATAATTTTAGTTCAAAAAGGTCACTAGATATATTGACAGAAGACAGGCTCAGTGTCAGACATGACACAGTAGTTACTAGCTCAGGAAATCCTTTTGTCAATGATTGCCAGCACCTGGGATGTTGTACCAGCAGAAGGATCACTTGTGTTTCCCTGTTTATCAAACCCTCTCTGTAAGAAAACTCTTAAGATTCTTCCAGTGGTCCATATGATATATGCTTCTGAGGCAGGCAAACCTTCCTCAGGTTTGCACAGTACTGTATTTGTGTTCTTATGATTATGATCTATATACACAAATATATACTTTGATCAAGGTCACCTGTAAAGTAACCATGACTCTCTGGCACAGCTCATAGCAGAGAGCAGGATGTCTTTATCTTCCTTTGTGGTGTCAGAATGGTTATACATTTCCCATGCAAAATTCCATTCTTTATCACTTCCCACTGCAACACCATAGCAGCAGACGGTTCTTCTAATTAAAAAGGGAATTCTGCAAAGCAAAATATGATTTAAAGGTATTGTATAGTTCTAAAGTCAAAACCAACAGTTAGCACATAACTGAAACCAGATGTTTATTTACAGTTAAAAGATGTACAAGAAAGGAGATATAAAACAGCAATCTAAATAGAGCTAGTAAATTTTTTGCTTTATTCATTATTTAAACATTTTAAAAGCATGCAGTTTAAAGGCAAACCAAGACCATCTTTTAGAAGAGTTGGACCAAGCTATTTTGTGTACATAGAGTGTCAATGCCACTGTTTCACATCAGAGCCAAGGACATGGATCACACCATTAAAGAGTGTATGGCTGCATGGAGGCATCATCCCAGACGAGCCCTTTCAAAGTTTCTTCAGTGAATGTATACAGCAGCAAGAGCCATGTGCAGCACCAATGGAAACAGAAAGGACATTTCTCCATGCAACATCCTATTACTCCCACACTAGGGGAGGGTCCTCAACATGGTGATGAATTTAAAAACAGAAACTAAATGCAGACATTATCACTGTAATACTCCACATGCAAAGGCTGAACATAAGTGTCTCCTGTGGCAATGATGTATTCCTGACATTAAGACATTGTCAACACTTTCCAGTGATAGCAATGTATTCTACTATCCAGGCTATCTGAAAACAGTTTAAATTAATGGCAGTATGGATTAAATCTCTGTAGGAGAATGGGTTTCATTGCTACAAATGAAACATTTAACTTCCCAATGATGAAATACTATTTATCTGCTTATAGCATTACGTAAGACCAAGATTGTAAGTAGAGATACCAGCAGAAAGAGACGCAATATTAGTCAGGAGGAAAGCTACATGACAGTAATCTTCAAAATGTAGAGACAAGTTATAAGCTCTGGAAACTCAGAAGAAGTAGTGGGAATGAGGATAGAGTCAGGTGTTTTGCATGTCAGACATCACTTGCTAAGAAGTAAAAATGCAAGATGCAGGTATTTTGATAGTCTTATGGGTGGAGGATTTCACTGGCATCATACAGAAAGTGTGGACATGTTCTTTATTTACTGAAAAACATAATTTGTATTTTTTTACCTGGATATGTTCTCGAACATAAGGGATTTGCCACCAAGAATGATACTTAATGAGGCTGAGTGGTTATGTCAAGGTAAAGAATAGTCCTGAGAGGAATCCGTTTATGACAGGTCTTATATGAGTTACAGTGTCCAGTAATTTGTTTAATAATAATTTCATAATGTTGCAGAAAGAGGCCACAGTAGGGTGATAACACGGTAAAGCTGCTTTGGCTAAAATACAGCTATTTATTTTGCTACTGCAGCTGTTCCAATAGCTTCAAGAAAATGTTGGTTACTGAGTGTAAAGTTGTTTTGGGTGAAGAGCAAATAGACAAGCTCTGTGTGCCATTTGGCTGCAGCTCTGATGTTTGGCACTGAAGGCAGGCAGCACGGGACAATGGTCTACTGGCTGGTGACATCTATGGTGGGCCTGAAGTGGTTTATGCTGTGTAGTTCACAGAGGAAGTCCACTGTGGTCCAGAGGGACTTTGGAGCTTGAGGTTATATTAGATTGGGGGGTGGGGCTTGTTAGTCTTGATATTCTTTTTCTGGGAGTGGTTGTGTGGTTTGATATTACTCACCCGCCAGGATTGTCTCATTTCTGGATCTTAGGGAAGATGCAAAAAGGGTGGATTATTTTACATAATTTTCCTGGAGCCAATGCAGAAGTGACATAGTGATTTCTCAACTTTTGAGGGCAACAGCAGTATATGGTTATTTACCTTTAGTAAATAACTGAAATAGTCTCTCCCTCTAGACTCACTTCCTTTTTGCAAAAGAAGACAAGTCAGTAACAGCACCACAGAGACTATATTAACTTAGCTAGCTCCACTCCTGCAATTTAAAAAGAGTAAAACTGAGAAACTGGCTGGGAATCATGGTTCTTGGCTTCTTATCTCCATGGAATAGATAAAAATGCACCATATCAAGTCCAGTTAAGTTCTGCCAGGAACTATTTGGAAATGTTCAGCTGAAAGTTGATCTGACAGGGAAAAGCACTACTCCCTTCCACAGATGTGAGAATCCTACTGGGTTCCACCAGTGGCAGAACAGCTATAGTGTGCTGTTAAGAATTTTGCACTCAGAACATAAAGGCATCTAAAGGGATCTGTGAACTATGAGTCAAAAGTTTATCATGCCCTTTTCTTTCCAGCATGTGAAAAGCCTCCTCTTTCACTGAATAGAAACTGTGAACTGTCAACTGTCATTTGAAACCTAAGAAGTGTTCAATCTCCCATGTTGTTTGTTTGTTTGTTTGTTTTTCTTTAAAAGCTAATCATTTTTTTCCACTTAATAAAATTCATAGTTGCATTTTTTTCCACACTTACAGTTTTGTGAAGTGTTAGGCTGGGATAGTAAGAATATCTCTCTGGAACATAGCAGAATGTATTTAGGCTATTTAAACTTCTCAGTTTAACCGATAAGCACAATTTGGTTTTTATGAGGATGATCACTATGAAGCTGTTTAAAAAAACCACAAACACAAAACTACAAGTTCAGTTAACTTAGCCAACTACATACATCAACAGGGATACAAGTAACAACAAAATATTTATTCCAACAAATAAAAATTATATTAAATTTTAAATATTCACTCACCATTGCCAATACTATTATACTATTGCATAGAAAAGCATAAAAATAAAAGAGGGAGGAAAAGAAAGTAAGTGTTTCAATACATCAGAAACTTTATTTAACAATGCAATACTCGAATACAGGAAGTCTGCTCCTGGTAGAGCCCAGATTCCATCCTCACAGACCAGGAACCTGACTGCCAGGCTCCAATATCAGCATAAGAACTGAGAGCTGTTCCCAGCACCTCTTTACACAAATACAGCACATACAAGGCAATTTGATGGGCTCACCACGGGAAGATGTTTGTATCACACAAACACCATTTCACTCAGTATTGCTAAAAGAAGCTTAGAAATTGAGTTGTTATACAGCAAAACCCTAGGGCTGTACCGCAGCAAAGGGCCTGGACAATATGGGATATTAGCCCTTATCTGAGGTTCATCTGTTATGTAGCTAAACAGATTCTGCTCTTCATGACAAAAATCTGCATCCTCCAGCCTCTAAAGTCCATGTAAAAAGCAACAATTATGAAATCATCCTAAAGCTGGGATTTGGGGAAGAGGATTTGTTGCGGGGGTGAGCACAGTTAGGCTTAAGTTCTGTCTTTCTGTCAAGAAAGAAGACCAGCATACAGGAGTATCTCTCATTCTGCCTCCCCCATGTCAGAGCCCTTTAACTTTCCACCTCACTTAGGCATGCACACCTCTAAGAACACATTATCATTCTTACTTGTAGTCAGGGTTGTCCATCCACTTAGCATACAGCTCAGACGACAGGTTCAAACAGTCCTGGAGGCCCAGCCAGCATGCTGTTCCAAAAAGTTTTTCCAAATACAGTCTTGAAAGGAAGCCAAAATAGCAAGAATAAAAGATACGTATTCCACATTTGGAGTACTTGAACTGTGCTTGACCAGCACAGTTTCAGCACATGATGTCATCAACCCAGAAGAACCTCTACTAGAAACACTTAAGGTTTAATGAAAATAATAAAATGAACTACCAGTAATGGGTTCCTGACATCAGCGTTCATGAACATTAGTGAGGATACCAATTCACTATAGTTTTTTGTTTGTTTTATCATTCTTGGTAGTTTAAGAGACTAGTTGCATCTAGTCGAAATCATTCTGACACTCAAGACTGTGGTTTCATTAGCCTTGTAAAATGAACTATTTTAAAGTTCTAGTAGTTGATCCATAAATCACATTTGACGTTCATTGCTGTTCAGTTTTTCCCCAACTATTAATAGCAGCCGCCTGTTGAGCGTGTTTTCCCATAAACAAAAGCTGGTAGCTCACTAAATGGACTGAAAATATGCCACGCTATCCTGATACTGCAGTTTCATTGGAGGTGTCATCATAACTAACCCACACTTACAGGACAGTGAAAATCACAATTCAGTTACAGTCAAATTAAAGCGGAATACTTACTGAGCAAAATAGTCATCTTCCAAAGCATCAACATTTTGATGAATAAAACTTGCATAATAATGGTATATTGGCAACATCCGCTTTAAAAGGTATTTCTTTCAAAAGAAGGGAAAGAAAAATTACTTTAGATGCAAGTTTTTCTTTTACTGTATTTTTCTTTGCTTAGATTTATCCTGAAAATTTACTGCTATTAATTTCTTGACAACGCAGCACATTAAAACAAAGTACGTAAATTTGGTCTAAAATCCAATATACCCGTACATCCATTCAAACATGGAATTTACCACTTCACATCACTTGGACCTTTGAACTCATTATGAAAGAAAACAAATGCTCATTCTCAGATAAAAAGATGGAAAAGTTCTCACATATTTTAAGCATACCTTTTCATTTAGAACTTAAGAGAACTACCATTATGGGACTGTACTTTAAAGTGAATTCTTCAAATAGAAGTCAAGGAAATAAACAAGACAATATTATCTCAGGTAGCCCAAATATGGAAGTCAATAATCTCATTTAGTATCCAAACCAAATTCCTTCTTTCTCTCCATGAAGTTGAACTGGAAGGCAGTATGAATCCCCAAGCACATATATTCTATATCCCCTTTGTACATAGCAGTTTTACTCTCATTACTTACTACTGACTATTTACTACTGACTGATAGCTTTATTTTCCAGATCCTCTGTTTTGCAAATAAATAGGATCAAGCTTAACATAGAGAATGTGAATAGATTTCTGCTTTACAGTAATAATTGCTCCTGATTCAATTATATTTATCATTGACTGATATATACAAATAAGTACCTCCTCCTATTTAAAAAACAATAAAAGGTTGACAAAATCATGCAAAGGGCATGACAAGAACTGTGACCCATCATAGTCTTCATTACATTCATTTTAGTCTGACTTTATTAAATAGTCTAGCATCTTTGCTACAATAACTAACAAAAAATAAAAAAGGTGGTACCTTTAAAAGTGGGTACAATTCATAGTTCTTCAGAGTACTTTCCAAATTCTTGGGTACTAGGTTTGACAATACCACATTCCATATGAAGAGTTCATCTTCTTTGGCAAGGTACTTTGTTAGTTCAAGTGCTGTTTCAATTTCAATGTATCCAAACCTATTTCAAGACAAAACCTCATACTTGAGCATACCTATTCACATTAATTACCTACCACAAATTTCTGTTTATTTATGAAACTGACAATAAAACATCAGGGAAAGTGACCTAGAAAGGATGTTGGAAAAATAAAATAAATACAAAACAATGGTGCCTTAACAGCACAGTGCCACTGTCAAAGTTACAGGACAATTGTGGCAGTAAGCATGGCATTATGCAGACTGTATTCTCTAGTGTCTGTAAGATACAATAGAGGTGCATTTACAGCATGCTCCACTTTCACTAAATCAAAAGCAAGTAAAAGAGCTCTGTTTTGAGCTACAATACATATGTATTTTTCTTGCTAAACAACATATTTTCATTACAGGTTCTTTTGTGGAATATACATTATTGTAAAAATCAAACAATTTCATTTGCATGCACGCTCTCCTTGGAATTATCACAGTATCACACAGTATCACAGTATGTTTGGGATTGGAAGTGACCTCAAAAGATCACCTAGTCCAATCCCCCTGCTGGAGCAGGAACGCCTAGGTGAGGTCGCACAGGAACATGTCCAAGCGGGTTTTGAATGTCTCCAGAGAAGGAGACTCCACAACCTCCCTGGGCAGCCTGTTCCAGTGCTCTGGCACCCTCACTGAGAAGAAGTTTCTTCTTAAATTTAAGTGGAACCTCTTGTGTTCCAGCTTGATCCCATTACCCCTTGTCCTATCATTGTTTGTCACCAAGAAGAGCCTGGCTCCATCCTCGTAGCACTCACCCTTTATATATTTATAAACATTAATAAGGTCACCCCTCAGTCTCCTCTTCTCCAAACTAAAGGGACCCAGCTCCCTCAGCCTTTCTTCATAAGGGAGGTGCTCCACTCCCTTAATCATCTTCGTTGCCCCACACTGGACCCTCTCCAGCAGTTCCCTGTCCTTCTTGAACTGAGGGGCCCAGAACTGGACACAATATTCCAGATGTGGTCTCACCAGGGCGGAGTAGAGGGGAAGGAGGACCTCTCTCGATCTACTAACCACCCCCCTTCTAATACACCCCAGGTTGCCATTGGCCTTCCTGGTCACAAGGGCACAGTGCTGGCTCATGGTCATCCTGTTGTCCACCAGGATCCCCAGGTCCCTTTCCCCTACACTGCTCTCTAATATGTAATTTCCCAACCTATACTGGAACCTGGGGTTGTTCCTGCCCAGATGCAGGACTCTACACTTTCCCTTGTTAAATTTTATTAGGTTATTCCCCGCCCAACTCTCCAGCCTGTCCAGGTCCCGCTGGATGGCAGCACAGCCTTCTGACGTGTCAGCCACTCCTCCCAGCTTAGTGTCATCAGCAAACTTGCTAATAGTACACTCAATTCCCTCGTCTAAATCGTTAATGAATATATTGAATAATATTGGCCCCAGTACTTACCCCTAAATTAGCAACCTCAGCATGGCACTTATGTGCCTCACTGTGGAATTCATAAGGAATTCATTCTTTCCTGATAAAATTCCAACTCAAGCTCCTCTCCTCCAGAACAGGAACATTTCTAGTGTACTTCCATAGAAGCACAGTTACATTCCTTATTATATACTAGGTTTGAGTCCTCTTATGAGAAAGGACATTTGTATGAGAGGGGGAATGGGCATTTTTACTTCTTCCTCTCAGAACTGCTTCCACAGGCTATGAGATGGGTGAGTATGCTTGGGCCACTTTTGCCTTGAGCTCCCACACCATAGGTGTCTGATGCTCTTGGGATCTCTGGTACGTCTGAGGCACAGACGTATCTATTACTTCTTCAGTTCCTTACAGTACTGGCGACCTCTCTAGCACCACAGACATGAACAACCAAGTCATCCATCAGCAAGGGAAATGAAAGAGGTGTTCAGCGCGATGCATAGCTCATATCTCAGCATGGCTGAGATAGCCCAGAATAAATCAGGGAAAATTCAGAATGTTCATTCAGAATCTTTTTTCTATCGCAACACCTACAGGTTACTACCTAAAAAAGCCTCAAGACAGTGCCATTATTTGAAAGATTTCCTAAGAGCTGGAACAAGAAACTTAAAAGAAGTTTTGAAAGAAATCACTGAGCACTGACAGAAGAATGGAGTAAATACTTAACTCCCCCACCATCTTACCAAAACAGTTTCTGTTCTTAAGAGGCATACATGGGTAGAAATAACCAAGGCAGAAGTAGCAATATTTACTGCAATCATGTAGTTTAACCATTTTCTATAACATACCAAAACATACTTACTGTGTCAGTGCAAAAGCATCATCTATCAGCTGGATCCTGCTGACAGCAGGAATAGCCTGTAGAAAGGATTCATGTAGTGTTAGTATGTCTAAACATGTCATTCAGAGTTTGAAAAAGCTTTGCTATCTTTCAGAAAGATCAGATAAGTCCCCAACAATTTTTTTCAAGGCCAAAATCTTCTGTAAAACATCAGAACATGGATCCTGCATTTTAAGCTGAAATTATGTATGTGCTTTTAGGGAAGTTTATCTATATAAATACATAAATATATAGCTACATAATATATTTTTATATATAAATATACAGCTACAGTTCATTAAGACCCCTCTTACCTACATGCTGTAATGAAAATTAAAATTTGGAAATGCTACATCTCCTAAAAATATCCTAGTTATATAATTTTGGTACTTTTTTTTCTTTTTGAGGCTTCCGTTCAGAATACATACTCAGACTAGTCCAGAGCAGAGTGTCTGGTACTATCGTGAATTAAGTGACCAAGGCAGAGCTGTGGGTAAACCCCTGACCACAGTTCGTGCTCTCATGGGGACTGCTGGTCCCTCCCCATCTCCTCCCTGCTTCCATGCCCCTTCAGCTCAGCTGCTGCTCCAGCAAACCTTCCCACTGACCGGTTCTGAAAAATAGTCCCAAATCAGCACACACTTATTTTCCTGCTGACTTAGATTTGCTGTCAAAGAAAAAAACCTTGTAGAAAAGAAGCCAGTGTGCTGTAATAAAGGTTTAGCCACACTGCATGCTCTGATCGGCTTCAGGTACAGACCTCCTGGAGAAGTTGTCTGACTGCTCTGATAACTATTATGCTGAAAGATTAAACTTTCTCACTGTTGTTACCAAAACCAATGAGATGATGTTACTACTGGAGCCTCTGGCTCACACTAGGGTTAGGCAGCATTAAATACTATGCAGACCCATATACAACTACGCGTATAGGCTGCTCTGTATTGCTTTCACCTTCAGCCCAAGTTGTGGTAAGTCAGAGTTGATATGAAATCTACTCTGAGTATAGTGTATGTACAGAATTTAAAGGACCCAAGTAGAACTGACTGGAACTTCTAAGAAAAATCTAAGCAAAAAGAAGCAAAAACCCATGTCAGATGATTTTAGTTTTGCTGGCAGAAATATTGTGCTTTGAGGAAATGGGAAATAAAAAGCTCTCTCCCAGCTTTCCTTCTCCATGTTTACCTAAGAGCAGATAAAGCTTAGTCACACATCTAGACCAATAACTCTTCATGCCAAATTTAAGAGAAGGGAAGAACCACAAGATGTTAAGACAACTTTGAAGACAGAATGCCATCTCATGTGAAATGATTTTTCACGCTTATGTGAAACAATTTGGGTCTGTTCCTATTCCACTATAGGAGGTTGCCAGTGACTTTGGTGGTGCAACAGTGGATCATTTCTTCTTATGTGATACCTGAATTTCTCATTATTCCAGGTTTTCATCAATGTGACTACTGGTAAAAAACTGCAAGAACAGATAGATGGAAAGAATCTGTTTATAAGCTTGAGAAAACAAATATGATGTTACCTTTGGATCATTTTCAAGCAAGCGTGCTAATCTTTTTAAGTTTAATTGATCATAGTTCACTCTGTAGTAGCCACTTAAATTTACATTTAGCAGGATCCAGTCATATTCTGACTCCGACACTTGCATTTCAGGAAACACTTCTGTAAAGTGACATTAAAAGATATTATTTTATTTTCTGTGTGCTCCTAAATTCTCTCGCATTTATAGACACTGGACTCAGTGCTCCTCTGAGATCTGAGACACAAATCTGAGGTTAGACTCAAAAAGAATCTCCCACAAAAATCCATGCATTTGTGATCTCTGCTCTGCACAGCAGAAGAACTTCAAAAAGCAACTGACCCCTCAGGTACTGAGCACCTTGCGATGGCAAAGGGGAAGCTGGAGACCCACTTTGATCCTACCATTTAGCTCGTAGGCAGCTGGGAGAGTTAAGAAAGGTTACCTAAGAATAAAGTCTGGATGAAAGGCAGCACCCTCACCTGCCTGCTGCAGGACACAGACCCCACCATGTCTGCTGCCCCAAACACACTGCTTGGTACCTTACCAAAGAACTGACCGTCTATCAGTATTCACATCAACACAGATCAAGGAAATCAAAACAGCTAAGCTTATGCAAAAAACAAGCGAACAAAAATTTTATTTTAAATAAATGTCCTGTAGTCCCTTTGAGTTACCTCACTCACTAAAGGCCTCTTTCTGCAGTCCCATTTAATCTCACTGCTACCTCCTTTATATGTGCTTGTCTGATCACTTGCTCCTGATGGCCGACAGCACATCTGAAGGAGCCAGTGCAGTCTTGAAAGCTCTGAGCTGCCTCAACAGAAAAGGATTCACATGCTGCTTTAATTGGCTACGATCATCCCGAATTAAGAAGATGGTAAAATCTCTTAAGACAACAAATCATATTAGTGAGTAGCCTAGGCCCAGCACTGCTCCACTCCGAACAGAAGACTGAGACTTCAATGTGTTTTGACAGAGTAGGTACTACAGGGTTCTTCGTCAGTCATCTTCACAAGGCAAATGAGAGGGAAAAGTGGTGCAGGACAGATACTGACTTAACCATTTAAAAACAGCACGGATGGGTAGAATGTGGTGCTAGCAGTACTTCTCTAATAATGCCATATCAGTTCAATGCTCAGATTAGTTCATCAATCAGTTCATCATCAAGAGCATTTTGAGATCCAGCTAAAACAGCATAACTATGCTTCTCCACTCCCCAGGCTGACTGAAATGATCTACCATATCAGCATCCTTTTCCTAGTGTGTCTTTTTTAACTACAAAGACATGTATCACTCAGGGACAGTGATCAACACAATTTTATGGGCAGAAGCCAAGTATGTAGACACTGCCTGAGGAATCCTAAACCATTAGGACAGGCTTTTAACAGTGTACAGTGCAGCACTGAATGAAAACACTTGGCTACTGGTAGCAGCCCAGCTTGTTGCTTGGAGATCCATTTAACCTGTTCAAAAGCAACGTAAATTAGTTCCTGAATATATCTTTGTAGCAAAAATACACATACACAAAATTGTTTTTGAGACGTTTCCTCACTATGCCACTGCACTAACTATTCTGAAGTTGAAGTTAAAACTATTCTTTGTACCAAACAACTCATTTTCATTTACCAAAACCACGCTCAGGAATACCTCTGACAGACCACATTAACGGTCTTCCACCAGAAGCCTCTTCAACCTGACAGGAACAAAACAGTAACTGAAGACAACCTTTAACATTTCTACCTTTGTAAGAAACCATTTGGTTCCTTTGGTTCGAAAAGTCAAAAAGGACTATTTTTTCATCTTAAAACATGAATGCAAGTTCTTTGACTGAATAGTGTCTGCTAAGTTTGATACATGGCTTTCAAATACAAGTGGAATGTGTTTTAATTCTGAATTTCTACTTCATTGTAGCCCCTACTGGCAGTTGCAACATGATGGGTTTTTTTCATAACTTCTGTTGCTCTTAAGTCACATAATGGGTGAAGTAATGGAACTGTTATCACTTTAGTAATAAAAAATTAGCACATGACACTGTTCATTCCAAGCAAGTCCTGCCTAACAATTCTTTTCTGCAAAGTTTCTTATTTTTCACCTTAGCAGTCACTGGTTTCTTTAACTTTAAATCTAAAGCATTCAGAGGAATAAACATCCACTGTTTGCTTATTTACTTGTCCATATACTATGAAATGATCACTCAAGCTGTCTTACTGCCTCAAATACTGGGAAAGTAGCTTTTAACCACTGCAAACAGAAGGTGGAGAGCTGGGATGTGCACACAAGTATTGTAGTTTTGCTCTTAAGCATTCCACAAACACATCAGTCTCTGCATCTCCTTGTAACTGATTCAAAACCCGATGGAGTTCAGGGCTGACTTGCCAAAGAAAATAATCACCCATTCTAATGATTACATTTCTTCTTTCTCAAAATATCATAGAATGACAGAATAGTTTGGGTTGGAGGGGACCTTCAGAGGTCACCTAGTCCAACCCCCCTGCAATGAGCAGGGACATCTTCAACCAGATCAGGTTGCTCAGAGCCCCATCCAGCCTGGCCTTGAACGTTTCCAGGGATGGGGCATCTACCACCTCTCCAGGAAACCTGGGCCAGTGTTTCACCACCCTCATTGTACAAAATTTCTTCCTCGTGTCTAGCCTGAATCTCCCCTCCTTTAGTTTAAAACCATCACTCCTTCTCCTGTCACAGCAGGCCCTGCTAAAAAGTCTGTCCCCATCTTTAGGCTCCTTTGAAGTACTGAAAGGCCACAGATTATTGGAAAGCACCAAAACGAGAAAGAACTGCATTTTTCAGTTCATGGACACATCCATAAATTAATTTTTCTATTATAAGTCTTTACAACTTTTAAAAATTTTACTCTTTTTGTAAGATAATTTTTGCATTTAATTTGGATAAACAAATTAAATCACTCAGTATTGAAAATATTAATTTTCCATTTTTTACAGATACCCATGTGTGACAATGTTGGGTCACTTCACATTAAAACCGGCTGGTTTTAATACTTTTCAGTCTTTATAACTACTACTTGAGCTTGATCATTTTCTGATATACCACAGCTGAGATCCTACTTTACTCAAAAGCTGTCATTAACACCAGTGGGGTCTGCTGGGGTAAGAATAATACAGAAGCATGAATAGCTAGGAGTTTGGATTTGTGTTCAAAATGACAAAACCAATATTATTGTGGAAATCTCTATTCATAATATACTTCCTGCCATATTATTAAAAACATATGCTGAAGTTTGATGCAACATAGAAAAAACCACTATATTAACCTATTTGAAAATGTATTGCTATCGTAACATAAAATTAGCACAATAAATATAGGCATTTCTGTAATCAAGTTTTATGTCCCTATTCAATTCAAATTCTGTTTATAGAAGCGTTATCTTGGTTTTTTATTAGCTGTTTTTAGCATGTGTGAACAAATACATTACTTACTGCTGCTTTTATCTAGCCACAGTAAGGGTTGGGATGATCCATTTCTCATCCAAGAAATAGGAATAATCCATGTGTTACTTAAACAAACAAACAAACAGAGATAATATAATTAGTTCTTATACTTAAAAAAATAACTAAAACAAACAAATAAAAAAACCCAGCACCTCTCAGCTGATGCTAAACTAGATTGCAGATGAGTGAGCTCTTGCAAGAATCTCCATCTACCTCCTCTCCTCCCTGATACACAAAACCTCAGCAGATGGTACTTTTGCTGTATTATCACTTAGGTTCAGCAAAGACAAGGGAGTTTTAACACAGATTTAAATAGTCACTCATATCTAGACTACTGTTCAGTGGGACATATTTGAATACCACTGTAACTTTGTACTCTGGCTTTCCTTCTCCAGGCATGAATTTTGTTCTCCTCAGTTATTACACTTGGCCCTATTTCTGGAGAACACAATGGTCCTCCTCATAAGGTATCTACTAAAAAAAGGGCTTGAGGCAAGCAATACAATTCTAATTCCAACAACCGTAATTTCCTTTTTGAGGGAACGTAAACCTTCCGTCAAAACAGATGAGAGCTACAAAACCCTAACGTTGCTCACAAAAATGAAAAATTCTGTAATATCTCTCCTGGATTTGCTTAAATTCACATGCTATTGACTCTTGCTGAGACTGCAGTAAAGGACTTAACATTTGTAACTTAGAACTCCTTATCTGATTTAACCAAAGACACTGAATGGACAACTTCCCTATGCTTCCTGGAGCATGGAAGCAAAGGAAACTCTGGTTCTCATAAAAATTTCTCTTTTGGCTGTTTGTATGACCAGCAATAGCATCCAGAGAAAACCTTCTTGGGGTATGCCCTCCTTTATGCTTTTTCCCTGTGTGAGAACTCACCTCATGGGCCCATGTACCTCAACACTCATGAGAGCTGCTGAATCCAATGAAATTTCAAACTCTACCCATGAGTTTCCAGAGTTAGTAACCAAAGACAGCTCCTTCTACCACTGTTTTTAAGCATCTAAATGAGTAGCACAGCTTGCAAATGCACCAGGTATTTGATAGTGCTCACTGACAGGAAGTTTAGAGCTGCATGTCAGGTACTCAGCATTTTCTGAGAAGAGGTCATTTATAGAAGTACTTCAATGCAACTCGTTTGCCCTTGCCAAGCAGAAGAGACTGGGAATATGTGCACTGGAAAGAAGCTACAGCATGGTTCATCCAGGTTGCCAGTACGTGCAAGAGAGGGATGAGGAAATAAGAAATTTCCAGGCAAAACTCCTGCCCTGCAACCCCTTCATGGCCTATGCCTGTCCTTACAAACCCATTGTGTGCCTGGAAAAGTCACTAGTCCAGAGGAAAGCAACCTTTTGGAAAAACAGGTGGCTGGCAGAATGAGTGCAAACTCCAGTGTCAAACAGATTTTACTTGACAGCCCATGAATGAAAAAACATAAATTTTAAAAATCAGATGGTCAAAACATAGTGTCCTAACAGAAGAGCTTCCTGCAAAAAAAACAGGCCATGAACCCATAACAAAAACACAAGCTAAACTTACTTGTAAGAATCAGTACTGTTTTCATTTTTTTTATTAAGAAATTGTTCCTGACTGATTGTGCCAGTGGTTAGATTTAATGTTAAAACTGGAAACCCGTTTTGACATGTCCAGGAATCCATTATTTGTTTTACAGATGCTGGCAACTGAACTTCATCCTGTGCATCTACAACCTGCAAGAGAAACGCAATTATCATTATTATTACTTACGATAAACAGGGTACTTATCGATACTGCTTCATCAACACTCCAGGGGTTGTTCTAACATGTTAGAGAAAATGCAACTGCTTATAAGCAGTTTGTTGGCCTTTGATTCATGCAAAAAATCAACGTAACAATGTGAAAAGGCCATTACTGACATTAATACAAACACATGATAAGGCTTTTAAGGAATTACAAAATATTGAGATTACATTTCTCATTGTTATAATCTGACTGCTAACCATTCTCTTTTAGTGTTAACATATTTACACATCTGTAAGGCTATGATAGACTTAATCTGCTAATTTCACTCAAATAAAGCTGCCAGAAGACAGCCTTGCATATCTCAAATTGTGACACACTCGTTCTTAACCTGCGACTGAGTCTGCAACACAATGTCATTCTTCTTTAGAGGAACAAAAAAGTGGGTTTTTTAAAAATAAACCTATTATTACGATCTGTTTTCTTATTCAGATTTCTGCCAAAATCAGCAAAGTTGCTGAGTTACTGTCCTGGGTATAGACTTTGCTGGGCCTGTGACATATCAGCATCTTGGATCGCCAAGCCTAGAGCGTCACACACACTGACCTGGCAAAAATTAGGCTTCAGAAGAATAGGCTATGCCATTTCATGTAGGCTTAGGCAACCTCCACGAAACCCAAAACTCCACTTGGCCCTAATTTCCCATCTCATCTCTCTACTCCTTGTATGTGCTTCCACTGATCTCAGGTGCAGTAAAGCAGCCAAATAAACACTTGTGAAGACATGAGCCGAAAGAGCAAGCATAGCAAATATTATGCAAGGGAAAGACTGCACTAGGGACAGCCAAATTCCAATGCAGTCCTCTACTAACTGTATATACCCTAAATCTGGACTGTGTCAAATACTAGAGCAAGAATACTAGAGACAAAATGAGTACCATCTGTATGTGGGTCCAGAGATCATCTTGGTTAGCATTTGAGAAGGAAAATTCTTCCAGGTACAACTGTATGGAAACAAACAGAACCATCAGAATTCATGAGGGTTTGATGAAAAACATCATGAAGACAAACAGTAATCTGTGCAACTGTAATTTTCAAGATCATAAATCAAGATGGAAGATGTTAGTTTTTCAGACTTACTGTGAGTGCTCTGATAAACAGCTTCTCAGACAGGAAACAGGAAAGCATCCAGGTAATAGAAGCCCCCTGGAGCACAAAAAAAAGCTATGAGAAAATGTGAATTATTATTGCAACTATTATGGCAATATTTTTTCAAACTTTATTCCAGGTAAGTTAGTCAGGCTACTTCTATGATTCATATTTCAAGGAGGTTTAAAATGTTTTCACTCTTTCTTTCATAGCCAAATGGATTTGAAACATCAAATATATTTGTGTGCACAGCAGAAACCAATACTGAAAGATAAAACTACCTAAGAAAAAGCATTGTAGTTCCACAGAATATTCCACTGTTGTTCTCAAAACTACTTAGTTTAACCTACCATTAGTTTAGAATATACAAGAAACTGGAAGAATTTCATATTTTTTAACCTTGTTGTATGTGATGCTGTCAAACAGAGACATTAAAGCAAATGAGTCTTTGATCTTGTCTTCACTCTCTGACAGTGATCGAACTCCTATTTCATTGTCTTCCCTTAAGACAGGCTGGACAACATGATCATAAAAGATTTTATCCTGCAAGAAAAAGACAAATCTATGTGAGCTGAAGAGAAAATAATTATTCTCAGGAGAGAATGTCATTATAGGATTAGCACTAACAGAAATAGTCTGTCAATAAACAAAGAATGATCCTTTTTCCCGCTATCTAGCTTTCCCATGAACTAGGGACCTTACACCTGATCCTAACATTTTCTACAAGCAACATTAATCAGGGCAGTGAAAACTTTATATTTGAGATGATTGTTGGCTTGAGCCTGACAAAGATAATGACAGTGTAATCCTTCAGCAAAAAATAAGTCAACTATATTGAACAGCAAACGAACAAATATTGAAAACTTCTATCTCATTTACATCTGTATGTGATTAACATGGCAGCATTTTTCTCCTAAATCCTGTTCCTCCTGCTGCAACCCTGAGTAATAACCTAAAAACCACTAAGGGTAGCAAGGCTTAACTATGCAGCATTTCTGCTGCCACCCGCTGACAAATATGGAGGGAAAACAGATCATTTGGTGCAAATCAATGAAGTTCTCTTTTTATTATATGATGATTCATCCCCCTAGCTGAGTACCTCTCCTACAACTGGATGGAAAATGCTATAGTTATAAAGGTAAAGAAAAACAACAAAAAAAAACCAAACCAAACCAAAACCAAGAGAAACAAAAACCCCCCAAACAAACCAACAAAAAACAACTAACCAAATTAAAAAAAAAAAAAAAGTATATTTTTTTCTAAAACATTGCAGGCCACTTTGACCACTTCTACTTCTCAAGAAGAGGAGCACAGGCTTTGAATTAATACAATCAAATTTGTCAAATTATTTCTCTCTCTGTAAACAGCCAGTAAAATTAATCTTAGAGGTTCAATTTGTAATTGAGTGGTGATCAGTGGCACAAAGTCTAGTTGGAGGCCAACGACTAGCAGTGTACCCCAGGGGAAAATATTAGGTCCAGTCCTGTTCAACATCTTCATTAATGATCTGGGTGATGAGGTAGGGTGTACCTTCAGCAGGTTTGCAGATGACACAAAACTGGGAGGAGTGGCTATTACCCCCCATGGTCATGCTGCCAACCAGAGGGACCTGGGTAGGCTGGAGAAATGGGCTGACAAGTACCTCTTGAAGTTCAGCTGAGGCATGTGCAAAGTCCTGCACCTGGCAAAGAACAACTCCAGGGACCAGTACATGCTGAGAGTTACCCAGCCAGAAAGCAGCTTTGCAAAAAACAACCTGGGGGTCTTGCAGGACACCAAACTGAGCACAAGTCAACAGTGTGCTCTTAGAGCAAAGAAAGCTAATGGTATCCTGGGCTGCCTTAGGAGAAGTTGTGCCAGCAGGCTGACGGAGGTGATCCTTCCCTCTAGTCAGCGCTGGTGAGGCCACATCTGGAGTACTAGTACTAGTTCTGGGCTCTCTGGAACAAGAGAGACATGGCCATATTGGAGAGACTCCAGCAAAGGGACACTAAGATGTTGAAGGAAATGGAGCATCTCACACATGAGGAAAGGCTGAGAGAGCTGGGACTGTTCAGCCTGGAGAACAGAAGGCTCAGGGGATCTCATATGTAAATATCCAAAGGAAAGGTACAAAAAAAGTGGAATCAGGCTCTTTCCAGTGGTGCCCAATGACAGGATCAGAGGCACAAACTGAAACACAGGAGTCTCTGCCTGAACACAGGAAACACTTTTGCACTTTGAGGGTGACTGAGCATGGGAAAGGTTCTAAACTATAACATTAAAATTAAAAAGGAGACAAAGACTTTTTTCCAATTTAAAATTTGGTGGCCTTTATACTTTTCAATAATATTAAAATACACCTTTACAGATAATAAAGTGAGCTGTTTTTGAAGCTTGAACCAGGGGGCTGGCATATCCCATGACCTAAAAAAACTTCTGACAGAATTTGTTTGACATGCCAGTATTACTTTCCAATTAAGCATGTAATTAAGTACTTTGGTGAACTAAAGAAAGGAAGTGATGAATGGTATTTCATCTGAGCAAAATGAAAAGCAGAGTAGATTGACTGCAGATTCGGGCCTGCCCAAACTAGAGGCTTACGCTTTTTCAGAAGCTGAGGGCACCGTGCACAGACATCCATGATTGTACAGGTGAGCGCATCTCATCTCATCGCTGCAATTAGCAGACACTATCCTCTTGTCTCAGAGTTTAATGACGAAAGGGGTTCTCCAACATGCTGTAGGATTTATGTTTATTTCATTTGGGTGGAACAGGAAGGAGTTTTACCCCGCTGTCTGATTAGCCATGTGCATTACCTGTGACTTATCTACAACCAGATATCCGTGGACCCAGTGGGGTAAACAGACTTAAAATGGCCCAACTTACTCACTGCTCAGTAAAGGTACCTGGGTAGGGGGCACTTGGAAAAGAGCTTGGACAAGCAGGGAGGCAAACCATCAGCTACAGAAGCCAGGAGAAAAAGCTGTGTTTGCTGAATGACAGACCTAGGGCAAGACACCAGTTCCTTTTAACTGAAGAATCACAGCTGTCCAGCTGTCCTGTGCCCCAGCTATTGAAGAGCTGGGTTTGATGACAGCACCCGGCAGATGGAAACCCTCCAAAGAAGAATCAAGACCAGCTGGGCTTTCCCAGGGGACTTAAGTTACTAATACCATGGCTTGATTAGATCACATCTCCTGCACCTTCCTTGTCTTCCTGCATGCTGGAATTTTCCTACTTTGACTTACTTACTTCAGTACCTCAATGTCTTTCTTGTAATGAGGGCCCAAAACTGAACACAGTAGTTGAGGTGCAGCCACATTGGCACCAAGTACACTGGCACGATCACTTCCCTAGTCCTGCTGGCCACACTATTCCTGATGCAAGCCAGGATGCTCTTGGCCTTTTTGGCCACCTGGGCACACTGCTGGCTCATGTTCAGCCACTGTTGACCAACATGCCCAGATCCTTTTCCACCAGGCAGCTTTCCAGGCACTCCTCCCCGAGCTTGAAGCA
Source organism: Columba livia (assembly GCF_036013475.1). Lineage (NCBI taxonomy): Eukaryota > Metazoa > Chordata > Aves > Columbiformes > Columbidae > Columba > Columba livia. Next base: position 35,291,493 of record NC_088642.1, read on the forward strand.
CTGCCTGGGGTTGTTGTGACCCAAGTGTAGGACACGGTACTTTTCCTTGTTGAACCTCATACAATTGGCCTCAGCCCAATGATCCAGCTGGTCCAGATCCCTCTGTAGACCCTTTCCACCCTCCAGCAGATCAACAGTCCCACCCAGTTTGGTGTCATCTGCAAACTTACTGATGGTACACTAAATCCCCTCATCCAGATCATTGATAAAGAGATTAAACAGAACTGGCCCCAGTACTGAGCCCTGGGGAACACCACTCATAACCGGCCACCAACTGGATTTGACTACGTTCACCACAACTCTTTGGGCCTGACCATACAGCCAGTTTTTTACCCAGTGAAGAGTACATCCAACCAGGCCATGAGCTGCCAGCTTCTCCAGGAGAATGCTGTGGGATATGGTGTCAAAGGCTTTACCTAAGTCTAGGTACACAACATCCACAGCCTTTCCGTCATCCACCAAGCAGGTCACCTTGTCATAGAAGAAGATCAGGTTGATCAAAGAACACCTGCCTTTCATAAACCCACACTGACTGGGCCTGATCACCTGGTTTTCCTGTAAGTGCCACATGATGGCACTAGGGATGACCTGCTCCATCACCTTCCCCAGCACTGAGGTCAGACTGACAGGCCTATAACTCCCCGGTCCTCTTTCAAGGTCCTTCTTGTAGATGGGCGTCACATTTGCCAAGTTCCAGGATGAGAGGAAATGGCCTCTAGTTGCACCAGGGGAGGTTCAGATAGGATATTAGGAAAAAATTTCTTCATGGAAAGAGTTGTGAAGCAGTGGAACAGGCTGCCCAGGGAAGTGGCTGAGTCACCATCCCTGGAGGTATTTGAAAGACAGGTAGATGAGGTTCTTAAGGACATAGTTTACTGCCAGATTTAGGTTATGGTTGGACTTGATCCTCTTGAGGGTCTCTTCCCATAAAAATGATTCTATGATTCAGTAAGCATTAGCACTTACCAGTGAAAGCTTGGGTTCAACAAAGGTTGCTCCCAGGTACTCAAAGTAAGATGTCAGTCCCTCATTAAGCCACAGATCATTCCACCAGTTCATCGTAACCAGATTTCCAAACCACTTAAACAGAAAGAAAAAAATGTCTCAACATCTCTTTGGATTGCTGTTTTCACTCTTGCATGTTCAACACACATACCTATGCTGAAGTAACTTTATTTAATGTGTACTTGTCAAATGGGTAAAATGCTGGATACTTCTTCGGACAGTGAAAGTTCAGAAGAAAATGATGCATCTTGGAAAAGGTCAGAGGTTCAGGGCAGTTAATTTCTAACTGTTTCACCTACAATTTCATACCGTGACAATAGATGTCAGAGCTTTATGTCATTTTTCTACTCTATTCAATTCTAAACACTTCCCAATAAAATTTAAAGATCTAAAAGATCAGTCTATGATTAAAAGCAGGACATTCATCAAACAATTACAAAAACATTTGTCCACATTCTTGACAAAAGGAAATCATTAGGGTGCTGATAAACAGTTTCCAAAATCAGCAAATGTCTATCTTGGCAAGCAATAAAACTTCCACAACAGTTGCTATGTAGTCATATTTGGCAGTTCACATTTAACAAAAACCTATTTGATTGCAGATTTCTATTTTATTTGTTAATTCTTGAAATCTTGAACTAAGTTACTGACATTTGTTTTATTTGCCTGCAATAAAAACACTCTGCTCATCTGAAGGTCTGAAAAGTTACAGACTCTGTCAGAAGGGCATACAAGAGCACTAGCCAAGTTAAACTCTTTCACTAATTTTGTTAACTAAGTGCAAACACTTGTTGCTCTAGCAAACAACAGTAAATTAAACATAGTTAATAAAAAAGTGAAACTGCATTATCATTCCAAACATAGTAAGCAAAAATTTTTAAAATCTATGTGACAACTGGACAAAGGTCCAGCTACAGTTGATTTTGCTCTGTCATACTGTTTCTTACAGAAAAACACATGACTTTTGCAATAATATGCACTCCCACTGCAGAATAACACTTATGAAGTTCATTAATTCTCCCACTGAAGTATTAAGTATATTGAATACAGAGAAAACCATGTCGTTCCTACATCCCTACAGTATTTTCTAGTAAGAAAAAAAATAAGCAGTCCATTAATGGTTTTGTAACAACGAGTCTTGTGCAGTCAATATGCCATCTGTAAGATGATGGTATCTGCTTTTAATATTGATTTCATAACTGAACACATGATCTTTCAGTCCTCTAGTACTCACACTCCCTACTGTTAATTCACTACATTTCTTCTACAAATTAGTGACTGTATCATCAGCAACTGTAAGGAAACAACTCATAGACAATTAAATGTACATAATTTTTTACCACATGCCTGGTGTCCTAGCTCATGTGACATAATTATGGCAATCATTGCCTTTCTGCTTGTGAATTTGTCACTTGGGAGGTACAGCAACGATGATTCTTGGAAAGTAATTAGCCCCCAGTTTTCCATAGCACCTGCTCCAAACTCAGGCAGTGCAACCAGATCTAAATTGATTCAAACAGAGAAGGAAAAAAGAAAAAAAGGTATCTTTAAAATTCAGAAGCAAAATGCTCACATGATTTTAATGCTTGCACTGGTTCAGTATGCAATTAAAGGATAATACATTTTATTGGTTCTTTGTTATATTATTGCAACACTCTTGCAAACAGCCTGTAAAATTTCTTCTTGTCATACCTTTCCTCTCTGACTGCCATTCTTTCAGGGAGCCACATAATAAATTCCCATGAAGACCAGATCTGCACTGTATCTTGTACATACAAATGTTTTGAACAAAAATGATGACTGTATTCTACCAATGCTAGGAGAGAATACATTCACTTCTGGCTGTCAGAAATCTTTCTATGAGTTTCTCATGTGTTTGGGAAGTATGATACCTCTTTCTTCAGCCTAGCAACTACAACCTCCCCCCCCCCCCAATCTTGCTCCTTCAGCTCTGTGAGAAAGGGGATCCTTTCCACTCTTATCTGAAAGGAGCCTTAGAAACATCATGTCTCAGTTTCCACAGCAAGGCTGCTCTGCACTGCCCTTCTGCCTTATGCACAGTTTTCCAGTTCAAAAGCAAGAGTTGGACAAAACAGAGAAGGGTCATGGATGAATATCAAGGATCTCAAAGAAAGAGGTACTGTTTAAACTCAGCAGCAAAGAGCAAAATTTGCAAAAGGTATACAGACCATTTTGGAAGCAGACACAAGATTGTACTCCAAACCAGCTGACCATGACCCTGTTAACCTGTGTGTGGTGCTGAACCCCAACAAAGCTAGACTGTGTATCAGTGGGGCATATCACCTCAGGCCCACAGCAAAGATACTTCATCTAGCCGGCCTTGTGCAAAAGAGCTCATTTATAACTTCATTAAAATCAGGTGAAGACAAACTTTTAAATACTTCTAATAAATGTGCTTGTTCTTCACATTTTGAGTTCGCAACAACAATCTCTAGCATTTACAAGTAGCTGTTCTTGGTTGACCTAATTGCATTGATTTTTTAAGCAAAACATCAAAGAAAGTCAGTGGGAAATGCAGTCAGTATCAGATGTCATCACACTGGGGATTGCAACAGTATTACTGCATTCTGCGAAACTGAAACCTTACCTAACAGGAAGCCTAAGGTACCATTCTTCTACTTCAGTTTTGTAATATATTTGTTCTAATTAATTAACATATTGGCATTGCTGCTAAACAGAGGAATATAAGCATGAAACAGAATTGTCTACAGCCTTTAAGTAGCTTGTATGATTACCGAGATAACAGAATTTAAAAAGTGACATTTGCATATATTACATTTTCCATAAGTGTAGTGTTATTCTAAATACACTGGGAGATAACACATTTACACAGATGTAAATGTATTTCTTTCGAGTTCTGATATACAGATTTGACGAATCACCAAACTGTCAAGTCAAGAAAATAAGGAAGTTCTTCCTCCACAGTCCTACAATCTGCTAAGATCACAGGCAGGTAAAAACTCATTTTAACTAAGAACTGCCTTCTATGCTCTCAATATTCTACCGACTTGTATAGAAGAGCATGTTCCCACTTGGGAATCCAAGTCCAAGTAGCGGACTAATTGTGCAGTGAACCACATGATGGCACCCTTCTTTCTCGACTGAAGCTTGACTTAACTAACTTACCTGAAGTCCATTTTAAGCACAAGCAATGCTTTCCTGCATGAGTGTTTTTCTGGGGAGGAATGTGCAGGAACATACAGCCAGCTCACAGGCAAGACAGGGCCATACTGAAGAAAGCAAGGAATGCTTTGGGGAGATGTGGGTTACAGCAAGCACGGATTTACTAGGAGGACTTAGGGACTTGCCTGTACCAGGTCTATGCACCCCGGAAACAGCCACATGACTGAACAACTCCTTTCTATCCACCTTTTAGCCCTATCTGCCCCTTCATTAGGAAATGGTGCTTTAACAGAACGAGAATTATGTGAAGCTAAGAGTGATGAGCTACGGGTTAATAAAAGCTATGATGCAGAAAAGAGAATTCAGTGAGTTAAAGCTTAGGGGGTTTATTCCATGTGGTAAGCTGTAAAAAGAGAATACTGTAAAAGAGGCCATTGCTTCTGCGAATGTTATACCATCAGCAGCCATTTCTCATGCATTTAAGAAAATAAGTAATCTCACCTGTCTTTGGCAGAGGGTAGCTGACATTAAGTAAGTCTTCCAGAAATGAAAATATTGGGCCTGTGATATTTAAAGCATAGTCAACATACCCATTTCTAACTGCCTCTTTCCGAGCCCAAATACGTATCTGAAATAAAGGAAGAAAGTGTTATTTTAGATAACACTCATATTTTCATTTTGTTTCTCTTTTGATAATCATTGTTTGAAAATGGGGCCTGCCCACACCAGATCATGCAATGAAGCTTCTAATGAAAAAAATCCCAACACAAGTCTTGCTGAAGCAAACAAAATGTGGCACAGAGCCTAATCCTGCTAAAATCTAGGAGAGTTCCAGCACTTTGAAAGGACCAAGACTTGAATCCAACTATCCATTGCTGAAACAAACATATTCCTGATTTTCTCTTATTAAATGGGAAATGCTGTAAAACTGTTTAGATCTGCACATCATAAGCCAGCATATTCCAGCCAGTAAGTCTGGGTGACAAACTTTCCTTCAGCTCTCGAGAGAAATGGATGTTCAGAGAGCATTTGCTGTCCATGCATACACATCTCTCCAGCTTTCTCACAGGCTGCAACAGACCACTGGCCTCCCACTGCCGCTACGGAAAGCAAATGACATCTGAGCAAACTGACATCTGTACCTCCAAGTAATGGAGATGGCAGCAGCAAGCAAAGCTTCCCCCTCCCATGCCCATTTGCATTGTCATGGTACCAAACAGGACAACTGCTTGCCCAAGGTGATGAAGTAAACTGAGGAAAGGTTTATGTTTCCATCATGTATGTCTGGACTTGAGACCCCCTCAGGTGTCTAGTGGCCGAAAACCCCCCAGTTTCTTGCATCTCACAAGGAGATGAACAGCCAAAGCCTAGCAGTACAGCTGAGGAAGCATCAGGATTTCATTTTAAAGGGAAAAATTAAAGCATATTCACTCAATGGACTATCCTCAGCCTCTGAGCCCCTCTTTTCAGCCAAGGCTTCAGAAGAGGTCCAAGATCAGATCACTTCATTTTGCAAAACCTAAACATAACGGGCAGACTTAAAACCCTGATCTAACAGGAGCTTTGAGTTATAACAACAGTGTTTCAGGTTGTGAATTACTTAATAAAAATTACAAAACACACACGACAAACATGCCCAAGCAAATACTCTGGAGGCATAAATTGAGCATCTCTGTCTGAAACCAAGGGGTGAAATACCCTCACCCCTCTGACTCACAGAAGATGGATGATGGTGCCTCTTCCCTCTGAAAAAAACCTAGTTTGAATGCTTTGCTTTGCTGGCTCCTGTCGGTACACATCAACGCAAGAAAAATGCACCACAGTCAGTGCTGTAAAGCATCCAACACGTTTGATACAGAGTATATATGCAAGTATGACATACCAAGTCCAATCTTCACTTTAAAAAGGAGCTTCCTAGGACACTCCTGCATTGTCCTCACACCTCATCTCACCTTTCTGCAGTAGAATGAGAGCAAACTGACCATGAAGGTAACATCGTGCTCTCATTTATTAAGGGTAGCAAGCATAAGGTTTTATGCTTGAGTTTACTATTTATTTTGGAACAACTTGTTACATTTTTCCCCTGTTGGTTTCCAACAAAAGAAGGAAAGTGAAACAACTGGTGCCAATGGAGTATATTTTTTTACAGATTCTCTCAAGAAGCTTTGTCCACTGTGGTGTAAAAGCAAAACTGAGTACTCATTGATGTAGGAGCTTCAAACACAAAAGTCACTTCTGGAGGCTAAAACACGTGTCCACTGCAGAGTAAAAGGTTAAAATACTAGCATACAAAATGCATGGAGCACAGTATTTCTCCCGTTGATGTCATGACACTCCTTCTCAAAGGGCCTTCAATAACAAGGCACTGAACTTCAGTGGTTTGGCACAGCAGTGGAAATGTGTATTTTTTCCAACTAAGAGAGCTAAGAAGATAAGAAGATCCTAAATTACCACTAGTACTTTTTGTAGAGTCTCTGCCTCAGAAGTTTTAACATTCAAAGATCACACCTACTTGTGGAAGTGTATGAAGTGATCACGACAGGACAATAAATTAATTGCCTTAAAGGAAATTTTTCTGGAGAAATATCTACAGGATAAAGGTTAGCAGTCTTGCCACATAAGCAAATAGTTTTGGAATGGAAAACACAGTAAATGTCTGTGATATCTTCGAAAGCACACAATGCAACACAGAACCAAGTTCTGTTGTAAACTGCTATAATGTGTTATGCAGCTTCACATTTACCTCGTTTCCCCGCTCAGTTCTGGTGACATAATCAAAATCACAGACCACAAATGCAGTCAAGTAAGTTGACATTTTCAGGGAAGTGTTAAATGTGGTAACAGTCCACAGGCTTCCATTTTCATCAGCCATTTCAGATACATCTAGAAAAAATATCAAAGAAATATTCAAACCATTGCTCTTCCATAACAAACAAGGAACTTTGTGTTTCCTGCATAATTTTTTACACTTCTCTTCAATATGCTGTATTTCTGCACTAACTTAATATGTTTCTGGTAGAAGGCGGGCAGCCAGAATCCCTGTTACTGCCACGTATCAGAGTCGTGACCTTACATGCAAACACCAAAAATTCACTTGTGAGCTTCTTAATTGAAGTCTTGGAAGAATATCAAACTGCGTCAGATATATAATAGCATGTGGGCAAACTGTGGACAACTTATCCCATGCTACGTATCTCTAAAATGTATGAGCTATTATGATTCAAATATAGGTCATGTGTGCCCAAGAATTACTTAATCAGATACCTTCCTTCTAAATAATGATTCTCAGGGGAAAAAATACTTCAAGAAACACTCACAGAGATCCCATCTATTATAACTCCCAAGTTACTTAGTTTCCATGCAAAACCCATAAACCTCCCTTTTTATGGCTAAAAATTATTTGGGCAAAAAATAAAAATTCATAGCACTGAACTGCAGAAAAACAAAAAAGACATTAAGAAGGAGTCAAGAGATCCAATTGATTTTAGTAGGAATACTGATTCACATAATTTGTTTGGAATCTTATATCCCACATGCATCCCACAGGAGATCCCAGCAAGGGACAGGAGGAGCATATCCAGAGCATTACAGTTCTCTCGTTCTTATTCTGCATTTACACAGGAGGCTATAGTGTCTCTGCCTGGTAAAACAATTTTTTGTATGTTGTAAATACATCTTAAAATTTACTTAGAATGAAAGGAATCCCTTAATAACGCAATTACAGGCTTTGCATACTGCAGCTGATGTTTTGTTTTAAGAAGGTGTCACACAGTACAACAGACACACTGATGAAGCAGTAAATTCCAGGAATCAAACCTCTGCAGCCTCCAGCAACCAGAGTAGAGGACATCACAACTGGCAAAACTATGGAATTATTGCCATCAGAAGCTTTAATTATGAATAACTATCTCCAAATTTTTAAGCTTATAGGTGCAGATTTTCTGTGTGCCTTCAAGGCGTTAGTGCACAGACAACGGAACACTATTGATATAGTCTGTTCAGATAAATTACACCCTTTTAAAAAGTAATTTAAGGGGAAAAAACCCATAAATCTACATGTTGTTTACCTACCAATAGCAGGCATGTTGGAAAGAGCCACATAGCTTGGGTCATGGACAATTCTGATATTAAATGTGGCCTTCATGGCAGGTTCATCAAAACATGGATAAACTGTCCTAGCATATGTTGGTTCCAGTTGGGAGGCAATCAGCATACTGTATTAAAAATACAAGTTAAGATTAATCCAGCATGCTACAGCTGATCAAAACCAATATATAATGCATAAAAACACCAAATCAGAAAAGAAAAAAAAAAAAATCATATGCAGATTTGGAAAAGGTTTGGAGGTTTGGTTAGTATTTAAAACCATGATTAAAGCCCCATGCCCACAGACTGTTCAGTTTAAATGCCTCTAGAGAAAAGCAGTCTTTTAAAACTGGGGTTTTTGGTTGGTTGGGTTTTTGATTTTTGATTTATTTGTTTGTTTGTTTGTTGGTTCTCCTTACAGACCTTTTCGTAATATCATATTTAAAATATTTGAGCTCTTCTAGTTTGTTTATTAAGACAGAGCTGATTAAAGTTTTGCCCCCAGCAGGCCAGTGCTCAAAAGTGATACAATGCTCAACATTAATTTTGTAATTAGAATCTCTCTGCACACCTATTTCTCTCTCCAATGCACACGCTCTTATTTTAACACTACATTTTAATAAAAAATTGTAATAAACATCAGGTGACCACACACACATACACTTTCACACTTCCATCAAACCACATAAAGAAGAACTCCCGTGAAAGCAGCACCAGTCCCTCTCAGCACTGGCAAGCCCTTTAAAAGGACATTTTTCTACCTTAAACTACGGAGCCTTGCTTCACTTGTGGCAAATCTCTGTCATGCACTGGCCAGAATCAAAAGATAAATCACCTTGTCCCAAGGACAAAGTTTCAAGGAAGAGCTTTACATCTGAGCTGTTCACGTTAGGACATCATTACTGGGAATTAAAAAAAAGATGCATGCAAAGCTCCATAGCTGTAAGCAAAGCAGCTGCCAGCAGCTGGGCATATAAAAATGCCACGATCTCTTGTGTCAGCAACCTCGATACTATCCCAGGCTAATATTTTTCAGCTGTAGTTGGGGTGTTCCCTAACAGTGTATTCATACCAGTTCACAAAGGCTTAGACTTGGCATGGAACCATCCTAAACCAGCCAGGGGCCATCAGGACAGTATCCATACATTAAGTAACACTATGTAATGAGTCAGCTCTACCATAAAAGCACAGCATGACTGTGCCTGATTGTGATCAGTAGCACTGAACCATGTCCAAAACCTACGGTTGTATGCTTTAAGATTCCCTTTTTCTCATACCTGAAAAGTTTCGCTTTCCATTGATATGTACATCACTTCGCAGAAGATGTACTGCATTGCGTGCAGTTCAACCTGAGGAAAAGAGTCACCAGCTTCCTGGTTCCATTGACAAAACTCAGCTTTCCACCCAACACTGAAGGCCAGCTTTCCAGGACTCCTTGTCTTCTGAAAGATGTTTGACTGCTGTGATTTTAATAGCTGTGCTACTGAACCCTGCTCAAAGCCGACCTAATCAACTCAGTGCAGAAAGCGTCAGCAGCTCATCTACACTATGTCATCTTCATTGCTGATGCTGGGCAACTGAGTTAATATCAGCAGTACAGCTGTGGAAAGGTACTGTACTTTCAAAACACAGTACATTTTGCATTGAACAGACACATCTGATGCTGTACAATAACAACTTATAACATTTTAAAAAACCATGCTGAACACAGGTAGATGCACAGTGACTACTGGGACCACAACATCTATTTTGAAATGAGGAATGGCTTGAGGGAGAGCAGCACAATGTATTTAACTTCTTGCCTGTCAGTGCAGGCAGATTTTGTTCATGGATCTGATTCACTGCAGATTCAAATGTGTGCTGTGTCACCTCCCTGAGTGAAGCTCCACCTGGGACCAAAGTTTTACCTCCTCCCGCCCTTCACCCTGTCCAACGACAGAAAGGACTTAACTCTCTGACAGGGCTGCACAGGAGCAGCAGCCCACTTCATTGAGGGAATCAATCTCTGAAAATACTTCAATCTCCTTCTTCACTAGCAACAAAGTATGCTTTTGTGCATTCAGTTGTACAATCAGTCACAGGCTGGTTCTAGGAGACACTACATAACTCCAAATTCCCCTGCACCAGTGCAATTACTGTCTCAGGAGGCTCAGTTTCAGCAGAAACTGATTCAGATACTAAGCAAATTTGTCCACAGGAAATTCTTGTTCAAGAATACAAAACAGCGTGCATTCAGCAAAAGCATAATGATAAAAAAGAAATATGAGGATGGATTAAATGTTATTTTTCAGTAGGTCTCCAAACAAAAAACAAAAATGAGAATGTTTCATGCATGTTACACAAATAGCTGGTGTTTCAAACACACATTACCTCATCTCATTTGTCAGAATGAGTCATTATTTGGGCTTTTTTCTTGTTTTTTTATTTTTAAAAAGGGGAAGGAATTAGCAAGAACTGAAGTACTAGCAAACTTTTTTGTACACTGCAATATAATCACAAAAAACCCAAAAGGAAATTACTTTTTGAAAAAGCCTAAGAAGACAAATAATTTCCTTTCTTAAGCCTACAGTTTTGTGCCTAGATTTCATTTTCTTTTTTCATAAGAATCATGTAATGCCTCCTTCCTCTGGTGAAAAAAAATCAAAGCCACAATACTTCTAAACAATGAGAAACAAACAGATAATAGCATCTCTTAGTCTAAATATTGGCAATTTATACTACACAAGTGTTTAAAAAACACGAAAAGGAAAAAGAATGAGTCCTATATAGTATATGAATTCGCAGTGGACGCTGTTTCACCTGACTAAAAACCAGCATCATTGTAGAAGAAATGTTTTCTGTTGATGCAAAAAAGGTTATTCTTCTAAAAATGTCTTAGTAAAATAATATTATTTGTAATATTGATGGCATAATGGGGGTTTGTGTTAACATCTTTTATATCTGATTTCTTCCACTTCAAAAATATATAAGAATTAAACAGTAAAACAAACCCTGAAGTGGCTCACAGTAAGGGAGTTTTAGAGTGACCAGAATCCTGTTCTGTGCATCAGCCATCCCCAACACCCAGTCCTCTTTTCAGGTGACCAGTGCTCAGTACTAACATGCAACCCAAAAAAATGCCATACCAGTTATTTGCTCTGATCTCTATTCACTGCCTTTGATGGTCTTACCCACAGATTCATGCAAAATAGAGCTAAGAACTTCAGATGCTCTGCTCAGAGGCACAATTAACTGCATCGATGCTGTTCTAATCCCCTTGCCTTCATTCTAGTAATTGGTGCAGAAGCAGTGTATAAAAAGTGTGATTACAGTTTTGGATGTTTGTTAATACCAGCACTATCCAGTGAAGTATTTTATGGAAGTTGCATAGGGCATGTGCAGAGTGGCTACCAAGAAAAATTCTCAAAGGATTTTGAAACACTGACATGAGCAGTGGCATGCAGCCTGCACTTTGCAGCACACCGCATGGGGATCCTGGAGTAGCCTACATGAGCTCATTCACGGCAGTGCAAGGCCTGTATGCATGACAATGCTACAACAAGCATCCTGCATTGTATTATATGCTTGAGCCAGTGCTGCTGAAGAAGAAGAGCAAAGGTGGTTTCTGTACCATCCTGCCTACTCAGACCCTGGCATGGACCCTCCCAGCTATATGCAGAATACAGATTCCCCATTTCAACAGGAAAGCCTTCAAATACTTAGTGCTGATGAAATGGGAGCATCCTCCTTTTTCACTTTCTTTGCTCCTGCAAACACTGCAGACACGGGCTGTGAGCAATCCATAAAGAGTCCTTCAATTTTGCAGAGTTTTCTTTTATGTGTAAGAACAGATAAGGTGGGTAGTACAACTAGTCAACAACAGTAAAAACATATGCAGTCATCAACGATCAAACTGGTAACAAACACTTCCTGTGTTGGAAATTCAGTGAAGTCTGGGCTTTGGTTTATCCAGTTTTCCGCAGAGGTGAGGCTAGCACTTCTCAAAATAGCTGTCCCTGTGAACAGCCTTCCCACACCACCTTGCCAATGCACTCCAGCTCCGACTTGGAGAGAACAGGGAACAATACTTCATGTCAACTAGCTAACTCTGCCAACCTGCCAAGAGCAGTGCAGATACCTGACAAAGAAAAAAGCTCAGACAGAACAAACATTTCAGGGACTTTGCTTCTCTTTAGGATCTAGCTGTCTACCAAAAGCTTCCCCCTCTGTGCTTAAACTCTTCTGAAACAAGACGTATTTACTGGTTGCACAAGCACAGGCTATAAAATCCACAAAGACTTGTAGTGCACAGGAGAAATACAGGAGTCTTCATGACCACAGATAAACAGCACATAGCCTGTTACAGCTGGTGGTTTGAGTTTCACGCTGAAGTTAGAAGCCAATGCAGGAATCAGACCTCAAAGTTCTGCTGGATCCAGGTACAAGCCACTTTAGAACTACTACAGGACAGTCTGCTGGAGACAGTGGTTTCCTTGCAGAATAGTAACAGGCTTTGTACTGACAGCTGAAGTACATTCAATGTTTTTAAATCACTCCTGATCTACATAATCCATTAGAAGACAATTTTTTCATCATTAGCAGTTTGTTAGAGCTATACACACTATATCCCTTGAAATATACTATACCCCCTCCAAAAAAAAAAAAAGAAGGCAAAACCCCTTCATTGTAACTGGACCCCATCATATTAAGAAATGGCTGGTAAACGGATAGTTTAGTTCTTAGTCAAGGAAAAAAAATAACAAGATACTGTTGCATACTCTCGATTCAGCAGAAGCCTTTTTGAAGCAGAAAAGATATGCAGAATCCATTCAAGAATATCAGGAATATGGGAAGGAACAAGTAACCAAAACAATATGTTATATCTGCAATCAGTGGATTTCCTTTGATTTATTTCAGTGTCTGAACTGCATTGGCATCTCTTTAACCAGACTGCAGTCTCATATTTCATTAGTGCTTCATGATCAGCTAAGAATGAAATGGAACAAAATTGTCATAAACCCTTTAAACAATTGGAAATAGAACTATACACATTATTTTCATGATTTAAAAACATTTTTTTCTTATTTTCTACTGTGGCAGCAGAGCTGACAACAGCTTTTTTTTCAGATCCTCTAAATTTTACACAGTCTGAAACAAAAAATGTCATAGTCTAATTCAGTGTTTCTTAGATAGGACTTGATTGAATCAATACAGCATCAGAAAGCACACTGATACGATACTAAGTAATTAAGTGCTTGTTCTTTTCTTACTTAGGTGGATTTTTTTTTTAATTATGTAAATTGAGCAAAGTGTTCTAGATTTTCCTTAACTCAAAAGTTGCACAAATAATTCTGTGAATGATAATCAGTGAATGAAGAAAGAGCAACTGAAGAAAAACATAATACATTTCCTAAAAATACTTACTACCATACTGCATTTTTCTCTAAGGCTAACCAATTTATCTCTTTTCTCTTAAAAAGGAAAAAAAATTTAAAAAAAATAAAAATAAAAAAATAAAATAAAAAAAAGTCTGCATAAGTTACACTTTCCAGAGGTGGCAGACAGTGGTATTGGCAAAGATTTACACAAGAGCTGGCAGCTGAAAAGCCAACTCATTGTTGCAGAAAAACCACACAGTCCTCCTCCATTTCAATAAAAACTATTAAGTTTATTTTGTGGTTTCTTATTAGTGCTACTCATACAGCGACTTGCATGTAAGGATCTTGTGGGTAATTGAATATTACCTGCTTCAGCAAGAAGTCTATGAACTGCCAAGATATAGTTCATTTTAGTGGACTCATCGATAGGCTGGAAGCCAAGAACACATGAATTTTAACTCTAGTTTTCCTGCTGACTTACTGATTGCCAATCCTCAGCAATTCACTATATCTTAATTGTTAAGTGAATTAACTTTCAAATAAACAATTAATCTGCCTCTTCTTTAAACACCTATTTCGAGAAACTTATATTCTGCTGGAACTATTTGAATCATAATCTGAAGTTTCATATTTCTTCAGCAAGTTTCACATCCATAAGTTTATAATGTAATTCAACATGAGAAGATTTCCAATTAAAAAAAAAAAAAAAAGAAAGAAAAAAAGCAATCATTGAGAGTGAAAACAGGTTTTAGATGATCAGCTGCTTGTTAAGCTCACACTACTCCAATACAGATTTTGCAGTTCAAAATAAAATAAAACTGAAAGCATCCTAATATCACTCACTAGGGAAATCATTGGTTGATGGCAGCCTAACAACTTCATGTGCAATAGCACCTACAAAGTCCAGCTGTACAAAGCTCCCAACCATTCCACTCCACCATACCTCTGAAACTGCATGGGGTTAACATCTTTAAACTCATGCCCAAAAACATATTTAAGATGTTGTGTGCTCCCCACAGATGCAGGCAGAGGAGGTAAGGAGCTGCCTGTGCTACACAGACATGTGTGAGGCCAGGATGAAGACTGAGCCAGACTGTGGCTGCCAGGTACTGGACACGGGTATCGTCTGATCCCTTGCTGCCTGTCAAAGACACAGATAGAAAGACTTGAAATCGTAGAGAAAACGTCGTTTGACCAGTTGAGATAGACTCTTTCCTCTGTCAAAGGCAGACCCGTGTTTTACAGACCTTCAGGAAGCCCTCCCAGACAAACTCCAGAGCAGCAGCTCCTCACCAGCCTCCACAAATGAAGAGGTCTTTGCAAACCATCTCATCGTGGTCTTTGCAAGCCATCATGAGCTGGTGGCGTGGATCAAGTAAGTTGCTGAAGGAAAGCCAAGGCAACCTAGCTGGTGCTCTCTGGAGAGAAAACCGACAATCATGGAGCACTAACCTGAATTTCTGACAGCCTGTGATGCACAGCTGGGGAAAGGATGCAGACTGTGCAAAGCAGCTGATCCCGCCCGGGGCAGCCCCACCGTGCAAAGCAGCCATCCATCTCTCCTGCCACCCCAGGCAACGAGCTGTTCCTGCAAGCTTCGTCCAGCCCTGGTACCACCTGAAATACTGTCTGCGGAGACGCAGCAGCTGCGTCCGACGCCTCCACGCCGCGGGTGACCCCGCCGCGGGCCGGGGGACCTCCGGTACCGTCGGCGGAGGAGCGCCGGGTCCCCGGGGCGGCCGCCGCCGCCTACCTGCTCCGTCCCTGGTCGGTGTAGCGGGTGAGGAAGAGCCCGTCGAGGTCCTCCTCCAGCCTGCCCTCGAAGCCCAGCTGCAGTACGTAACGGCGCCCGGCCCGCAGCCGGCCGCGCAACTCCAGGACCGCCAGCTCGCCCGCCACCTCCTGCCGCAGCTCCGCCACCTCCACGGCGGTGCCCATCCCGGGCAAGGGACCGCGCACGTCGGCCCTGAGGCTCCGCAGCCCGGAGCTGTGCAGCACCGCCGTGTCCGTGTCCTGCCGGCAGCGCACCGTGATGTTCACCTGCCCGCTGAAGGTAAAGGGCCCCGCCTGACCGGGCCGCACCCGCGGCCACAGCTCCAGGTCGTAATGGAGCGGCAGGAGCTGGCGAGGCAGGCGGCGGCCGGAGCCGACCGCGGCAGCGGGTCCCGGGGGCGCGGCGAAGCCGGGGGCTGCGGGCGAGGGGCTCGGCGGCGTCGGCGCCTCCTGCCGGCAGCGCCCGTAGAGGGCGGCGAGCGCCAGCAGCGCGGCCAGCAGCGCCAGCAGCAGAGCGGCCAGCAGGGCGGCGGTCCTCCGCCCCACGTACAGCCCGCGGCCGCCGCGGGGACCCATCCCCGCCGCTCTGCGCCGCCCGACGGGCCGCGCCGCCCGGTACTTACGGGGGCGGCGGCGTGGGGAGCGAGCGCGTCTGAGGGCGGGACGCGCCGCTCCGGGCCGGGCTGGGCTAGGGGAGAGGGGTTCCCCCCCGCCCCACCAGAGAAAGAGCTCCCGGGAGGGCTGCTCCGGCGGGGTGGGCAGCCCACGGATCCCCGGCCCCTTCGCGGGGAGTGGGGCGCGGCGGGAAGAGACTGAGGGAGGACGAAGGAGCAGTCTCAGCCGGGGACGGCCCGCGAGCTGCCCCTTTCCCGTCTGCTTGAGCAAGCAGCCTGCTGGGAGGATACGGCGGCAGGCAGCTGAGCAGCGGCTCCGAGGAGCGCAGCCGGTGGCAGGCGTGAGCGATGATGCTGGATGGGGTCCGTGTCCGAGGACCCCCGAGGATAAACGATAGTGTCGCTAGCCGGACAGACAGCACGGCACGGACAGATGGTGTTGCACACATGGGATGGCACGGGCCACTACCAGCAAGGCCAGGCCAAGGCCGGGCACAGGATGGTGGCTCGGGGCTGCTGAAAGCTGGGGGCTCCTCGGGCACTGGAGGGAGAGCTGACTGTAAAATACCCAAACCAAACCAAAACACCAAAAACACCCAAAACAAAATGCCAACTCACGCCACCACCAACAAAACCAAACAAACACCACCCTAAGGAATGGCAAGGGAAATTATGAGAGAATGGAGCTTCACTGCTTGAAGTGTGAAATGTTGTAGGTAGAGCTGATCAGCTCTTGAGGGAAGCCTACATGCCAAAAGATTTGGGAGAAGGACGTCAAGTCTGAAAGATCTTTGGTACATAAAAAAGCCCATGACCAAAGTGGGTTTCTGGTAAATCATCCTCATTTAAAGACATACTTCTCTGTGTAGTTCAGTTGAGGCTATAACCACCATACTCTACATGCATAGGTAACCTCCTTACAATCAACAGGATTAATCCTGTGTTCCTAGTTAAACACGTATTTAAAGGATTTGCCAAGTTGAGGCCATATTGCCAGCGAGATTGCAAAATTAAACCTTTGTCACCTTATAAAACCTGCCTGTTGGTTTTGCTCAGTTGCAGCTCCTCTTTTAAATCACAGTGAGCTATGAATTGACAGGAGCAGTAGCCAGGAACAGCAGCCCTGTGTGCCATTGCCTCAGACATTTTTTAATCTGGGTTACATGCAGGTTTTCCGCTTGCTTTTTAAAATTACTTCCACACACACCCCCCACTGGTTTGAACTCAAGTCAATTCCCTTGGGCTTGTAGTTTGCACAACAGCTACCCTCAATACTAAACAGCTTGTTTCCAAAATTGAGGCAGTGGATTAGGTATTACAGTACGTTTTGTCACCAAAGTGACAAGCTAAGCTAAGATGGCTGAAGTAAATTACCGAACACAAAAGGTTGCCCTTCCTGCTAATTTATTTGTTAATTGAGAGAGATACCCTTTCCGTGGTCCTCTGCAGAATACAGTTAATGCTTTCCTCATGCTGGGCACAGTAGGTCTGGCTGCTACAGGTTTAGGGAATAGTTCTGAGCCACTGAACAAAGAAAGGTTCTGGTTCCAGCAGAAGACCATAACCTGTTGTTTTCCTGCTGCTTAAGGGATGGAGGGAATCTCCTCTACCAGCCTGTCCTGCTGCTTGCAGGCTCTCCCACTCTTCTCACCTCATCTGCCCCATCTGCTGCTGTTACCCATTAGCTTCCCAACACGCTGTCTTCTGGCTCTGGACTATCTTCTGCTTTTTTCTTTCACACAGTTTGACTGTTATGTTTCTGTTTCTGTGCTTCTTTTCTTATTTTGTCCTTATTTACCCCAGTTTGGCCATCCATGCACTAAGACCTGTTTCTGTTTCTCTGATTCAGGCCTCTGTATTTTTTCCATTCAATACATCATCCTTTCACCCATCTGTCCTTGCATATGCCTCACATAGCTTTACTTTGTCTTGCACATCAGTGGCTTCTCTTTTTACTCCTAGCATGCTTTGCAGCATCCATTATACTGCTCTCACATAAAGACTTCACAACAATCTCCAACAAACTTCTTGAAGGTTGCTGGATCTGCAGCCACACAACAGTCCTGAACTAACTGCTGTGTGACCTGCTGCATGTCACTTTCAAGATTTCACAGAAAATGTTTTCAAATGTTCAGGAAAGTATCTTTTCTCTCTTATTATCACTGTAAATTTGGGAAGAAGTTTGTTGTGCCAGTCCACAGAGTTGCTCCATCCCGTAGGAGTGCTGATGCGCTATGGTAACTGGGTAAGATGAATGATCAAAAGCTCCCAGAAAGATCAGTGAAGAAAAGACAGTGCTGCAAAGAAGGATCTGAAGGAAGAAGAAATCACAGAAGTACACCTGTGTTTCTAAGGTACGAGCCCAGACATTGGAGAAAATTATGGAGGATTTCAATGCCCTGCTTTCCAAATGTTTTTATAAAGCCTCAACATATAAAACCACGCACGTCCACTCACCCCATCAAAACAAGGCACAGGCAAAATCAAAACTGTGAGGCATTTCATTTCACATGTGTGAAAACAAGCAAAACTGCTCAGTATAGGCCTGTAAGTAGTGCAAACCCCATGGGAAGGTTGCCCTTCTTAATGGTGCAGGATATGTTTTACATTTTACAGTTCATATGCATGAAACATAGTTCATCTTCTCTTGTTTGCAGTGGAGTATTCAAACCTGCTCCTCTCCCAAATTAACACATAATAAAACCACAATAGCTACAACTTAAAATCAATATTTTAAGAAGTGTTCTTAACACACTTTTGGCTTCCAAATTATTGTTAACAGTCACCTTATAAAGCAAGTGATGGCTGAAGTCTTTTAGCAGCCCACAACTGTGGATTCCCCTCCTGGTGGGAACACAAACATATGTTCGAAATGAGAAAATCCTTTGCACGCCATACAAAATGTGTGAGTAGCTTCTGTTGCAAATACTACAGTTCACCATCCTGCTGAACTTATTTGCAGAGTTGTCTGAATGATGAGTTTCTGAAGCTGAAGCTGCAGGATGTCCTTGGCCAGGACAGGCACTCTGGCCATAGCATGTCACAGCTCAGCCCAAATCCTGACCTTGGATGGGAACAGGAGGCTTGTACTTAAGTCAGCAGAAGCCTCTAGTACACATCTGAAAGTAGAAACAAATCACCTGTCATAGAAGAAGTCAGGCAGCTCTGTCACTCTGAAGGACACCAGAGCATCTGACAAACTTTACTGTCTTGTTGCAGATGAAGGGATTTGTGCATGCTCACTAGCTCTTCAAAGTCCTGTCAATGTCCACTGTATTTTAAACAACAGAAAAAGGTCACCTATGACAGCATGGGATCTACTATCTGTTAAAGTGCAATAAGGTAAACAACACTTCATGTGGCAGCTGGTCAGGAAATTTGTCATGAAATTTCAATTACCAAAATATTACAATGACCCATCCTTACAGTTCATCAAGATTTTCAGGTTAAAATAACTGTTTTCATAAGAAATATTGTGATATCATCACAAATCATAGATACTGAATGCTAATTAAAAGGGTAATCATGCATTTAAGCAAGGTGAAATAATTGTTAGAGTGAAAGATGATCCCCTAAATCACATTATTACTGATTTGTTCAACCTAATTTGAGAAGTTCTGAGTGATGGCATATATGGCAATTCCAGTCCAATTTGGGGGTGATCAGCACTCCTGAAACTGTATTTTTAAAAGAATCATAGATCTTGTTTCCTCTTCAGGTTTTGGGGAGGTGCATGATTTTTTCTGTGTTTATGAAGTAAGATCAGTGCTCCTTCTAGACATGAGGGATCCATACGTACCACCTACATCCATGAAATCCATAATTTTTTTAAACTTGGTCTGTTCATTTTATGCCCTGTAACTTGCTCTGCTTCATTTATTCTCCTTCCCTAACAGAGCCAATAACACATTAGAGCTGCAAATGTTGTAATACCTGGAAGTATCTTTGGCAAGAGCTATTCCATAGGAGATGCTGAAGTTGCAGACTTTCAGTCTCGCTCTGAAGGCTTGATTTAGTGGATATTTCAGATTTCCCAGCCATTTGAAGTAAGAAATGTGAGCTAGAGGTGAATATACATAGCATAGATGCAAATAGGTGCAATACACATAAGCCAAGCATGAGCAGCTGCGGACCATGATTTCTTACTGGACATGTCAAAGAAGTCCTCAGCTTTCCTGTAGGCTCAGGATGAATGCTTTATGTCATCCTTCATGGAGTATGTGTCTTCAACATTAAAATCAACATGGGTGATACTAGTTACCAAGTATTTGGAATTAAACTTACATGAACAAGGGATTTTATACATTGCCTGTGTAGATCTGTCAGTGGACATAAGATTTACAGGCTGACATACTAGCAACTGAGCATGGATCTGTATTTATATCAACAAGATTGTCTTAACTGGTCAGTACAGGCTGGTACAGAAAGGCAATGTGTAAAAGACTTGCAATTTAAAACGGTCACATTTGACCAAGCACAGGAGTATTATGCTTTCACCACAGGGAGTCGTGCATCTAATTAAAAAATTGTATGTAGAAAAGCATGTTTGAAATGTTGCCATTACTGGTAATGATGTCTGATACTGTAATGGAAGTGCTTTAATTAACAATTTTCATTAGAGTTTAAAATGGACAGTCCACTGATAATCCTCTGTCTTGCAGAAAACCAAATGATGCATAAATTTGTTTGTAAGTTCTGTTCTCATTCAAAGAATCAGCTCTGAACTTTTTACCAGGTCCTCTCACTATGGAGCTATATACCAGTGCAATGATCTGGATCTACACAGCAAACCGGGGGTAGCAGCAACAATTTTCACCAGTGGAGAAAGGACGGCAACTGGAACAAACCCAAGTTATTTTTTTGGGTACTTCTGCCTGTGGAGGACAGCAGAGTAATCCCCAAATGGTATGGGTAAAATGGGGTAGTCAAGAACCATAAAACTAGGTGTTAACAAAATGATCAATGTGTTCAGTAAGGAGAGTCATGCTCAGAGCTGGAGAAGACTCCATCCAAATAGTTCAGGGTGCTCAAAGGAACAAGAGAGGTCTGCAGCCCTGTTTGAAGGTACGATACCTGGGAAAGCCACCACTTTGGATGGGGGAGTCAGGAAAGCATCTCCAGGGAACAGGAGGAGATCCATAGAATGGTATGGAAAGTAACCAAGAAGTAACCACAGCAGATGTGAAAACCATTATTCAGAATATGAGCAGGAAATGAAAATTACACCACAGCTGGAGTTAAGTAGGCAGCACTTTTATCAGTAATTTTTTTGTGTAGCTGGTAATTCTGCCAGTTGGCTTCTAAGACGTGGCAGGCAATCAATAGGACTGATAAACTAAGTCTTGCAATGGTGGATGTATATGTGGGAAAGGAGTGTATAACGTTTTTGCCAGTTTGCTTAGCAAGAACAAAATGTAACAATGCCCTCTTAATTGGAACGAAATTTTGAAAAAAGAAAAAAAAGGAAAGAATGAATGAATGCATGTATCATTTGCGGCATGTAAAACTTTTTCCAGATGGCATTTGACTTTTTCTTTAGGGAAGTTTAATGTTTTTTTCACTTAAAACCAACTTAAATATATATCAGCTTTTCTCCAAATATGCAGACATGTTCGAGGTTGTGCCTGGTGAGGCTGTATGAAAGTGAGCAAACATCTGACAAGGAATAACTTGCAAGTGGATTTTTTTTAAATGGCATTAAATATCAGTAGATTGATATTGCTTAAGATGATGAACTGTAGCATTTTCAAAGTTTCTGGCCTTTTTTATTAAGTGTTTTACAAGCTTTCAAATGCTTGTTATTTTTCTGGCAACTTCGCTGAACTGAACCAGGAGTGTGGTATTTGTCCCCTGAGTGCTAGTCATACTGAGATGGATCAGCTCTCTAGGAGGGATAGCAAGTTGAAGTTTGAACAACTGACGTATTGAGATACTGTAAACTATTTCTCATCCATGGAGATGGCCTGATGGAGTTGGACCAAGGACAAATGTGTCTTCTCTTATTTAATCTGCTTTTGTTGCAATTAGGGCTATTGGATGGTATGCAAGCTTAAGATTGCAACAGCTGAGTACAGGAAATGCTTCATGAAGCCTATTCAGCCCTAGAGCTGCATAGGGAGCTGAGAGGGAAACAAGCAGAACCCTGGAGTGTCCGGCTTGCTCTCTTGTTACTACAAGGAGGATAGCAGAAGCAAGAGAGATGGCTGTTCCTGCTGGAAATGACCTCTTTATCCACACTAGTCAAGTGCCAGCCAGCCCAGCTGTCCAGAAAGGTGAGCAACACTCACTCTTCATCAGGACTTTTGAAAGTGGTCTCATGCACTTCAGCCACTGAGAGGCATTCAGTCCAGGACATGAGAAGAGAGAGGTCCAGGACACCACTGCTACTCTGAAGCTGGCTTCCTGGAAATGCATAGGCTTTGAGGACTGGGTCCTTTGTACCAACTGCTTTGATCTATGGATCCACTCCTTTTGGGCCACCCTATCTGTATATCTCAAATTAACCTTTCTTGCACCAATGTCATAGGAAACTGCATGCTTTTTCTGTGCTGTGAATTAGTTCTGCAACAGAGCATTATTATCGCATATCTACAGCAAGCACCATTGGCTTCCCATAATCATCTCATCATCATAAAAAAAAAATATGCTTCAGGTACTGAGATACTGTTTCTAAATCTTAAAGTCTTCTTAGCTTATAAACCAAGATGTTTGCTACATTTTGTAAGGTGCCAAGTTTTCAAAATATTATTGAGAAATTAGGGAAATTTCTTTGTCACAGGTTTTGTTATTGTTGTTGGTTTTGTTTGTTTCTTCATTTGTTTGTTTTTCCTATTAAAATCTTCATTAAACCTGTCAGACTACTACAAAACACCTGAAAATTGCTGGTGTGAATTCACATGCTATTGGAGAACTAAACATCCAAGACTTCAACAGCTTTAAAGCTTATAGGTAGTCTTTGTCCCCAGAATCTGGATGTTGTATTTTGCAAGACACACTTATTGAAGAAGTTCACAAAACACTCCCTGCATCTTTATCAGTCCAACAAACCTGTGTTTCACTGCAGAATGTGGCTACATGCCAACTTGTGGTCAAATTGGCCAGAGCTCTGTGCATCTCTACAGACTATAGAGAGCCTGTTTTCCAGGACATCTTTCTGGCACATCTTTCATGGAAACATACTAAGGCTTGAGCCTCATTTATGAATGGACTAAAACAGATCTCCAGTTTAACCCTTTAGTGTGCTGTTCTTGATGTCAGAGCACTGTGCCTGTTTATCATTCTTGCCTTGGTGCAGCCTGCAATCCTATTGCAGTTCTCTGTTCCTACTTAGCAGGTTTGCTCTTGTGAACCCTAAAACTGATATTATCTGACCTCTGAACACTCTGATCCATTCAGACAAAACAGAGGAAGATCTCTGCTGAAGGCTGTATGATTGGCCAGCAAGTAGTTTCAATATTTCTGGCAAATATCAGTACTGGGTGGCATGCCACATGGCACAAGAACACCTGTATGTGACAGAAGTCATGGAAGTGTTTCAAAATGCATGAATTGCAAAATGCAATTCATAAATCTTTTGTATGGATAGTCCTGGGGAGAAGATGTACCCTGTGCTGTTGTATGAATCATTTTCCTACAGAGAATGCGACACAGAATAGGATACAGAAATGAGACGTCCTTACTCACAATTGGATAGGAATGAAGTTTTCACCTACAAGTAATGTGTGCAAAACAATAAAGCTGGTGGCTACTAGACTCTGTCTTTGGTACAGGAAAGATCATAACAAAGGATATGGATCAGCCTCTGAATGGCTCCTACTATTAATAAATTAAAAAATAACTGTGCATTTGTCTGTGTTTCAAAAACTACAGTGGCAAAAGCCAGAGCTTCTTCCAGGACTACTGATACAGTCAGTGCCTCTAAGGATAGATCAGCGACAATAAGAGAGTTGGGGAAATATTTCTGATCTTTCTCTTTTGCAGAGCTGGGACTGTGGACAGATCCATGCCACCAATTCCTAAGTGTGCTGTGGTGGTTCCTGAGATGATACCAGGATGGTGTCAGGAGAAGACAGGCAGGATGCCTTCCTCAGGGAGATGGAGATGGTGATACCGTCAGTGAGAAAACAACTCCCAGCTGATGACAAGGTGAGGAGTAATGGCAGGAAGCCACAAGGCTTAGAAGGCAGCAGGCTGTATCAGTAGTTTATTCAGGGGATAGTTTCTGATTGATTAAGTCGAGCTGCAGGAATGCTACAGGTGTACTAGAAAGTCAAGACATGGAACTTGTGCCATTTATAATCAATCTACAGCACCAAATTATCTAATCTTTATGAGAGGCAGAGAGAAATGTCACAAAAAGGAGGATCCAAAACTCTTCATGTCTGCTGCAGGGGTGACAGAAGCAAAGTCCCCGTTCCCTCTAAATCCCCCCTCAAAAAATATAAATAAATAAATAAATAAATAAATAAATAAAATATATCTTTATATATATATATTTATATATAAGCAAGTTCAGCTTGAGAAAATTTGGGTGTATGCAACATATGTTATTAGTTTGTTCTGAAAACAGAAAGAATGATGTCAGTAAAGTCCAGAAATGGGCTGCTAGCCACACTCTTCACTTTGAAATTAGCAAATCTAGCTGCAAGGCAAGAGGGGGAAGCCTAGCAGGCACATAAACCAAAAGAAATACCAAGGAAAAAGCAAGTATGTTCTGGGAAAACATTCAAAGCTCCAGGCTATGCGGAGCTTGATGCTGACATTGGGGAAGAGCACAGTTTTGTAGTGTCGGCCACTCAGAAGAAGGGTGGCCCCAGGATTCTTCCCACCCCACTGCCTGGCAGGCCTTTGGGATGATCTGCTGTGGTGACTGAGCCTCACACAGTGAGACAGTCAGGCAGGTTTCAGAAAATTGCATTCTTGGATTCAGCAGGCAGAACAAGAAGCTGTTCCATGACAAAGTGGGTAAGCCACCTGTCCTTCTCTTATGGCTTATCTACTTCACATGCCAGTATTATGTTGTAAACTGTCAGCCAGTGACTTCTGGGAAATGGTATAATCCACTCAGCTACTTGAGGAGGAAAATGTGGTGTATTTTTGATGAACTTCAGTCATTAAAGCACTTTCCCCACAGATGTCTCAAACCATTTTCACTTATATCTTGAAGGACCTCTTTGGTTCACTATACAACCTTTACTGCTCTGGTATCATCCTGGCTCAAGTGTCAAGTCCATCTTTAAACACCTGCCACTAGATCTTCCTCTTTTTCAAGGATTTATTGCTAGCATCACACAGCACTCTTAGCCTAACATCAGTCACACCTGGTTCAGGAGAGATGACTGCACAGATCATGTATTTCCTTCTGTTTGGGGAAAAAGCATCACTGTGATGGATCTCAAAAGCACCACTATAATGCTTAGATCT
Organism: Columba livia; assembly: GCF_036013475.1. NCBI lineage: Eukaryota > Metazoa > Chordata > Aves > Columbiformes > Columbidae > Columba > Columba livia. Next base: position 35,316,895 of record NC_088642.1, read on the forward strand.
AGAGCAGTACATGGCAAAATGAATAAAGTAGACAAAGGCCTTTCCAGGGAAGGCTCCAGTGCTGTGGCAAAAGAAAGGGCTCTTGAATAAGAACAATAACGGACAGCAATTGAGCATAAGCACACACATTCAGTTCCAGCCCCTAACATTATGAATGGATCTTATTTCCTTCCCTGGCATCACTCCTGGTGGGAATGAAGTAACCCTCCAATCACAACTGCAATTTTAACCAGAACTTAAAACCTAGATCCCACAAGGTCTGTATCCTACCCCCTGAAGCTGACCCTAGGGAAGAGATAAACCTCAAAGCCCAAGCAGATGTCCTACATAACTATATCAGGATAATCATGGGCTCACTTTAAAAAAGGAATTTTAAAACAACTTTTGTTCTAGGGGCCTCATGGGAAGCTTTTCAAGCAAGCTCATTTTTTATTACCAGCCCCACACCCATTTTATGGACACTCCAATTGATGTCCAGGATGAACAGTCTATGGTCTATAGTGTTTCCTTTTCTGAAGTATCAAACCCTTCTGGTTTTGATTATTCCTTTCAAGCACTCCCTAAATCCATTTACTCATTTATTATTCCCTCAGTCCCTCGTTGCATTACATCTTCCCTCACCATCTTCTCAAAATAGTGCCTGTGCCAACAGAATCTGAACTCTGAAATTTTTGTTTCTGTATTGTAACAAAGCATTCTCTTTCCATTTCAGATGACTACTGTTTCATACTGTTTCATTAGTTAATGGCATCTTGGAGGTTATAAACAGACACTTCACAGCAAAAGCTTTTGTGTATCAACAGTTGTGGTTGATAGGCAAAGATGAATCTCAGCATAGGGAGTACATGGCTTCCCATCTCAACAACATCTTGAATTTATGGCTATCTTGAGCCTTGATGGGGTGTTTTTCCATACATCAAGACATTTCAAAATGCAGAGTAGTGAGTACCAAGGAAAGTGAAAGTATAGAAACACAGAATGATTTTGGCATGAATCATGGAAGGCAATAAAGTAATTTCAGAAATGGAAAAACATGACACCAGCACTGGCCTTCTACTGCAGCATTTTTTTTGAGATCACTGTGTAGAGTAACACCACTCGTATTTTGCTGATACTCTCATTGTTTTCTCTGCATCTTCATCAAACCGGAGATAACATATTTCAAAGTAAAGATGACCCATATCATGTGATCAGGACACCCCTATTTTGCACAGATGGCATAAAAGCATATTGAGCAAACATTTCCACTGAACATTGCAGAGGCAAAGGCTGAGACATCTTATCTACATTGAACAAAGAGTATTACCCTTCTTGTCTTCTATTCAGTGAGATATATGTATCCCATTTACTCCATGAGATAAATTTCTGCTCTATACTGATATGCAAGAACAGTATTTATTCTGTAAAGGATGAAAAATCACTGGTCAAAAATAATCACCTTGTGTTTTATTCATCACTTTTGTCCTCCACTCTTTTTTCTCTGCTCACTTCAGCATGTTGCTAACCCACGGCTTAGGCCCTGAGAACTTGTTTAGCTTGACAGCTCATTACAAACTCTTCATAGGCACCACTTGCTCTGTGTTTGTATGAGGAGATTTTTGGGATTCCCAAAGCTCATAGGTGGAACTGAAGCATAATGAAAACCTGACCCACGAGCCATGATCTGAAAAACTCTAGTTTCTTTTCTCTAGGTTTGTTTACTGGCATCATGCAACATGGACTAGCCAGTGTAGATGTTTTTGAACTCCCAGGATTGTTGACTTTTCAAAATATTAATAAGCCCAAGTGCAACCTTTGACCCTTCTGCCAAATCTGGCTCTATTCTCCTTCATCCTTATTCCCCTTTCCATATTTTTGTTGTTAGAGATGTATTTTCTTTCTTAAAGTTGGTTACAATCAAGAGTAAATTAGAACCCAACCCTTTACAGTAATCTTTCCAATCTCATTTTGAAAAGCATGAAAATCTCAAGTGTTGAACCCTAACATCTTGTCTTCATTTGGATTTGGGAAGCATAAAGGGCAAAACACAGACCTCACATCAACTGAGTTCTTTCCACAAGTTTCTGGATTTGTAATCCCAGAACAATGCTGTCATAAGATACCAAGTGGGTGCAGACTAGTCAGGAAACAAGTACAGATGGAAGTGCAATTAATATGGCATTATATGGGTGTACAGTATTTAACCACTGCTTCTCTGGGCCAGAAAGATGTTGTCAAATGGGAAAAGCAACACAGAGCACAGTGGACAGTACACCTTCCAAAGAAAGATCTCCCCTCATCCTACCCTTTCCATTACCCCTTCAGGGGCTTCAGGAGCTACCTCTCCTGATATGTCACTTTCTTTCCCTTTAGTAATTAAGTTTCCCTTAAATAATTCTGTTTGAATGATAATGCACACCAAGTTACAGTGTTTTACTCCATTCTCAGTTACCTTACTTCCATCTGTTCACATTCTGTACACTATTGGATCAATCCTATTGCTAGAGAATCTTCTCAGATAATTAGCAATTTTTCAAAAGAATATTAGGGGAAATACCCCAGACAAACTTGTTGGACCAAATGCAGCTACTCAGGATTATCTCTTAACACAACAATTGCATATATTCACTTCATGGTTTTTATTTTTCAGACTGGGAATATTTTCAAAGTTCAGTTAAAACAATGGTATTTTAAAAAAAGGCAAGTGAGCCAAATCCCTGACAGCATGCCACTTTTTTTATACTGCTTAATCAGACTTCTTCTTCACTCAAGTGACAAATGAAGCTTGAACTGTATCCCCAGAATTATCTCAGTACTCTCCCCAAATTCATTGTGTCACCTCTGAAGAAAGTGGTGTGACCATAATAGGCAAGAAATAACAACTTCACCATGGGAAATGGTGATTTCATTTGAACATTATTACTGGCCTTCTGGAATTGCAACCAAGCTGACTGTTGCCCAACAAATGTGTTTATTGTTTATTGCTGTCTCTGTTGCCATGCTGTATCCCTTCCTGTCATCAGAGACGGTTGTATAAGACAGGTTCCCCACTACCGCAGAACCCCACAGCATAGGGAAGATAGGGCCAACATTAAAGTTCACCTGGGAGACATCTTACACTTGCACAGCCATCAGTTTTCCTTGCCTAAACTTTCACTAGAGTGTTGCTTACATATCCAGTACTGAAAAAGGAACTGAAAATGTTTATCATCCAAATATCTAACTAGCAGTTGTGAAATAATAATACTCAGCAGCAGTCTGAAGCAAGCAGCAGGACTCAAGAATCATAATGAGCCAATTGCCTCATCTACCGTCAAACTTGCCACAGAAATGGTATCTAATCACACACAAACACCTCACATTCAGGAGTCTGAGGTTACTTGGTGTGGTTGGCATAGTAGTTTGCTGTAACAACATTTGCCATTGGCATGACTGTTGTGCCAAACAAATAAGCTTTCCTGCAATGAGCAGAAGAGGACAGAGGTACTGTGTTGGGAACTGACTGACAAATTGAAAAGAAGTGAGATGAAGGCACTGAGGAGTATGAATTTTACAGGTAAAGGGAAGGTGTCCATATATCTTTAATCAAGGAATGTCATAGGTATTGCCAACTGAGACAGCATAAATTTCTGAGAACTCCTTTTTAAAAGCTTAGTATTACACTGCTATATTTCCACTATTATTTTTCTTCTGGCTGATCCTGAAATAGATCTCAGTATACCTTTACAAAATGTCACATATTTTGCACACGCTTGATTATTTAAAATAAAAACATTGAACAAGAACATACACCGCTGATTACAGAGATATGAAGATTCTCTTGTTCTTCTTCGTAAACACTGTCAGAAAAGCATTTTTGTTTGCAATTGCATTGAAAGAGGCAGACAAGCAGCAAGACATTTCTGGAAATTTTAAGTTTAAAAAAAGTATTCCAAGAATGCTCCAAACAATCAGAGAATGGGAACAACAGATTTCCAACAAGAGGGGTAAAATAGATAAATAAATAAATACATACATACATACACAAATAAATAGATAAATAAATAAATAAAGTAAATTCTGAACATCTGCTCACTTATTTACATTATGTGTTTCAATATGTGTAGGAAAATTGTTGCTTCAAAACCAAAAGGGACATTAGTAAAGGTCTAATGTTACATCTTCTATGCTAAAAATTTCATGTAGACACATTCCTTTCTAGTTAACTTAGAAAGTCTTTGTGATTGCTTCCAAAAGTATCTTACATTTTTTCTTTTGTGTAAAATTGACTACCACAACGAAATGACTGCAGTATCAGATAATGCACACATAGAGCTAACCAAGCAAACAGAAAGGACCACCCCCTGCAATAGCCTCAGGGATCAGATCTTGAGCATGCGATCCACTGGGAGCATCTGATGAAGTGAAGAAAAGCTGTTCAAGTGAGAACATGCTGGGTTCCAGAAAAATGGGTGAGTACAAAATAGATCAGTGATACAGGCTGTACATAGCAAAATACGACTAGGGGCTTGCATCTGGCATGCTGATACTGCAGCTTTTTCTTCTGTCCTTTATTTATTTGTATATTAGCATTTCTCTGATTACTTTTCAAAACTGAGAAGACATGCTCACTCTTGCCAGCCCTAAACAGCAATTCATAGTTACAGCTGCTAGTTAGCACACCTACCGAGGAAAATCTTGCTGCATAGCAGTGGTAGAATACGTGTATGTATTCAACAGCAAGCAGGAATCATCAGTTTCTGTGAAAAATATCAAAATGACACTCTGAGTTCCTATGAAGTAAAAGATTTGAAAGTATTTGACTATATAACTTCAAAATTATTTTGAAGTGTGTTTAAAATTGTTCACATTTTAATTTTATATAGATATTTTCTTTGTATTACCTTTTTAAATGTCAGTTATGAAACCTGAATATAATTTCCCAGCCTCCTTAATTAATTTACTGACTAAAATTTAATATACTTTATACCATAATACCTACAGTAATTCTAATAACAACAGTAATTATGAACAGATACATAACAAAATGACAACTTCAAAATAAATACTATAAAAATGAGGAATAATAACATCTACAAAGCTCTAAATCTGAAACAAATTATTTAAAGTTCAGCAAAAACACTTCAACTAAAGTGAAATGACAAATATGTAGAAATGCTGGAATTTTTCACCAATTGGATTTATTGCTTCATCCAGCTCTGTGCTTTTTGGGGATGTGATATTTACAGGCAGGAATGTCACCATGTGACTTCTGGTATGTTAGCAAATCTTTGGCTCTGTAGTATCAAGGAGGGTGCCGTTTCATCTTACACATCTCTAGTGACAGCACTGGCTTTAAAGTTTCCCATCCTCCTTCAGTCTTGGCTATTTATTGCTGTCCCCATGCAGCTGTTCACCCCTTCTGTGCTGAGACAAAGTTATGGCCTTTGAGCATAATGAGGAAGAATATGAAACCCCCATATCCCTTAAAAGGGGAAAATTAGAGAGAGGAGGAAGGGAAGCAATGATGAAGTGTTGATTGTGCACTTCCCACTAGTATTTAATTAATTATTTGCTTCTCTAAAGTCCATGTAAATGTTGTCAATGCCTGTACATTGTCATTTTCTGAGTGCCCACAAGGCATGGTACTCTTCCCAGTTAAAATGTAGACATCCAAGGGCTGTTGACCCAGGACAAACCCTGGGTTAGTGTAACAAAACGGAATTCTTATCAATAATAGGATAAAGCCAAATTAGCAGAAGTGACATGACTTTTCCTCCTAAACTTCATGTTTATACTCTATTGAATTAATGAATTAATGACTTGCATGGGTGCTACACCCACTTCTGCTAGGCAACTTTGGCTGAACAAGACCCTTGTCAGTTATAATAACATATAACCAAGAAAACATTCTCAGAGAAGCAGATGGGAAAGCTACGGAACCACCCTTTTCTCAGCTGCATCAATATTGCTGTTTCTCCTGAGCCCAGAAAAGTCAAGAAAAAAACTATCCTCTACCTTTGAGATCTTTGACTGGGAAGCGCTGTAGGAATCCCCATAAATCATCATTGATTCTTAAATTATTGTATGCTGTTATAGAGCCTACAATGAATACTTCATGTAAAAGATGTTTGTATAGTCCTGAGATTTCTAAGGCAAAGGTAGTAAGCTTAAGGAGCATTTTGGAAAGTCTTTCTGAACTGAAGAAACATGGTATAATGGATGAATGTTTATTTTTCAACTGAAGTCACTGTGAGATAAAATACTTTATGCCAAATGCAGATATAACAGAAACCTAAAATGTAAACCATCTGCCTGTGAAAAAAACATAAAGGATTTATGGAATGGTTGGGAGGACTTCTGCATAATGTATAGGCCATAGCAAGCTTTTGGTTTTGATCAAGAGGTGGGATATGCTGAAACAGCCGCAGGATCTTTGCCAGTACCTGGTAAGAAAAACACATCAGTCAGTGGAGACACAATTTTGACTTTACCATGTGTTTGGAGACATTTGGCCACAGACTTATTCACTTTAGCAGCATTTTACCACTTTAGCATTTATCAGCTGGGGCTGCTTATTAGTGAGATCTTTACCCTAGTCTTAGATGTATTTAAATAAACAAGATGCGTAGCCAAACTTCTTGGGAAGATTATGCAGCATATACTGCCATAATAGCATCAGAAGAACAGCCACCATTTGTCTCACTACATATCAACTTGGTGTTGCTTAAAATGGATGTCTCAGGACAGATGTGAAGATTCAGAAAAATGCCTGAAAATGTAACAAGTAAAATGGCTGATGTGAACATCAGGCACACTCAGTTGCAACACCTGGAAAGACAAGAGGTTCCTTTGGGTTCAGTGATCCTATAGTTAAGTCATCTGGGTTTATAGGTGAGAGTATGACGGTAGTTGGACACAGCAGGAGGATTTGCAGACAGGAAATCACAGGAACAGAGCCTTAGGGATAAATCTTAGTCCAAGACTTGTGTTCTGTTACTGTTATTCAGTAACCAATAAAGCCAAATGCCTCAAAACATAGCTAAGCCATACAGTTATAGGGCACACTGTATTCCATGGGCCAGTAATTATTTTCTGTGCTCTGCGGTAATGAAAAAGCAGAGACATTGTTTGAGGGTACATCAGTGTGCTCCAGATCCTATAAAAAACTGAGGTGAAGCACAAGGTCGTTGTCTTGAATTACCCTTTCACACTTTTCACACTGCACCTGTCTCTGCATCTCCTCTCAGAAGACCCTTTTTACTTCCACTTTCTCTTGTGGCCTGTCTGCCTTGCCATTGCATTTTTTAATGGTTTGCTAAAGCTGAACCCTCCTGAGGCTGGAGAAGAGCAGGAGAACCTCTGGCACAACCAGGCAGCACAGATCCTCAGACTGACAAGCCATCTGTCATTCACAAATGACAAAATATAGGAGGAGGCCTTACAGAGGAATAATGAATTGGGTTATGATAAAATCTGTCCAGTTCTGAAGAGCATTTTATGATGCAGACAGAGCAAGTGGCTGCCCCTCTCCAGGCAGGTAAGTTGAGGTAATAATGAGTAGAGGCAACAACTACTAGAGGCTGCTAAAATGGCACAGTGGACATGGATGGTCCATCCATTTGTCAAACAGAAAATAAGTGGTCCAAAAGGAAAGAGAAGGACAGAAAATACAAGGTTTGAGTATAGAAAAAGCAGTTTTTCACCTGCAGAGAGTAGTCTGTAGTCTTACTCAGAATTGAGTATCTCAACTGAAATAGACAGATACTTAATTCTCTCCACGATAAATAGATAGATGATATATAGGTATTTAGTCTCCATAATTTTGAACTCCTTTGACGGCAAAGAGCTGTCTATGAAGTAAGTCTGTCATAAACAAGTGACAGAATCAGAAATATATTTTATCTGTAACTGCTGTAACAGCCATTATTAAAAGTTATTTTGTGAGCTGTAAGAAATGTATAAGTAAATTTGAATTTTTCAAGTTAGTTATTTTTACATGGTATTTACTTGTACTGAATAGCTCATACTTTTGAATCCAGTTAAAACAGGCACTTTTTTAAGCATACAGTCTTGTTTCTTGAGACTTGAATATAATTGCCTTAGACACATGAAGTAAGCTCTCCCTATGTGATCAATATGAAAAGACCTCCTGAGAGTAATCAAGTTACATCCCTTACAGTGATGTGAATTATATAAAACATAGAAGTCAAATTTTAAATCCTAGCAAGAAATAGTAGAATGGACTTCAGATAAACCATTTTCTTATATGAAGATCCATAGTGATAGCAAAAATTACAGTGAATGCGAGGAAATAAATATATACAAGAAGAAGCAGGATTAGTATTCATATAAGGGTTAAAGCACTCTTTTTCCTGTGTAGATGAAGATCTCATTATAATATCATTGGCAATGTGGTTAGGACATCACAGCTCCCATAAACACGATCTATCAGAATTTTTTGTAAATGATTGCATGTACCAATGTTTATTAATTGGAATACAGCTGTCATGGCTGGATAATGGAAAACAAATAAAACTTGCCAAACCCTAAATATATTTATCCAATCCTAAATAATAAATCATCTACGAAGTCTGAGATAGTTTTGGTTACTCTGTTAGAGAGGGGAAAAACTTCAAGAAAACGATCTGTAGAGCTTGAATGTTGTTCTTTACACATCATGTAATTAAGACTAAGGAACTAAGAGCAGACAGTGAGTCCATTTACTTATTTACAAATGAGGCCTCCAGCTCAATGGCATGAGAGGGCAGCCTGTTGGCTTTTATGCTAAACTTAATACCCATTGAATTACCCAATGTTAGTAGCTGACTCATTTTTTTAATTTATCTGGGTTTCTATCCTACAATCATTACGTGCCATCTGAATGTCTCAAATAGCTTATGCTATCCCTATCAATGCTAAATGGCAGATTTTCTTACTAGTATAATCAGCATACTAGTCCAAGGAAGAAAGCTTTTTCAGTCACTCCTCCTCGCTTTTGAACCTGTCAATTCACTTTAGCCTGTGTGGGAAAACTAGACATCTCAAAGATGTTTTATTACCCAGAATTTACGTATCTGCAGAGACAGAAAACTGAGGGCAAATCTGGGGGAACAACTGTTCCCCATTCCCTTTGGCATGTGGTGTTGGGCCATTCATCCCACGTGTGTTGGTTCACCACTCTGGTCAAGGCATTGCCTGACTCACTAGCTCATTCCTAACTCCACCTTTGGCTTCTCCCCTCACCTCAGAAACACAGGGAACCAAAAAAAACAAACAAAACCAACAAACAAAAAAACCAACCAAACAAACAAAAAAAAAACAGACAAGAATGCAGACACAAGTGCTGAAAAGGAGACACTGCCAGCACAGGAAGATCTCAAGTTACTGAGATGCAGATCTCATGGGATACTGGAAGGGAAGCTGGCTTATTGTGGTGAAAGGTGTCGTCTGACAGAACATACATATTTGGAGGAAATCAAGCTTCATCAGTTCTGCTGTTCATGAAATAACTTGTCCTCCCTCCTGGTTTACTTATTGTGTTTCAGCAAGCACATGGAACATAACTACTCTAATAGCATCTTCTGAAATGGGCCAATATTTAGGACCTGCATTCTAATATAGATTCCAGATTGGGTTTTTTTTCTAGTTGTTATGCATTAGATGAAGGTGCCATGGGATACTGCTGCTCAAAAGTAATGCTTAGCTAAAGCTGTCCAGGTAAGAAAGGGTGACCATTCCAGTTTCAGGAGATAACACATACGCGCAGCTGTGGGGGAAGGAGGAGACAAATACATTTACAAACTCCAAAAAAGGAAGGCTTCAATTGGAAAAATGTCGCTATTGCAACATTTAACTCTCTCCTCACCCTTAAAAAAAACACAGAAAGATAATTTCTCTCTTTTGCAGTTGTTCATTTACCTCTATTTAATAGGTACCCTGTGAATATCATGCAGCTGTCTGCATTCCCTGTGCAGCTGAAATAAATTGGTTTAGATATATTCAGGTTAATTTAGGGCTACAAATATTAGTACAGGTTTAACCTTCTCGAAATCTGATGTACTCATTTGACACTTCAACCAAGCTGTGTTTTGTTTGCCTTCACAACCACCAATCAGCCTGGCAATGGACCAAATCCAAAGTCAGGATGGCCCAGTGCTTAGTGAACTGTGAAATGCACCAGCTCAGTGGGAGCTTCAGGGTGTGCAGCTCCTTCCAGATTCTCCTTTTTTGGTGTCATGGATGCTGGCAGCTCGTCATTGAGTGGTTAACAGGACTGTACCTGACCATATGATATGCTCAGGGAGACACATCCAATCAGACATTGCTTGTTGGGCTCTTTCTAACTCTTCACCCTCATTTCTTTTCTCGGCACCTCTAGTGAATATCTTCCCATGCATTGCCCCACTTTGGTGAATAGACTCAGAAGCCCAGCTCTCCAAATCCACTGGAGGAGAAGCTGGGCTGTGAAATCCAGGCAGTAGGAAGGCACTCCAATCCTTTCTTTCTTGTTTTAAATCTTGTTTGACATTTTGCGTTTTCTGAACTCTGGAAGCCAATTCAGGTATGTAGGTAGATGGAGACCTCCAATTTGCTATATTAAGGCAGAACCTCTTGTTACTACATTCTCCTACAGCTGGGCAGATTACAGGCAGAGGTTTTATCTGTGTGAAGACAGAACTTTAATGCAGACTGCTTCTCTGAGAACTTTACTGTCTGGAAATGGAAACTGCTACCTAGGAAAAAAAAGGCTCAAAGCTACTTTATGAGCGTAGGTTTACGGCCATAGTAGTTAGGTGTTTAAGTGCTTTTTAAACATGGCCTCACAGACCTTCTTGTCTTTGCTCACACAGCCATATTTTGAACCACTTAGGAATGTAATGATTTGTGGTTTGATACGGCCTGTGGTTTCAAAATGATACTAAGCTTGTTATTGAGGTTACCCTGGAGAGACAGACAGATTTGTTTAGATCATTTTTTGCCAGTCTTTGCTAATCTTTGCACTCTCCAGAGGAGTTTGTGCGAACTGTAACATCTAAGAGGCTTCTAGAATTACAGAGGTCCCAAAAGAAAACAAAAGAGTACTAAAATACATGGAGCAATACTGGCAAATCTGGTCACAGGGTTCAGTTCCCATCCTGCTTTCAAGACCCTTTATGAAACTTGCACAACCCTGTAGTCCAGTTAAATAAATACTCAGTTAAATAAAGCTACTCTGGCTTCACAGCAAGATCCAGCTTTCAGTTTTCATTGTTTCTGTCACAGTCCCGTGCACTGAGGTACAACAATGTCAAGGAAGCTGCTCAGTCTCAGAAATGTAAACCACAGGTTTATTGGTTTCCTTCCCAAAGTTCGGCTATACAGACTGATGGCTGCCACTGATTCTGTGTGGAGTCTCCAATGGCTGGCACTGCTGAAAAGTTCAACTCTATATTTTGATAAAACTAGCATGATTTTTTTTAAATCCACATTCTCTATGGTGAGAACTCTGAATTTCCTAATCCCACCATTTCCTGGTACCAAAGATTAAGGAAGAAAATTCTGCAGATGGTATGAACAGGCAACATCAATAAAGAACCTGGTATGTAACCTCTCTCTACAACCTTCATAACCTGGATTAAGTTGGATGGATATGAAGGGTGATATAGGGATATAATGTTTTAGAAAAACAAGGAATGGTAATTATAAACACAGACACCTTTCTCCCTGTACAACATTAAACACCACCTGAAGTTAAGAATCTTCTCTATCTTTTGAAAATGTTGGATTTTACCATTGCATTATACAGAAAATAAAAATGCCCCACTTGTATTTGAGATGTTACATACTGAAACAATAATCTTTTATAGTCATTTTAATACAAGATAAATTAATGTGTTGGATGTTTTATGTTTTCAAAAGGAGAAAAAAAACATGCACATTAAGTGAAGGTAAAATTTCTTGTGGTTGAACCCATGAAATAAATGCAGAACATATTTTGTTTGGATCTTAGGGAGAACAAACAGTTTTCATGGTGGAGTAATCGTATTACACTAAAGAAAGCACTGTAATGTATTGCATTTCAAAATCACGTATTTATAAAATCAGGAATGTACTGACATCCAACATCATCAGTCTCAATCACAAAAACTGGAAACAATTCTGGAAAGTGAAAACTTTAAAAAAATACACCTTTATTTTCAAAATGATTAGAGAAGGAAAAAACCCTGCACTGAATGCTGATGTAAACCTTTATATCACTAGGGTCTAACAGTGAAAATCTGTTTACCACACATGAGTTTCTGATGTTGAGTCTAATTCACACTGCCCATTCAAAATTGTTAGACTTGCAACATCCTGTGTTGTTAAACCCCATTAACCTCCTCATGATCCAGGTCTTCATGATGCCGTATTTTATCTTAATTCCCATACTTGTGTTTCACTAGGAAAACATATGACAAAAATAGACATTGTATATCATCTTTATTGAATATGACTTGGCAGGTATTTTGCATGTTTTACTGGTAAAATTAAAAAAGATGGTATCTTAAGACAATTACAGTTCTCAAGTCGCTGTGAGGAGTGTCCGGCAACTTTTCAAAATTTGAAAATTGTTCCTGTCCCATTCAGGGAGAAAACAAAGATCTTCTAAAAACTCCTGCAAAGAAACAAAGCATGAGAAGCTCAGAGAATAACATTTTGCTACCGAACTACGATTTGGCTGCTGGGCAGCAGTCCATGCACAGGTGCTGCTTTGGGAGCTCCTTTGGTCTTAGACAAAGATTGCATGCAGTGAACACCCTCAGCAAAAACTCCTGTCAACTGATTCACTCATTAACAGCTGTGGTTGCAACTAATCACCATTTTACAAACCCCTTATTTTGCAAAATTCCTAACCTGCTGAATTGGTGTCTCTCTCCCAAGATAAACAAGCTGCTCTGTATTGATTTATGAGTGGTTGCATTTGGGAATTGCTATGTGGTAAGGAATTATGACATTTCTGTATAAACAATGATGCTGAGCATGAAAATGCTAGCCTCTGTTTGTGATCCACTGAAACACAAGATGAATCTCAATATTCCTAAAGGAGGAGTAAGTTAAGCTCATTAGTTTCAGGGATAAACAGTGTGTTTTGAATTATATCAGTGAGTCACAGTAGAATGTGAATTAACACAATACTTTTGTATGCCCGAAGGCTGTTAACCTCTTCAAAAACCAGTGTGCTTGTCCCTCTTCCTTTCTTCAGACATCACTAAGCACACAAGTCCATCAGCACAACTGGGGACAATTGAGGTCACAACCCTTAAACTCCTTCATACGAGGACATTTATACTGTCACTACAAAAGTGCTACATGAGGCAGTAACACAGCCTCTTTGCTGGTTGTGCAAAGTGGTATGAGTGCTGTGTGTGGTGGAGCTTAAGAAGTGTGTTACTACATAAGTAGTATGTACGTACTACATAAGTAGATCTGAAAACATCCCACTCACACCTACTCAGAACACTTCAAGCACAAAAACATTTAAAAATCTACTTTTCAAGGCTATCCTCACAATAAAATGGCCAGAAAAGAGTACATATTTAAACAAAACTGAAACTTCAAAACAGGGATTCAGCTATGACGGTCTTCACAAACTCTTTCTTGTGGATCAACATTTTGCAGCCTATTATTTATTCACTACAGGCATAAGATTTTTCAGATTAGAAGTGCACTTTAGATAGCTACAACTCTAACTTCCTGATTGCTTAACTTTTGTAAAATTCTGTTCATTAAGAAAACACAAGAAAAGGAACAGAGGTTACCTAAATTTGAAGTTTTGTGTGGGTCTCTGTTTTTTTGGGGAGGTTGTTGTTTTAAACTGGAGACCCACCATGATAAATTAATTATGACAGTTGTGATGATTGCTCAATCGCCACATAACAGTAGACCATGTGTACAGTGCATAGTCATCTTGGCAACACTGCCATGTGAGTAAGGCTATGGTTTTTTCAGCTTGGACAAAGTATCTTTTCATAGCTAGAAAAAGAATTTAGGGAAGTAGTAGGAAAAGAAAGTACTGTACTTTTATCTATCTATCTATCTATCTATCTATCTATCTATCTATCTATCTATCTATCTAATCTTCCCCCCTGAGCCCACATCTGCACGTTAGCTTAGAAATTTCCCAAATTAACAAATTTCCGGTAGATATTTGATCCCATTTTCCTCCATAAGCATCAGCAAGAACCCCTAGATCCCTTCTTTGATTCACATGCCTCTCTCTGCTAGTGCCTCCACACAAACAATTCCATGCAAGAAAGGCACATGCAACACAATTTAAGTGTAAGATCATACTAAAACAATGCACTAATAAAAAGAACACAACTTTTATGTATTAACTCCAAGACCAAGACGTTTTATAGCTCTCATTTGGATCTGTACCCTTTGCCAAATACATTAGCACAACTCATAAAAATTCTCTAGCGTGATTAAAATTAAATTTATTCTGGAGCAATTATGGTATTCACAAAACAGAAAAAAAAAAAAAAACAAACAAACCAAAACAACAACAACAAAAGAACACCACCCAAAAAAAAAAAAACAAAACAAACAACAAACCCACGCAAACCAACAATGGGTTTGATATTAAGATTTCATTTATGGTGGAAAAGTCTGTGCACCTGGAGAAAACATTTCAGAGAAACCTGAAGAGAAAATTTCCCCCAAATTCCTCCCCAGTGGCTTGATAGGATTCACATAGTTTACCCAGCCAAATGGCTCTGCATCAAAGTCACAGGCCTTCCTGATTTTCTCATCTGGCAGTCCTCCAGCAAACTTCAACCTGTGCAGCAGAGTCTCCCAGTAGCATCTTGATTTTTACTCTCCCGTTCTGCATTTGTCAGTCACCTCTCTGTTTCTTTTTTCCTTCAGAACTTTCTTTGTATGTCCTCTCCGTGCCTGTCTTCCTTCCCATTACTTTCTCCACCATGTCTCGTGAACTTTTTTTACCCAAACTGTCCTCAACTACCATTCTCTCCTTGCCAAGAAACTTCCTTTCTCAGTTTCTACTCCCACCCCAAAGTATTCTATTATTTCTTTCTGTTGAATTCATTAGATTAATGGATTTTGTCAAAAACAGACTCTTGCCTGATTCCAAGCAAGGAAGCCAAATGGCCCCTCATGCAGAAAAGCTGAAGTTGCAATTGCTAAACGGGGAGTCTGCAGCGCCTCACGTGTGCTGCAATCCAGAGGATTAGAGGATCTGCCCAAACACAAAGCTGTGAGCCCCAGCTGCCATTAGACCACCTAAAAACCAAAGTTCCTCCTGAACTGACTCCTCAAACTCTCACTAAATCTTTACAAAGAAGAATAAGATCTCTAGGAAAACTCTGAAGGGGAGGATAGATTTTTTTATATATATACTGAAACACAGAAACTCTAGGGAGGGGAAAGGAGAACAATTTTGTTAAGGCAAATGAAACATATGGTGTAGTAATTAACTTGAGGGCAACATAAAATCATAATCTAATATATTTGCACCGGCCTTGTGCTGAAACTCTTTGTGCTAAGCAGGTCTGTGTTTGGCCATTAGTCACTGAAACTCCCAGACCTTCAGCACAGTGTTTAAATGTAATAAAAAGACTAAATAAGTGGAAACCCGCTGGCAGCACGTCTTCTGTCAATAGACGGTCTTTACTGTTCTCCCTAACTTGAAACCTCCCCCATTCAGCCTCCCCACTGCTGTGCAGACTCAGTTCTGCTTTTGCCATCTGCTGTGGGATGGGTCTGCAGCCCAAAGCCCCAGCAGCACATCCTCAGCCCTTGCTGGGCTCTCGGCCTCGCGGGGCTGCACACAGACCCACCCGAACTGGAATGGGAAGGGGAAGGAGGGCAATTGCGTGGCTGAGGCACGAGAAGCCAACGCGCACACACGCGCTGTGCATTGTAGGGCTCATCGGAGGCTGCAGTTTCCCCAAGTCTTCTGATGAATCCAGGTGTGGTGTTAATGGTGCCATCTCCAGCTAAGGGAGGTATAGTCCGCAGGATCAGCCTGGGAGGAAGTGTGTGCCTTCACTTTGAAAACTCACTTATAACCCTTCCCACCTCCATTAGCCCTTTCAAATGGTGCCATCTTCCAAACATACTCGAACAGCTATCAGAATTTCATTGCTAAACAAAGATGAGGAAGGCCAGTGGGCACAACAAGCAGAGGCTTTTGAAATTCCACAAGCGTGTCCTCCTAAGTACAGGTATGACTGCTACAGCACACATCAAACAGTGAATGGACATTACATGTGTATACAGGCAAATTTGGAGGAACACGCAACAGTGGAATTGCTAAATACACCTCTAGAGTAAGAAACAACCTGTTATTTCCACTCTAGTTTTTGATCAAGAAACTTTGCATTGCTTATATGCTTTCATGTTTCAGTTCTTGGAAATAAAATATCTAAAAATTAAAAAAACTGGATACCAAGCAAACTTACTGACTTGAAATATTGCTCATCCTTTTGGTGGACAAGAGAGAAATTTTATTAAAAGGCAATGTCTCACACTCTTGACGCTGAAATTAACATACACACTGAAGAAATCCAGCCCTCCTGTCCTCTTAGCCTGTCATTTACTTAATAGGTAGTACTGCTAGGAGGGCGCTGGAGGAAAGGGGAAGCAAGGGAACTCACCTGTTACCATTATGCACCTTGAATACTCACCCCACCAGCAGCTCTATTAACTGTTTTGCATCAGAAAGCACACAAATAAAAGTAATTTCTTGTATTTGCAAACACGTTAAATACTATGTAGCACTTACTAAGAAAGAGCAAGTTTTATCTTTTCTTGTAAGCAAATCCATTTGCTTCCTTCTTGTGTCTTTCTCTTTTACTGCTTCCTTAGCACTCACGCCAGCTTTAGATAAATGTTTGTCAGAAAAGTAAAATTAGACCAACTAGCAACTGTCAGAAAAAACACACGTATTTTAGAAACAGTTTAAGGCTCCCTGCCTTTGCCTTTACCTGTGAAAGATCTGGTTTTGCAAAGGCTTGTCTGTTTTCCAATATGTGTCATTTAATGGGGTGATACTTTTAAGCTTTTGGAATCTGTTCCACAGATGGCAGGAGGAAAAGGAAAAGCACTAACCATTTCTTATCATGCTACAGATTTCCTGGGTGACTCTAAACTGTACAATGCTCTGGCTCTTCCTATGTGCTTCTTTGGTTTGGGTTTTTTTTTGTGTTTGTGGGTTTTTTTGGTTGTTTGGTTTGTTGTTGTTGTTGTTTGTTTGTGTTGTGGTTTTTTTTGTTGTGTTTGTTTGTTTGTTTGTTTGTTTTAAATGGGGGGAGAGTGGGGGTGTTGCTGTTGTTTTTTCCTGAAGATCATCTGAGTGATGGCACCTCTTGCTGGAGAGCTGCAGTTCAGGCCTTTTGTGTAGCCTCATACTGCCCAGGAGAACTGTGACACCTCATGAGGCTGTCTCTGATAACCAGTCCGGCACTACAAACTCAGGTTACATGCTGGCAAGAAGGTCTCATATTAACTTTATGCCTCCTTCATCTGTACCATGACTCCAGCATGCAGGTCTGTACAAAGGCTTGTCCCTAACCAACATTTATCTGTCCATGTTTTCAAGTGAGCAGGGGAAACCTGAACCAGGATGCAGATGCTTATAGCAACATTTATCCACATAGAAACATATTCTATATACTGCCAGCACAATCACATCTTGAATGAGTGCACAACAGTTTGCAGAGGGACAGCAGCCAGGATGTGGGCTGCTGGACTTTGTTGGAGGTGTCTGTGACGACACCTGTCCCAAAA